>NW_024871211.1:0-1200000 GCF_019054845.1 Dipodomys spectabilis | reverse complement strand
CTGTGCCCCGACCTTAGTCAACAAGTCTCTTCCTAATAAGGGATAAAGGCTCTCTGGGATAACTAAAAATGAGTGAGACACTCGTCCCGTCACCAGATCCACTGTTCTTTGGGTGGTCCATAAGTATCGTTTAACTGCTGTGACCCCTTGCACCCAAGAAGTTTTGTTCGAAAGTTTTCCATGGGGCTTTATTACTCCTTGGGACATTTTGAGTTGTGGTCATATCCCAAATTGCTGAAAGTATCGGCTATTTCATTTTGTGACAATTGTAATTAATTTTCTCCTTTCCTCTGGTCTTATGTGTGGATTGATATACATTGAAATGGGTCAGAACCAGAATGCACCTCACACTCCCCTTACCTTCCTAACAAGTAATTGAAAGAATGTTAAGGACAGAGCTAACAATGTCCCAATGTGTAAAGTGTGGACTAGCTGGTTTGTCTAAGATCCCAAAGGGGTAGACAGAGACACTTTGCGATATTCTAGCAGTGGCATCCGATAGATTACCTGACTCCAGCTTTGCTTCAAGTGGCCAATCTTTCTAGGCCAGATTTCACCCTTCGAGGTGGAAAAATAAGGGGGTCTGAAAGAGAAAGTAGTTATTTTTGGATGAAGAAACAGAGTGAAGACTAACAGCCTCAAACAGAGAGAAACAGAGTCTCTTGACATCCACCTCCGGATGAACCTGAGTGAGGAAATGTTTCATAATACTCATATTACAAACACACAGACATTAGGACAAGACACACATTTAACATCATGCCCATGGTAGACTGTCAGACAGAAAGTGAAGAATTACAGACAGGATAAATCCCAAATGTCCTCACTAGTGGACAGTCTACCTTATAAACTATCAGAAAGAAAGTTTCTGGCAACAAACAGGCCCAAGTGTCCACACTAGTGGATAGTTTATCTTCCGCGGGAAACGGGGGACCTCTCCCACCAGTCCAGTTGGCTGCCTTATAGCACTATCCGACAGGACTTCTTGTCAACTCCAATACCAATCCTGCTGGACATAAAGACCCCAGACAGTTACAAAGTGGCAATGCCTTAACTTACCAGCCATTCTTTGCTACTCTCTGATCAGGTATCTGGGTGGGTTTATGAGTTTATCCCGGACGAGCCTCCACCTGTTATACCTCCTCCAAAGACCACCAGAAACCAAGATCAATGTAAGTGACAAGAGTGGTTTATTTGCAAATTCGAGCTTGGTCCTCCGTGCACTCGGTAACTGGTGACACTAAGAGGCCCCGAGCATAGAATCAGTACAGTTTTTATAGTATTGAGTAAACAACCTTAAGGGAGTGTTACATGAGAAATTACATGATTGGCTAATATTTTAAGCAAATTAAGCTACACATACATGATTCCTTAATTTTAATACTGACTTGTTATTGACGGGTACCACCTGGCCACTGGGTCACCATGTCTCGTATGGCCACCCAGTGATTGGTTGATGTATCCAGAGAAAATTCCTGTGGCTTGCCCAAGGATTATATATGTTTTAGTTGCCTGGCAATTGTTTTCTTTTCTGTGTCATTTCTGGGTCAAATTCATGGTTCTTTTTATAATCCGTACCTCCAAAGGTGGTTGCTAGTCTGTAATGGAGTTATTTAGTTCTTTATTGTGCCTCTTTAACTCAGACATTTCAGCACAAACTCTACAAACTCTTTGCAGGCAAGAATGTGATGAAAAGCATACTTTTACCGTCCTACATGAAATAAGAAGACACACTTTAAAAGCTTACTAAGTGATCAGTCCTTAAATAACAGTGCCAGTTTTAAGGCACTCTAGATAATTCAAGTCCTTTACCTCCCCACAACCATAACTGCCATTCACAAATCATTGCCAAGGTGAATTTCTAGGTCTTTTTGATATTTCAAATGGCTTAGGAGTAACATAAACAATAATTCAACTGGTTGAGAAAATTTAATTTAGAATAAGCAAAAAATCAGAGTCAACTACATAGCATAACCTTTAGGGAAAATGAATTAAGGAATATGGTATGTCCTTTGTAAGTTAATATTAGACATTAGGGCAAAATGCCAGTAACAGGCTCTGCAAGAAGGACATAGAACTCTTTAAGATATATTAAAGATTACCTAGGGACAAGTAATTTTACCTACATTTTCTATTATATGATAGCACATTTGTATCTGCTGATCAGAGAGACTCAAAAAGTTTTTAAATGAAAAATGCATTGTCATGAATGAATGAAATCAGGGATTAGATGGCTTAGGAGCTGGGTGGTTCTGTTAAGTAATCTCATTATTTTGAATGATCTAGTTTTTTGTATATGTGGAATTATGAAAGTATTTTATGACTGGGCAAGGAAGTTTATTATTAGATAGATCATTTTCTCATACCCAATGTCAGGAACTTAACCTAAGTTAGATTGGTAAATATGTGAGTATGAGTGTGTGTGTGTGTGTGTGTGTGTGTGTGTGTGTGTGTGTGTGTGTGTGTGTGCCTGCAAGCATGTATTTAGAAGGAAGAATCTTCTTTCTCTCAGGGTATATACTTAATTGCATTAGTTATAATAAATTAATGACAGTAGATAAAGGTAATTAATATTTTGTGCCATGTTTATGTTCCTAAGAATGCATGAACAAACTAAAAATTATGTATGGGATATGAGTTTTTTGGAAGGTCTGCTGAAATTATAAACATTTGGAATCTTGAGAAGGATATCAATGGCAATGATTTTAATGTAGATCAATTTTAGACAACAATTGCAAGGATATGTAATCCTATATGAAAATGCAATATTTATTGATTTTTCCATAGCTATACTATTCTATAAATTTGTGGGGAAACAAGTTAAATTATAGAAATATAAAGTAATGTCATTATTTATTGCATACAGTTTTACACTTTAGTTTCTTCAAGTAGACATCCCATTTGTTTCTACTATATAAGAAGGAAAACCCTAAATATTACATTTTGTGCCATATTTCACATTGGGAAGCTTTGTCTATATCAATAAGTTTATGTATTTTGTTTCTGCTTTCCTATTCATAACTCTGTTTCTCATAGTATTCTTCTAAGAATTTTTTCTTTCTCCCAGTTTGGGGCTTGAACATACCTCAAGCTCTCAGTTTGTTTGCTAATAGCAGTAAATCTCCAAAAAGAACCATGTAGTTATTTGGAGATAGAACATCATGAACTTTCCTACCAGCCTGAAAACCATTATCCCTCAAGTCTCATCCTTCTTAAAAACTAGAATTATAGAGATGAGTCATGGAACCCAAGCGTCAATGACTTTTCATGTCTTATAGATTCCTCATGTTTTCTAGTAATTGTAATAATAAACCACCACAGTAAATACTTTGCCTCTGAGTTGGTAGAACTAGAACTCCAAGATCAGAATTGGCTTCTTCTGAGTCCTCTTTCCTTAGTATATTCAATTCCTTCTGCTTCTCTTGGAGGAGAATTCAACTTAAATGCTACCTTTGAGATACTGTATCCACATGCAGTGAACGAGTTTTCGATTTTAATATGACTTCAGTGGGACAGTATCCAACAAATAACATATTCCTTAATGGATAAAAGAAAATCTCTAATAGGAAATTATTTGGTTTGGCCATGGAAATTATGATTGTACTTTAAAAATTAACAAAAGAGGTAAAGTTTTTATTAGAGCTTGTAAAACCAGTATGAAGTCTTGACTTTAGACATGCCATTCTTAACCTGGCACACATTTAAATTCCTAGTGGTACGGGAGGATTGAACCCAAAACCCTGTACTTGTGAAACAACACCTCTACTACTGTCATACCTGTAGATTGTAATTGGATTACTTATTTTGAGGTAGTATCACTATGCGTGGGCCTTATTGGACTGTGGTCCTCCTAAAACAGGCAAGAAAACATTGCACCGAGCAAATGGTTAGTTTCTGAAACTTCTTTTTTTGTCTGGGCTTGCCTGGAACTGGAATTCTCTAATCTTTGTTTCCCAAGTAGATAAGGTTATAGGTTTGAGCCACTTTATCTAGTAAAGGTATACAATTTCAAAATGTCTGGATATTGCCTGTATTTGTGCTTAATATATATACCTAACCTTAATTTTCCCCCTCTTATGTTTAGTACTCTGAGTTGAAAACATTGGCTTTCTTGATATACATGGCTTTGTTTGGAATGGAATCCCATAACAATCAAAAAAATCTCCCAAAAGTTTATGTCAAAAACCATGGAAAAGAAGACTTCAGGCTGGAAAAAAACGCTAATCCTTAATTTATAAATTCAATATATTTATAGTGTTAGTCAGTGCTTTCTTAAGTATGAGAAGAGAACGAAGGCAGAAATGTGAAAAATGTCAGATATAATTTTGATAACATTCTAGGTCTCTGTAGAAATTTTGTAGTTGTCACTTCATGTTATCTTACTATCTTAAAGCTTGCTTTATTAAAACCCTCTGGGTAGATATTGCTTGGGCTGACTGGTAATCTTCTCCAAGAAATGAACCTTATTTTAGAAGGCTGATGGTGTAGTAAATAAAGGAATGTTGAGAAAGAGGACAGGTATTGTCACAGAATAAGCCGACCAGGTTCAACAGCTGAACAGCAAAACAAAGCAGTTTCAATTCTGATGATCCACTAGGGAAGATATTTGGATATCTATATACACATATGCATATGCATGCATGCATGAAATCGTAATTCTCCAGTAGAATGTTGAGAAATTTGGCCTGACAATTATAAAACTATATCAAACTTGTTGCAGGAAAGGTACAGTAAAATATTAATATTTTAGCATAGATTTTGCATTGATTTTGTAAAGAATGAAAATTCTTCCTTCGTTTTATACTTTACAAATATCCTTAGTAGAGTCTGTTTTTTCATATTGTAGTAGGAGAATCTATACAATGCTGAGAATTGGAATTACACAAAATATGCAATTTGGCTGGGAACTGGAATTTGAAGTATGTAATCTTAGCTAGTTAAGAGATTGAGATCTGAACATAATAGTGTGAAGCTAGCCTAAGAGGGAAACTTCATTAAATTCTTATCTCCAATTAACCACCAGGGGAAATGAAGTTCCAGTTCAACTTATATGTAGAGCACTGGCCTTGAACACAAAAGCACCATCCAGGCCCTGAGTTTAAGCCCTAGGATCACCAGAAACAAAAACACAAGATACAACATGGAATTAGATATTTTATAATGAAGTATATTTTAATACAATCTACATTGTTACAAAGACTAGACTTCTGTGTTAGCTTTATAATCTACCATAATAAGTGATATTGTCCATTTACTAAGCAGAAAGGCTTACTCAGATTTACAAGTCTGAAGGTTTCAGTGTATGTTCAGTTGGTTTTATTGTTTGGAGGGCTGTGACAAGACAATGTCAAGGTGGGAAGTATGTCAAAGAGAAATGTTTTTTACCTAGAATGATTTAAAGATAAAAGACGAAAGTATGTGAGAGGCTATGTTATCATGGGTTTCACTCTGAAGAACGTAATCTCCAGAAGAACTATTGAGGTATTCTCCACAATCTGGGAGGAAGTGGAAAGTATTTTTTCTTTAACACATAGGTCTTTCTGCGGCATTCTAAATTCAAATGGCAACATTTTCACCAATGATAATGATTTGTCCAAGGGTGGCATTAATTAGATATTTCAAGAAATTCTAAGCAGATCTAAGCAGACTAAATATTTTATGGAATTCCTATTAAAATATTTTCTTTCAAACTGACTGGGTCTTAATATTACACATGTGCATATCTGTGTGTTTGTATGTGTGTATGTGTTTGAATAAATTAATACAACGATGTAGCTGATAAAAATAGTCCTATGGCCTTTTGTTTTTCTTCTCATAATATGAAAGCCTGTAAAAATTACCAATCAATATTTATTGCAGCATTATTTACCATAGCTAAGATATGGAACCAACCCAGATGCCCCTCAGTAGATGAATGGATCAAGAAAAAATGGTATACATACACAATGGAATTCTATGCCTCCATCAGAAACAATGCCATTGCCCCATTTGTTAGGAAATGGAAAAACTTGGAAAAAATTATATTAAGTGAAGTAAGCCAGGCCCAAAGAAACATAGGTCCCATGATTTCTCTTATTTGCAATATCTAGTATATGTATGAGTCAAGGAGAAAAGGTCAGATAATGTGATGTTAGGAAAATGAACTCTTAGATATGTATTTTAATGTTTTTTTTTCTTTCATGCATGTGTTTCTAACGCATTTATAAGATTATTTCTTTGTTGCTTTGTATGTCCCTCCCCCACAGTATAACCCGTGCTTTCACTATATTTGATGTCAGTATAACTTGTGGAGGAGATGGGGAAAAACAAGTCGTTTAAGGGTACAGGTGGACCTGTTGCAACAATGAGAAGTACAAGTTGTCATGTCCAAAACGAGCTTTACAACGTCGGTGCGGGGGGGGGGGGGGGAGGAGAAGGATTGGAATTGGGGGGGGGTGGGGAGAGGCTGGGAAGGGATGTGAAGGGTAAACAAAGGAGGAGGCTGCAATGCTTGGTAAGAAATGTATGCATTATCCTGCCCATGTAATTGTAACCCCTCTGTACAGTAAGTTCACAAATAAAAAAATGAAAAAAAAATTACCAATCAAATAACATCCAAGATTAAAACATTAGTTCTGTCCAAAAGATTTGCATGCAAACCCAAGAACGTCCACCTCATTTCAGACCACCATGTTTTAGGAAAATTTAAGTCTATAAATTATGTTGTCACCAAGGAAACAACATACAATATTTCTTTTAAAAATACCTAGATTGCAGAACACTTTACCCAGAAAATTGAAGGAATATAATTTATGCGATTTAATATAAATATTTAGACACTTAAATGTATATCCTATTATTATTATTATCATTGTGAAATATCTTACAGAGGGTTTACAATTGTTTCCTCCTCCTTTATTTCCCCATACCATCCCTTCCCCTCTCCCCCTCATCCACACATCCCTCTACCACCACCCTCCCCACCACCCCCTCCGCACACTCTACCAATGTTGTAAAGTTCATTTATCGACATAACGTCTTATACATCTCATTGTTGTAATATGTGTCCAACTGTAAACCTATTTAAACTGTTTTTCCCATTCCCTCCAAAAATTATATCAACATCAAATACAGTGAAAGCAGCACTTATAGCCTGGGGGAAGTACATACACAGCCACAAACAAATCATCTTATAAATATGTTGAAAACAATAACAAGAAAGACAAGAAAACTTTTGAATCCATATCTTGGGATTCATTTCTCCAAACAACAACCTGTCTAACAGTTTCTGTTTGTCTCAGACATATATTAGTTATTGCAAATAAGGGACACCATGGGATCTATGTTTCTTTGGGCCTTACTTTGGGACTTACTTCACTTAATATAATTTTTTCCAATCTTTCCATTTCCTAACAAATGGGGCAATGTCCATTGTGTATATATACCACGTATTCTTGATCCAATCAAGAATATGTCTAGATTGGTTCCCTATCTTAGTTATGGTAAATAATGCTGCAATGAGCATAGTGATGCTGGTAGCTTTAGTATGGTTTTGTTTGTGATCATTTGAGTAAATGCCCAAAAGTGGGATTGCTGAGTCATAGGGGAGCTCTATGTGGAATCTTCTGAGGAACCTCCATAACAAATTCCAAAATGGTTGAACAAGTTTCTACTCCCACCAAAAATGCAGTAAGGTTCCCTTCTGCTCACATCACATCCAGTATTTGTTGTTATTAGGGTTCTTGATTATAACCATTTTAACTGCGGTGAGGTGGTATCACAATGTGGTTTTCATTTGCATTTCTTTTCTGGCTAGGGAGGTTGAGCATTTCTTCATGTGTCTATTGTCCATCCTTCATTCATATTCAGAGAAGTTTCTCTTTAAGTATTTAGTCCACTTATTTATTGGCCAGTTGTTCCTTTGAGGATTTGTTGTTGGGGGATTTCATTTTTTGAGATCCAGGTATATTTTAGATATGAGACCCTTGTCCGATGTATGGCTAGGGAAGTTCTCCCAATCAGTGGGCTTTCTATTGATCTTGCTAGCTATATCCATTGCCAAGCAGAAGCTCTGCAAATTCATTCAATCCCATTTGTTCCACCTTTCTTTGATTTGTTGTATTTCTGGGTCTCTATTAAGAAAATATTGGTCTGGGCAAAGGAGACCTAGGGTTTCTCTTATGACATCCTGGAATGTTTTCACAGTGTCTGCTTTAACTCTGAGTTCTTTGATCCATTTGGAGTTGATTCTGATTCAGGGTGATATATAAGGATGTAGCTTTAGTTTTCTACAAGTGATTAACCAATTTTTCCAGTACCATTTACTGAAGAGGCTGTCTTTCTTTATTCATGTTTTTAGCACCCTTATTGAAGATTATAGTTCTATAGGTCTGTAGGTTCATTTCTGGGTTTTCAATTCTATTCCATCTATCCTGAGGTCTGTTCTTATGTCAGGACCAAGCTGTTTTGATTACTATAGCTTTGTAGTAGAGTTCATAGTTTGATATTTATATTCCTCCAGCACTGTTCATTCTGTTAAGGAACATTTTGCTATTTGGGGTCTCTATTATTCCATATGAATTTTTGGATTGCTTCTTCTATTTCCTTGAAGAATGAGGTTGGAATATTGATAGGTATCACATTGAATTTGTAGATAGCCTAGGGAAGTATTTCTGTTTTCATGATGTTGATAATTCCAATCCAGGAGCATGGAAGGTTTTTCCACATTCTAATTTCTGTTTTAATTCCTTTTTAAAGTTTTTAAAGTTTTCATCATTGAGGTTCTTCACTTATTTGGTTAAGTAAATTCCTAGGTATTTTATTTTTTGTGGGGCTATTACAAATGGAGTTGCTTTCCTGATTTCAGCCACGCTTTACCCATTGTTGGCGTACAGAAAAGGCATTGATTTTTGAGGGTTAATTTTATACCCTGCTACTTTTCCAAAGGTTAGAATCAGCTTGAGGTATTTAGGACTGGAGTCCGTGGGATTCTTTTAAGAGAAGATCATGTCATCTGCAAAGAGGGAGAGTTTTACGTCATCTTTCCCTATTTGGATCCCTTTTATGTTTGCATCTTGTCTTATTGCTGTAGCTAGGCATTCTAATGCTAAAATGAAGAGAAATGGAGAGAGTGGACATCCTTGTCTTATTCCTGAGTTAGGAGGAAATGGCTTTAGTTTTTCACCATTAAGTTTTATGCTGGCTGTAGGTTTGTAAGTTTGTCATACACAGCCTTTATTGTATTGAGGAATGTTCCCTAGATTCCTAATTTTTCCAGAACCCTCATGACAAAGGGTTATTGAACCTTGTCAAATGTTTTTTCTGCAACTATTGAGATAACCATGTGGTTCTTATACTTGCTGTTTGTGATGTGATGAATTATACCAGATTATTTGGTTATATTGAACCAAGTTTGCATCCCTGAAATGAATCCTGTTTGATGCTGGTGTATGATTTTGGGGATGAATTGTTCAAGTCAATTGGCCAAAATTTTGTTGAGAAGTTTTGCATCAATACTCATCAAAGAAAGAGAACAAAGAAATGGGTCTATAGTTCTCTTTCTTTGATGAGTCCCTGCCTGGTTTGGGGATGAGGGTTATGATGGCTTCATAGAATGAGTTCGGTAGTGAACTTTCTCCTTCAATTTCATTGAAGATTTGAAGGAGTATTGGTGTGAGCTCTGACATGAAGGCCTTGTAGAATTCCACTGTAAATCCATCTGGTCCTGGGCTTTTCTGAGGTGGGAGGTCTTTTATTACTGTGTCTATTTCAATACTTGATATGGGCCTGTTAAGATAGTTTAACTCATCTTGGTTTACTTTCAGCATTACAATATTTGCTAGGAAAACGTCCATTTCTGCCTGGTTCTCTAATTTATTAGTATAAAGGTTTGAGAAATATTCCGTTATAATGTTCTGAAGCTTAGTTGTTTCTGTGGTGATGTTTCCATTCTTATCTCTGAGTTTATTTATTTGAGTTATTCTCTTCTTTTTCTCATAAGATTTGCTAAGGGTCTGTCAAATTTGTTAATTTTTCAAAATACCATTTCTTTGGGGTTTTTTTGGTTCTTTCTGTTTTCATATTTGGATTCTAATTTGTTTAATTCTGATGTAATTTTAATGATTTCTTTCCATCTACTGTATTGCGTTTTTCTTGTTTCTCTTTTTCAAGGTGGTTCAGATATCTCATTAAATTGTTGGTTTCAGATCTCTCCAATTTGTTGATGTAGGAACTCAGAGCTATAAACTTGCCTCTGAGTACTGCCTTTGCTGTGTCCCAGAGGAGCTGGTAATTTATGTGTTCATTTTTGTTGAATATCATGAACATTTTAATTTCCTTTCTCATCTCTTCCATGACCCACTGGTGATTCAACAGTGTGTTGTTCAGCCTTCATGTGTTACAGGAAGTTCTTTGGTGGATTTTGGTGTTGAGTTCTAACTTTATTCCTTTGTGGTCTGGGAGAATGAATGGTATAAATTTAATATTTCTGAATTTGGACAAGTTTGTTTTTTGACCTAAAATGTGGTCTGTTTGGAAAATATTTTGTGTGCTGCTGAAAAAAAGGTGTATTCTGATGCTGCTGGGTGATATATTCAGTAGATATCTGTTAAATCTAGCTGATCTATGCTGTTGTTTAGATGTGCAGTTTCTCTACTGAGTTTTTGACGTGTTGATCTACATAGTCAAGATAGTGGTTTGTTAATGTCGCCAGCAATTGATGTCTTTGCATCTATGTGAGATATGAGGGAAAGCAGTGTTTCTTGGATAAATTTTCGTGTTCTCTTCTTTGGCAAATATATATTTAGAATTGTAATAATCTCCGGAGGGGAGATCCCCTAATTATTATGTAGTGACTTTGGTAATCTCTTCTCATTAATTTTAATTTGAAGTCATTTTACATCTGATATTTGGATTGAAACACCTACGTATTTATAGGAGTCATTTGCTTGGTAGATTTTGTTTGGGCCTTTCACTTTCAAAAGTTGTTTGTTTGTATGGGCAAGGTGTTACTCCTGAAGGCAGCAGATAAAGGAATCTTGCTTTTTAATCCAACTAGACAGTCTATATTGCTTAATTGGAGAGTTAAGTCCATTAATGTTCAGAGTTAGGACTAAGTGGTATTTGGGAGTAGCAGGATACAACTGTAACATCATTATGGATGTTGACACTGGCATGGAATTCATTTCCTCTTTTATCTGACAAATGAATATACAAAATAACATAACTTTAACTAAATATCAAGACCTAACTAAACATATTACCAGAAAAGTCATCATGCAAGCCTTATTGCAACTAGGGTAAAAGAAAAATCTGTCATACTCATTCTGTATTTCTTTTACATGTTGATTTTTTTCTTAAATTATTTACTTTAGCTCGCATCTTAAAAACATTGTGTTAAATGATGTATATTTTGGTAATTAATTTTGGATGCCTCCTTAAATTTTGTTTTGAGTATAATGTCTCACTTCATTTACTAACTCATGAAATGATGCTGATTACAAAACAAATGCTAATAACCACTGTTTATAATACACAAAATCTCATAAGCAAGATTTCATGAAGCATTGGTTAACATTTTGATTTCATGGTCTCATGATGATGAGGCCTATCAGCAGGAGTACAGTTGTACCTAGATTCCTCAGCCTAAATTTAGCCACAGTTAAAAAATGTTTATATCTTTATCTGTCATCCATCAGAGATTAAACTTGAGTATAAAACCTAAGAAAATGGTAAGGTAAGAATTTAGCTTTTCTGGACATAAAGTAAACAATATGCCTCATAGAGTAACTCATTAGTTTAAAGTCAAGCTGTTTCTCCAAAACATTCTAAATACTTCCTTACAATGTATATTATTCTAAAGAATGGAATGGGGAATGTGAGAAGAAGACTAACCAAGTATTGTCTTCAAATATACATAATTTGTTTTTACCTCCTTTTTTTCGTTATAAGCATTTTTGATAAAACTCTTTGAATAATTGTTTTCCTGGTCTGCTATAATATGTCTTAGTTGCATATACCAACTACATTCAGAAAATGGTATGTAGTAATTAGGTAAGGAAAACATATTCAATAAATTGCAAAAAGTATATACCTATAGGGATAATATTTTGAAGAGTGCATTTGAAATATTCTAATATAATTATTAATTTGATTGTACAATTTCACATTGACAGTAATGAAGTAGATTACTTTAATGCTAATTGGACAAGATTGTCTTTCTAAATGAGCAAAACCAATATCTCCTTCTACTTTATCAAGGAAACAACTGAGCAAAAAATGGAAATTAACATATGAATCTATAACATCTTGAATGAATTTTTGTTTATTAACAAATATTAATTTCACAAAGTATTTTATTGTGTTATATACATCTGTCCATATAATGTAGCTTGGTAAATTATATTCCTTTTATTAATTTCATTATCCTATTTTTATACCCACGTTTTATTCTGTCATCATACTAACATAAAATATTTGAATATATATACTCCACAATATTTCTCTTCATCTCCTCTCTTACTTTTTTCCAAATTTAATCCTTTCCAACTTTTACACCTGAGTCATTCATTTTATTTTCTGAGTCTAGAGTCTGCATAAGAGAAATCTAGTATTTGTTTTTCACACTATGGCATATTGCTTTAATATGAATGTTTCCAGTTCTAACTATTTTCTTGAAGATGAAATGATTTCCTTATTATGTGTGGCTAAATAATATATCATTGTGCATATATGCATATATATTATAATTTCTTTAGTCAATCAGTGATTAAGGAACATTTAGTTTAATTCTGTAGTTATTTATGTTTTTTATGTGGGAGAAGGAAGGATGGAAATAATGATGTTTGGACTGAGAAACATGCTCTTTAGGCAGGCACTCTAGTATTTGAAACATCTTTCCGCTGCTCTTTCATTAGTATTTCAGTAATGCATTATATTCAAAAAGTAAAATTTAATTACATTTGCAAAGGAATTCTTTTTCAGTATCAATATTATTTTTTATTACAGTTTTACATTTAGTATGTCATATGAGTATGGGGGTGTATGTGAGCATGAAAATGCATACATGTTTGTACATGTAGCTGACTCTAAGGAAATGGACACTGTGAGAAACAGGATTCAAATAAAAGTTTGAGACCTATAAGTTGATAAATTAGTGTATAAGTCCAGTTTGTGGAGTGTGATTTCAAGATCATATTTTTTAGGCTTCATACCAACAAAGTAGATGTTTCTAATCAAAAATCATAAGGAATAAACAGCTACTCTGTTTCATAATCATTGTCTTAGTACTCTAGACATTTTTTATTAGTGAAAAATATGATTGGTCAGTAGTAAGCCTTTAGAAACTCTACATTTTCCCCAAAATCTTCAGATGTACTATTTGGAAATAAATTACAAATATATTTATAAGCATACAGATACAATATGATTTTATATTTCTAAATATATGTATATAATATAAAAGTATCATATATTTAGTTATGATTTAAATGTGTATCTTAAATATTTATTTAATTTTAAATGTAATTCATTTCATCATATATATATATGATGAAATGAATTACATTTAAAATTAAAAAAATATATATATATATACATATATATATATGTCCACATATTTTTTTGGTAAGTCATGTGGCTTGAACTCTGGGCTTAACTGCTATCTCTGTGCTCTTCAGCTCAAGGCAAGAGCTCTACTGCTTGAGACGTAGGTCTACTTCCAGTTTTCTGGTGGTTTATTGGGGATAAGAATGTCTAGATAAGTATTCAAATGTTTTTCCCCCCTTGGTATTATTTCTAACATATTTATATGATGTTTTCTTTGTTGCTTTGTATGTCCCTCCCCCACGGCATAACTCCTGCTTTCATTGTAGTTTATGTTGGTATAATTTGTGGAGGGGAAGGGAAAAAAACAACTTGTTTAAATAGGGATACAGGGGGACTCATTGCAACAATGAAATATACAAGGTGTTATATAGAAAAATGAACTTTACAACTTTGGCCGGGAGGTGGGGGTAGATGGGAAGGGATGGGAAGGTGAAACAAAGGAGCAAGCAATAACGCTTGATAAGAAATGCACTAATTACCTTGCCCATGTAACTGTAACCTCGCTGTATGGTATTTTCACAATTTAAAAACAAAACAAAAATAAAACCTGAGAGAGTCCAGGACAAAGACGCCAGAAGCAGCAGGAGAGCAGATTCTGCTCAACACCAGCAAGAACTGACAAGGAGCAGATATCTTCATCCTGCAGATCACTGAACAGAGACCGGCCAGGAACCAAGACTGTGGTGTGAGTAGAACCCTGACATCCTTACTCCTCAGCGAGCAAAGGAGGGAAGGCCACCCCTCCCCCACCACCAGAGATCTCCATCTTTGATCCTGACAAAGCCCCACTGAGCAACTACCACCAACTCAGGCCTTGGTCAAAACAAAAGAGTCATTTAACTGCTCACAGGAACCTGACCTGACCTGCCAGGCTCAACTCCACCCAGAGCAAAGTCACACATCCCAAGCAGAGATTGCTTGGCCTCCAGAGGAGTGACTTTCTACATTGGGTAAACAGAGTCAGTGGTTGCCTCTCCCTACAGCAGACTAGATAATCAATTGAAATTTATTAAACAAAAAACCTAAGAATGTCTCTAGGCTGAGCTCTGTGAGTGTCTCAGGAGCTAACCCTTCAGGAAAAACCCTTCAGGCCTCAACCCTACCCAGAACCTAGCCTCATCACAGCATCTCCAAACCAGAGGAAACAGCCATCTCCCTCTTTTGTGATACTCAAAGCAGATTTCCCTCACAATGAACTAGCATGGGAGGCAGATCACAAAATCCTGGGTAATGCAGAGCATTTTTCTGCCTGCTCAAACAAACTAACTTAAGAAACAAATCAAGCCAGTGGAAAAACAACCACCACAAGCAGACCAGAGACTCCACCAAGAGACTGGTTAAGGACCCAGTGGGGATACAGGATTTTCCGATTCCCACCAAAAAGAAATCAAAGAACTCTTTTTTTAACTTTTTTAATTTTAATTTTTTTGAAAAATATTTTTTCTATTAATCTATTTTTTTCCTCTCATAAATTTTTAGGGGTGTGTGTGTGTGTGTGTGTGTGTGTGTGTGTGTGTGTGTGTGTGTATGTTTTTTATTTTTTTGACCTTTTAGTCTTTTTTTAATTCTTTACATTTTTTTTCTATTTCTTCCTTTTTTACATGACTTAATTGCTGTTCTGCTCATCCCCAGATAAATACCTGCCATTGATTATTAGACCTTATGCCCCATTGTGTACATACTTAATCCAGAAGTTTATCACTCAATTGACAACCTCAGGTTTAACTTCTTCATTAGCAGTATTATATCTTTATACCTATATAATTTTCAAGTAATTAATTTTAGGAAATTTTATTTTTTAGTTTTTCATACCTCTTTCTATCTCTCCCCTCTTCTCATCCTATCCTTTTCTTCTCTCAATATCACTTCTTTAAACTTATATAATTTTTACGTGTTTCATTTTTAAATTTAAATTTTTGTTTTTCCATTTTTTCTTGTTTTTTTGTTTGTTTGTTTTACTCACTCTCCTATCATTCTGTCGAATCCATTTCCCTCTCTGCGATTAGGATTTGGTTAAATTCACTCTTTTTTTTACCTCTCCACATCCCTCTAATCCTATTTTTCAACACGTTTCTCCTTAAACCTAAAAATTTCTGGTTTGCCAAATTTATATTTGCTGTTTTTAGCCCATAAATCCATAGTTGTTTGATGTGGAATAGATCGTATCTGATGAACTAGATTGTATCTGCAGCCATTTTGGTACAGTACTTTGGTTGATGCTTGCCTTAAAACAGTGTTCTAGCACAAAATTGGTGTTACTTTCATACAAAATGGGCAGAACAAGCCAGAAAAACACAAGAAAAATGGCAGGTCCGGGTATCTCAAGTCCCACTCATGACATCTGGTAACAGAAAAATTCATGAATAATCCAGAGGAGAGTTCCTAAAGAGATCTACAAATACTACTGGTGAACATGGTGAATGAAAAGATTGAAAATCTGCAAAGGACTCAGTGTGAGCATGATAAGGAGAGAGAGGAGGCAAAGCAAAGGTTAATACAGGAATCTCGTGAACATGAGGAAGCTACTCAAAGATTGATACAGGACTTGAGTGAACAGGTTTTCGAACAGTCAAAGAGAAATTAAGGAATTGTGTGAACAGGCTGATAACAGTCAAAGAGAAAGACAGGAATTGCATGAGGAGGCTGAGAACAGTCAAAGAGAAATACAGGAATTGTGTGAAGATGAGGAAGCTAATCAAAGAGTAATACAGGCATTGTGAGAGTGGGATGAGACTAGACAAAGATCAATAGAAGCATTCATGGAATCCACAAACAGACAGCTGAAGGAATTCACGGAGATCACAAATGGAATGCTGAATGGAGCCCGACAGAAGGAATGGGAATCCAAGGAAACATAGCCAATCAACTAAGTGATTTGAGAATAAACTCTGAACACCAAATTAAGGAAGTAAAAAAGTTTATACAAGATCTAAAACAAAGCTCCAACAATAAATTTGAAGCCATCAAAGCTGACCAATTAGAAGGAAAAGAAATAAAAACCAAAGTAGAAAGCCTTGACAGTAGATTTGATCATGTAGAAGATACAATCAAGGGGATTGAAGATAGCCTAGATATTATAGTGAAACAACATACAACTATGCAAGACAAATCCAAGTAATATAACAGATCTATTCAACATTTTGAAGACACCATCAAAAGTCCTAATCTGAGGATAATGGGTATAGAAGAGCCCATAGGGACAGAAGTTAATGGTTTAGGAAATTCATTTAACAGGATGCTAGCAGAGAACTTCCCAAACATGCAAAAAGTTAGGCCTTTTCAGATACAAGAAGATTTTAGAACCCCAAATAGACCAGACCATAACAGTACATGCCACCATGACATTAAAATCCGCAGAGGATCAATTCAGACCAAGGAAAAGATCCTTAAAGCTGTCAAGGAGAAAAGATCAACCACTTATAAATGGAAACCAATCAGAATAATCTCTGCTTTGTCAGCAGAGACAAAGCAAGAAGAGCCTGGAATGATGTATACCATGCCCTAAAGACAAACAACTATCAACCAAGATACTGTACCCAGCTATACTCTCCTTCATAACCTAAGGTCAAATAATAATTTGCCATAGCAAAGAAAAGCTGACATAATATATCTCCACTAAGCCAGCCCTACAAAAGATACTTAAAGATTTCCTCACATAGAAAACCAACAAGACAACAATAAGAGCAAAGAAACCGCACAAAAAGTGAGAATCCATGAACCATAAGAAGAACACAGTTGCCTCAGCGCCCAAGAAGTTGGATAACATGGCAGGAACACCCAAAAACCTCTCAGTCATATCTTTCAACATTAATGGGCTTAACTCTCCAATTAAGCCACATAGATTATCTAACTGGTTTACAAAGCAAGATTATTCTATCTGCTACCTTCAGGAGTCACACCTTGCCCATAAAAACAAACATATTTTGAAAGTGAAAGACTAGAACAAAATGTACCAAGCATTCTTTGTGGTGAGGTGGTATCACAATGTTGTTTTGATTTGCATTTCTTTTATGGCTAGGGAGGTTTAGCATTCCTTCATGTGTCTACTGGCCATCCTTCTTTCCTCTTCAGAGAAGTTTCTCTTTATTGTACAGTTGTTTCTTTGAGGATTTGTTGGGGATTTAATTTTTTGAGTTCCAGGTATATTTTAGATATGAGACCCTTGTTCATTGTATGGATAGTAAATATCTTCTCTCAATCCGTGGGCTTTCTATTGATCTTGCTAGCTATATCCTTTGCCGAGAAGAAGCTCTGCAATTTCATGGAATCCAGTTTGTCCAAACTTTCATTGATTTGTTGTGTTTCTGGGTCTCTATTAAGAAAATTTCAACCTGTGCCAAGTAGACTTAGGGTTTGTCCTATTCCATCCTGTAATATTTCAGAGTATCTGCTTGACTCCGAGGTCTTTGATCCATTTGGAGTTGATTCTGGTCAGGGTGATATATAAGGATATAGCTTTAGTTTTTTTACAAGTGATTAACCAATTTTGCTACATCATTTACTGAAGAGGCTGTCTTTCTTCCATTTTATATTTTGACCTCCCTTATCTAAGATTAGATGGCTATAGGTCTGTGGGTTCATTTCTGGGTTTTCAATTCTATTCCATTGGTCCTGAGGTCTGTTCTTGCGACAGTACCAAGCTGTTTTGATTACTCTAAATTTGTAAGAGGGTTTATAATTTGGTATTGATATTTCTCCAGCACTGTTCTTTCTGTTAAGGATTGTTTTTGTTATTTGGGGTCTTTAATTGTTCCATATGAATTTTTGGATTTCCTCTAGTATTTCCTTGTAGAATGAGATTGGAATATTGATAGGTATCGCATTGAATTTGTAGATAGTCTTGGGGAGTATTGCCATTTTCACGATGTTGATCTTTCCATTCAAAGAGCATGGGAGGTTTTCCCACTTTCTAATATCCGTTTTCATTTCCTTTTTCAGATTTTTAAAGTTTTCATCATAGAGGCCCTTCACTTCTTTCGTTACTTTAATTCCTAGGCATTTGAGTTTTTGTGGGGTTATTACAAATGGAGTTGCTTTCCTGATTCAGCCACACTTTTCTCATTGTTGGCATACAGGAAAACCATTGATTTTTGAGGGATAATTTTATATCCTGTTATTTTGCCAAAGTTTTGAAGATGCTGGAGGGGATTTGAACAGAATGGAAAATTACTGCAATGTTTGTGGGGGTGTAAACTTGTTCATCTACTTTGGAAAATGCTATGGATATTCCTCAAAAGACTCCACATAGAGCTCCCGTGTGACCCAGCAATCCTACTTTTGGGCATTTAAGAATATGATCACAAACAAGACCATACTAAAACTACCAGCACAACTATGTTTATTGAACATTATTTACCATAGCTAAGATATGGAACCAACCCCGATGCTCCTCAGTAGATGAATAGATCAAGAAAATGTGGTATACATACACAATGGAATTCTATGCCTCCATCAGAAAGAATGGCATTGACTCATTTGTTAGGAAATGGAATGACTTGGAAAAATTATATTAAGTGAAGTAAGCCATTCCCAAAGAAATATAGGTCCCATGGTTTCCCTTATTTGCAATAACTAGTATATGTGTGAGACAAACAGAAACTGTCAGACAACTTGATGTTAGGTTAAATGAACCACATGTTAAGGATTCAATTTTTTTAATTTCCTGTGATTGTTTCTAAGATGTTTATAAGATGATTTCTTTGTTGCTTTGTATGTATCTCCCCCAGAGTATAAGCCCTGCTTTCACTGTATTTGGTGTTGATATATTTTGTGGAGGGAAACGGAAAAAAAAAACAACTGTTTAAATAGGCTTACAGGTGGACCCATTACAATTATAAGATGAACAAGAAGTTATATTTATAAATGTACTTTACAACTTCAGTGGGGTGGGAGGTGGATGGGTGGGGATGGGGAGGTAGGGGCCTGTAGGGGTGGGGGTGTGGAAATGGGAAGGGATCTTATGGGGAAACAAAGGATGAGGCAACAATGCTTGATAAGAAATTTACTCACTATCTTGCCCATGTAATTGTCAACCCTCTGTATAATATTTTCATAATAAAACAAAACCAAACAAAACAAAAAAAAAAATCTACCAAGCAAATGGCCCCCATAAACAGGCGGATGTTACAATCCTAATATCTGAAAAAAATGACTGCAAATTAAAATTACTCACAAGAGATTAAAAAAAAGTTTATTATATACTAATTAAGGGTTTCTCCTTCAGGAGGATATTACAATTCTGAATATCTATTCACCAAACAACGGAGAACCCAAATTTATGCAAGAAACACTACTTTCTCTCAAAGATCACATAGATACAAAGACATTAAATGTTGGGGGATTTAACACACTACTATCACTACTAGATAGATCAACTCTTCAAAAACTCAATAGAGAAACTGCACATCTAAACAACTGCATAGATCAACTAGTTTTAACTGACATCTACTGAGTATTTCAACCAGCAGCATCAGAATACATGTTTTTCTCAGCAGCACATGGAACATTTTCCAAAATAGACCACATTCTACGTAACAAATCAAACTTGTCTAAATTCACAAATATTGAAGTAATACCTTGCATTCTTTTAGAATACAAGGGAATAAAATTAGAATTCCACACCAAAAGCCACCAAAGAGAGTCCTGTAACACATGGAGGCTGAACAACACACTGTTGAATCACCAGTGGGTCATGGAAGAGATGAGAAAGGTAATTAAAATGTTCATGATATTCAACAAAAATGACCACACAAATTACCAGCTCCTCTGGGACACAGCAAAGGCAGTACTCAGAGGCAAGTTTATAGCTCTGAGATCCTACATCAACAAATTGGAGAGATCTGAAAACAACAACATCTGAACCACCTTGAAAAAGAGGAGCAAGATAAACGCCAATACAGTAGATGGAAAGAAATCATTAAAATTAAGTCAGAATTAAACAAATTAGCATCCAAATATGAAAACAGAAAGAACCAAAAAGATAAAGAATTGGTACTTTGAAAAATTAACAAATTTGACAGACCCTTAGCAAATCTTATGAGAAAAAGAAGAGAATACACTCAAATAAATAAACTCAGAGATGAGAATGGAAACATCACCACAGAAACAACTAAGCTTCAGAAAATTATAATGGATTATTTCTCAAACCTTTATACTAGTAAGTTAGAGAACCTGGCAGAAATGGACATTATCCTAGCAAATATTGTAATGCTGAATGTAAACCAAGATGAGATAAACCAGCTTAACAGGCCCATATCAAGTATTGAAATAGAAACACTAATAAGAGACCTCCCATCTCAGAAAAGCCCAGGACCAGATGGATTTACAGCGGAATTCTACAAGGCCTTCATGTCAGAGCTCACACCAATACTCCTTCAAATCTTCAATGAAATTGAAGGAGAAAGTTCACTACCGAACTCATTCTATGAAGCCATCATAACCCTCATCCCCAAACCAGGCAGGGACTCATCAAAGAAAGAGAACTATAAACCCATTTCTTTGTTCTCTTTCTTTGATGAGTATTGATGCAAAGCTTCTCAACAAAATTTTGGCCAATTGACTTGAACAATTCATCCCCAAAATCATACACCAGCATCAAACAGGATTCATTTCAGGGATGCAAACTTGGTTCAATATAACCAAATAATCCGGTATAATTCATCACATCACAAACAGCAAGGATAAGAACCACATGGTTATCTCAATAGTTGCAGAAGAAACATTTGACAAGATCCAACATCCCTTTGTGATGAGGGTTCTGGAAAAATTAGGAATCCAGAGAAGATTCCTCAATAGAATAAAGGCTGTATGTGACAAAAACCTACAGCCAGCATAAAACTTAATGGTGAAAAACTAAAGCCATTTCCTCTTAACTCAGGCACAAGGCAAGGATGTCCACTCTCTCCACTTCTCTTCAATTTAGTATTAGAATGACTAGCTACAGCAACAAGAAAATAGGCAAATATAAAAATGATCTAAATAGGGAAAGATGAAATAAAACTCTTCCTCTTTGCAGATGACATTAGCTTGTGTTTAATGAATACCACAGTCTCCACTCCCAAATAACTCAAGCTGATTCTAAACTTTGGCAATGTAACATGGTATAAAATTAACCCTCAAAAACAATGGCTTTTCTCTATGCCAACAATGAGAAAAGTGTGGCTGAAATCAGGAAAGCAACTCCATTTGTAATAGCCCCACAAAAATAAAATACCTAGGAATTAACTTAACCAAAGAAGCTAAGGATCTCTGTGATGAAAATTTTAAAAACTTGAAAAAGGAAATCAAAACATAAATTCGATAGTGTTCCCATGTTCCTGGATTGGAAGGATAAACATCGTGAAAATGGCAATACTTCCCAAGGCTATCTACTAATTCAATGCAATACCTATTGATATTCCTACCAGATGCTTCAAGGAAATAGAAGACGCAATGCAAAAATTCATACGGAAAAATTAAAGGACCCAAATAGCAAAAACAATCCTTAATAGAAAGAACAGTGCTGGAAGAATATCAATAGCAAATTTCAAACTCTACTTCAAAGCTATAATATTCAAAACAACTTGTTACGGGCACAAGAACTGACCTCAGGACCAATGGAATAGAATTGAAAACCCAGAAATGAATCCACAGACCTATAACACTGTAATCTTCAATGAAGAATCTAAAAACTATAATGGAAGAAAGATAGCCTCTTCAGTAAATGGTGCTTGCAAAATTGGTAAATTACTTGTAGAAAACGAAATCTATATCCTTATATATCACCCTGCACCACAATCATCTCCAAATTGATCAAATACCTCGGAGTCAAAGCAGACACTCTGAAAACTTTGAAGAATGGAGTAAGAGAAACCCTAGGTTTCCTTTGCATAGACCAATATTTTCTTTAAAGATACCCAGAAACAGAACAAAACAAAGAAAGGATGGACAAATGGGATTGCAATAAATTGCATAACTTCTGCATGTCAAACACATAGCTAGCAAGATCAATAGAAAGCCCATGGATTGGGAGATTTTCACTAGCCATACAAAGAACAAGGGCCTCATATCTAAAGTATACCTGGATCTCAAAAACATTAAATCCCCCAACAACAAATCCTCAAAGAAACAACTTCCCAATAAATCAGTGGACTAAAGACTTAAAGAGAAACTTCTGTGAATAGGAAAGAAGGATGGCCAGTAGACACATGAAGAAACGCACAACCTTCTTAGCCAGAAAAGAAATGCAAATCAAAACCACATCGTGATACCTCCTCACCCAAGATACAATGGCTATAATCAAGATCTCTAATAACAACAGATGCTGGAAGGGATGAGGACAGAAGGGAACCTTACTGCATTGTTGGTGGGAGTGCCACTTTGGAAATTAGTATGGAGGCTTCTCAAAGACTTTACATAGAGCTATTCAATGACTCAGCCATCAGACTTTTGGGCATTTACCCAAGAGATCACAAACAAAACCATACTAAAGCTACCATCATAACTATGTTTATTGCAGCATTATTTACCATAGCTAAGATATTGAATCAAACAAGATGCCCCTCAGTAGATGAATGGATCAAGAAAATGTGGACTATATACCCAATGGAATTCTATGCTTCCATCAGAAATAATGACATTGCCACATTTGTTAGGAAACACAAAGAATCGGAAAAAGTATATTAGATGAAGTAATCCGAGCCCAAAGAAACATAGTTCCCTTGGTTTCCCTTACTTGCAATCCCTAGTATATGTCTGAGACAAGCGGAAACATTCAGATAAGTTGATGTTTGGCGAAATGTACCCCAAAGTAAGGATTCAAATGTTTTTCTTTCTTATGATTGTTTCTAACAAATTTATAAGATGATTTATTTCTTGCTTTGTATGTCCCTTCCACAAGGTATAACCCCTGCTTTCACTGTATTTTATGTTGGTATAATTTGTGAAGGGGAAGGGAAAAAACAAATGTGGATTCATTGCAGCAATGAGATGTACAAGATTTATGTCGAAAAACGAACTTTACAACTTTGGCTGGGGGGGGATTAAAGGGGAGGGGGAGTGGGGAATGGGAAGGAATGGGAAGGGGAAACAAAGGAGGAGGCAAAAAAGCTTGATGAGAAATATACTCATTCCCTTGCACATGTAATTGGACCCACTGTTTACTATATTTTCACAATAAAAATTATCTGAAAAAATTGTATGAATGGATAGTGCATATGATTTTATTTTTCATTACAAACATAGAATGTAGTAAAAATTTTCATAGCAATTACACTGCACTAGGTTGAGGTCAGATTCAAATGTAAATAATATACTGTGTTCATGTACAGAATTTGAGCATCAAAAAATTTAATATGCCTGTGGTCCTAAAACCAATACCTTACTGATATTGTGTGACAAATACAATTTCCTATAAGTACAGAAATTTTCCTTGTATCTTTTTAATACATATTTTTATTGTAAATGTCCTGTGCACAGGGTTTAGAGTTACATAAATAAGGTAATGAGTACATTTCTTACTGAGCATTTTTATCCTCTCCTTGTTTTTTCCCATACCGGCCCTTCCCTCCACACCCCCCATCCCTTCCCTCCACCCCCCCGCATCTGATAGAATGTCTTGTACATGTCATTGTTACAATGGGTCACCTTGTATCCATTCCTTGTATCTTAAATGAAGAAATGCTGGCTTGATTTATGCTGATTCTACTTGTATAGATACACCTAAAATCACTCGCCAAGTCCAAGAGCACATAAATCATATGCACATCACTTTTTTTCATTTTGTTGTAATTGTGTTATACACATTTATTGACAGGTTACAAATTAATCTCAAATTTTAATGCATTAAAATACTTTCTTTTTTTCTTATTTTCTTAGCTAGGAAATCAGCAAGACCTCAGTAAGTATTCCTCATATAGGACTTTTCAAATGGGTTGGTGAAATGTTGAGCTGAGCTCCCATCTTCTGAGGACTCACACTTCTGCTTAGGAATTGATGCTGGCTGCTGGAAAAGAGCTCAAGGAAGAATGTCATTTAAAGACTTATAACTTTATTCTGCACCAGGGTATTTTCTTGCTACTTTGTTTGTTGAGAGTGTCTACAAGAACAAGCATTCCCTGGGGAGCAGGGAGATGCCATATGAGGTTTTCTTACTGAGATTTCTGAGTGACTTGCTATCACTTGTACTGCATTTTGCAAATCAAATCTGTCAAAACCGTTTTAAGAGATAAGAGGAATGGTAAAAGAATTTATAGAGATAAATACTTCTTCAACATATTTGGTTCCAAGCATTCTGTCTAAGGCATATTCAACAATTAGTGAAACTTGTGTTGTCTGTAGCTATGTGTCATTCTCTATGTGTGCATTTATACATGTGTATAGGTATGTGTGTATTTTTGTGTACAGTAACATGCATGTCTACATATAGATGGGCATATACACACATATATTCATATACAAATAAATATACATATATAAATATATGTGCATATATATATATATATATATATATATATCAGTTGTTCATTGATTCAATCTATAGTTCCCAGCATATTGCCATTCTCACAAAGTGTACATGGTAAACTGCTCTGAGGATATTTGTTCTATGATAGGCATCTTTTGTACTCACTTCCCCCATTAACCTTGTTTTTCATCCCTGAATATCTTCTGTCTACTTTCCATAGGTTAGCATTGTTTTCATTATATGTATTCACTGATAATAGAAGAAAAAATTTGTTTGTAAAAGAAAAAGATCTTTTAGGTCAGAGGTTAAAAGTATCCTAACGTCTCAATGATTCCTATGAGATAAAATTTGTAATGGTAGTATAAGTGAAAAGGAATTCCTAGATCTGTTGTTTTGCCATTTAGAATAGGAAAGAATAACATCATGTCACTGTAATAACTCTTAAAGAATGCAAGGGTAACTGATGGTCGCTATCATGTTTCCACAATACCAGTGGATTCTGAAGGAAAACAGTAGACCAGCAGAAATTCTAATTACCAGATATGGAGCATGAAAGAAAAAGAGAGGAAATGAGACAGTGAAAGAGAAAGAGAAATATCACAATACTGAAAGTGCATAACAGATAAACAAGAGCTGTATGAGAATATTCATACTGCTATCTTTAGACTCTACATCTACATTTGGAGGTATTTGATGTATGATAACCCATCAACATGAAATATAAAGTTATTTTGATAAAAATAAAAATGATTCAGAAGAAATTATAAATGCAAAAACAATCTTCACAGAAGCAAATTCTCAGAAATATTTCATCACTTTGAAAAGGATAAAGTGGCTGAAGTTAGTAGTATGACAATTCACAAAGACATAAAAAGATATTAATATATTTCATTATATATCCCAAAGAAGAAAGCAATTATTGTTTAGATGATTTTTTAAAACACAGTCTCTCAGGTGTTGGGAAGGTGGCTCAGTGGTAGAGTGCCTGCCTAGCGTGCACTGGGTTTGATTCCTCAGCATGACATAAGCAGAAAAAGATGGAAGTGTGTTGTGGCTCAAGTGGTAGCGCTAGCTTGGAGCTGAGGGAGAGCACCTAGGACCCAGAGTTCAAGCCCCATGACCAGAAAAATCAAAATATAAAACAAAACACAGTCTCTCACTTTTGTGGCCTCAACTCTGTAATACCACTGCTTCAGCCTAGGGCTAAGGTTTTAGGTGTGGATATTTATCAACACTCCTGATTCAGACTCTACTTAATCATTTTTTTAAATAAATATTTTGTTCTTAATTTTCCTCTTTGTAAATTCACATCCTCTATAAAAAATGGTTTGGCCATCCCAGTAACCTTCTCAATGTACCTCCTAATGACGACTTTCAAAAAGTTGTATTATACTACAAGGAAAACAATGCTATAAATAAAGAAAACCAATAACAAAATATTAATGATTAAAATAAAAACTAAAATAATTATCAGTGTTTTCAGTATTTGAAGGGTATTACCTATTAAATTTTACTATTTTCTCATATCCCTGTACATTTAAAACAGGTTAAGGTTATGATATTCAACAAGAGGTTTTTAGGTTATGAGTAATCTTTAAAGTTACCCACTAAGATTACTATTTAAGTCTCATCTAATCATTTGTATATGTCTTATATCATTATTTGTTCCTCGCTAACATATAAAATAAGGAAGCCAGGGGCTAGGAAGGTAGCTCAGTGGTAGAGAGCTTGCCTTGCATGCTTGAGGCCCTGGGTTAGATTCCTCAGCACCACATAAGCAAAAAAATAAGCCAGAAGTGGCGCTGTGGCTCAAGTGGTAGAGTGTTAGCCTTGAGCTGAAGAGCTGAGGGAGAGCGCCCAGGCCCATAGTTCAGGCCCCTGACTGGACCCCAAAAAAATTTTAAAACATAAAATAAAATAAGGAAGCTCTATAGTTTTAACAGAAACTTTGTAGTTAATAAAGTCTTAACTCTTTATATTCTGCTTCTTTACACAAAGACTTGGCAACTTCTCATTAGTAATGTTCATATAAACTCTGAAATATACATACATAGTAGCATATGTCTGTTACCACAAATCTTAAATACTTTAACGAAAAGTTTTATTACCTGCCAAACAGTCCTTGTTTTAGCATATATAAGCAAATTCCCAAAATATATTTAAACCATTAAAACTTTAAACTTAACACTTGCTGCAGTGTTCATTATGACAGGTGCCTTGTATAGAATAATTGAATTCCTCCTCCTACACATCTCTTGAACAACAAATATCTAGAATTATTTTGTTTTTGACCTGTCCATCTTGATTTTATTCTTAAATGTGTGCTTATGTAAGAAGTATATGGCTCTAAAATTTCATGAAAATTCTTTAAACTTACTTTTTGTTGAATTGTCTAGTTTAAGAATATCAATTACACTTTATTTATAAAACATGTTCTATGTTCCATTCAGCATCACCTACTCTAACATTGGAACGATACAGAGAAGATTTGAATGGCCCCTGTGCAAGGATGGCAGGCAAATTCCTGTACCATTCCATACTTTTACAACAACAGATGCTGGAGGGGATGTGGCCACAAGTTAACTGTACTACATTCTTGGTGGGAGTGTCAACTTGTTCAACCACTTTGGAAAGTAGTATGGAGGTTCCTCAAAAGACTTCACATAGAACTCCCCTAAGACACAGCAATCCCACTTTTGGGCATTTACCCAAAAGATCACAAACAAGACGGTACTAAAACTACCATCACAATTATATTTATTGCAGCATTGTTTAAGATAGCTAAGATATAGAACCAACCCCGATGCCCCTCATCAGATAAATAGATCAAGAAAATGTGCTATTTATACCAATGAAATTCCATGCCTTCATGAGAAAGTATGGCATCACCCAATTTGTTAGAAAATGGAAAGACTTTGGAAAAAATTATTAAGTGATGTAAGCCAAGTCCAAAGAAACATAGGTCACAGGGTTTCCCTAATTTTTAATAACTAATATATCTGGGATAAGCAGAAACGGTCAAAATCTATGCACATATGACCAGATAAGATGTTGTTAAGGGAAATGAACCCCCCAATAGGAACACAACTGTTTTTTCTTTCTTGCTTGCTATTGTTCTAACGTACTTATAACAGGCTATGTGATGTTTTTTTGTTTCTTTATATGTTTCTCCCCCATGCTATAACCCCTGTTTTCACTGTGTTTGAATTTGGTGTGCCCACCTCTTGTACATACGCTCCTGTAATTTGGGGAGGGGAAGGAAAAAACAAAATGCTGAAATAGGGATTCAGGTTGACCCATTGTAACAATGAGATGCACAAGACACTATGTTGAAAACTGAACTTTACAATTTAGGCAGGGGAAGTGGGGAGGGGAGTGTACTTGTAGAGGTGGGCGGGAAAGGACGGTAGAGGGAAAATAAAGGAGGAGGTAACGAAGCTTGTTAGGAAATGTACTCATTACTTGCTCATGTAAATGTGACCTCTCTGTACAGTATTTTTAAAATAAAAAACATATGAAAATGTTCTGAGATGAAAGAGTTTATTTCCTTTATTTTACTCATATAATATGGCTAACAAAGAAATTAATGCAAAACACTGATATGAAGGTATTTTGAATGAATGTGTATGTGTGCACGTGCACGTGTTCTCATGCACTTGCATATATATTGGTGTGCTCACAGTTTGAAAAAAGGGCGTCAAAGTCTTGCTAGGCCTGCTCTCTAGATTTTTGAGCTACTATATGAGCTACATCTCCATTCCTGGCCCTTTGCTAACATTAAAATTTTTGAAAAATAATCTCATGAATTTATTTTGTCCTGATTGGCTTCCACTGTTATCCACAGATCTCTGGATCCTGAGTAAATATGCCAAGTAGTTAGGATTACAGGTGTGACCAACCAGCACAAGGCTTTCAGAATAATTTTAAAAGTGGAAGAAAGTTTACTTCACGGGGGCTTGTTTTATCATCTCCTACTTATAAAGCATTTTGGAGTGATTATTTGTGATTTTTTTTTTCGTTTTTTGGATTCTTAAGAAAGTGATGATATTTAAAAATTTAGTACTTTTTAAAATGGAACCTGGAAAAATGGGACAGAATATATTTGTCTCTCTTATAAGCTCAGCTCTGTGCATGATAACCCAATGTCACCAACACAGTCTGTGTTGAAGACAAAATGTAACAGAAAACAATCACCATGGCCAATAATTGCTATGGTATTATTTCTTGGACAATATGAACATTGAATAGAGAGTGTAAGAGAATGGAGAGATTTTACCTACCTTTTGTGTATTGCTGAAAGACTTTTGGAAACTTTGACTCATTTCCTTCCTCACAGTGTGTGCTTGGGCCATGCACTTATTGCCTTTAATTACAATTTTCCCAACACTAAAATGGCAATAACATTAGCATTATAGAAAATGTTATCTTAAGAATTAAGGAAATTAAAACTTGTGAAATACTTAACATAAATTTCCATGAATGAGTTTTAAGTTTAGCCAGCAGTTTTTTTAAAAATACTAAAAAGAATGCGATAAGTATTACAGAAATCATTGCATATAGTGAGCAAACAGAAGTAATGTTATCTATTGACTATGCTCTTCTTCCAAGGAAGCCATGTGGATTATTTCTCATGCTGTAAATCAAACTTGTTATCTTATGTCTTGATAGTGTAAAAATATCAGGACAAAATAATGAAGGAATGTTGTAGACTGAGTTGAAGTCCATATGAAAATGTGCAAAACTGATAAAACATAAAAGTATCTGAGCATTATATTGTGTTTTACATCATTTAAGTTACATTGCAAAGTTAAGTAAGACCTAGAATGGATTCTCTTTTTGATGTCCTATCATAGGTCCTTGGATGAACTCTTTCCTCATTCTTGTAAAGACATCATCAGATGAGAGGAACTATATTATTTTTTGTTTGCTTCCGTACATTTATTCTTCATTTGAAATCTGAACTACTTGAGACTGAAAGAAAATAAGGAAATTAGACCCGCAGTCTTTGGAAAGAACAATCAATGTGAAATAAATAAAATGCATACAACCTTGTAAGAGGTCTGACTAAAGTGAGTTATATAGTCTCAAGCATAAACAGAAAATGATTAAGCAATATCATGTTATTTAAAATGGAAAATGTTAGGAGTTGCTTAATATTGCTGCTTTCTAATACCTTGAATTAATTATTGATTTTGTATAGAAAGATTAAGATGAGATTAAAAAGAAACTTGATTAAAAGTGGACAAAAGTTCTGAATAGACATGCTCTCCTTAAAGCCCTGAAAATTTCCAGTGGGTTTACAAAGTTCTTTAATACCACTTCTATGCTGGTTTAATTCTTTTTCAGCAGAAGTCATTAGAGAAATGTAATTCAAAATTACTATGATACTACTTCATAATTATTGTAACTTTTATCAAAAAATCAAAGGAATCGGGTGTGGTGGTAAAGGCTTTTAATTCCAAGCATATAGGAGGTTGGATTTAAGTCTAAGGCCAGTCTGGAGTACTGAAGATAATAAAAACCTGCCCTTTATTACCTTATAATAAAGGTAATAATGCTGAGAGTGTGGAGAAAAGGAAATTTTCTACACATTTCAACAAAATGCAGGTTAGTATTCTCCTTGTAGAAAGTAATATGCAGCTTTCTAAAAACTTCAAAGTTGAAATATCATCTGCCCCACCAATCATGCGATTATTTCTCTATGAGTAACTCAAATATATCTGCAGTTCATTATACTCATCATTCACAGCAACAGCCAAGATATAAATCGAAGTTCAGTGTTCAACTACAGACTAATAAAGCAACTGTGGTACATGCACAAATATCTTTTTCTGTTTCATCCTTAAAATAGCAAGAGACTTCTCCCATTAGCCACAACTTACAATGACCTGAAAGATGTATTCTAAATGAAGAAAAATATTGTCTTCTGATCTTTGTAAACACACACACACGCACACAGAAACACACACACACACACACACACACACACACACACACACACACACACACAAACCAACATCAAACATTAAGAGAGAAATTTTTAAAAAGTAAAGCAACGTGGAATTGCTGGGGCATTTAGGTCACAATGTAGAAGATAGTAGATATACAGGATGAACCGGTATAGAGTTGTAATGTACAACATGAGGATACAGGGGACAACACTGGCCTTACATGGTTTCCCTTATTTGCAATATCTAGTATATGTCTGAGTCAAGCAGGAAAAGTCAGATAAGGTGATGTTAGGGAAATGAACCCTACGATATGTATTCAATTTTTTTTCTTTCATGTGATTGTTTCTAACACATTTATAAGACTAGTTATTTGTTGCTTTGTATGTCCCTCCCCCACAGTATAACCCCTGCTTTCACTGTATTTGATGTCGGTATAATTTGTGGAGGAGAAGGGGAAAAACAAATCGTTTAAATAGGGAAACAGGTGGACCCATTGCAACAATGAAATATACAAGTCGTTATGTCGAAAACAAACTTTACAATTTTGGTGGGGGGGGAAGGGGGGAGGTTTAGGTGGGGGGCGGGGGGAGTTTCAGAAGGGATAGGAAGGAGAAACAAAGGAGGAGGCTACAATCCTTGTTAAGAAATGTACTCATTATCTTGTCCATGTAATTGTAACCCCTCTGTACAGTATTTTCACAAAAAAAAATAGAATGAAGCTAAGTAAGTAGGAGTTGTTCTTCTGAGTAGGGGTTGCTCTTTTTGTTGTGCTTCCTTCAGTAGTGGATAAGATGAACATAATTCTTTAAATATACCTGCCTGTTTGCAGAAATAATAACAAACACTATACCAATAATGTTGCAGGCTCAATATAGAACAAAATGTCAAATTAAAATACATGATATTATCCTTGGTGTAAACTAATTATTGCAAATAATGGAAACCATGGGACCTATGTTTCTTTGTCCAGTTTACTTCACTTAATATGATTTTTTCCAAGATCTTCCATTTCTTTAAAAATGAAATGGTACCTTTCTTTCTGATGAAAACATAGTATTGCATGTACGTATATCTCTCTGTTGTGTGTGTGTGTGTGTGTGTGTATGTGTGTGTGTGTTTGACTTTCTTGATCCATTCATTTACTGAGGGGCATCGGGGTTTATTCCATATCTTAACTAGGGTAAATACTACTGTGATAAAACATAATTGGGCTGGTAGCTTTAGTGTGCCATTGTTTGTGGTCTCTAGGGTAAATGCCCAGAAGTGGGATTACTGGGTAATAGGGGAACATTATTGTGTACATCAAGGATAATATTAATAGTTGAGCAGAATAGCTCAATAGCTATGTACATATGACTCTATAAGGTGATTCAAAGTTAAATCAACACTTGTTGATTTAACTTTTTGTTGTTCTTAATATACTACATGATTTGTTTTTATCCTTTTGTGTTTTCCACACCTATAGTTCATCGCCTGAAGACACTGTATTTTAATCTGATGCCCGGGTATTGTAAATATGTTGTTCTGAACTTGGAAATGGAAAGAGAAAAAACAAAATGGTGAGACAAAGGACAAAGGAGTAACCTATGCAACTGTGATACTCACAAGACAATATGTTGGAAATAATCTTGGGGGGGCATTGGGAGAGAAGAAGGAAAAATTGGAGAAGGGGTAACAAGTTAGAAAAGAAATGAATTCCTTACCTTACTTGTGTAAGTATAACCCCTCTGTACTTTTCCTTAACAATAGAATTTAAATAAAAAATAAAATCTAAGAGAGCAGCAATACAAGAGATAGTGGAGGGGGGAAATACTGTAGTATAGTGCAGTAAAACAGCTGTGGAGACCAGAAATTTTACTTTTACATAGGAAGTAATAAACTAGCACACAGATTTTCAGCCTCATGTCAGTCATTAAAAAGGGGAAACAAAATGCACAATCAGCAAACCAATAGAGATAAAATAGAAAACTAAGCAAGTTGAATGGATGACTTGGACCAAGAATAACAAATGACACAATTAGGTAACAAATAACAAGCTGGTAAGTTTAAAAAATATTACCCATAATTCTATTAAATGTTGTGTACATCACAATTTGTTAGCATTATAATTCAAATCACAGTTAAATAATATATCATTATTATAATGTTATTTATTTTTGATTTCTTAATATTGAATGTTTAATATAAAATTTTAATTTTAGCAGCTATAGAAAAGAAGAAAGTGAAATTAATTTTAATGATATATTTCATGATTGTAAAATTGAGAAACAGTAGAATTTAAAGAAATAATATATCATTATTGTTTTATTTCTGTGAATTAATGTAATAATTCCAAGTGTATTCTACACTTAACACTCATCTTAACATCAAATAATAAATTATTTCACATGACTTGGTTTTAGGTGGAAGGATTTAGCACTGTGGTAAAATTCATACCACACAATACACGAGGGAATGTCCCCTCTCATCCAGTTTAAGTTGTGGAAATTTGATTTTTACATGAATGTTATATTCATGTCTAGGTGACATATATACAAGTATATAGAATTATATGCATGAGGAGTACTTCAGATGATACTTAAAAGTCATATTCATTAATTAAATTTTTATTATTTTGTACCAAATAAATATTTATAGAGAGACTGAATTTCTGAGTAGATGATGGTGTATGTGGGCCAGATTATGCACATTGAGGCTTATTTTATATTCCTGATATTGTTTCTACAGTTAGATTTAATTTTCCATAACTGGGTTAAGTTATTATATTGGATATATGAAAGTAATTTTTTGTCATTAATTCTTTGCCAGTTGTCTAATACTAATATAATTTATCCATGTGTTAGAAGTAATGGAAATAACAACAGATATAAGCAAGATAAATCAGTCTGAGGTAGAAAAGAATTTTCACTTTTATTTTGATAGCTGGTCCTCTTCTACACTACAGAATATTCTTGGGAAAATGTGCTCCATGCTGGCCACAACTGCATAATATTATGGTTTGATCTATCAAAAGAGAAGGAAGGATGGGGAACCTCCCTTCCAAAAGTCTGCTCCCAGAGATGTGATCTGCTTTATGGTGGTTACTTGAAAATGAACATTTTTCACAGTCAACCTTGAAAAGCCATCTTGATAGACCATTTCTGTAAGTGGATTACTACAGACTTGTTCATGGCTTTGTAAAGTTGCCAGATTTCCTCATTTTGAGACAATTTAACAGGAATTTAGTCACCTGTTTCTGTATCTTTCAGGGAAAAACCAAATGACCCTAAGCCAGGAAATCACTGGGACCCAGAAAAGCTACTACCTTGAATAGTAATCCTAGACCTCTAAAACAAAACACACACGCGCGCGCACACACACACACACACACACACACACACACACACACAAATTAAACAATCAAACAAACAAAAAAATCCAGTTAGTACAGCCAGTCAGGGCTGCTATGACAGCCTACTTGAAGTCAGGCAAAAAAAGAGAATCTGAGAGTTATTTAGCTGATAACCAATATATTTTTTATGAGGTAGACTGAAATGAGACCCCAGAGAGAGGGTCAGGAAGACTGATCAGAGAGATTAAAATTGGCCACACAAATGTTGGAAAATAAAATTCTTTGCAGAACAAATAAATCATAGTAAGCCTGCGCATATAAGAACAAGACAGCAGACCAAATTCCAGAAATGCACATTTTCTTAGAGGTCAGCTTAATGAATTAGCAATGGAAATATTTGAACACATGTGGAAGAAGGCTGAAGAGAAAGAAAATGCCATCATTCTGTTAGGAGGTCCAACATCACATTAGGAAATAATCAAGCACAGATTTGTAATAAAAAGAGTAAATAATTATTCCAAATGAGGGCTTCATTTGTTTTGATCTAACAGTTCTTGATTTAGGTGCTAGCAATTACCATACAATTGATCCAGTCCCACAGCTGAGTTAATACTGACCGCATTATTCCCACATGAAGGAACAGAGAAAATTTACAAATGTCTGATGAAATGAGTAGAGAGTGAAATGTTCTAATAATTATATCTGAGATTTAGAAACAGGTGATGAGGTGGATTTTCTTTTCTAAAAATCCCTCATTTTTAGCCTGGTGCCAGTGGCACACAGCTGTAATCCTACCTACTCAGGAAGCTAAGGTCTGAGGAGGGCTGTTCAAAGCCAACCTGGGCAGGAAACTTCCTGAGACTCTTATCTCTATTTAATCACCAGAAAACCAGAAGTGGCACTGTGGCTCAAGAGGTGGAGCACTCACCTTGACTTGAAGAGCTTAGGGACAGTGTCCAAGCACATACTTCAAGCCCCTCAACCAACAACAAAAATCTCCCTTTTCTTGGATCTTTTCCTAACATTCAACAAAGAAGCCATTTTATCAAGCACTACATTTAAGTCCTATTCTAGCTACTGCAAATAGAATGATTTGGTATCCTATGACAAATGGTTCATATTTGTGGAAACAATTACCAGCAGTTGTAACTTTTTTTCCAGTCCTTGAACTCTGGGCCTGGGCCCTGAACATGGTTATACTGGCAGCTTTCATTTGAGCTTGTTTGTTATTTATTGGATTACTGCCAATGAGGGTAATTACTGGGTGTAAAGGAAGATATATGTTTAGTCTTTTCAGGAGACTCCGTACTGCATTCCACAGTGGTTGAACAAGTTTAGTTTCCCACCAACAGTGTAATAGAGTTCCCAATTGGTTACATCCATGCCAGCATTTTCTATTGCTAGTTTTCTTGATAATGGGCATTCTAATTGGGATGAGGTAGAATCTGTCTTGTTTGCTTGTAGATTTGTGGGCACCTTCTAGATACCATGAATGAATCCATGAAATCTGTATTGCTCGGAGTCTGCATTCCTTTCTCTTTTCTCTTAGTATAATTTTCCCAAGCCTTTCATTTTCCTTAATATTGGTGAAAAGTCATCCTTTCTGATGGGTGAATAGAATTCCAGTGTGTGTGTGTGTGTGTGTGTAAGATGATTATAGGCCCATGAGTTCATTTCTATGTGCTATGTTTCATGTGTACTTTTGTAATTCCATATTAAATTTGGATTGCTTTCTTTACTGCATTGAAGAATATTTTTAGGATTTTGATGAGTATCGCATGGTCAATTGTTTGGGGCAATATTGCAGTTTTTGACACTTCAATTCTTCCACCCAAGAACATTGAAAGATTTTCCATATCCTTGAATCTCCTTCAATTTCCCTTTTTAGATTTTAATGTTTTCACAGTAGAGTTCCTTCACATTTTTAGTTAAATTAATTAACTCCTAGTTTTGCTGTTGTTATTTTTTTGTTTAGATTAGATTAGATTTTGAGGGTAATACATATGAGGTTGTATTTTGGATTTCAGGTTGGTTCTTCCCATTGTTGGTAACACAGAAAAACTACCGATTCTTGGTGGGTTTTATACCGTGCTACATAGCTGAAGGTTAGCATCATCTTTCCTAACTTCAGGGAGGAAGCTATAAGGACTTTTAATACAGGATCATTTCATCTGTAAAAAGGGATAGTTTTACTTCTTCCCTATTTGTATTCCCCCTTTTTTTTCTCTTTCCAATTGTTCTTGCTAGAAAGTCCGCTACCATTTTGAAGAGTAGTAGAGAGTGGACATCCTTGTCTCATTCATGATTTTAATGTCTTAATGCTTCCACCGTTAGGTAAATGCTAATTATCTCTATCATAACCATACTCTGTATTAGATTGAGGAGTGTTCCATGCATTCCTAGCTTCTCAGACTTTTTTAATCATAGAAGGGTATTGGAGGTTTTTAAAAGCTATTTCTATATCCATATAGGTGATCATGTGTTTCTCACCCCTGCTTCTGCTGACGGTTTGTGCTATGGTTATTGACAAGAATATTGAATCAAATTGTATCCTAGGATGAATCCTATTTGATCTTACCATATGGCTTTTTTGTTAGTTACTGAAATTGGCTGGTGAGAATTTTATTAAGAAGTTCTGTAGTAATGCTTATCAAAGAGTTCTCTTTCTTTGGTGAGTCCCTATGTGATTTAGGGAAGTGTCTAATTCTATCTTCATAGAATGTGTTTGATAATTCCATTTCCCTTTCCATTCTATTGAAGAGTTAGAACTGCGTATTGTAAGTTCTTTGCAGGCCTTAATTTCATGGTAAATTCATTGAGTCCTAGCCTTTTCTGGAATGGGAAGTGGTTTATTGACATTTAATTTTCATTAATTCTTAGGTTTTACTTCTTGCTTCAGATTCAGTATAGGAAAGCATCAATTTCTTCAGGATTCTCCAGATTATTGGCATAAGGTTTTCAAAGTACTCTCTTATAACATTCTCAATTTTGCTTATATCTGTTGTGTTGTCTCATTTTTGTCTCTAATTTTCTCTATTTGAGTTAGTCCTCTTATTTTTTTATTATGAAAGTCATATACAGAGAGGTCGTTACAGTTACATAAGTAATGAGTACATTTTTTTAAGTGTTAACCCTTCCCCATTTTTTCCTGCTTCCCCCAACCCTGACATCCCACTCCCCCAAAGTTGTAAAGTTCATGTCTAACATAGTGTTAGAATCAGGTTAACATGTATAAGACAAAGGGTACAGAAATAAAAAACAGTGAGTACAAGGAATTACCCAAAAGGTAAAAACTAAATAGAAATAACCAAAAACAGCTCACTATACAATCATCTTGTATCCATTTCTTGAAGCTCATTTCGATAAGCATCATTTTATATGGTAATATGCATATTGCTTTTGAGCTATTGTGACTATTGTAGACATATTCTAGTGTTTCCAAAGGATTGAAATCGGTGGCCTATGATTCTTTGGGTCTTGCTTGTTTGACTTATTATATTTTCGAAGTGATTCCATTTCCTTACAAATGGGGCAATGCCATTCATTCTGATGGAAGCATAGAGTTTTGTTGTGAACGTATATGACATTTTCTTGATCCCTCATTGCTGGCTCATAGGGGAGCTCAATTGAGGAACTTCCATACATCTTTACAGAGTATTTGAACAAGTTTACATTTCCACCAATACTGTAGTAATGTTCCTTTTTGGCCACATCCCCACCAGCCCAGCATCTGTTATTTTTAGTTCTCTTCATAATGGTAACTCTAACTGGGGTGAGGTGGAAGCCCAATGTTGCTTTGATTCGCACTTCTTTTATGGCCAGAAATGTTGCATATTTCTTCATGCGTCTATTGGCCACGCATATTTCTTCTTCAGAGAAGTCTCTCTTTACATCTTTAGCCCACTTATTAAGAGAGTTGTTATTTCTTTGAGGATTTGTTTTTATTTGGGGGGGAGTTAACTTTTGGGGCTCTAAATATATTTGAGATATGTGTTGCAGAGCAAGTAAAGATCTCCCAATCTGCTGGATTTTTTATTTACTTATCTATATAAGTTCTCTTCTTAGTCAGATTTGGTATGGTTGTGTCAAGTCTGTTAATTTATTTAAAAAACCAACTCTTTTTAAAAATTCTTTCTATGTTTTATTTTGTCTTTATTTATTTATTTCTGATTTTTTAAAACTTGTTTCTGTCTACTGCTTTGGGTTAGGGCTTGCTCCTGTTTTCAAGGAGTTTGAGGTACATAATTAAAATATTTGTTTGAGATTTCCCCAATTGCTTGATGTAGGCACTCAGAGCTATAAATTTTCCTCTAAGTACTGCATTTCCTGTGTCCCAGAGAAGCTAGTATTTTGTGTGTTCATTTTTGTTAAATTCCAGAAACTTTCAGTTGTTTTCTAATCCCTTCAGTGTCCCACTGGTCATTCAGCAACGTGTTATTCAATCTTCATGGGTTTGAAAATGTTTTTTTTTTTTTTTTTGCTTTAGCTGTTTAATTCTAAGTTTATTGTGTTACATTCTGACAAGATATGGGAATTCAATTAATTTTTCTTTCAATTTGGACAGAATTCTGAGTGACATAGGACATGTTCTATTTTGGAGAATCTTCCATGAGCTGCTGTGAAGAATGTATACTCTGACGATGAATGTATATTCTGTAGATGTCTGTTTGGGCTAGGTGGTCAATGTAGTTATTTAGGTCTGAAGTTTCTTGGTTGAGTTTCTCCTGGACAGGTCATTCATGGATGACAATGATGTGTTGAGATGTGTTTTCAGGTTAAGTAGTATTTGGTTGATGATGTGGAATGCTCCAGGATTCAGGGCATTGATATTTAGACTTGTTATATCCTCCTAATTGAGCGTTGTCTTTATCAATATGTAATGTCTCTTTGTACTAATTTTAATTTAATTCTATTTTACATTATGTTAGTAATTCTACTGCAGCCTGTTTATGGTGTCCATTTGCTTGAAAATATATCTTCCAGCCTTTCAGTTTGAGTATGTGTTTGTTTTTGTCAATAAAATATGTCTCTTGTAGATGCTAGATGGATGTGACTTGTTTTTTGATGCTACTATTTAATCTATGTCTTCTATTTGGAAATTTAAGTCCATTGATATACAGAGTTAAGACTGAGAATTTCCTGATAGTCCTGCTATGTTATACATCTGCTGTTAGGAGCTGTGCCTCATCTACTTTTAATATATTTACTTTGTTCTTTGATAAGGAGCATTTTACATAATCAGTTCCTGTTCTTCTTGATCTTCTCTATGTAGGATATATTTGATTAACTTCTATCCTGCTGATTTGGTGGAGATACATTGTTTTAAGTTGCTTTGTAATGAAATATTTTTATATTTCCTTTAAATGTTAAGGAGTTTGGCTTGGGACCGTATTAATGATTGGTAGTTATTTACCTTTAATGTTTGTCGTATATCATGCCAGGGTCTCCTTTTTGCCATATCAGCTAAAAATCTGCATTTAATCTGACTATATATTCTTTATAAATAATCAGTCTTTTCTCTGTAGCAGCTTTAAAAATTCTTTCCTTGATCCTTAATGATCCTCTAATGGATTTTGATGTAGTGGTTGATTGTTCAGTTCTAGAATTCTCTGTTTGGTGTTTTAAAGGTTTCTCTTTTCTGAATGAGCCTATCTCTTTGGATATTTGGCATGTTCTCTGCTATATTTCTGTAATAAGTTTCCCATCCATTTAGTTTCCTGCTCTTCTCCTTCTTGATACCTATCTCCCCGAAATTTGATTTCTAAATGAGTCTTGTACTTCTGTAAATATCATATCTTATTTCTTGTATTTGTTCTAAATGATAATTTCCTCTTTCCTGTTAAACCTATTCTGTCTTTGACCCTGAGATTATCTTATATGTCATTTATTTGCTGTGGAGACTTTCTATTTTGTTTTCAATTTCCCTGTCTTCTAATTAGTCCTTTTTTAGGGCTTCTATCTCTTTATTAAAGATTTGCTTTAGGTATTGTATGGAATTTCTGTACATTTTTTATTTGGTTGAGTGGGTTGCAAAGGTTGTTTTCTTAGCTTTGCCTTCTCTCATATCTTTTAACTAGGCATCCATTTTTTCCTTGGACTCCCTTTACTTCTCAGAATTTATTTATCTTTGTTTCTTATCTCCACGAATTATTTTACTAATCTTTGTTTGGTCTCATCTTGTTCACAAATTTCCTTGTAGAGGTTTTCTCTCTTTTCATTAATCACATTTTCAGCAGCATTTGTAATGTATTTTGATATATCTTCTAGGTCCTTGATTGTCTGTTCTAATGCCTGGTTATTTACTGTGTGAATTGAAGTACCTTGACATAATTTTTCTTGTATTTTTTTCTGATTGGTTGTGTCCATTTGGAGGTTTTCTCTTGGGGAAACTATGATGTTAATTATAGACTCTCTATGTTTTTGGTTGATTTGCCAGGTGTTGGTTTGGTTTTCTGTTTTGATTTGTTTTTCTGGAATTAGGTTTTTTCTATACAATTAAGTGCAGAATTATAAATCAGTTATGGTGAGATGTTGTGATGTTAATACTTATGGTTCCAGTGACAGTTCGGACTGTCCAATGGTATGTTGAATAGCTCTGTGTATGGATGTGGCTTTCTCTGATTCACACTTCTGTTTCTACTTTTTTTCCACGTGGCCCTTTTATTTCTACATTGCAGATGAGTTTTTGAATATGTTGGTCAATACAGTCACAGTAGTCACCTGCCTGGCTGGCCAGGTTTTCATAGATTTCTGTTTTCTAGTGAAGATAGTATAAAATCATCTTATGAATTTTATGTCTATAATTATATCTATAATTACAGCTGTATATCTATAATTATAGTTGTCTTGGTGTGACCCTCTAGAAGTGGAGTACCGGCCAGGACTCTGTTTCATTAGAGAGAGCTAGGGAAATTTTCTGTTGTTATTCTGCCATTGTTTTTCTTCTTCCTCAGATTTATTTTATATATTGTTGATTTTTTCACATAATTTAAGATTTGTGATGGTTGTATCAGGTTATTTTTGTTTTTCTGCTTGTGTTATTTTGAAGTAGTTATTTCAGGCTTCTATGAAGAGACAGAAATATTTGTTATTACATTGAGAGAAATCGAGAAGACATTTTAACTTATTTGCTACAAGTAAATTAATATTAAGCAAAGCTAATGAAAATAATCACTTCTTACTCTACAGAGGACGAGTATAGTACTCACGAATATCTTGGAGGAAAAGACTTTAGACTCATTACAATTGATGCCTTACATTGAAATTACTGGCTAAACATTCTTTTTCAGAAAGTCAAAAGCTCTATTTCTTTCATTTTAATATTATAAAATCATAATACCTGCATGTTGAATTGTTTTCCTCTGCTATTTTCAATTCCATTCTTCATCCATTACACATCTTTGAATGACCAATTCCTTCAAATACCTATATTTCTTATATTGTGTTATAAATCTCAGTAATATTAATACGAATTTATCTCTGAGCCTCATCTTGAGCTACATTTATATGTAATTTATGCAGTCTCAAGCAAGAAACCTGTTTTACTCTATGTTTTAATCAATAAATGCATTCTCTTTAGAAATATGTTCTCATCTTTTATATTGCTCCAGTAAACATCATATGTCTAGTACTTTTAATGAAATATAAGGTTTGGAACTGGAAACCACCCCCCCTCATTATCACTTTAACGTAAACCCCTGGAGACTATTTTACATATAAATACATAAAAGTGCAATGCACATGTTTATATATAAATAATATAATGGTTAAGACAATTAGACACAAGGACTACCACATCAATTCTCAATTGACTTAAAGGCACCAAATCATTGTGTTCATGAATATCACTATTATTAGAAAATGACTAGTCAATAAAAAGTTTATATTATATTTGAAGTTTACAAAATGAAAATTACATCCAGATTTGCTGTCAATATCCTGTTTCCAGGAATACATTTTTTCAGCAAACAGGGAAATAAAAATAAGGGTTTGACACAGAATGTAAGATGTAGAAGTAGACTGTCTTTCCTTAAGATGATAAGTACCTGCAAATCATGTGATATATTCAAAGATACTATAAAAATTCATAAGAGGATGTATGATCAGAAATGATAGGTAAGAAAAGTAACTAGAAAACTGTGTATGTAAATTGAGCTTTCAATATAAGATGGCAAGTTTTCAATATATGGGCCTATAGAAGGTGATTCTGTATTTCTAACTCACATACAATATTCTGCATTTTTCCACATACTCCCGTTCTCTTACCTCAGTTCCTGAACAATATTCTTCTATTTCATGATGTCAATTCCCACTAAAATAAAAAGGTGGATTTTTTTTGGTCTCTAGATCCAATATATTTTAGTATTTTGGAATAGTATGAGTTCATGGAGTTTGACTTGAATGTCAAGATTGTAGATATTGTATTCAGGTTACTGTTAATTGGCCTGAAGCATACAAAGACACACAGTATACTAAAAAGAAGGGACTTGATCTCAAGGAAACATACAGGTCCAGGTAAGATCCTGAAGCAAAGAAAAATCAATGGAGCAAACACCAATCAACTATAAGTACAAAGGAATGGAACTGATCTCTGATGTTTCTGGGTGGCAGCTGTGTGTGTTTGCATGTGTGTGTGTGTTTGTGTGTGTGTGTGTGGAGAGAGAAAGAGAGAAAGAATTTTAGTGTTGCTTCCATATTTATAGTCCATAGAGCAATACTTATTAGAGAGGAGGTGCTCATATCAGAGCTCTGATACCATTGTCTTCATTTTTTTACTACGAAAAACACTTGCTTAATCTCTAATTAAATAGGGAAAATAAACTAACATCTAACGCGATTGTTTTGACAATTTATTAGTATATTGAAGGCGAAAGGGAGCAATTGGAGATCAGTTTAACCTTTCTCCTCTCAGTTGAATATTACACAGCAATAGATGTGATTTCAGGAGTCTCTTGCAATGTACTGACAGCTGACTTATTAATATGTTTAATAATATGAAACATATGATGGAGAAATAGATCAGCCAGCAAGCACAAAGTACTAGTGATAAGACCGAACTTTTGAGCAGGTTGCCACATCTTTTAGGAATGTAATTCGTTCATATGAACTTCAAATTTTGTGGCTTTCCCTGTGTGATTAAATGGTAGGAAAGTACTGTAGGAAAATACTCTACTGTTCAGCCAAGTAGAAAATGCTCATGATCCCATCTTCATGTTACAAATTTCCATTCCATACCAAATCTATTTTAGAGTGCTTTCATTTAATATACTGCAGCACCTAATCCTTCCCTGTGGGAGACAGGAAAAAAGATAATTTTGTTTGAATATTAAATTACATAAATTAGTGGGTACAGGCATGATTTATAAAATTATAGAAGTTTGTAATAAATGTAAGTAGGGAACATGTCACAAACAAAAAATATAATTAAAATCACATGACAAGACTAGAAGTCACAGCATTTTGTGCAAGGAAACATACATTAGATTAGTTGCCGAATTTCTAATTTGAGATAAATTATATATTAAAGCATAATTCCCTTTACCTAAGGATTGAAACATTTTATTGAAAAATATATTTCTTAGAGATATTTTTGCTTCATAATTTTAGGGATACAGGTGAAACCATTGCAACAATGAGATGGACAAGTCAGTATGTCGAAAAACGAACTTTACAACTTTGGCCTGGGGGAGGTGGAGATGGGAAGGTATGGGAAGGGAAAACAAAAGAGGAGGCAACAATGCTTGATAAGAAATGTACTCATTACCTTGCCCTTGTAATTGTAACCCCTCTGTACGGTATTTTCACAATAAAAAAAAGAAAATAATTTTAAGAAAAACATAATCCCAAAGTAATAATTTTTCGTATTATTTTCCTATTTCCATGTGATTTACCTCCAAATTAGAAATCCAGATATATGATTTAATTTAGTTTAACCGAAACTATTATTGAGTATAAGGTTCTTATACTCTCTACATTCGTCACACTAAGATCATCAAATATGGTGATTTTGAAATGATTAGTCTCTTTGTGAACTATGTTAACATTATTTACAATGTGATTGAAATGTTTAAAAATAGTATTTATTTTAGTTTAATTACTCTGAAGAGACAAGAACTGATATAATAAAACGCTAAAAATGATTAGTTTTTAAATTGAGAATTTAAGAAATGTTTTTGACCACACTGGTTACTGGAGCCTTCACAACACCCTCATGAGATAATTTATACTGATGAAGCAAAAATCCTGGAGCTTAGACATTTACAAATAAAAAAATTATGTCATTCTGAAAATTTAGATCACATATTAAACAGAAAACTTAACATTCAAATATCTGAATATAGTAATACATTGAATTGCAGGGCAAGTACTTGTTCTGAAAGGAGATAAAATTGCATTTATTTTTAAAAGTAAACCTAAGTATACATTTGAATAAAAGACAATGTTTAAAATATCACTCATGCAAGACAAAAGATGTACAATTCGTTGTTTTTCATGCCAATTATGTTCTCTAAACTTACTAGAAATACTAGATTAGTAACCCTAAATCATTGTTTTGTAAGGAAATAGAAATTTAGTTTCCTAAAACTCACTACTATAACTTTTTCTCAAGCAATTTCTAAGTAATTGTTTATATTTTTTGTCATAGAATCTTATTTGATTTTTATTCATTAAGTTAATTAATTAGCCAATAACAATATAAATTATGCATGAACAAAGTTTATCTAACAAATGTATTTCTTTCAAAAGACAAATGGCACTCTTAAAGAACACAGGAAGGGGGCTGGGAAGGTGGCTCAAGTGGTAGAGTGCTAGCCTTGAGATGAAAAGCTGAGGGACAACGCCCAGGCCCAGAGTTCAGGCCCCATGACCAGACCACCCCCCCCCAAAAAAAAAGAACACTGGAAGGCAGTGTTATGTATTTATTAATTTTTAGTTATTTTGTTTATGGTTATTAATTTTCAGAAGTGGCATTTTCATTATGCTCTTTCCATAATATATTTAAAACTTTTGATTATACTCCCTCTATTTCCTTTTTATTATTATTTTCTCCAAAGATCTTCTGCATTTCACATCAAATTACATCTTTATATATGCACATATAATTTAATTTGGAAAACTTTATGTGAACTGCAACTTAATTCAAGATGTACAGTGGATTAACAGGAGGAACAAAACCTTGAGTATTTTCAGTTAATTCTGAATTGAGCTATCATTATTATTTTGGTTAGGGTTAAGATCCCAGACAGAATTAGAATTAGGGTTAGAGTAACAGAAAATTTAGGTTCAACACAGGATGACCCATTGAAACAATAATCCTCACAACACACTCTATTGAAAATGAACTTTACACCATCCATCATCGGGAGGGAAGACTGAGGGAGGTGGGAGAAGGAAAAGATAGTGGGACAACTACAAAGAAGGGGTTAACAATGCTCTACAAGAAAAGAACGGATTACCTTACACATGTAATTGTGATCCCTTTGTAAGCCTCTTTACAAAAAAATAAGATTTAAAAATTAATGAAAAATAAAACCTGACATAGAAATAGAAATAGAAAATAGAAATAGAAAATGAAATAGAAAAACACTTTAAAACTTTAAAAATTTAGGTTCAAAATGCAAGTAAAATTTAGACCTACACGCTGAGCAAGAGATATGATATTTGTGAAATAGAAGCTTGCTATTATCATTATGATTCAGTTATATGTAGGCTTAGGATTCTGAAAGGTGTTCCAGTTAGAGCTGGGGTTAGGATAAGATAAAAGATGTAAGATATTTTGTAAAACTCAACATATTTTACGAAGAATGAATGGCATCAAAGTTAAAATGAACGAAAACCAGTGTCAGTGGAATTTTAACCATTCAGATATAATTTGGTTTAAACTGTGAGTTACTGTTTTAGTTCTTGTTAGGATTAGGGAAGGATAAGCTTAAGGGTAAAATTTACTTTTCCACTAAGAAGTAGAAGCAAAAAAATGAGTGATTCAATAGATTCCAAACAATTTTACTTATATTAACCATTTGTTGTTAACTCAGACTTTGATTAGGATTTGGTTTCTCGTTAAAGGGGGTTGAGGATAGAGTAAAGAAATGGATTAAACTTGTGGCTCATGCTTATTATCCTAACTACTCAGGAAGTTCATTTCTGAGGATCACAGTTCAAAGCCATCCCAGGCAGGAAAGTCTGTGAGAATTTTTTCTCCTTTTAACTACCAGAAAACAAGAAAAAAAGTGGTGCTGTATCTCAAGAGGTAAAGTGCACACCTTGAGTTAAAGAACTCAGGGATTGTGCCCATGCCTAGAACTCAGGGATAGGACCTAGGCCCAGAAATGATGCCCCACTACCAACAAAAAGAAAAAAAAGGAATGGGATAAATGTTTAGTAAATCTGAACTTATTTTAGGTTCTAAGAATTCAGGAAAAGATATTAGAAATACATTGTACTTCCATTATCACAGCTTTTCCTGAATGTTCTAGTTAAGTTTCAGATTAGAAAAATAACAAAATATTGAGCAAAACTACAAACTATTTTAAGAAATATGAGTTGAATCAAAGAAGGGATTAATAAATCTAATATATTTGTGTGGCTTTTAGAATCCAAATGCAATTGGTTCTAGGGTTATGGTTACTTTTCTAATTTATGAACTCATGAATTAAAGGCACAATTCTTTCATTCTTACAAACCAAGACAGTCACGCTTTTGAAAACAATTTCAATTTTCTACCTGAAAATGTGTCTTAAAATATTTTCCAACCAAATTAAAGAATAGTGAACAGAGTGTCATTTATTAAAATTAGGTAAGTTGATGATAAAGCTTTCAAAAATATCCAAACACATGGGATAAAACTCAGACATGGTTCTGGGAAAACAGATATTCTACTTGCTCTAGCTGGGAAATTGTTTGTTTGTTTGCTTGTTTGTTTGTGTGTGTGTGTGTGTGTGTGTGTGTGTGTGTGTGTGTGTGCACCCACCACAGGTCTTCAACTCAAGCCTGGGTCTTGTCATCAGCTTATTCTGTGCAAGTATGGCACTAAACCTCATATCTATAGGTTTTCTTCTGGCTTTTTAGTAGTTACTTTGAGATACATATCTCATGGATTTTCCTGTCAGGACTTAATCTTCTGATCCCCAGCAATCCTTGTGCTAGTGTTTCTTTTTTTTTGGGGGGGGGTGGTCCGGTCGTGGGGCCTGAACTCTGGGCCTGGGCACTGTCCCTCAGCTCTTCAGCTCAAGGCTAGCGCTCTACCACCTGAGCCACAGTGCCACTTCCAGCTTTTTTCTTTTTGCTTATGTGGTGCTGAGGAATCGAACCCAGGGCCTCGAGCATGCAAGGCAAGCGCTCTACCACTGAGCCACGTTCCCAGCCAAACCTTGTGTTAGTGTTTCTGTGGGTGCTACCACAAAGTGACAGTTCATTAAACTGGGAGCAATATGTAGTACTTTTACTAGATACAAACTAACCAGTTCATTAATGTGGGAGTAACAGGATCACATTAGATTGCCTTCAAACACATTGTTTCTAATGAGTTTAACTGAAGCCAAAAATATAATCAAAACCTATTAGCCACAATGTATGAAGTAGCACATATATATGATGTAGAATATGTACAATGAATTAAATCCTGAATCAAAAGTCTTTGCTGGGTTTGCAGCAAAGAAATAGAGAGTCATTGAAATGAAGTCCAAACTGGAGGTCTGTAGTGAGCAGCAGAGCATCTGCTTAGTGTATGTCCAACCCACAGGACCATAAAGAAGTAGAAGAAAGTGAAAGTGTAGGAGAAAGAGGAAAGGAAAGGAGGAGGAAGGGGAAGAAAGGAGGAAGGGTATGGCAGGAGGGAGAAAAGGAGGGGAGAGGGAAAAAGTAGAGGGGAGGAGAGAACCAAGAGGAGTTCATTACCCTGGGTAAGAGGAGCAGGAGAGGAGGCAGGAGGAGGAATATAAATGCAATATAACAACAAGAATTGTTGGAAAACATTTTGCATAAGTGATCTGCATGTGCATGGCAGGATTGATTTCTAATCAGAGAGAGATAGCACAGTGACAATATGCGTGTTACCTGTTGCTCGGTTATTTTATTCATTCTTCAGTGAGGAATTCAGATGAAATCCTGAGTTTGGTGTTTTACAGAACACTTCAGGATTTCTTTTTCATGAATCAAACATGGGAAAGAACTAATGCAACCTCCCTTAATTCAGAAAGAAAGTTTTAGTGGATGCTTTTCGGGTTTTCATTTTTTGTCTTTTCTTTTTTCTTTTTTTGCCAGTTGTTCAGTGCTCCAAGGCTGTGCCCTGGAGCCCTTTCCAAGTCCCCATGTGAGCATCCATTCCTGTAGTCTCTGTGGTTGTGGGTGCCTCATCAGATCACCCGTTGAGAAGTGTGGCCCCTTCCCTTACAGTGGATGTGCAGTGAGTGTATGTGTGTGCATACTCCCCAGGATTGTCAGATTAACCCCGTCCACCCTGCCCACCTAACTTCCCAGTCTAAGTTTTTCCATTTCACCCAGGAGCTGGCAGCCATGGGGCTGGAATTGATTCCACTGATGCCCTCTCCTCCAGTTGTGCTGGTACTGCTCTGCAGTGGTCCTGGGTGCGAGTGCCATTCCAGGGAAACTCTGTTATAGGGTTACTGCCTGCACCCATGGTTGTGGGGTGGGGAGACACTATGTTTGTACACTGCACAGTCCATGTGAGAAGGAAGGTTGGGTGTGTAGCCAGCCAACTTGGGGCCAGGCAGTGCAACCTTGGTTCACCTCATCAGTCTTTAAGTTCATCTGTGGACTGGAGACGTGTGCTAGCCCCTCTGCCAGTGGGCTTGTGAAAGCTGCAGAAGCTCAGCAACCTGAATCTCCTTCAGCGTCTCTATAGACCTCCATTTTCTGGTCCCTGTGGACCCGGGTACAGGGCCATGCCTGCGTATGCCCATCACTGCCAGAGGAACCTGGACTTGCAGAGTATCAGCTGCAGCACCGGGAGCACGAAGCCCCTTTGGCTTTGCTGTGTAGCCTCCTCCATCGTCCTTCTGAACCACATGGGCCTAGCTCTGGGTGCCATTCCGGGGATGCTCTTTTTGGAGGCAATGGGCTCACCCCGTACCATCGTTGGTCTCCAAAGCAGGGGAATCGATTTGGCCTTGGCAATGTAGGCTGCACAGGTGGAAAGCAGGACTTGGGGTCTGCCCTGCCAATCCCCATGGCTTTGGCACTTGAGTCTGGATTTCTTGGATTGGTCAATGATGGAGCCTTGTTGGCTACCATCTACTGCAACAAGTCCTGCACTTGCTGCAGCACCAATGCAGTGTCTTGGACCCCCTTAGGGACACCACATGGACATCTGATATCTCTACATTGGCTGGGTGTGGGTTTCATCCAAGGACTTCATTAGAAAATGCTACTCTCCTTCATGGTACTGTAAGCAAGAGGTACCACATATAATTTCTACTTTGTAACATTTTCCTTCACTGAGATAAACAGAACTGGGACATATAAATAAGTTTTATAAAAAAATATATAACCTATATCACTTCAACTTATTAAAATATTGCAATATTTTTTATCCAGTAGGAATTCTGTCTGTAATTACTTATTTTACTTTTGAATGTAAATAATATATTTTGTGTGTATTTTAGTATTCTAGTATAACTTCATTTGCACTACTTCCATACAATTTTTTTTCAACTTCTGAGATTTAATCATGTGTTTTTTGGATAAAAGTTTTGTTGTAATTTTATTTCCAATTGCCATTATGGCCTTATAAATACAAACAATAATATCCATTCTTGCTAGTATCAAGTTTAATGATTTTAGACTAGAGACTCAAGGATATATCATTATATATCATACAGTAATGTGTATCACTTTGTTTAAAATTGCTCCATAAAATAATAAGTAATTCAAGCAGCAGCCTCTTAATCTGGCATGCTTGTCCCTCTGGTGAAGTAGGATCCCAGTGGGAGCCTGCCCAACTCGGGCCCTTGTGGGCACCTCGCCTGGGACTGGGGGAGAAGATCAGGATGCACCTGCTTTTGGCCTTGGGAAGCAACACTGAGGCTGCTGAATGAATGACACCACTGACGCAAGACTTGAGTCACATCTAGCACCCAGCTGCCCCACGGGCTTGGGTCCTGAGGATCAGCCCCTGGGAACACACGCACCGCATGGCCATCCTAGGAAGGAGTGCAGACCGAAGAGAATCCACTCTGTGGATTAGCTTGTACAGTTTTTATCCTTCGTGGAGCAGGGGAAGATTCTGCTCCACTGTGGGGAGAAGACAAAAAAGACAGGCTCGGGGGGTTGATGCCAACTTTTGTATTCAGGCTGGCAAGGAAACTTTCCTCCAACCACTCTCCAGCATGCTCAGGAAGCCCTTTTATGGTTCTTGTCCATGGAGTAGCAGCCAGGGACACACACATCGTGTATTCCTGGCTGTTCTTTTGGGTTTGTATGTTAATTTATACAGAGAGCCCCTCCCTCAGACAGCAGAGTTATATTCTGGGTTTTGTTAAACATTCTGCATGTGAGCAATCCCAGGGTTTGGTTTTTGTATTGTTGCTTTAAATGCGTTGTGAAATTTGGGTTTTATGTGTTGAAGTGTGGGAGGAGGAGACAGATTATGAACATAGTTTCCTACAAACCTTTCATGTACAAAAGAAAACAGATTCTCTCTAAAAATGCCTTTTAGGAAATAAATTTGAGGGGGGGATAAAGGCTGTTTTCTCATGAGATCAAAATGTGCTATTTTTATATGCATATTTTATGGTTCAAAATACCATTAAGTAATTTACTATCTAGTAACAATTTTCCAGACCTAAGACTTAAGTGTCATGGGAGCTAGAGGCAGGTTGTATTTTTAGCTTTATCCAAAGATTACTTTGTAGAATCAAAGTGGTAATACAGAATGAGAAGCATGATAAACTTCTTTGCTATTCAAGGTTTTTTATTGTTCCATATGAATTTTTGGATTACTTCTATTTCATTGGAGAGTAAGATTGGGATATTGATAGGTATCACATTGAATTTGTATATGTCTTTGTGAATATTGCCATTTTCATGAGATTAATCTTCCCAATCCAGGAGCATTGGAGGTTTCCCACTTCCTTAGTACTGCTTTTATTTTCTTTTTCAGGTTTTTAAAGTTTCCATCATAGAAGTCCTTCATCTCTTAAGTTAAATCTTAGGTATTTTATTTTTTGTGCGGCTATTAAAAAAGAATTGCTTTCCTAATTTCAGCTGCACTCTTATCATTTTTGGAATACAGGAAAAGCATTGAATTCTGAGGGTTAAATTTATACTACGCTAGTTTGCGAAAGTTTCTGATCAGCTCAAGTGACTTGGGAGTGGAGTCCACGCAGTTCTTTAAATACAAGATCATGTCATCTGCAAAGAGGGAGAATTTTACTTCATCTTTCCCTATTTGGATTTCCTTTAAGTTTGCATCTTGTCTTATTGCCCCAACTATCATTCTAATACTAAGTTGACGAGTAGTGGATAGAGCAGACATTTTTATCTCATTCCTGAATTTATAAGAAATGGCTTTAACTTTTCACCATTAAGTATATGCTAGCTGTATGTTTGTCAATCCTTAGCAGAAAAAACACTACTGGAGCACTATCATTTCCAAATTTCAAACTCTACTAAAAAGCTATAGTAAAAGAACAGCATGGCAAAAAAACAGAGCTGAGGACCAATGCAATAGAAATGAAGACTCAGAAATGAACCTACTGACCTATTGCCACCTAGTCTTTCACAAGGGAGCTAGAAAAATAAAATGGAAGAAAGACAGCCTTTTGAGTAAATTGTGTGGGCAAAAGTGGTTAAACATCACTAGAAAACTAAAGCTATATCTCCCTGCACGAGAGTCAACTCCAAATGGATCAAGACCTCAAAATAAAAGAAGACACCATGAGAACATTACATGAAGGAGTAGGAGAAACTCTAGGGCTTTTTAGCCTAGGCAGAAATGTTCTTCATAGAGAACCAGAAACAAAAGAAATCAAAGAAATATTGGACAAATGACATTGCATGAAACATCAGAGCTTCTACAAGGGAAAGGACATAGCTAGCAAGATGAATAGAAAGCCTATGTTCTGGGAGAAGATCTTCACAAGTCATAAAATGGACCAGGTTTTATATCTAAAATATACTTAGAACTCAAAAAATTAATTCTCCCCAACAATAAATCCTCAAACAAATCCTCAAACAAATCCTCAAACTGCTCAATAACTAATTGGGCTAAAGACTTTAAGAGAGATTTCTCTGAAGAGGAATTAAAAATGGCCATTAGACACTTGAAGAAATGCTCAACTTTTCTAGCAGTAAAAGAAATGCAAATCAAGACAACATTGAGGCTGCATCTCATTCTAGTTTGAATGACTAAAATCAAGAAATATAATAACAATAGTTGTTGGAGGGGATGTGGCTAAAAGGGAACCCTACTGCATTTTTTATGGGAGTGCAAACTTCTTTAACCTCTTTGGAAAGCAGTATGGGACTTCTTCAAAAGACTCCACATAGAGCTGCCCTATAACCCAGCAATCCCACTTTTGTTTATTTACCCAAATGATCACAAACTAGGTCATACCAAAGCTGCCAGCACAACAATGTTTATTGCAGCATTATTCACAATAGCTATGATATGGAACCAACCTCAATACTCCTCAGTAGATGAATGGATCAAGAAAATGTGATATATATATATATATATATATATATATATATATATATGTGTGTGTGTGTGTGTGTGTGTGTGTGTGTGTGTGTGTGTGTGTGTGTGTGTGTGTGTGTATGCAATTATATATACATGTATATTTATATACATATATATGTATATAAAGAGAGAGAGAGAGAGAGAGAGAGAGAGAGAGAGAGAGAGAGAGAGAGAGAGAGAGAGAGAGAATGGAAATCTATGCCTCCATCAGAAAGAATGACATTGCTCCATTTGTTAGGAAATGGAAAGACTTGGTAAAAATGATATTAAGTGAAGTAATCCAGGCCCAAAGAAACATAGGTCCCATGGTTTCCCTTGTTTGCAAGGACTAGTACATGTCTAGGACAAACAGAGAAGATCAAAGGCTATGCACATATGACCATATAAGGTGATGATAAACGAAATGCACCCCAAATCAGAGACACAGTGGGTTTTCCTTTCTTGCTTTTGTTTTTAATATACTTATAATGTGCTATGTGATTCCTTTGTTGGTTCATCCCATCATGGTATAACCCTTGTTTTCACTGTATTTGATTCCAGTGTTCTGCATCTTGTATATACATTTTTGTAATTTGGGGAGTGTAAGGGATATAGCAGAATGCTTAAATGGGGATGGAAGTTCACCCATTGTGATGATGAGATGTGCAGGACATTGTGTCGAAAATGAATTTACAATGTCAGGCAGGGGTCAAGGAAGGAGGAGTTGGAGAGGTGGGGAGGGAAGGGATAGTAGGGGAAAAACAAAGGAGTAGGTAACAATGCTCGATAGGAAATGCACTCATTACCATACTCATGTAACGGTAAACTCTATATGCAGTACTTTTACAATAAAAATATATAAAAACTCTCTGCCCGGTGTAAATTTCCAGCGCTGCCCTTGGCATTGCATTTGCCTTTTCTGGCTGTGGTTGTCCACCTTCCCAGTGGATCAGTAGTCTTCAAGGCATCTTGGTCATGAACTGGGACTTGGGTTATCCAGTGGTGGTTGGAACCAGGCCAAGGACAGGACAAAACCACTTCCAGGACATGGCTTCTTAATTCCCAATGCAACTAGGATTGCAAGCAGAATTTCTCTGAATTTGACTCCAGAAAACAATCACGGAACCAAAAGGCAAGGTCACCAAACACCTACCCTCCTCCCCCCATTCTCTCCTTTCTTCCTCCATGGAAAAGTACAAAATAATTTTGCAGGTTTTGGCACACAAAAATTGCCCACCACCTCTCCTGGTAAACTAGGTTTCAAGTCACTAAGTCATGTAAACGGATAATGCGACAATCATTATTCTGGACATCATCTTCAGATTATTTGATGCTTTAATTGGTTGTTGGTGGTGGTTGTGGTAGGGGGCCTGAACTCTGGGTCTGGGTGCTGTCCCTGAGCTCTTCAGCTCAAGGCTCGTGCTCTAACACTTGAGCCCAGCACCATTTCCACTTTTCTCTGCTTATGTGGTGCTGAGGAATTGAACCCAGGACTTCATGCGTGCAAGACAAGCACTCTACCACTGAATCTCCTTCCCGGCCCTAATGCTTTAATTCTTTAAAATTTATTTTAGTCAGTCATAGGGATTGAAATCAGGACCAGGGTGTAACATATCCCTGAGTTCTTCAGCTCCAGGGAAGCACTCTACCACTTGAGCCACAGTGCCACTTACTGTTTCTAGATAAGCAACTCTCAGACTTTCTTGCTAGGGTTTGCCTTGAACGGTGAATTTTAAAATTATTTTTCTTCTACTTGTTTATTGGATCATTACAGTTTTTCTGAAATTTAAAGTTTTCTGTAAACCTTTGTTTTCAAGTAATCCAACAGCATTAAATATTACATTTAGAAGCTATCCTGTAGAACATCCTTTATGAAATTCTTATGTTAAGATGAAATTCTTATTCTTTGTAGAAAAATTCCATTAAATTCCAAATGGGAAATATGCTCATTTCAGCAGCCTTGAGTCTCCTTCCTATTTTTTTTCTCTCTACTATCTTTTCTTGTTCTGGAACAAGTGTCATGGACTGTCCAAACATTCAAAGGAAGCTTATTCCAATAATTTTATAGAAAAGGAATGTGGCCTGCCTGCAGCTCAAGGCAACTTTGAGTAGGTTAATCTGAAAATTCACACTAGTGAATTTTCAAAGTTATTTTGATAATTTTTTAAACCATTCATTAAAGAGGTTCCAAATAGCAAGAATAAAAAACAATGTTCTGCTTTCTAAGAATGTTTTAAAAGCTAGTAAGTCAACAAAACACATTCTATTCTTCCAAGATTCCATGGTGAATAATTTCTCTTTTATCATAACCCTGATACTGATCTCTCCCTTCAAACTTGTAGCTTTATTCAGTTTTCCTGTTCCAGCTTTCGTTTAGGTACCAGCATCCATAATCTCCTTATAGTATATGACAATGAAATTCCATTTGTTTTTAGAAAGCTCAATTAATATTGCCAAAGGCAGGCTCATGAGCATATCACAGAGCATGAACTATTGAATATCGTTAATGTGATCCTATGCAACTATTCCACCAATTAATATGAATACCACATAAATTGCATCTTCATATAATTTTTAAAATACAAAGTAGTTACATATCTATGTCATAAAATAACTCAGACCACTAAGCTAAACCTTTTATATCATCCCCAATATTTTTTGTAAAATTTTCTTTTCTCAATAACATTCATCTTAGGGCCTTCTTTCCTAGCAACAAGTTGTAAGTCATGTCCTTGGATTTTAGTCATCTCTGAGTAACATCTTTTCTTTCCACTGCCAGTTAGTCCCTCATGTTAAATACCTGAGGAATTACTTGTCCCAATGTGCCTGTAAGAGGAGTATCCAAGTCGACTGCCTGTAACCACTCATCACTTAATTTGTTTGGGGATGGGGTATCAGAGACAGGGTTTTCAGGGATCAGGTGGCTGAACCATGGTATTATGAATTATGGGTAGCAGAAAAGAGTAGTAGAGACTAGAATACCAGGGACATGGTAGTTGTGATTGTAATTGCTGAGTTGCAGTGGCAGGAAATTGGGTAGCAGCAACAGCTAATACAGGCATACAAAACTGTTTAGCAAGGACAAGAAAACATCAAAAAAGTGAAAGAGTAAAAGTTGTGAGGGATTGTGGGGCACAATCAGGGTAACAAGGTCATGGGTGTGAAAATGGGTAGCCAGTACTATGGTACAAGCAATTGGAATGGTGGGCTTATGTGGTTCAAAGCTCTGGGTTTGCCTCTCCATTATTGGCTGTTAGATCTTTAGGGAACGAACTCTAGCAGCTCATTATCAGCTTGTTGTTTTCACGCACGTGCCATCTATAAATACCTACTCCAAGTAGATTGCATTCTTTGACACCAGCTATATTATATTTGCCCTAAGCATCCTGAGAGACCACACTCCACAATGCTGCAGAACAGGCTCCACATAGTGAGTTGCAATCACCTCAAACAACACTTGCTGCTCCTCTCCAGTGTCAATTATCATGATAGAAAGGGATCTGAGATGTGCTCAACAGCAGTGTTCCGAGAAGCTGCCAATTCTTACCCTGGCATTAGGGGAGCTCCCTAGAAATGGGCAAGAGCACTTGCTGATGCTCTTCCAACTTCTCTCTGTGGCTCTGGACAGCCAGACTGTTGTACCTCAGATGGGATACTTTGATGTCCAGCAGGCCTCAAATTAGCTCTATCTTCTCTCTCTAGGTGCTCATCATCTTCAGCTGCCTCTCCTTTTCCCTCCAGGTAGCTCGCTTCATTTCCACTTCCTTTGAATTGTGCTTCATGTCAACCTGTGGCTATCACACCAAGCCCTTCCACTTTCTCATCTATCTCTCTAGCTGTGAATCTGGCACAACAAGCTACATGTAACTTTTTTATCTGTTTATCAAGATTTCAGCTGGAATCCCAGGTGGTACTAGCTAACTGAGAACATGAGGAGCACCTTAAATACTCTCCTGCCATTCACTGCTCATTGAGAAAGATGCAAATGTGTTGTGGTCAGTCTCTCCTTCTCCATTTCTTGTTCAGTAGAATAAAGTGAAGTCACAATGGAGATACTAGACAGCTGCTATGTCAGCAAGTGACCCAACCAAAGATAATTTAGTGAGGGGATACTTATCAAATATAGTAGGATAAATCCACTTATTTGTAGGACACTACTAAGGGCTTTCATCAAACTAGTTATTTTATGTCCCAATTGGCAGACCAATCTAAGGCTCTCCCCTAGATCTTCCTGATCTGAAGGCCTGAGGACTCCTACATACAACACAGACCAAATGACATGGGTGAATAGAAAAGTAGGTGAGTATGGATTAGTATTCTGAAGGTGTGTTAAGCTGTTGTCTTGTCATGATTACCATTAAATCAATGTCCTTTCTCTGACCTTCACCATATCTCTTTATTTGGCATAATTGGTAGGTTTCTTAGTGTGTCATTTTCTCCTGTTAGTTCAGTGCACAGGTTAAAACATTAGCATGCCAAACCATGGGTTTCCATTAGCATAGTAGAAGGTTTGCCTTCTAGCAACTTCCATCCAGATAATTCTCTTCTTGGGCCCTCATATGCATATGCTCTGAGAAGTGAATGTCTCACAAACAATGAAACATAGTTGCTCAATGATGATTAGCTAACACAGAGACTCAAGTAGTTTGGGTCTGGAGCCTTTCTGAGAGGCCGTGTACTATATACTGTGGGAAACATTGACAGAAATTCCTCAGAGCAATACCACTGGCAGCAAGTGAGCACTGACTACTACTCAGCCCTTACTAGTTCTACCTCGGGTATGAACACGTGAACAACCCTGATTAGCTTATTACACAGGGCCCCATCAATGAAATCATTTTGAGCGTAGGAAAAAACCTCCATTGGCAGTACACATAAGAAGCAGATGATACCCCACACTCAAATGCTCCAGGAGAACAGAGTGTAAGGCAGTCTACACAATTGAGAAATAGGATTCTGAGGGTGGGAAAGGATGAGTTTAGATAGCAAACATAGAAGTAATTATAAGTTTCTGAATTCCTAACCTAACTTCCTTCTGCCCCTCAGATCAAATTCAGGAAATGGTGGAATGTTTATGATCACAAAATGAAGTTTTTAATCCCAGGCCCAAACTCTAGGTGTTCTTGTTACATCTTCTCACCTGCCCCTGATGTAAAAGGTCAGAAAGGCAAAGGGGAAGGGAGGCCCATGCTCAGGAATATAATTGGAGCTTACAAGTCACTGAAGTCTCTGACTTTCTATGTTGAAGGTAAGATAAAAGGCAGCTTGAGTTTCTAAGAACTCAGTTTCTAGGCTATATGGCTCCTTCAGAACTTTTTTCCCTCCTCCTGTGTTTTGAGAGCAACACTTAGTACGGTACTTCTGTCTCTTAGGTACAATCTTTCTCTTCACACAATGCTTAAAGTAGACAATAGGTGGAAGCTGCTATTAAATCTAAAAAGAATAAAATAGCACACAGTAAGTGATTCCCCTGAATTCCTGCACCCAACATGTTCCAAATTCTGAAGACAAAGTGATTATGGGTGAGTACTAACAACTTCCAGAGAATGGTGAGCTTAGAACAATTTTCCCTAGCAGGTTCTGTCCAGGTTATTACTATGGCTAAGATCTAGTGGATCAATGAACTTATAGACAGTGCAAGACAGAAAAGTCTATGATATTGAGTCCCCAAAGAAGAAATTGGACCAAGAAGAGAAAACTTATCATTGCTGGAAAAGGAGGAAGACAACTAGGAGAATGTTTCTCTGAATACAGACATGGATATAATTGTAACAAAAATGTAAGTTGTGGCTCATCAGTATAAACTATCAAATCAAACCTCACTAAAGCTAAAAATAAAACATAAAAATAAAAAAAAGCTATTTGGATTTCAGTACTAACATGTATTTTAAGGAGTGTGCATGGGGGTGGTGGTCTGAGATTAAATATGGGACAGCATTGGTTCTTAAAAATCATCATATTGACACTATCCTTTAGGTTTCCCATTCAAGTCTGGTGTCTTTCTAGCTCTACCAATTGAAAAACACAATTCTCGCTTTCCTCTGGTTAACTGGAGATAAACATGTATTGGATATGTCAACCTGGATTGGTTCAAACTATGACCTTCAGATCTTACTGTATGGAATAGATAATGTATGAGAGTGAGCCACTATGCTTAGCCCAGTATTTCCTGTAAGTTACTTAATTTTTCTGAATCTCAGCTTCTTCCTATTTGGAAAGTGAACTTTAGAATCTGGTGGGAGTTATGACTGGGTGCAGGAAGTATAAGTGTTCAGGATGTGTGGACAGAGTCTGACACTCTCATAAAACTACTAATGTTTATATGAAATGAATTCCAGGAATTGGAAACAAGAGGGATTTTTTTGTTCTTGTTTATACATTTATGGGCATTGAGGGCGCCAGAGATATTCAAAGAGAACAGGGAAACAAATGCAGCAGTTGTATTCTGTAGATATGTTCACAATGAGGTATAACACTGTGAACAGGGACAGGAGGGAAAATCAGAGAGAGAGTGCAAAGGAAGTGATGAGATTGTCAAACAAGAAATGAACTTACCTGACTTACAAAATGGTGATCCACATGTACACTACCTTAACAATAACAATTTTTAAAATCCGGGTTTCTGATTCTTTCCTCCACTTTTTGTAGGTACCCTTAAGACTCAGAACCACCGATGGAGTTTTTGAAGGTCAATTTATATGATAATGAATATAGAGCCAGAATATCTTAAGCAATATTATAAAAAGTATTTCATTCTTAATACCAGTTTCTCTTTGAGTGGCAATTCTATATGTTGTTGGCCGAGATTTTTTTTTACTTATTTTTTTTAGTACTTGCCAGGTGTTGAAATCCTTCTTAAAGCTTTGCGACAGATGTCTGCTATATCTTGGCACCCTACCAATAACTAAAATAATAATCAACCTTTGAAATTAATGTACTTGAGTATGAGTTTTATTTATTTATTTTATTAGTTGATGTTGGTGAACTCTGGCCCTGGTTGCTGTCCTTCAGCTCTTCAGCTCAAGACTAGTGCTCTACCACTTGAGCCACAGTACCACTTCCACCTTTTTCTGCTTAGATGGTGCTGAGGAATCAAACCCAGGGTCTCATGCATTAAAGGAAAGCTGTTAACCATTGATCCACCTTCTCAGCCCTTATGAGTGGTATTTTTGTGCAGGGGTGTATCAAGAAAATCTATTGAGCAAATGTATTATTTGCCAATAGACATATTCAAAATTATGAATTATCTGATATTTTAATAAATAAAATGTTATCATTGTTACTAGGAATTTTTTGTCTCCCCATGCTAAAAGCATGGAGGTGCTATTTTAAACTAAAACTACAAAAGAAATTTTAAGATCTTGATACTAATAAATCTGTCCAGGTGTTATTACATTAAACAGAGAATTCGAAATGGTTTTTCTTTATGAATACAGAGATCAAAGGTCTTATAATACTTATTTCAAAATACAAATTAAAGGGAAAATCAGTCAGGAGGTAAAATTTATATTGAATGTTAATTTTTAAAGAGGAAGAGAAGATCCTACATGGCAGACTAAAGTCAAAGCAATATCAGAACTGTATATGCTCAATAATAAATAAGAAGCCTTAACTGAAAAATTGAGCTGGAATATGCACATAGGGCAAAGACAAGCAATCAGAGCCCACCACCAAAAAGAAACATCATAATGTATCCCTCAGAAAAAAGAAAAATTGCAGACCAGGGCTCAACATCCTTATCCTTGATTTCAAGGATAACCCTTGATACACATACACCCCCCCTACACACACACACACACACACACACACACACACACACACGAATATATGCAACAACTCAACCTACTCACATCCATTCAACATGAATCAAAGATCTTCCTGTAATATTTGAAACTTTAAAAGTTTTAAGTCTTGTAAATAATTGATAACAGATGCATAAGCAATTATTTTCTGAATAGCACTCTGATATGGAAATGAGAATTCATGGTGGTTATAACTACTTAAATATTTCTGAATCTTGAAAGAATTAAAAAAGAGACAATCCGAATTTTGGGACTATATATCTACCAGCTATTCTGCAAAGGCTTAATAAGAAGTTTTGAAATCCAAAATTAAATACCAAATTAATACAACTAATACTTGTGTAAATGAAGTGAAAGACACTGATCAGAGACCTATGCTGCCTCCAGTTCTCAGCAGGCTGCACACTGTGGCACCTTTAATTCTGCTGGGCCAGGCCCACAGTTGTTTTCCCCAGAGCCATGGCCATGTTGGTATTGGGGCTGGAGCTCTGTGGATAGGAGGGGAGGCCACAGGGGAGGCTGAGCTGGGGTTGGGGCTGGGGGTAGTAAGGAGAGGACGGGAGGCTCTGGCAGAGTCTGGTGAAGGGAGGAAGGAGGCAGTAAGCCAGTGGCTCAGAAAGCAGCAGCCCCAAAGGCAGCTGGGTTCTGGAGAGTGTTTGTGAGGCGGGGAGTTTGGCCCCTGGGGCTCGGTGGCTGGGTGAGGAGAGGATGGAGTCTCAAATCATACACAGACAATGAGAAATGAGATAACCGTGGCTGAAGAATTTCAAGAACAAAGGCAAGGACTTTTAGGTAAACTCTGTGGGCTGGGAGGGCAGCAATGCTGGGCCGGTGGTGGTCATGCTTCTCTGGAGGTCCTTAGAAGTGAGTGAGCGCCAGCTTTGCTGTGGGCTAGGCCTCAGTCTCCCCTTGAAGCAGGCATCAGGAATTGCCAGCAGAGCCTCAGTCTGCCCCACAGACATGGCCTGGCATGGGTGCTGCAGACCAGGCAGCTTCTGGGAGGCTTTGTGCAGCAGGGCAGAGGAAGAATGGCTGGTGGGCACTGCTCCATACCAGCCAGGCCCAGGGCCACTGCAGAAGTTCTGGCTTTGGATCAGGACCAGGGACTGACCCCCAGACAAGTGGCCTCTGGTGACCTGCATGGTGGCTGCCACGTGTGGGCTGGGAACTTCCTTAACATGGCTGAGGAGTCTCCACAGAGAGGTGCATTTGCTCTTGTGCCTCTCCCATCTTTTGGATTCCCGCTGTCCTCAAACCTCGTGCCATGTCCAACTATAAGAGTCAACTTCTCCTGGCCTCTGAGACGCCATCCCGGAGATGCTCACTGGGCTTCCCCCTTCGGTTTCACCATGCATGCAAGGCTCACAGGGTGCCATCCTCCAGGCAAAGTGTACTCCCATTTCAGCTTGGCCACCCCTGCATAAGGGAACACAAACTGCATTCTTACACAGAAAGCCAGGGGAACACAAGGCTATCCTGCAGTCTAAGTCATCCTTTGACTCCTCCTGTTCAGGTGTGGGGCAACTGTGGAGCCAACCACCCCATCACGTTTGATAATTTAAAAGGAAGAGGAAAAAGCTTCATTGTCACAGATAGAGCTGCCCTTGGAGTTCTCTATGTACACTAATCTTGTGCTGAGATAAAGATCCCCAAAGACCACCCAGGAGCCAATTCCCATGCGAGCACATAAGAGTCATTTATTGCAAGCTCGAGCCTGGACTCACAACTGTCACCATCCCAGCGGGTCAGAGTTGAGAGCCCCGACCCTTCAGTTAACAGGGTTTTTATAGGGTATAGGACTGAGGTAAGGGGGTTCCTAGCTTGGCAGTTTCATTATTGGTTGACATTTAGTGAGTGAATATTATAACAATCTTATTGGCTAGCGTGCACAGGCTAAGCAATAAGCAGCAAACTATGTTAACTATGCTATCTTAAGAAACATCTGTACTTTTAGCTACCTTCCTGTCATTCGTCATCCGTATGAACCTGTCATCCATGGCTATTGCTAGGGGAATGATGGGAGAACGTTATTGGGACATTTCCCATTTTTCTCCGGGAACCTGATTTATAACTTTCAGTAAAAGTCTTTCAGTAAAGGGCTTCACAATGGATACTTTCTGTAAAGACTTTCAAAATGGAGTCTAAGCCCAGAATGGCTGTACTTTGGCTAAAACTTCTCACAAGGTGTGTGTGTGTGTGTGTGTGTGCGTGCGTGCGTGCGTGTTTGTGTGTGTGTGTGTGTGTGTGTGTGTGTTTGATGTGAAAGAGTCAGCTGAGGTTTGGGGTCAAACACTTCTTCTTTTTAGCATTGAGTTTTGTATCTAGTGGTTGTTCCCGCTCCTGAATTCTGAGTTCTAAAGTTGTCCTTCCATATACTTTTATCCTTTGATCTTCTTGATATTCAGTTTCCTAAGGTCTGCTTGTGAACTTCAGCATTTGCTTCAAGAAAGTGGTGCCTTTCTTTTAACTTTTATGAAGCCCTTTGCTCTCTTTAGATGCAGTTTGTGCTTTGTTAGTTGTTTTACTTAGCCCAGACTTTTATGGCCCAGGCTGTGACTGTTAATTCTGAGATTAGTTTAGGCCAATATGAGATACTATCCTTTCAGTCTATATAGTGAAAGAAGTTCAGCATCCTTAATGTATTAATTTCCTTGCTTTAAAAACAAACAAAAAATCCAGTGAAATAAATGTACAATCAGTTGTTTTTGTTAATTGTGTACCATTGTAATGAAAAAAAAATCTTTTTACTAAAGTGAGTATTTAGAATGGGAAAAAATCGAATAATATAGTATTTAAGAATTGATCAAATACCAAAAGAAAAAGAAAGTCACTGATCAGAAATGAAGTGCAAATTTAAGATTTTAATAAGGAAATGAAATGTTTGAGATTCTTATCCACATAGGAAATACATAGAAAAATAAATAGGAAAGTCACTGAGTTCCCATCTTACACACCAGAATAGATATCACCACTCAAATAAATAAACTGCAGGAGAGGTTGAAATAAATCAGGAACTGTATTTGGTTTTGTGCCATTGTAAACTAGGGCAATCCATATGGCTAACATGATGGAAGTTTACATAATACCAAAAAGACACATATGTTAATGACCTTTACTGCAACTTGGATACATATTGAAGGAATATAAGTCAACATGAACATCCATGATCATGGCAGCAATATTCATAGCAACCAAGTTGAGTAATCAATCTAGATGCACAAGAAAGAAGGAATAAAGAAAATGCGCTATTCATAGCTATAAACATATTCTGTTATATAAGAGAAGTGATTGTTTCTCCTGCATCATTGTTAAATATTTTGGGATATATACATAATCTTAATTTTGTGGCATTGTGTTTTTGTTTTAATGAGGGAGCTCCATATTGATTTTCAGAACAGTTAAAATATGTTGAAGATATCCTATAATATGTGTATATCAAAGCATTTTCTAAGTGCTGTTTTAATTTCCTTTTTCAAGTTCTTAAAGTTTTCATCATAGAGGACCTTCACTTCTTTGGTTAAGTTAATTCCTAGGTATTTTATTTTTTGTGGGGCTATTACAAATGGAGTTGCTTTCCTAATTTCAGCCACATTTTCCCATTGTTGTCATACAGAAAAGCCATTGATTTTGGGGGCTTAATTTTATACCCTGCTACTTTGCCAAAGTATTGAATCAGCTTGAGTAATTTGGGAATGGAGTCCATGGGATTCTTTAAATACAAGATCATGTCATCTGCAAAGAGGGAGAGTTTTATTTCTTCTTTCCCTATTTGGAACCATTTTATGTCTGCATCTTTTCTTGTTGCTGTAGCTAGGCATTCTAATACTAGGTTGAAAAGAAGTGGAGAGAGTGGACATCCTTATCTTGTTCCTGAGTTAAAAGGAAATGGCTTTAGTTTTTCACCATTAAGTATAATGCTGTTTGTAGTTTTGTCATATACAGCCTTTATTGTATTGAGGAATGTTCCATGGATTCCTAATTTTTCCAAAACCTTCATCATAAAGGGGAGTTGGATCTTATCGAATGCTTTTTCTGCATCTATTGAGATAACCATGTGGTTCTTATTCTTGTTCCTGTTGATGTGATGAATAACAGTAATTGATTTGCGTCTATTGAACCAGCTTTGCATCCCTGATCTGAATCCTGTTTGATCATGGTGTATAATTTTTTGGATGAATTGTTGAAGTCGATTGGCCAAAATTTTGTTGAGAAGTTTTACATCAATGTTCATCAATGAAATGGGTCTATAGTTCCCTTTCTTTGATGAGTCCCTGCCTGGTTTTGGGATCAGGGTGATGATGGCTTCATAGAATGTGCTCGGTAGTGAACTTTCTCTTTCAATTTCATTGAAGAGTTGGAGGAGTATTGGTGTGCGCTCAGCTTTGAAGGACTCGTAGAATTTCGCTGTAAAACCATCTGGTCCTGGACTTTTCTTAGCTGGGAGGTCTCTTATTGCGGTTTCTGTTTCAATGCTTGATATGGGCCTGTTAAGATGGTTTAACTCATTTTGGTTTAGTTTTGCCATGTCAATATTTGCTAGGAAAAGGTCCATTTCTGCCATGTTCTCAAACTTATTAGCATAAAGTTTTGAGAAGTATTCCCTTATAATGTTCTGAACCTTGTTTTTTTCTGTGGTGATATTTCCATTTTCATCTCTGAGTTTATTTATTTGGGTGTGTTCTCTTCTTTTTCTGATAAGATTTGCTAAGAGTCTGTCAATTATGTTAATTTTTTTGAAGAACCAACTCTTGTTTTTTTGATTCTTTCTATAGTTTTTTTGGATTCTAATTCATTTAATTCTGATTTAATTTTAATTATTTCTTTCCGTCTACTGGATTGGGGTTTATCTTGCTTCTCTTTTTCAAGGAGGTTCAAATGTCTCATTATATTGTTGGTTTCAGATCTCTCAAATTTGTTGATGTAGGAACTCAGAGCTATAAAGTTGACTCTGAATACTGCCTTTGCTGTGTCCCAGAGTAGCTAGTAATTTGTGTGCTCATTTTTTTGAATAGCACGAACATTTGGATTTCCTTTCTAATCTCTTCCAGGACCCACTCATGATTCAGCAGTGTGTTGTTCCGCCTCCATGTGTTATTGGAAATTCTTTGGTGGCTTTTAGTGTTGAGTTCTAATTTTATTCCCTTGTGGTCATAGAGAATGCAAGGTATTACCTCAATGTTTCTGAATATGGACAAGTTTGCTTTGTGGCCTAAAATGTGGTCTATTTTAGAAAATGTTCCATGTGCTGCTGAGAAGAATATGTAATCCGATGCTGTTGGGTGAAATATTCGGTAGATGTCTTTTAAATCTAGTTGATCTATGCAGTTTTTTATATCTGCAGTTTCTTTGTTGAGTTTTTGCCGAGTTGATCTATCTAGTGGGGAGAGTGGTGTGTTAAAATCCCCAACAATTAATGTCTTTGGATCTATGTGGGATTTGAGGGAAAGTAGTGTTTCTTGGACAAATTTGGGTGCTCTTTTGTTTGGCGAATAGATATTTAGAATTGTAATATCCTCCTGAAGGAGAGATCCTTTAATTAGCATGTAGCGACCTTCTTTATCTCTTCGCACATTTTTTAATTTGAAGTCTATTTTATCTGATATTAGGATTGCAACTACCGTATGTTTAAGGGGGCCATTTCATTGTTAGATTTCGTTCCAGCCTTTCACATTGAAAATGTGTTTGTTTTTATGGGCAAGGTGTGACTCATGAAGGCAGCAGATAGAAGGATCTTGTTTTGTAATCCAACTCGACAGTCTATGTTGCTTAAATGGAGAGTTGAGTCCGTTAATGTTAAGAGATAGGACTGAGAGGTATTTGGAAGTTCCTACCATGTTATCCAACTTCTTGGGGGCTGTGAAAACTGTGTTCTTCCTATGGTTCTTGGATTCTCAGTTTGGGTGCAGTTCATTGGCATTTATTGTGGTCTTGTTGGTTTTCTATGTGTAGGACATCTTTAAGAATCTTTTGTAGGGCTGGTTTGGTGGAGATGTATTGTTTCAATTTTTCTTTGTTATGGAAGGTTTTTATTTGGCCCTCAGTTATGAAGGAGAGTTTAGCTGGGTACAGTATTCTTGGTTGATAGTTTTTTTGGTTTTTAGGGCATGGTATACATCATTCCAGGCTCTTCTTGCTTTCATTGTCTCAGCTGAGAAATCTGAGGTAATTGGTTTCCTTTATAGGTGATTAGTCTTTTTCTCCTTGACAGCTTTAAGGATCTTTTCCTTGTTCTGAGTTGATCCTGTGTGGATTATAATGTGACAGTGGGATGTCCTATTCTGGTCTTGTCTATTTCGAGTTCTAAAAGTTTCTTGTATCTGAATAGGCCTATCTTTTTCATATTTGCATATTCTCTGCTAGGATCCTGTTAAACAAATTTCCTAGACCATTAACTTCTGTTTCTAGGTGCTACTCTACACCCATTATCCTTAGATTAAGCCTTCTGATGGTGTCTTCCAAGTGTTGGATAGATCTATCGTATTTCTTGGACTTGTCTTGGATTGTTGTATGTTCTTTCTCTATAATATCTATGCTGTCTTCAATCCCCGAGATTCAATCTTCTGCATGGTCTAACCTGCTCTCAAGGCTTTCTACTTTGTTTTTTATTTCTTTTCCTTCTAGTTGGTCAGCTTTGATGGCTTCAAATTCTTTGTTGAAACTTTGTTTTAGATCTTGTACTGACTTCTTTGCTTCCTTAATTTTGTGTTTGGTGTTTATTCTCAAATCACTTAGTTGATTGTTTATGGTTTCCTTGCACTCCCATTCCATCTGTTGGGCTCCAGTCAGCATTCCCTTTGTGTTCTCCCTGACTTCCTTCAGCTCTTTCTTAATGGATTCCATGAATGCCTTTAGTGATCTTTGTGTATTCTCATCCTGCTCTCTCAATTCCTGTATTGCTCTTTGCTTAGCTTCCTCCCATTCATGCCATTCCTCTAGTTCACTTTGAGTGTTCTCAGCCTGCTCATGCCATTCCTGCCTTTCTCTTTGAGTATTCTCAAGCTACTCATGCAAATCCTATATCAGTTTGTGACTAGCTTCCTCTCGCTCATGATATTCCTGTATAAACCTTTGGATTGCCTCCTTTCTCTCCCTATCACGCTCATACAGAGTCCTATGTATGTTTTCAATCTTTTCATTTATCATGTTTGCCAGCAGAGTTTGTGGAGCTATTTGGGAACTCTCCTCTGGATTATTCATTATCTGTTCTGTCCCCTGATTATCATGAGTGGGAGTTGAGATACGTGAGCTTGCCATTTTTCTTGTGTTTTTCCGGCTTACCCTGCCTATTTGGGATGAAATTAACACCAGTTTTGTGCTAGAACACAAACTTAAAGCAAGTATCAACCAAAGTCTGTATTTGCACAGTCAATAGTCTGCAGATACAATCTAGTTCAACAGATACATCTATTCAACATTGAACAACTATATATTAATAGGCTACTAACCACAAAGAAGAATTTGGTAAACCAGAAATTATTAGGTTTAGGAAGAGTTGTGGGTAAAAAATAGGAATAGAGTGTGATGTGGGAAGGCACAGGGAGTGTTAACTAAGTCCTAATCTCAAAGCAGGAAATAGGTTGGATAGGATGAGAGTAGGGAGAGAGAATCAAAAGAAGAAAGAGAAAGGGAACAAAAAGAGACCAAAAAAATTAGAAAGGTATAAATTAGAAATATTATACATGTGCAAAAACAAACTATTCAGAGGAGAATGTGAATATAATGAGAGAAGGGGAGGGATATAAAGGAGATGTGAAAAAATTAAAAATAAAGATACTTAAAATATTATATAGGTATAAAGAGGTAGTACTGCTATTAAGGAATTTAAGTCTCAGAGGTTTTGAACTGAGTAATAAATTTGTGAATTAAGTGTGTACACAATGGGAGATAAGGTCTAATAATTGACTATGGGTTTATCTGAGGATGGGTAGAACAACAGTTAAGTCACATAAAGAAGAATGAAAGAGAAGAAAAGGTGAAAAGGATGAGAAAGAAAGAAAAACGATCAGAAGTTCAGTAGAGCTAAACAAAAAGCAAAAATAAAAAACAAAAACAAACAAAAAAAGAAAGAAAAACAAGAAAAACGCACACACATTTATACCCCTAAAATAAAATTCTAAGAGGAAAAAAAATTACTAGAAAACAATTTTTTTCAAAAAGTAAAAATTAAAGATTAAAAAAAAATTAGAAAAAAAAATTTTTAATAAAGGGTACAAAAAAAATAGTTCTTTGATTTTTTGGGGGAGGGGTGGGAAAAATCCTGTACTCCCTTGTGTCCTTAACCAGCCTCTTGTTGGAGTCTCTGGTCTGCTTGTGTTCCTGTGGCTTGGTTGGTTTCTTAAGTCAGTTTGTTTGAACAGGCAGAAAAATGCTCTGCTTTCCTCAAAGGTTTGAGTTCCTCCTCCCAGGTTAGTTCAATGGGAGGCAGTTCTGCTTTGAGTATCACAAAAGAGGGAGATGGCTTTTTCCTCAAGTTTGGAGATGTTGTGATGAGGCTAGGTTCTGGGGAGAGTTGAGGCCTTTTAGCAAACAGCAGCTTTTCCTGAGGGCTGGTTTGTGAGAAACTCACAGACCCCAGCCTGGAGCCATTCTCAGGGTTTCTGTTTAATGAATTTCAATTGATTGTTGAGGCTGCTAAAGGGAGGGGCAGCCTCTGCCTCTGATTACCCGATGAAGAAAGCCACTCCTGGGGCTGGCGCCAGAGCTGAGTGACTTTTCCCTAGGTAGAGCTGAGTCTGGCAGGTCAGGTTAGGCTCCTGTGGCCTGCTAAATGACTCTAGTTTACTTCCAAGGCCTGAGTTGTTGCTAGCAGCTCCGCCGAGCTTTGTCGGTATCCAAGATGGAGATCTGCAGTACTGGGGTGGAGGGGTGGCCTTCCCTCTTCTGGTCCCTGAGAAGGAGTGAGGACGTCAGGCTTCTTCTCACACCGAGTCTTGGTTCCTGGGTTGTCTCTGGTCTGCGAATTGAAGGATGAAGATTTCCGCTCCTTGTTGGTTCTTGCTGGTGATGAGTAGAATCCGCTTGCCCTCTGTGTCTGGCTCCTTCATCCCAGACTCTCTGTGATTCAGATATGGCAGGTACGGCCGCCGCCGCCGCCACTGCTGCTGCTGCCGCAGCTGCAGCTGCTGGCAAGTGCTCAGAGGGGTCTCCTTGCCTTTATTGTCCCTCTGTGGCCTAACTCTCTGTCCTTTGAAGGCACACTTGGTGTGGTTCTCTGGCTTAGGACTGTTTGCTGGAACTCTAAAACTGCTTTCTATGCGAGAACTTGTTTAGCCTCTACCTTCTCCTCTGCCATCTTCCTGGAACCTCCACTAAATTATTTCTTTTGGATTATATATCCATAACAAACTATTCACTGTGTATTCATGGTACTTCATGATAAAAGCCTGTGTTTATCAGCACAAGTGTCTTTGACCTGGAATTGGTCTCCTTAAGCAATTACTCCAGGAGTAATGAAAAGTGGAAGCTGAATGATTTTCATTCATGTATTTCATGAGAAATGAAACTGATCTTTGTTTGGTTTAAAAATCACTTACGCTTACATTAGCCACACCCTTTTCATTTAAAACTATCTATATTCTGAAGCATTGTTATTGCCATTATAGAAAGATAATGAGGGTTCATCTGCTCCATAGCTCTTGAAAGTTAATGAATATGATAAAGAATATCCTCAGATATGCCTGGTGTAAAACTGGATTTGAATTATGTGTCTAGAACTGATCAGTCTTGGGTATTTGGGAAATTTGCTTCACCTTGTTGCTTACTTCTGTTTTTAATAAAATATTTAATTCATTTTCTAACTTGAAAAACACTCATAAGCACTACAATTACCCTAATGCAGGTGCAGTGCTTGGAATAGTGTCTGTGCAGTCTGTAGTAGGTCCCAGAGAAGTCAGCTTCAATTAACATGGTCAGAGCATCCTCCCTGAATGCCTTAAGAAATATATACCCAATTGATGTTAATATCTGTGAAAATTTGTCTACTACAAAAAAGATCTTTTCTTCATATGAACAATGAAAGTAATGATGGGGCTGTCCTGTGTCTTTTACTCTGAAGTAGTTTTGCCTAAATTTCACTTTGAATGGTAGCAGTAATATTCTTTAGTGCTACCCTTCATGTATCTAGTTCTGTGTTCCATTTGGAATACTATTTTAACTTACTTTATAAACTTTGTTATCAGAATAAATAAATTGCAACTGCTGAAGTTTTCAATAAAGAGTCATTACATTACATTTTATGTGCTTAATACTTTCCTGAAATTATGTCTTTGGGAGTATATATAGCTAACAGAATATTTTTTGTGATTTCTTATATGATTTATATAGATTTCTTATGTTATTCTTTTATGATTTCTTAAAGATCCATAAATAAAACTGCTCAGAACAGAAAAGAGTAGGTAAGAAGTCATAAACAATAGTATTATGGTGGTCTTAATGGCTAAGCATAATGAATATGTAACAAAACTGTTGGAAGATTCATTTGCTCTTTTTGCTATTCTCTCCCCCTTCTTTGTAGAAAGGTTCTTACTATGAGGTGCCAAATGGTCTGGACCTTTCAAGCCTTGTCTCAGTGACAGAAATGATGGAATTAAGGACATGTGCTTCCATGGATGGCGTTTAGGAAGTTCACAATATAGCAATACCAATACACACAAAGAAACTTTTGTGAGTGATGTTTATTCACTTCCTCAAATAACAAAATTTAATTCACATGTGAAAACATCAAATTACTTACATTATAATATATGCAGTTCAACTGGCATTACTAACACCCCCATAAATCAGATGCAAACTAAAAGTTCTACTTCAAAAGCCAACATCTAAGGCAGTGTTGGAAATATAAGAAGATAAACAATAAATCTAAAGAGTGAGATCTTTAACACTGGCAATGAGCAGTGATCGCTCAATTGTTAACCAGGCTTGAAAAGTTCGGGTGTCCTGTAACTATGTGGTTAGAGTTGCAGTGTTGACCTTAGTACCAAGATTGGAGGTAACATTCAAAGGCAGCTGAGGTTGCTGCAGTATGGTAGCTCAATACAGTGTGACCCTGCCTGATAATGGTAAAGCACAAAGTAGAAGTTAAGTCAGTAAAATGTATAGGAAAGATTCTCCACTGAGAATATTTGCAGGGGTGATCATCACTATTACATTGAAAATGTATTGCCCATCATTCTACTTTAAGCTCTAGCATGTTTCTGATCTGATGACAATTATAACACGCGAATGTGCCATGAGTGCTGAGAGGTGTGTATTACTCTAATCTAGGTATAAATCCTCACAGGTATAGAATGGCCTGACCCTGATACTTCATTCTGTGTTGCTGAGTTTCATGTAGAAATGGTCGTAATTAGGCAATTCACACTCACGTAAGTGTAATTCAGGCAAATGGGTCATCACTCCAATGACGTGGTCTGACCTATGAAATAAATAACATTATGTCACAATGTATATGTGTTTCTGAAAATATATGCAATACCAAATACCAAATATACAAAAGGGACAATTATCCATCTCTTATATTATCAGAAGTAAAGATAGTCCTGAATTGCACTTTCTTGCTAGAGGATCAGAGGTTGACTGCTGATGTTTGGTATCTTTCCAGGTGATCCTATACATTTGTCAATCTTCTTTGAGGAAGTATTTTTATGTGGTTTGTTTTGAGGTATTCAGAATATCAGTACTGTCATTAACCGCAACCTTGGGACAGCAAATATGATGGAATACCTGGCCAAAGAACTGAGAAATCACAGGAAGTGACAGGAATGAAGACACCAGAGGACCCAAAGCCACATTACCAGCTTCTGGATCCCCAAATCCTGCTTAACAGACTTTATATTCATTCTACTATAGGGGGGTGGTCAGTGGCTACAGGTAGGTCCACAAACTAAGGCATCAATCTAGTTTGTGGTTATAATTATTGACATGAGGTATTGTTTGTAAACATAGTGATAATTGAATACCTTATTGTTAGGGAGAAGAAGGGAGCAAGAATCATTACAATTATAGCACAGACATCCATCTTGTCTCCAAAGTCTTAATCTTTTAGTGTCCAACAGCTCTAACTTAAATACCCTTGAGGTAATAACTCATACCCCTTTCTTCCCTTGACTGTTTGATCTTCCCAGAGCAAAGCTGTTTGAGATGGCTTCCCAATCTATCCCTTTTCAGGTCTAACAGCTTGACTCTAGAATCTCTCACAAGTACTGTGAGAGATGTATGATCTTGAAAAGGATATTATTTTTAGGATAGGTTCAATTTTTAAATTTTATTTTATTTCAAAGATACTTTACAGAGTGGGTAGAGTTACATGAGTAAGGTAAATTCCTTGTTGAATATTGTTTCCCACTCCATTGTTATTATCATATTCTTTCCCACCTCCTACCCCTCTCCCCACCCCAAGGTTGTCAAGTTCATTTCTGACATAGTGTCTTGTGAATATCATTGTTGCAGTGGGTCGCTCTTTGTACTTCTTTCATCACTATGTTTTTCCTTTCCTTCTCAAAATCAGATAAATGTATATACAAAATGGAAGGTACCAGAATTAAGACAGAGATTGCCAGGGATAAACCAATTGAAAAAGACAAATGAAATAAAATAAGATCTAGATACACTACTTTAGAGATATCAAGGTTGACATCTGAAAAAAAATGACTTGTTTCCATACCTTGGAGTTCATTTCAATTAGCATCATTTTGTAAGGTCAAATGTACATAGCTCTGGAGCCAGCAATCCCACTCCTGGGCATTTGTGGAAATGATCTCAAGCTAAAACACACTAAATCTACAACTATGTTTTTGGAAGGATTATTACCATATCTAAGATATTGAACCAAACGAGAATCCACTCTATATATGAATAGTTCAAGAAAAGGTGGTATATATACACAATGAAATTTTATGTTTCTATCAGAAAGAATGACACAGCCCCTTTCTTAAGAAAATGGAAAGACTTGGGAAAATAGTCATGGAACCTAGGTTCCATGGTTTCCTTCATTTTTATTAATATATGCTTACGATAGTCCTGGCAGACAGGTTCACATTTTAAACTCTTAATATTCCCTTTTTTCTCCCTCTTCCTCTCTCATTCCATTTGTGTGTGTGTGTGTGTATGTGTGTGTGTGTGTGTGTGTGTGTGTGTCTGCGCGTGCACACGCGCGCCACACAGTAATGAAACTTGACTTGGAGCCTCAAACTCTTGCTTGGTTTTTTCACTAATGACTGACTGAGTCTGTACTATTTGATCCAAAGTTTCAATATGTCTTTGATTGAACAATTGAACATAAATGTCTCATGGATTGCTACCCCAGCCATCGGTGAACTATGATCTTCCAATCTCAGGCTCATGACTATCTAGAAATAAGGATAAGGCACTGGCAGCCAGCTCTATTGCCAAGTGCCTTTTGCTTTGATTTGTTTTTGTTTTTTGTTGTTTTTGTGCATCCAAAATCTGTAAGGAAAACAAATCATTTACAATCAGGACTATTCACATAAAATATGTATTGTTTAAAGATTACCTTAATAATGTTATCCTTTTGCATCCACATTATGTGATTTGACATTTTTTTATCTCTACTATTGCAAACAGTCAAGTAACATACACATTTTGAATCTTCTTGTCTTGGTTTTATAGTTTGTTAGGTGTTTCACAACAGAGTTTATCAAGGTTTAACTCTTCACTACTAAAGCAAGACTTTTATGATTATTCAATGTCCTGTAAATCGTAAGTTCATCACTTCTTGTGACACCTTATGAGCACAGGTAGTTTCCTATAATACCTACACATACTTTAGACCTCAATGCGATGTGCTCTACTGCCAAATATGCAAGGGCATCCTTTGTAATTCTCCTTGAATTTTCACTGCTCTTTTCTCTACTCTCCAGTGCTAAGTCCTGTGATGATCTTGTTGATTTTCTCCCCCGGTACATTCATCATTGTATCTTGGGAACAACTGGTATGCACTACTGTACTTCTATCCATTCTCATTATGCTTTGGCTTAACCTTTCTCACCCTGGAGGGCCAGAGATGGGGATATTTTCTTCAATCTTTAGCTACGACATCTATCTTTATAGTTTCTAGAACTGCATGTATTGAATTCTTTCTGTAAAGTCTAAGGCCTTGAAAATAATTACTGCATTTTCATGGCTTTTTGATTTGGCATTAGGGAAGAATATAGGTCAGTAACTGTAACTTAGGTAAAAGAAGATTGCAATCATTCCTCCATACCTGTTGTTCATTGGATAATGTTTACTTCAAGGTCTGCCTGCCTGCTTCCTTTTAATTGTTTATTTTTCAATGTAGCCTTTTCTTCTGGAAAGTATTTATGGGCCGAGTGAAAATAAATTCCTTCTGTAATTAGTCATTAATTTTATTCCAACATAATTTCACAGATCCGTCTGAGTTTCTTCAGGGTCTGTATAGTAGTGCTTCACATTCTTAGATATGTTTTAACATTGATGCATCCAATGGTAAAGACACATTGCTTAAATCACCATTTTGATGACTGCAATAAACCATGTTGCAACCTCACAGATACCCCACCCTAACTACTCTAGTCCCTCATAGTCGCATTGCTCCCCTTTCTTAGTACATCCAAGCTCCTCCCTTCCCTTTCATACCAACTAGCCTTCTCCCTCGAGCCTCTCCTGTTTTCATCAGAACCTCTGCCCATAACTATCCTACTTCTAAGTGGACTAAACTTTCAAACCCAGCCTTGAACCTACTTCTTCTCACAAAACCCATCATGCAATACCAAAAACCCTTCACCTCCCTATAACTGCCCTTGAAGCTTCACCTTGCTTGGCTAGAAGCTTCTCACACAGCCCATCTCCTGCCTGGAAAGCCAGCCCTGTTCCACCACAAGCCTCTCCACCTCCCACAAGTGTTCTCTCAATGCCCTGTCTTACTCCTCAAATGAACCCGACCCCTATTGGCTCCTCCCTCAGATCCACACCCTACTCCACCAGATACCCTGTCCATAATTATCTACACCTTTGTATCCCTTCAACTCCTTCTCAAAGCCCCTCCTCCAACTAGCCCCATGGCTCCAAGCCCTGGCTTGCTCCAGAAAAACCCCACTAGAATACCCCCAACACACTATCCCATCTCTCAACACCCACATTGCTCCACTAGAAAGAACTGCACCAGTTGGCCTCCATCTGGAAGCCGCACCAGGCTCAACTGTAAATCCCTGTCCCTCCGTATTCCATTTTTGAAGGTTGCTTTGCCCTACTGGAAACCCTGTACAAAGACCATGGCCTGCCTTGCAACACTGAAATCCCCACCCAACATTACTCCTCTTTTCAAAGTGGTGATTGACTATACCAGAAACCCCATCTTAACCATTCTGGTGCACTGGATCCTATCAGTGCTCTCACAAAGCTCTGTTTCTGAAAATCTCCTCCATACATTGTGACTGCACTCTTCTCTGCAGGAAACCCCACTTCCACCCTAACATACTCTCCAAAGGCCTGCTGTTGTCCACCAGAAACCCCGCCCCTTACTAGTCCATGTCTTCCTTTTACCACCCTGACCTCTCAAAGCCAGACCTTGAAAAGCCTCCTCCCTCATAGCTCCGCATTCCTGCACCAGAATCCCCACATTCTGTCAGCCTCTTGCCTACATTCACTGCCCTGCCTTATGGGAAACCTCATCCTACATATCCCACAAGGGCTCACAATGCTCACCCAGAACTTTTCCTTTAAGTAACCTCCTCCTTTGTAGCTTTGTTCTTCCTTCTCAAAGCTCTGCCCCAATCAGCCTCCAGCCCTGTGACCCAGCCTTTTTACTAAAGTACCGCCTACTCTACAAGAGTCAAGGCCCCTAACAAGTCTAGTACTTCCTTTCTCCTCCCTGCGGTCTCAAAGCCCTACACAGACTGGTCTTCACCCCCTAAGACTCACCATGTTCCACTACAGGGACTGTGCCAATACCAACTCCCCCTTTAAACCAGAGAGGGCTCCACCAGAAACCCACACCATCTCATCCATGAAGGTCCAAATCTAGTAACTGTTATTAGATATGTGATATTGTACTGGCCATAGAATTCATACTAATCAATAGGATAAGAAAGCAGAATTGCAAAAAGGCAACAAATTTAGACAGCTATTAGATGCCTTATTCTAGTTTGGGGTTCTGTTACCAGGCAGATACACATTGTGTGAAAATGTATGAAGGTGATTCCTCTTATTGGAAACCATTCTTTGAAGTATCAGTAAGGTTTCATGAATGATCATTTTATTTCTAGAAAATTCGTGCATATTTGTGCCCATTAACTTTTAAAAATATTAGTTATTTTAAATCCTCTCTTTTCGTTGAGGAAAGGGTATTAGATGACTTTCAACTCATCTCCGTAATAAATAATTTTGGATTTGCTTACTTTATTATGTACCAGAGTTTTAGCAACAGAAATTTAGCAACAGGGGGCTGGGAAGGTGGCTCAGTGGTAGAGTGCTTGCCTTGCATGCATGAGGCCTTGGGTTCGATTCCTCAGCACCGCATAAGCAAAAAAGAAAAAAGCCAGAAGTGGCGCTGTGGTTCAAGTGGAAGAGCACTAGCCTTGAGCTGAAGACCTGAGGTACAACGCCCAGGCCCAGAGTTCAGGCCCCATGACTGGACCCCCCCCCAAAAAAAGAAAAAAAATTCTCTAACAGAATCCATTTTGAATTTCCTCCTTCCACTAAAGTGTCCTTTAGAAAAGATTGAAATGAGATTATACAGGTAAAATTCCAGAAATAAAAACATATTTTAGATCATAACAAAATTATGATAAAGACCCCACCCAATGTGCTTTTAATTTTCTAACAAAAGGAACTATTTAACTGTAGACTTTCTGAAGACTAGAAGACAAAAATCTAAGAAATGCCCTCTTATACCATGGTTCTGAAAACAAAACCAAAATAAGGAAAGACAACATAATGACACAGAAGGGAATGAAGAACTTGTACATGTGATATAGCATGTAAAAAATACACTGAATCAGGTAAAAATTATTTTGGTCACCATGTCTGGTTGTTCAATATATTTCATTTTAAATATTGTTCTTTGTTAACCTGTGACTTAATATTAAAAGTCTCAACAGGGATCTGCCCAGGTAATTGTGTAGTTAGTCAATTTCATCATTGCAAGATCATCAGGATGAAAACCTCCACACACCTTAAGACACACCTGCAACAGCAGTAGACATACACTCCTATTGGTCCAACAGTGTAAGCCAGACTTGTGTTTTACCAAAGCTTTGCATGTGGTATGCTATGGTTTATTCAGGCTGACGAGCCATAGTAACTCTAATTTAAGATTAACCCTACCATCTTGTGCTAGGCTTCCCTCAAAGTAATACCAAGAGAGAGAGAGAGAAAAAAAAACACAGGTTGCCACAAACCCTGCCCACCCTTAAGAAATCAAAACAGTTTCCCAAGTGTTCCAGGAACAGTACATACCAATAGCTCAGAGAAAAGGCAGTGTTTTTCGGGTGGACTCAAACCAATCATGTAACTGCTTGTGTGCAAATTCGCTAAATTTGTTTGTTCAGTACTATAAAACTGTGCTGATTTTGTGCTCAGGGATTCTTATTATCACCGGTTAGTGAGTGCACAGAGGACCAGCTTGAGCTTGTAAATAAAGGACTCTTAGGCTGTTCATATTGGTCATGATCTCTGGGGGTCTTTCGGGGGTCTCAAGTCTGTACAACATTTCTGGGGGTTCATGTGGAATCCCCCTAATAAAACCATCCAGACGCCCCACCACAGAGACTCAAAAAAAAAAAAAAAAACAGCTGTTAAGTCAAGGCACTGCTGTTCTGTATATTTGGTTGCCTGTAATTTCTGTATCTGTAATTCTGGTTTCCCACAGGGTCTGTATTCTGGTTGGCTAGGACTCTTGGTAGACGCGCTATAAGACTGCCAACGGGGTCTGTGAGAAGATGTCCCCAGACACCTCTTGGTAGATTGCTGTTTAGTACAGACATTTTTGGGAAATTTTCTGTCTGTAGTCGGGCACTTTCATGCAGACATTTTTTGGGAAGTTTTCCATCTGTATTGGGAAGTTTTCCATTTTGGGGGAAACGCTCCATCTGTACTTTGGCACTTTCTTGTTTACAATTTACAATGATGAAGTGTGTCTTTGTAAATTCTTTGTGTTGAGTGTTCTGTTTGTCATTTGGAGTTTATCTTATCCTTTGGCCTTGGCCCAGGAGGGTCTGAATATGGGGGAGAATCCGTCAGTCTGAGGGGATGGCCGCTAGGGACTTATTTCCCTTGCTCCAAAATGACTGGGACTTCTCTTCCACTTTGGAAGGCCCCTGGGTCAAAAAACGTTGGTGAGACATCACCCCATTCACTGAGACCTGATTGTTCTCTGTTCTATTTCCTGAGGTAGGGAAGTTCTGAGTGAGAGTAGCAGACTCTGGATTCCGCTTGCTGAGTGAGAACGGCACAGAGTTCTGGTAGGGATAAACTCAGCCTTTGGGTGCTGAGTTGTCTAGTTCTGTTTTATAATTGGTACGAGTTTTAATGTGTGTTTTTGGTTTTTGTGTTTTTGTTATTTATTTGAACATCTCTGGGGAAATAAAAGCTCCAGCCTCCAGCTGAGCTCAATCACAGAGAAGGCTGTGTGGCTGGGTTTCACTTTTCAGCTAGTCCTGACAATGTAAAGTGCTCTTGTATAAAATTGGATAAAAATCAGGTCAGTTTAGTTTCAGGTGACCATCCTTCCAGCATTCCTCCAACAGAAGGGATTCAAAAGACTAATTGGAGAAATGCCTTCATAAACAAGCAAGCCCTGGAAAAATGAAACTCAACAAAGATACTTAGTTTAAAAGAAATATTGTCTTAAATTTTTGTTTGAAAATTTTAGAAAATGTATGTACAAGTTGTTTTTATTTTGGCATGCTTAAATATCTGTGTGAGTGTGTTTTGTATGTGTTTGGTAATATGTTGAAGATAGATATTTTCAGCATTCTGTAACAATTGGGTGAGTTTAAATTTAAAATTCAAAAGGTTATGAGGTTTGGACATTACCAAAAAATATTTTTAAAGAATTTTCACTTTGTTTTAAATGGCTTTTTAAGGATTCTTTAACTTGAAAATGAGAAAATCTGGTATTTTAGAATGCATAAGTCTCTTTACACTGTAATAAAGATATCTGGCTTAACAACAAGGAGAAACTTAGAAGACAAGAGAAGAACTATCTTTAGGAGTGAAGGGTGAACATGCAGAAGTGCAGTTCAGCTGGTCATGCACAGTAGAACCATGCATGGTGAAAGAGGGCAAGCTGGCACAAATGCAGTTCATCTAACCCTAAAGAGTCGGATTGGGTGCATGCCCATTACACAGGAAGGGCTAAGTGGCTCATCTTTATTCTGTACCTTATCTTCAGATAGACACTGGAAACATGATGGTAAAACTGAATGATGTAATGAACGGATTAGCATTACTAAAACTGTCCCTTGGATGTGTTAAAATTAAAATTAAGAAGGCCTTTAAAAAGGATTACAAAGTTTATTTATATAATGTGATTTGTTCTCAATGATACTCTGCTATTGGACATTTTTTAAGGCAAAATGGTGTTAAGTCTAGCTTCTTGGTACAGTGATTGTGATTGTAATTTTTGCAATAAGAAAAAATTCTTATTTGAGTTTAAAAGTTTTAATGTGTATCTGTTTTAAAACAAGCAGCCAAGAGAAAATGAGTGACACCTAGCCTTGAGAGGTCAAGGGATTTTTCAAAATGCAACTAAAAACTAAAGTATAGAATATTTAAACGGAGATTACAAATTAGGAATTGATTTCTGTATATAAAGTTTAAAAGTAAAAATGTTCTAAATATTTACCTCAAAATGCTAAAGGGAAAAATTAGGATTAACAAAATAATTGCTTAATACCTATTTCAGTTTGTCTCATAGGTTTTTTTTTTTTTTTATAACAGTTCCTAGCAGGCCCACAAAAAGGAGTGAGGATTTTTGTAAGTTTATCAGATGTAACTTTAGCTGTTAGTACTTTTCAGGTAAGAACATGCTTAAAAGACCCTTCTATGTTGACCACCTTGTTGCTTTTAAGTGGATGAGAGTGGCCTTTTATGAGAATTGTTGATCTGCAAACTCTTTCCAAGCCAGCCCAGGCAGAAAAAGGTCCTCGTGAAACTGTCAATTCTACTCAGCCAAAAGATGGCTGAAAGAGCAAGCAGAGTTTCTTTAGGACTCAAAGTGGCAGAGCGATAGCCTTGAGCTGTAGAACTGAGGGACAGCACTCAGGCCCCGAGTTCAAGTTCAGCAACTAACTAAGGGAAATGCCAATGAGGCATTTTCCCAGTGTGGAGAAGACACTCCTGGGATGAAAACAATGGAGGATCATCCAGACACCATAAGCCACTGCTTGGATGGCAGAAATAATGCCAGATCCTAGAGTCATTTGTGCGTGGCATTTCAAAAATTGGTCAGAGCCAGGAGTTCATGGGAACATAGTTTGTAAGCATGCCTACTGTCTATGCCTATCTACCTTATAAGGGACAGGAACTCTGTGAGAGTACTAAAAAGATAAGGTTTAAAAATGTGGAAGATAGTTTTGATTCCAACCCCTGTATGTGCCAAAAACTCTAATTGGCAGTAAATTTTGAGCTGATGCCAGCTACATGAAATTCATCTGCTCAGGAAAAAACTTTGTAAACCTGAGAGTGTGTTTCTATTGATATCTGTCTGAAGGCCTACATAGGTAACTGAGGCATTGTTAGGATTACTAGAGATCACATTCCTATGCCATCCAGAAAGATCCTTTTGCAAACCAGAAGTCTAAATAAGCTCCACAGCTGTAGCCAGAAAAAAGGTCTGTGCATTTGTTAAAAGTTAAAATATTGTTCTAAATAACATTTAACCCTGATTACCTCTTTGTAAAATAGGCTATGGTTATAGGTTGCTGGCTAACTAGGATAAACATCCCTGAGTCAGCTTGAAGAAGTGACAGAAGATGAATCTTTGCCCATCATCCCCTTTTAAGAAGAAGGGACCAGATTCACTTTTTTAAAAATGTGGCAAAACAGACAGAAGGAAAAGACATGGGAAATAATACTACAGGCCTGAGCCCTGTATATCTGCCTAGAAAATCCTAGTCTTATTAAAAGAACTATCTAATTTAAAAAGTTGTCATCTTGGTAAATTGTCCCGGGCTATTGTCTAAATAGTTCTAAAATCTAGTGGGGTCACAGCCTGCCAAGCCTATGCCATGTGTCCTTAACCAGGTTGTGTAGGAATTTGCAGCTCAGCACGAGGTGTGACTGTCGCTTGGAGCCACTGAGAGACCCTGCTGCTGCTGCTGCTGCTGCTGCACACCCTAATGGATAAAGTTCAACGACAGCCTGACAGTCACCTGGAGGAAATCTACATCATCACTCAGACCACCTCCACCGCAGTAAAATAGACTGAACTCCTGCTTGATTCCATCACCTGAGAATGCTTCCCTGTTGAAATCTGCTACAAAATAAGATCTTGTGGGACATTCTTTTGGTGATATCTAGTAACCCTCTCTAATCCCACAGTGGATATTAGTGGCAAGGTTATTGCTGAATTGCCTTAGGCACTTCAGGGTCACAGCCTCTTTTCGCTCTGGTATGGTAACAACTTGCTTCTTCCTCGGTATGTTTTAAAGATAAAGGAGGATTTTTTTAAAATCAACGGAGATAGTAAGAGGAATGAGACCAGCCCTAATCTTAGCCTTAAAATCTATCAAGCTTTTCATCCCACTGGTACCTTGAGGCTTTCTGAGATAACATGGTTCCACAAGTCGAAGGAAAAATGGGCAGTTTTAATCTCTAGCCACAAAGAAGCTCAAGGAATTGTAAAGACAAGGAGGTAGTACAGAAAGCATTAGGAAAGGAGTTGGGGAAAAATTGGTGTCCTCTGGGTAAGAAAGGATTTAAAAAGAAAGGATTGTCTTAAAATGTTTGTAAAGAAGACAAACCTCAGAAAGTTTAATTATGTAGCAAATGGTATGAGTATGTCTTAAAACTGGAGCATATGAGTACATCTGGTATAAAATTAAGATAGCTGTGAGGTACGGAGTCAGGATTGCTGGAAGAAAATGTAAGGCCCTTTGGTAGTGTTAATTTTGTTACTCACAATTGGACATTGTAGACTGGTGGCCTTTGTAAAAGAGAGGATCAGCACAGTCCATCTATTAGTTCTGAGATCTCAATACCAAACTGTAAATATAGAAGACTGTGCCAATTAGGGACCAAGATTGGTCCCTGATGCTCTAGAAGAGAAGAGAATGAAGAGCCAAAGCAACTCCAATTTGAGATTGACCCCAACATCTTGTGCTAGACTTCCCTCAGATAACCCCAAGAGAGAGAAAAAAACACAGGTGCCCAAAATCCTGCCCACCCTCAAGAAATCAAAAGAGTTGCCCAAGTGTTCCAGGAACAGAACATACCAATAGTTCAGAAAAAGTGCAGTGAGGTTAGGGTGGACTCAAACCAATTATGTAACTACTTATGTGGAAGTTCCCTAAACTTGCTTGTTCAATACTATAAAAGCTGTTCTGATTTTGTGTTCGGGGAGTCTTAGCATCACCATTTACCAAGTGCACGGAGGACCAAGCTTGAGATTGCAAATAAACGACTCCTGCTGTTAGCATTTTTTCATGGACTCTGGTGGTTTTCCAGAGTCCCAAGTCCATACAACAGGGCTTGATACAAAATGTCTCTTCCCAGAGAATTAAATGATGGCATTTATGGCTAACATGATTTAGGGTCATTATTAACATCTAACACATGATGACGTTTTTATTTATACCTCTCTTCCTCCCTTTCTTTCTTCCTCCCTTTCTTTCTTTTCATTTCCTTCCTTCCTTCCTTCCTCTCTTTCTTCTTTCTTTCTTCTTTCCTTCCTTCCTTCTCTCCCCCTCCTTCTCTACTTTCTTTTTCTCTTCCATTTCTTTCTTTCTTTCTTTCTTTCTTTCTTTCTTTCTTTCTTTCTTTCTTTCTTTCTTTCTTTCTTTCTTTCTTTCTTTCTTTCTTTCTTTCTTTCTTTCTTTCTTCCCTTTTCTTTCCTCTTTTAGGAGATGAGTATGAATTGAGATATTTTGTTTGCTGAACAAGTATTCTACCATTAGAACAATCCTTTTTCAATTTAGTTACTTTGCTCATAAGTTATCAGTGTTGCTGAGGGCCGAACAGAGGCTAAGTTCCTCACCTATGTATGAATAGTAGCTAGGTTCATAAATGCATTCCAACCAGGCTTAATGTGAGAATCTTATCACTTTCCTTGCACACTCATTCTGAACTGTGATCCTCCCAAATTCTACCTCTAGTTAGTGATGTGAGCTCCAATAGCCTGCCACAAGTGTAGATTTTCTAAATGAAAGGTTGAAGACAATTTCAGTTTAATCTCTTTTTTTGACAGTCCAGGGGCTGTTATAACTTTATTTCTGTACAATTTCAGTGTATATATGCACATTAGCTTTAAAATGTGGCTTTTCTCCCCTTTTTTCTTTTTCTTGATCCTGGGGCTTGAACTCCATGCCTGGGCACTGTCCCTAAGCTGTTCAGATCAAGGCTAGCACTTTGCCACTTGAGCCAAAGTGCCACTTCAGGTTTTCTGGTGGTTAATTGGAGGTAAGTGTGTCATGGATTTCCTGCCAGGGCTAGGTTTGACTTACCATCCTCAAATCTCAGCTTCTAATTAGCTAGAATTACAGGCATGTACCACTGGCTCCCAGCTAAAATGTTACTCATTTTAAGTTCTGTGATATATTTGAGGGAGTAGCATGAGTGTGTAGAAAGGTAACATTCAAGTCATCTCTCTAAATAATTTCACAGTGTCATTATCATAATATTTATTGCAGTGATTAATAACAGAAGCTCCCAAAGTAACAGAATGATCCTTGATTTTCTCCCTCCCATAGGTACTATTGGAAGAGAATATTATGTATGAGTCCAGCAATTTCTTCTAATTAAAGACCAATCTTTCCTAGTTTATGAAAAAATGTCCTTCATTCAATTGCTGATGCTTTTTCTGACTACAAATACAATGAACTATGTAGTAGTCTGTAGAATTGTATACCACCACACGCATTTTAATTCAAAAGAAATTCAGATATCCAAATGTTTATTTTTTTTGTCAGTGGTGGGGCTTGAACTCAGGGTCTGGACACTGTCCCTGAGACTGTACTCCAGTTAGTTAGCACTCTACTAATTGAGCCACAGACACACTTTTGTTTTTTGAGTTGTTAATTGGAGATAAGAGTCTTATGGGGACTTTTCTTCCTGGGCTGGCTTTGAACTGCGATCTTCAGATCTCAGCCTCATGAGTAGCTGGGATTTCAGGCATGAGACACTGGCACCTGGCTTCAAATACTCATTTTTAAAATGATGAACTGCTTCGTGCCTCTGGCTCACATATATAATCCTAGCTAATAGGATTACAGGTATGAGAAACAAACACTAGGTGTGTGTTGTTCATGTTGGTTTATATTGGCATGTTTTAATATTGTTTGTTATACTACAATGCTCTTATTTTTATTTTCACCTAGGTGAGGGTGATAGGTGCTAAACAGTGTTGAACCTTATTTGGCTGAGATAGAGCCATGTGCCAGTTCTTGCCTAGAATGGCATGGAATTGAAATCCTCTTGCTCTCAGCTCCCATGGACCTGGGATGATAGATGTATTCCATCACACATAGCCAGAAGCTGGGGAGCATTGCAGGAAAAACTACACTGGTCTTGAATTGATATACCAAAAAGCTAGCTTTACAGGCAAAACCATGTTGTATTCCATTTCACTTTGAAGTAGTGTATGTACATACTTAGAGAGTACAATGATAACACACTACATGTTTAATATATAGATTAGTCAATATATTTAGAACGTTTATCTCCTAAAACATTGAAGCTAATGTATTTTGGTAACCTCCGGACTCTGCTAGTTATTTTGCAATATACAAAAACATGAATACATTGATAATGTGCATTAGAAAATAGAGTTAGAGACAAGTTAGATTATGTGTAGTAAATATATATTTATCTATTGCGGTTCCGAAGAACTTTATCGCATATTCACCATGACAATACCACCATATATCCACCATGACAAGAATTTTCCATTTCATAACTTGCCATCTTTTATCTTTTATCTTTTTTACATTCTCCTTATAATTATGAATGTTTTCCTGTTTTTATAATGTTTTGAAATTATTTTATGATGGAATTAAAAATTTGTGGAGTCTACTAAAATTATCTCATTTTGTTTGGTTTTGTGATGCTAAATTATTAAGACCAACGTTTCCTGAAAGTTATGCTAGCAGACTATATCACTAACTTATATTCTAATTACATCTTATTATAGTATTTTGATATATGGCTTTGCTGTTGCCGTTTTTTTTTTGTTTTGTTTTGGTCATGGGGCTTGTACTCAGGGCCTGAACGCTGTCTCTGCACTGTTCAACTCAAGGCGACCGCTCTACTACTTGAGCCAGAGCGCCACTTCCGGTTTTCTAGTGGTTTATTGGAGATAGCAGTCTCACGGTCTTTCCTGCCCAGGCTGGCTTTGAATAATTAAGATTACAGGCTTGAGCCACCAGCACCTGGCTACTGTTGCTGTATTATGGTATAGAGTGTTGTGAGGCTCAACTGAAGCTTTCAACCCCACTGCCTCCAGTAACAATGCTTTATCACCTGATTCTGGAGGCTCATAATTATAACTATAGCTAATCAGGAGGTTGAGACCTGAGATTTAGTTCAGATAGCCTGAGCAGGAAATTGTATGTCTTTCCTCTCCAGTTCACTACAGAAAGCTTGCAGGAGAACTGTGGCGCAATTGTTAGCACTACAGTTAACGGAAAGATACTTGTGATTGTCATATAGCCCTGGAGTTCAAGTCCTAAAACACACATATGCATTGACACACATTTGCACACACACACAAACACACACACATACACACACTCCCACAGAGATGTACACACAGAGAGTCACAGGCAATGTTGTATCTTAAATTCTTATCCAGAGATTGGACAACAGCCCACTTATTTGTGAAGGTTTTTCTTGATTATTTTGAAGGAGGAGGATAGTTCATGAGACACAGGTAACAAGACTTTAGTGAGGAAATACTTTATAAACGACTAGCTTATAAAAAGAAGAGTAGCACGGTTTTTATCTTTAAATCTTACATTCCTTCAACTATAGTTTTAAATAATAATCATTGAGGGGCTGGGAAGTTGGCTCAGTGGTAGAGTGCTTGTCTTGCATGCATGAGGCCCTGGGTTCGATTCCTCAGCACCACATAAGCAAAAAAAGAAAAAAGCCAGAAGTGGCGCTGTGGCTCAAGTGGTAGATTGCTAGCCTTGAGCTGAAGAGCTGAGAGACAGCGCCCAGGCCCAGAGTTCAGGCCCCACGACTGGACACCCGTTCAAAAAATAATAATCATTTGAATTATGAGAAGACAACGCAGCACCTCTTCCCTTCTCCCCTTCCCCTCTGTCATAAAATATGACAAAAGTATTAAAAACAGTTTATCTTAAAAGAATGTACACGTGTAAAAATGTCTGACTATATGTGTAAGGTTTTTTCAATATTTTTATGATTTTTCCCACCTCTAAGTACTTGCCTTTTGGACAGATTACAGCACACAGGGGCTTCAAGAGCAAACTAAAGGTTAGGAAACATAAACCAGTTTTCTAGGAAGTAGATGTCAGAAATAGATGCAAAAAGCACATGGCAGGCTGAGAGGGCCCTGAGAGGCAAAATGATTTTTGCAGGATGAGAGGAATAGTGACAAGGCATGGATCTCACCTAGAAAAGCTTCCTTGAGGTTGAGACCATGCTGGTTCCTAGGCCTAGCTGCAGATGTTGGGATTTGACAATGTCCACATTTGTATTGAGTGATATGGGAGGGGAAATTTCAGCCTCCAGTTTGTCTTTGGGATGGTCTTATGTGAGTAAGCAGCTTAGATCATTGGGCTCTGAGAGATGACACTACTTCCCTCACAATGCAATAGAATATGGAACTCTGAGACCCAGGCAACTGTAACTTACAGTCAGCTCTAGCCAGCTCACTTCACCTGTGGCTCAGGAACAAGAAAGACATTCCTATATTGTTTTCAAAGTTCAAGAGAATCAGGTCCCAGGCATGAGAGGGGTGAGTGCCTCACTCGATACTGCAGACATTGGATCAGTGCCAAACCATGAATCCAATGTCTCAGGCCTTTTTATAAGAAGAAACCAAGGGAATCACAAGGCAACTCAGGTCACGTGTAACTATGACAGGAAACCTATTTAATCTCATTCTAGCCCACATTACAGGCTTCTTCTTGTGTTTTTATATGTGTATATTGAGAAAATATTTACTGTGTACTTTTCAATCCGCTCTATACTCATTTTGAAGTGTACTCCCATTTCCATGTTTCAAAGATCCATTCTTTTTACCACCTCAGTGTGACAATGAGTCTCCCCAAACCCTGAATGTGCCTTATAATATATGGAGCTTGGACTCAGGCTTGTTGGAAATGCTGGTAATGGACCTGTTCCCTGCCTACCAGAAAGGTGATCTCTTCTATGTTGGAAACTTCCACCACCACTAAACAGAGTGGGGGACAATGGAGCAGTTGCTCGATATTGTTTAAAAAGTGAGTGTTCCTCATTCAAATCCAGGATTGATGAGAACCCCTGGTAGATTATTGGAATACTTGGTACCTCTCTGAGACTGTTTCACTGGGGTTTTATCACAGAAGCTTGGCTTGAGACAAAGAAGTGCACTCCCTGGATTACTCCTTACGAGTGGCCTGCCAGAACATTTCATTTTCCTCAGAATCTAGTGGAGCCTTAACAGTTTGCTTGCTGAGAGACTAGGATTAAAGGAATGAGCCAGTGTCACCCAACGTCCACCCTCACATAGGAAATCACTATCTTGGAGGCCTTTGAAGGAATATAGATGGAAGAAAGAATGGAACTTGAACGTGGGGCCTGAGTGCTGTTTTGTTCATATCACTCTGCCATTTAATCCCCAAGTCCAGGTCTGGCCTTTGGCTGGTTAATTGAAGATAAGTGTCTTTAGAATTTTACAAACTAGACTGGGTTCAAACTGTGATCCTTAGATCTCACCCTCCTGATTAGTAGGATTAGAGGCATGAGCCATGGGACATTTATTTGGACAGATGCTAATAACCATCCTCACAGAATTTCCATGAAATTGTATAGACATATCTCTACTTTTTGTCTGTTATGTTTACATTACCATATGTGACTTAACCAGTCCCATGTGTGTCCTGTTAGTTCAGAAAAGGAGAAGCATAGAGTTAACTTCCTTCTCTCCTCCCATTGGTACAGATCCTTCTACCGTAACTGGGAGGAAGATGAACAAGATGAAGAAGTAAGTGGACGTTTACACAAAGAGAAGTTCTGTCTTTGAAAACTGGGTATCTTTGAGGTGTCTGAATCAAAGTCAACTTCCTTCTTTGCACACCAGTTGTGATTTTCACCAGGGGGTTGAGGCTTGGCACTTCAGTGGATAGCAGATTACACAGTGTGGATGTGGTTGTGGTTTTGGACTCTCATGGATGACGAGGGGGGGTATGTATAGCAAGTCGGATCAAGAGGGGAAACAACCTTCTCCTCCTATCATAGGGAGAATTTTAGATGATTGTATTTGAGAAATTTCTAGAAGTGGGTTGTGAAGAGCATCCTGCTTGCAGGAGTCTCTTCCTACAACATGCAAGTCCCGCCAGAAAGAGGCTATAGTACAAAGCTCAGGATGGGGAGGAAAGGCTTTCATTTTCCTTGTCACCAGTCTGCCCATAGCATAGTTTGTTCCATCTTCCCTATGTGGATGGACTTCTACCTTGATGATTTCTATGAGAACAAGAACCATGACACCCTAAAAGAACTTACACAGTATGTCAAGCTCAACCTGCCCTCTTCAGACTTGCTCTTCTGCTTACATATTCTTCTGGACCAGCTAGAGGAACGCATGGCCCATGAGATCAAGAAAACGTGGAAGAAGTCCTTGTTTAGATACCTCAGAGCTGGTGAGTATGGATGGAACTTGGGTCTTTAGGCATGGGTCGGATTGGGATAGAGCCCTTAGTACGCCCCAGCTTGGCAAAATATCCTTTTATGGATATTCTTTGCCAGGTAATATCTGTTCTCCTTTGAAAGAACTTGGAAGTAGCCACTCATTAGAAACATCCTAACTTCTCATTAGTCTTCAGTCCAAACTCAAGTTCTACAGCTTCCCCCATTAGATTCTCATGAAAGTTTAGTCACACCTTAACTTCTTGAGTTCTAAGACTCCTGTACCTATTTCCATTCTCAGGTTTGCATCACAGTAGAGGTGTTCCTGCATTTCTCCAGAAAAAGAACCCAGTGATGTCGTTTATGATGACTCATGGAGATCAGAAACCATTACTGATCTCCAGAAAGCATGTGAACATAGAGGGTGTTTTTTTAATATATAGAAAGGCCCAAGCAGGTTTTGAGTCCTGTGGACATCCCACTGGTTCTGAACCCCACATGTGAAGCAGGTGTACCTGCACTTACCACCAAGGAAGAAGCCAATCCAGAATGTCTTCCATTGATGTTCATAATCCACCTAGATTAGCTCCAAACAAGTCAAAAAGACGTGTCTTGGTATGCAGTGTAAATGTGTGTTAATGGAAAATGACCCCAGTGTATCTTCAGGAAAACCAATAAGTGAGGTTCAAAATCTAGATTCAGTTGAGGAAAGGGAATCTTTCCTCACAGAATATCCTGCCAATCTGTCCTCCTGCATGGGATCCAATTTCCAATTGAGAAATTAGAATCTGTCCCTCCTAGGACTCAGGAAGAAAACCCTGTCTTTAATGAGGAAGTAAATCCCTTTTAGGACTCAGGCAGAATTTCTTTCTGAAGGCAACTTAGAAGCCAATCTAGATTAAGAGATTCCTTCCCCCATTCCTGGGAAAACCTGTATTTTTCTTTTTGTCTTGATGTTTATAAAATGCTCATTCTATTTATTTTCTAACTTTATTAAAATGTTAGTGTTTTTTATATAATCTAGTATTCATGAATCCTAAATATGTTTCTTTTTAAGCCTACAATCTGAAGCATTGTGCATATGTGTTCTGTGGGGGGAAAACATAGAGTGACAGGGGGCTGTACAAGAGAGCCTACTGCATATTAATGGAACTGTTAAATGCACAGGGAGCGGCAAGGAAGCCAGGCCATGCCTGTATGGGGAAATAAGGTGGCTACAAAAGGTCTATTACATAGCAAATTAGATGTCCTAGAAAGCTATTCTGTCAATTTGGACAAATGCCACAATACTTATAGTTCAAATCTGTATACATTTCATTGTGCTTTGGGCACATATGGAAGAAGAATTACTCTCCAATAATATCATACAGTAATGTGAATCATTTTCTTTAAACCTGCTTCAGGGCTGAGAAGGTGGCTCAGTGGTAGAGTGCTCGCCTTGCATTCATGAGGCCCTGGGTTCAATTCCTCAGTACTACATAAGCAGAAAAGGCTGGAAGTGGCATTATGGCTCAAGTGGTAGAGCACTGGTCTTGAGCTGAAGAGCTTAGGGACAGTGTCCAGGCTCAGAGTTCAAGCCCCACAACTGGCAAAAAAAAAAACTACTCCATTAAACAATTAATTAAATAATTAACAATTCAGGTGGCAGCCACTTCATCAGGCATGCTGGTCCCTCTGGTGAAGTAGGATCCTAGTGGAAGCCTGCCCACCTAGGGCCCTTGTGAGCACCCCTCGCCTGAGACTGTGGAAGAAGATCAGGGTGCACCTGCTGTTGGGCTAGGGCAGCAACCTGGCTGCTGCTGCATGAATGACACAGTGCCACTGACTCACATCTAGCACCCCCCTGTCCCTTGGGCTGGGCCCATGAGGATCAGCCCCTGGGAGCACACGTATACTACGGGAAAGGGTCCACCCACCTAGGAAGGAGTGCAGACTGAACAGATGCCACTCTGTGGATCAGTTTGTACAGTATTTATCAGCCATGGAGGATGGGTTGATTCTGTTCTGCTGTGGGGAAAAGACAAAAAAGACAGGCCCAAGCGGGGTAATGCCAACTTTTGTACTCAGACTGGCAAGGAAACTTTCTCCACGCATTCGCCAGCAGGCTTAGGAAGCCATTCTATGCTCCTTGTCCATGGAGTAGCAGCCAGGGACACTCACATCTGATACTCCTGGATGCTCTTTTGAGTTTGTTTGTTAATTTATTCAGAGAGCCCCTCCCTCAGACAGCAGAGTTTTATTCTGGGTTTTGTAAAATGTTCTGCATCTGAGCATTCCCAGTGTTTGGTTTTTGTATTGTTTCTTGTAAATGCGTTTTGAAATTTGTGTTTTAGGTGTTGAGGTGTGGGCAGAGGAGCCAGGTTATCAAAATAGTTTCCTACAAGCCTTTCATCTAAAAATGAAAACAGATTCTCTCTAAAAATGCCTTGCAGGAAATAAATCTGAGAGTGGAGAAAAGGCTGTTTTCTCATGAGATCAAAATGTGAGATTTCTATATGCATGTTTTATGCGTTCAAAATACAATTAAGTAATCCACTATCTAGGAACAATTGTCCAGACCTAAGAGTTAAGTGTCTTGGGAGTTAGAGGCAGGGTTTTTTGAGCTTTATACAAAGGGAGGGAAGAAAGTTAAAATCCATAGATTACTTTGTAGAATCAAAGTGGTAATACAAAATAAGAATCACTAAAAAAAACCTCAGTGCTATTTGGGGTTTTTACTGTTCCATATGAATTTTTGGATTAATTGTATTTCATTGAAGAGTGAGATTGGGATATTGATAGGTATCACATTGAATTTAGACATAGCCTTTGGCAGTATTGCCATTTTCATGATGTTATTCCTCCCAATCCATGAGCATGGGTGGTTTCCCACTTCCTCAGTTCTGCTTTCATTTTCTTTTTCAGGTTTTGAAAATTTCGTTCATAGAGGTCCTTCACCTCTTAACTCCTAGATATTTTATTTCTTGTGTGGCTTTTAAAAAGGGGTTGCTTTCCTAATATCACCTGCATTCTTAACATTATTGGATTACAGGAAAGCCATTGATTCCTGAGGGTGAATTTTATACTTGGCTAGTTTGCCAAAGTTTCTGATCAGCTCAATAATTTGGGAGTGGAGTCCATGCGGTTCTTTAAATACAGGATCATATCATCTGCAAAGAGGGAGAGTTTACTTCATCTTTCCCTATTTGGATCCCTTTAAGCTTGCATCTTGTATAATTGCCCCAGCTAGCATTCTAATACTAAGTTGAAGAGTAGTGGAGAGAGCAGACATTTTTATCTCATTCCTGAATTTATAAGAAATGGCTTTAAATTTTCACCATTAAGTATCATGCTAGCTCTGGGTTTGCCAATCCATAGCAGAAAGAACAGCACTGGAGCACTATCAGTTCCAAATTTCAAACTCTACTAAAAAGCCATAGTAAAACAACAGCTTGGTACTGGCACAAGAACAGACCTGAGGATCAATGGAATAAGACTGAAGACTCAGAAATAAACCCACTGACCTATAGCCACCTAATGTTTGGCAAGGGAGCTAAAAAATAGAATGGAGGTAAGACAGCTTTTGAGTAAATGGTGTTGACAAAATTGCTTCAACACCTGTAGAAAAATAAAGCTAGATCTGTATATATCACCCTGCAGGAGAATCAACTCCAAATAGATCAAACACCTCAAAATAAAAGAAGACAACATGAAAACATTACATGAAGGAATAGGAGAAATTCTAGGGCTTTTTAGCACAAGTCGAAATTTTCTTAATAGAGAACTGGAAACAAAAGAAAACAAAGAAAGTTTGGAAAATTGGGATTGCATGAAACATCAGAGCTTCTGCAAGGCAAAGGTCATAGCTAACAAGATCAATAGAAAGCCCACGTTCTGGGAGAAGATCTTCACGAGTCATAAAACGGATGAGGTCTTATATCTAAAATATACTTAGGACTCTAAAAATTAAATCACCTGACAACAAATCCTCAAAGAAACAACTACTCGATAACTAAGTGGGCTAAAGACTTAAAGAGAGACGTCTCTGAAGAGGAAATAAAAATGGCCATTAGACTCATGAAGAAATGCTCAACTTTTCTAGGCATAAAAAGGTGAGCCTGGCATAATACATGACAAACATTAAGGGTAAACTATTACCAATCGTGAATATGGTCCCAAGCCAAACTCTCCTTTACATTTAAAGGATATATAAAAATATTTCATGACAAAGAAAACTTGAAACAATATATCTCCACCAAATAAGCAGGGTAGAAGTTAATTAAATATACCCTATATAGAGAAGATCAAGAAGAACAGGAACTGGTTATATAAAATGCTCCCTACCAGAGAACAAGGTAAATATATTAACAGTAGATGAGGCACAGCTCCTAACAGCAGGGCTATAACATAACAGGACTTATCAGATATTTCTCAGTCTTAACTTTCAATATCAATGGAATTAAATTACCAATTAGAAAACAGATCAGATAGTAGTATAAAAAAACAAGACACATGAATCCAGTGTCCACAAGAGATACATTTTATTGACAAAAACAAACATACTCAAACTGAAAGGGTGGAAGGAAAATTTTCAAGTAAATGGACTCCATAAATGGGCCACAGTAGAATTACTAATATAAGATAAAATAGAATTCAAATTAAAATTAGTAGGAAGAGACATTACATCTTGAGAAAGGCAACTCTCAATTAGGAGGATATAACAAGTGTAATTATCAATGCCCTGAATCCTGGACCACCCTACATTGTCAACCAAATACTACACAACCTAAAAACACATCTCAACCCATCATTGTCATCCATCAATTGGTTATACTGGAAAAACTCAACTAATAAACTGAATACCTAAATAACTCCATTGACCACCTACCCCTAACAGACATCTACAGAATATACATTCAGTATCAGTATATACATCCTTCACAGCAGGTCATGGAAGATTCTCCAAAATAGAACCTATCCTATGTCACACAGAAATTCTGTCCAAATTGAAAGAAAATTAATTGAACTCACATATGTTTTCAGACCAAAACAGAATAAACTTAGAATTAAAACGCTGAAGCCAAAAAAAAAAAAAAAAGGTCAAACCCATGAAGAGTGAACAACACACTGCTGTATGACCAGTGGGGCACTGAAGAGATTAGAATAGAAATCTGAAAGTTTCTGGAATTTAACAAAAATGAACACACAAAATACCAGCTCCTCTGGGACATATTAAATGTAATACTTAGTGGAAAATTTACAGCTTTGAATGCCTACATCAAGCAATTGGGGAAATCTCAAATCAAGATTTCATTTGATTTTAATTATGGCCTCCTATTAGGACTCCCACAGACACCAAAATCAGAGGATGCTAATTAATCTGATAAAATGCAAAATAATTTTTCATAATTAATATAACATGAAGACTTTAATATTAATAACATTAAAAATACTTGTATTCACATTATATAATATATTGAAATCCTTTAGTTTCATCAATTTTTAGAATATTTATAACTAAATGTAAATTGTTTGTAAATAGTTATTTGACCATGTATAAAAAAATGAGAAAAAAATTGCAGATATATTACTACAAATACAAACAGATTCACCTAGTTATTTATGATCCTTCATTTGTTGGTTTCATTCATGCATGGGTACCATGCAAAGAAGTGAAAATTGCAAACTTGACTTTATTAAGGATTCATTACATGGAGTTTATGTTGGGCTAAAGAGATTTTATGAATTAAATTGTTTTGTTCTATCCTTTCTCCCTCTCTTCCTTCCTTCCTTCCTTTCTTCTTTGCTTCCTCCTTCCTTCCCCCATCCCTACCTCTCTCTTTCTCTCCTTCCTTCCTTCCTTTCTTCCTTCCTTTCTTCAATGTGAGCGTGATAGAGAGAGAGAGGCAAACCAAAGATTAATACTGGAATCTCATGAGAGTGAGGAAGCTCCTCAAAGATTGATACAGGAATTGCATGAGCAGGATCAGAACAGTCAAAGAGAAATACAGGAATTGCATGAGCAGGCTGAGAACAGTCAAAGAGAACTACAGGAAATGCATGAACATGAGGAAGCTAATCAAAGAGTAATATAGGACTTCGGAGAGCGGCATGACAATAGACAAATATCAATAGAGGCATTCATGGAATCCATAAACAGAAAGCTGAAAGAATTCAGGAAGACCACAAAGGGAATGCTGAATAGAGCCCAACAGAAGGAATGGGAGTAAAGGAAACCATAACCAATCAAGTACGTGATTTGAGAATAAACACAACACCAAATTAAGGAGGTAAAGAAGTTCATACAAGATCTAAAACAAAGCTCCAACAAAGAATTTGAAGCCATCAAAGCTGACCAATTAGAAGGAAAAGAAATAAAAAAAACAAAGTAGAAAGTCTCAACAGTAGGTTAGACCATGCAGAGGAGCAAATTTGAGGGATTGAGGACAGCCAGGTAATTACAGAGAAAGAACATACAACTATCCAAGACAAATACAAGAAATATGATAGATCTATTCAACATTTGGAAGACACTCTCAGAAGACTTAATCTGAGGATAATGGGGGTAGAGGAGCACCTAGAGACAGAATTTAAAGGTCTAGGAAATTTATTTAACATGATCCTAGCAGAGAACTTCCCAAACATGCAAAAAGATAGGCCTATTCAGATACACGAAACTTTTAGAACCCCAAATAGACCAGACTAGAGAAGGATATCTCACCATTACATTATAATCCACACAGGATCAATTCCAAGGAAAAAATCCTTAAAGCTGTCAAGTAGAAAAGATCAACTACTTACAAAGGGAAACCAATTAGAATCAGCTCAGATTTCTCAATGAAGACAAATCAAGAAGAGCCTGGAATGATGTAGGCCATGTCCTAAGGAAAAACAACTATCAATCAATCATACTGTACCCAGCTAAGCTCTCTTTCATAACTGAAGGTAAAATAAAAACGTTCCATAGCAAAGAAAAACTGAAACAATGTATCTCCAAAAAACAGGCCCAATAAAAAATACTTAACGATGTGCTACACATAGAAAACCAACAAGACCACAATAAAGACCAAGAAACCACATCCAAACTGAGAATCCAAGAACTATAGGAAGAACCCAATTGCTCCATCCCCCAAGAAGTTGGAAAGCATTGCAGGAACTCCCAAACACTTCTCAGTCCTAACTCTCAACATTAATGGACTTAACTCTCCAATTAAGTGACAGACTGTCTAGTTGGATTAAAAAGCAAGATCCTTCTATCTGCTGCCTTCAGGAGTCACACCTTGCTCATACAAACAAACACATTTTGAAAGTGAAAGGCTGGAACAAATTCTACCAAGCAAATAGTCCCCATAAAGAGGCTTGAATGGCAATCCTCATATCAGATAAAATAGACTTCAAATTACAATTAGTGAGAAGACATAAAGAAGGTCTCTACATACTAATTAAGGGATCTCCCCTTCAGGAGGATATTACAATTCTAAATCTCTATTTGGCAAACAACGGATCACCCAGATTTATCCAAGAAACACTACTTTCCCTCAAATCTCACATAGATCCAAAGACATAAACTGTTGAAGAGTTTAAGTCACCACTATAACCACGAGATAGATCAAATCGGCAAAAACTCAACAGAGAAACTGCAGATATAAACAACTGCATGGATCAACTAGGTATAACAGACATCTACAGAATATTTCATCCAGCAGCAGCAGAATACACGTTTTTCTCAGCATCACACGGAACAGTTTCCAAAATAGACCCCAGTTTAGGTCATGAAGCAAACTTGTCCAAATTCAGAAATATTGAAGTTTTGCCATGCATTCTCTCACACCACAAGGGAATAAAATTAGAACTCAACACCAAAAGCCACCAATGAAAGTCCTGTAACAAATGGAGGCTGAACAACATACTGTTGAATCACCAGTGTGTCATGGAAAAGATTAGTAAGTAAATTCAAATATTCATGATATTCAACAAAAATGAACACACAAATTACCAGCTCTTCTGGGACAGAGCAAAGGTAGTACTCAGATGGAAGTTTATAGCTCTGAGTTCCTTCATCAACAAATTGGAGAGACCTAAAACCAACAATTTTATGAGATATCTGAACCTCCTTGAGAAAGAACAACAAGATCAACCCCAACCCAGTAGATGGAAAGAAATATTTAAAATTAAATAGGAATTAAATGAATTAGAATTTTAAAAAAATCCATAGAAAGAATCCACAAAACAAAGAGTTGGTTCTTCGAAAAAATTAACTAAACTGAAAGACCGTTAGCAAATCTTATCAGAAAAAGAAAACACACCCAAATAAATAAATTCAGAGATGAGAATGGAAACATCACCACAGAAACAAGATTCAGAACATTATAAGGGAACACTTCTCAAACCTTTATATTTATAAGTGTGAGAACTTGGCATAAATGGACCTTTTCCTAGAAAATATGGACATGCAAAAAATGAACCAAGATGAGATAAACCATCTTAACAGCCCCATATCAAGGATGGAAATACAAGCAGCAATAAGAGACCTCCTATCTAAGAAAATGTCAGCAACAGATGGATTTACAGTGGAATTCTACAAGTCCTTCAAAGCAGAGCTCAAACCAATAATCCTCCAACTCTTCAATGAAATTGAAAGGGAAAATTCACTATCGAACTCATTCTATGAAGCCATAATAACCCTTATTCCAAAAACAGGCAGGTACTCATCAAATAACAAGAACTATAGACCCATTGCTTTGATGAATATTACGCAAAACTTCTCCACAAAATTTTGGCCAATCTACTTCAAAAATTCATCCAAAAAATCACGCATCACGATCTAACATGTTTCATTTCAGGGATGCAAATCTGGTTCAATATACACAAATCAATTAATATAACTCATCACATCAAAAAAGAGCAAGGATAAGAACCACATAGTTATCTCAAAAGATGCAGAAAAAGCATTTGACAAGATCCATCAAACCCTTTATGATGATGGGTCTGAAAAAATTAGGAATCCAGGAAACATTACTCAATACAATAAAGGCTGTATATGACAAACCTACAGCCAGCATTATACTTAATGGTGGAAAAATAAAGCCATTTCCTCTTAACTTAGGAATGAGACAAGGATGTCCACTCTCTACTTCTCTTCAACTTAGAATGCTTAGCTACAGCAATAAGACAAGATGCAAACATAAAGGGGTTCCAAATCGGGAAAGATGAAATAAAACCCTTTGCAGATGACATGATTTTAAAGAATCACACGGACTCCACTTCCAAATTACTGAAGCTGATTCAAAACTTTGGCAAAGAAGCAGGGTATAAAATTCACCCTCAATAATCAATGGATTATCTGTATCACAACAATGAGTAAAGCGTGGGTGAAATCAGGAAGGCAATTAATAATAGTGCACAAAAAATAAAATATGTAGAAATTTACTTAATCAAAGAAGTGAAGGACCTTTATGATGAAAACTTTAAAAACCTGAAAAAGGAAATCAAAACAGAACTTAGGAAGTGGAAAAACCTCCCAAGCTCCTGGATTGGAAGGATCAACATCGTGAAAATGGAACTACCTGCCAAGGCTATCTACAAATACAATGCCATACCTATCAATATTCCAACCTCATTCATCAACGAAATAGAAAAGGCAAACCAAAAATTCATATGGAACAATAAAAGACCCCAAATAGCTAAAACGATCCTCAACAGAAAGATCACTGCTGGAGGAATATCAATACCAAATTTCAAACACTACTACAAAGCTATAGTTATCAAAACAACTTGGTACTGACACAAGAACAGACCTCAGGACCAATGGAAGAGAAATGAAAACTCAGAAATGAACTCACAGACCTATAGCCACTTAATCCTCGATAAGGGAGCTAAAAACTAGAATGGAAAAAGACAGTCTCTTCAGTAAATGGTGCTGAAAAAATTGGTTAACTACTTGTAGAAAACTAAAGTTAGATCCTTATATATCACCCTGCAGCAGAATCAACTACAAATGGATCAAAGACCTCGGGGTCAAAGCAGAAATTCTGAAAACATTACAGAACAGAATACGAGCTACCCTAGGTCTCCTTGGCACAAGCCGAAATTTTCTTAACAGACACCCAGAAACACAACAATTCAAATAAATGTTGGATAAATGGGATGGCATGAAATTGCAGAACTTCTGCATTGGCAAAGGACATAGCTAGCAAGATCAATTGAAAGCTCACGGATTGTGAGAAATACTTCACTAGCCATACAATGGACAAGGGTCTCATATCTAAAATATACCGGAGATTCAAAAAATTGAATCCCCCAACAACAAGCCTTCAAAGAAACAACTACCCAATAAATAAGTGAGCGAATGTCTTTTTTTAAAATTAAGTTTTTTATTGTAAAAATACTGTACAGAGGGGTTACAGTTACATGAACAAGGTAATGAGTACATTTTTTTTTCTTATTATTTTCTTTCTTTTTTTAATTGTGAGAATACCATACAGAGGAGTTACAATTACATGGGCAAGATAACGTTACATTTTTTTATCAAGCATTGTTGCCTCCTCTTTTTTCCCCCTTCCCATCCATTCCCATAGTCCCCCTACCTCCCCCAATCCGATCTTTACCCCCCACCCCCGCCAAAGTTGTAAAGTTCGTTTTGCTACATAACCATTAATGCCTCTCCCCAACAGTATAACCCCTGCTTTCACTGTATTTGATGTTGGTATAATTTGTGGAGGTGAGGGAAAAAAGAGATTGTTTAAATAGGGATACAGGTGGACCCATTGCAACAATGAGATGTACAAGATTTTATTTCAAAAATACAATGTACAACTTTGGCTGCGGGGATGAGGGGGAAATGGGAAGTGTTGGGAAGGGGAAACAAAGGAGTAGGTAAAAATGTTTGATACGAAATGTACTTATTACCTTAGCTATGTAATAGTAACCCCTATGTAATGTATTTTCCCAATTTTTTTTAAAATTTTTAAACTTTTTATTGTTATTATAAAGGCGATGTACAGAGGGGTTACAGTTCCAATAGTCAGTTAAAGAGTACATTTACTTTTAGACTATATTGCCCCTTCCCTTGCTCTCTTCCAACAGTCCCATATTCTTAACAAAAGAATCAGTGTTTAAAGAATCAAATATCAATTATCAAGGAAAAAGAATGAGCCCTGTTTTGTTAAAAAAAAATTCAGAAATTTGCAAATAGTACTAAAAGTTTAACAAGTGGAATTTTCTCCATGAAAATGGTATTTATAACCGAACAACATTTCCTCCTCCATGGAAGATACATGTATAAAGAAACGGAATGTAAGAATCTACCCTTCTGTCATTCAGTTCAACTTATTATGTAGTTTTTTTTTAATTTTACTTTATTTTATTTATAAATATACTGTACAAAGGGTTTATAATTACATGGGCAGGATAATGCATACATTTCTTCCCAAGCATTGCAGCCTCCTCCTTTGTTTACCCTTCACATCCCTTCCCAGCCTTCCCCCTCCCAATCCCAATCCCAATCCCAATCGCAATCCTTCCCCTGCCCCCGCACCACCCGCACCCCCGCACACCGATGTTGTAAAGCTCATTTTGGACATGATAACTTGTACTTCTCATTGTTGCAACAGGTCCACCTGTATCCTTAAACGACTTGTTTTTCCCCATCTCCTACACAAGTTATACTGACATCAAATATAGTGAAAGCAGTGGTTATACTGTGGGGGAGGGACATACAAAGCAACAAAGAAGTAATCTTATAAATGCATTAGAAACACATGTATGAAAGAAAAAAAACATTAAAATATATATCTAAGGGTACATTCTCTTAACATCACATTATCTGACCTTTTCCTCTTTACTCACACATATACTAGATATTGCAAATAAGGGAAACCATGGGACCTATGTTTCTTTGGGCCTGGCTTACTTCACTTAATACAATTTTTTCCAAGTTTTTCCATTTCCTAACAATTGGGGCAATGTCAATCTTTCTGATGGAGGCATAGAATTCCATTGTGTATATATACCACATTTTCTTGATACATTCATCTGCTGAGGGGGATCTCGGTTGGTTCCATATCTTAGCTAAGGTAAATAAGACTGCAATAAACATAGTTGTGCTGGTAGCTTTAGTGTGGTCTTGTTTGTAAACATTTAGGCAATGCCCAAGAGTGGGATTGCTGGGTCATAGGGGAGCTCTATGTGAAGTCTTTTGAGGAACCTCCATACTGCTTTCCAAAGTGGTTGAACAAGTTTACATTCCCACCAACAATGCAGTAAGGTTCCCTTCTGTACACATCCCCTCTAGCATCTGTTGTTGTTAGAGTTCTTGATTTTTGCCATTCTAACCTGAGGGAGGTGGTATGTCAATGTTGTTTTGATTTGCATTTCTTTTATGGGTAGGGATGTTGAGCATTTCTTCATGTGTCTATTGGCCATCCTTCTTTCTTCTTCAGAGAAATTTCTCAAGTCTTTTGGCCACTTATTTATTGGGCAGTTGTTCCTTTGAGGATTTGTTTTGGGGGGATTTAATTTTTAGAGTTCCAAGTATATTTTAGATATGAGACCCTTGTCTGTTGTATGGCTAGTGAAGATCTTCTCCCAATCCGTGGGCTTTCTGTTGATCTTGCTAGCTATGTCCTTTGCCATGCAGAAGCTCTGCAACTTTATGCAATCTCACTGGTCGAACCTTTCTTTGATTTGTTGTGTTTCCGGGTTTCTATTCAGAAAATTTCGGCCTGAGCCAAGGAGACCTAGTGTTTCTCCTATTCCATCCTGTAGTGTTTTCAGTGTGTCTGCTTTGACTTCGAAGTCTTTGATCCATTTGGAGTTGATTCTGGTGCAGGGTGATATGTAAGGATCTAGCTTTAGTTTTCTACAAGTAGTTAACCAATTTTGCCAGCACCATTTACTGAAGAGGCTGTCTTTGTTCCATTCTATTGTTTTAACTCCCTTAGCGAAAATTAGATGGCTATAGGTCTGTAGGTTCATTTGTGGGTTTTCAATTCTATTCCATTGGTCCTGAGTTCTGTTCTTATGCCAATACCAAGCTGTTTTGATTACTATGGCTTTATAGTAGAGTTTGAAATTTGGTATTGATATTCCTCCAGAAGTGTTTTTTCCATTGAGGAGCGTTTTTGCTATTCGGGGTCTTTTATTGTTCCATATGTATTTTTGGATTGCCTCTTCTATTTCCTTGAAGAATGAGGTTGGAATTTTGATAGGTATGGCGATGAATTTGTAGATATCCTTGGGAAGTTTTGCCATTTACACGATGTTAATCATTCCAATCCAGGAGCGTGGGAGGTTTTCCCATTTTTTAAGTTCTGTGTTGATTTCCTTTTTCAAGATTTTAAAGTTTTCATAATAAAAGTCCTTCACTTCTTTGGTTAAGTTAATTCCTAGGTATTTTATTTTTTGTGGGGCTATTACAAATGGAGTTGCTTTCCTAATTTCAGCCACACTTTTCTCATTGTTGGCATGCAGGAAAGCCATTGATTTTTGGGGGTTAATTTTATACCCTGCTACTTTGCCAAAATTTTGAATCAGCTTGAGTAGTTTGGGAGTGGTGTCTATGGGGTTCTTTAAATACAAGATCATGTCGTCTGCAAAGAGGGAGAGATTTATTTCTTCTTTCTCTATTTGGATCCCTTTTATGTCTGCATCTTGTCTTATTGCTGTAGCTAGACATTCTAATACTAGATTGAAGAGAAGTGGAGAGAGTGTACATCCTTGTCTTGTTCCTGAGTTAAGAGGAAATGGCTTTAGTTTTTCACCATTAAGTATAATGCTGGCTGTAGGTTTGTCATATACAGCCGTTATTGTATTAAGGAATGTTCCGTGGATTCCTAATTTTTCCAAAACCTTCATCATAAAGGGGTGTTGGGTCTTGTCGAATGCTTTTTCTGGATCTACTGAGATAACCATGTGGTTCTTACTCTTGCTCCTGTTGATGTGATGAATAATATTAATTGATTTGCGTATATTGAACCAGCTTTGCATCCCTGCAATGAATCCTGTTTGATCGTGGTGTATGATTTTTTGGATGAATTGTCGAAGTCGGTTGGCCAAAATTTTGTTGAGAAGTTTTGCATCAATGTTCATCAAAGAAATGGGTCTATAGTTCCCTTTCTTTGATTAGTCCCTGCCTGGTTTTGGGATGAGGGTTATGATGGCTTCATAGAATGTGGTCGGTAGTGAACTTTCTCTTTCAATTTCATAGAAGTGTTGGAGGAGTATTGGTGTGAGCTCTGCTTTGAAGGCCTTGTAGAATTCTGCTGTAAAACCATCTGGTCCTGCACTTTTCTTGGCCGGGAGGTCTCTTATTGCTGTTTCTATTTCAATGCTTGATATGGGCCTGTTAAGCTAGTTTAACTCATCTTGGTTTAGTTCTGGCATGTCCATATTTGCTGGGATAAGGTCCATTTCTGTCAAGTTCTCAAACTTATTAGCATAAAGTTTTGAGAAGTATTCCCTTATAATGTTCTGAATCTTGGTTGTTTCCGTGGTGATGTTTCCATTCTCATCTCTGAGTTTATTAATTTGGGTGTGTTCTCTTCTTTTTCTGATAAGATTTGCTAAGGGTCTGTCAATTTTGTTATTTTTTTCAAAGAACCAACTCATTGTTTTGTTGATTCTTTCTATAGTTTTTTTGGTTTCTAAATCATTTAATTTTGATTTAATTTTAATTATTCCTTTCTGTCTACTGGATTGGGGTGTATCTTGCTGCTCTTTTTCATGGAGGTTTAGATGTGTCACTAAATTTTTGGTTTCAGATCTCTCCAATTTTTTGATGTAGGAGCTCAGAGCTATAAACTTGCCTCTGAGTACTGCCTTTTCTGTGTCCCAGAGGAGCTGGTAATTTGTGTGTTCATTTTTGTTGAATAGCCTGAACATTTGAATTTCTTCTCTAATCTCTTCCATGACCCACTCGTTATTCAGCAGTATGTTGTTCAGTCTCCATGTGATACCAGACTTTCTTTGGTGGCTTTTGGTGTTGAGTTCTAATTTTATTCCCTTGTGGTCAGAGATGATGCAATGTATAACTTCAATGTTTCTGAATTTAGACAGTTCTGCTTTGTGGCCTAAAATGTGGTCTATTTTGGAAAATGTTCCATGTGCTGCTGAGAAAAACGTGTATTCTGATGCTACTGGGTGAAATATTAGGTAGATATCTGTTAAATCTAGTTGATGTATGCAGCTGTTTAGATCTGCGGTTTCTCTGTTGAGTTTTTCCCGAGTTGATCTAGCTAGTGGGGAGAGTGGTGTGTTAAAATCCCCAACAATTAATGTCTTTGGATTTATATAGGATTTGAGGGAAAGTAGTGTTTCTTGGATAAATTTGGGTGCTCAATTGTTTGGCGAGTAGATATTTAGAATTGTAATATCGTCCTGAAGGAGAAATCCCTTAATTAGTATGTAGCGACCTTCTTTATCTCTTCTCACGAATTTTAATTTGAAGTCTATTTTATCTTATATTAGCATTGCAACTCCCGCTTGTTTATGGGGGCCGTTTGCTTGGTAGATTTTGTTCCAGCCTTTCACATTGAAAATGTGTTTGTTTTTACGGGCAAGATGTGACTCCTGAAGGCAGCACATAGAAGGGTCTTGTTTTTTAATCCCACTAGACAGTCTATGTCGCTTAATTGGAGAGTTCAGTCTGTTAACGTTAAGAGAAAGGACTGAGAGTTATTTGGGAGTTCCTGCCATGTTATCCTCCTTCTTGGGGACTGACAAAACTGGGTTCTTCCTATGGTTCTTGAATTCTCAGTTTGGTTGCAGTTTTTTGGCCTTTATTTTGGTCTTGTTTGTTTTCTATGTGTAGGACATCTTTAAGAATCTTTTGTAAGGCTGGTTTGGTGGAGATGTATTGTTTCAATTTTTCTTTGCTATGGAAGGTTTGTCTTTGGCCTTTAGTTATGAAGGAGAGTTTAGCTGGGTACAGTATTCTTGGTTGATAGTTGTTTGTTTTTAGGGCATGGCATACATCATTCCAGGCTCTTCTTGCTTTGATTGTCTCTGCTGAGAAATCTGAGGTGATTCTAATTGGTTTCCCTTTATAGGTGATTAATCTTTTCTCCTTGACAGCTTTAAGGATCTTTTCCTTGTTCTGAGGTGATCCTGTGTGGATTATAATGTGACTGTGGGATGTCCTATTATGGTCTGGTCTGTTTGGAGGTCTAAAAGCTTCTTGTATCTGAATATGCCTATCTTTTTGCATGTTTGGGATGTTCTCTGTTAGGTTCCTGTTAAACAAATTTCCTAGGCCATTAACTTCTGTTTCTAGGTGCTCCTATACACCCATTATCCTTAGATTAGGCCTTCTGATGGTGTCTTCCAAGTTTTGGATAGATCTATCATATTTCTTGGACTTGTATTGGATGGTTGTATGTTCTTTCTCTATAATATCCAGGCTGTCCTCAATCCCTGAGTTTCGATCTTCCGCATTGGAAATTGAGATACCCGAATTTGCCAATTTTCTTGTGTTTTTCCGGCTTATTCTGCCCATTTGAGATGAAAATAGCACCAGTTTTGTGCTGAAACACTATCTTAAGGCAACCATCAACCAAAATCTGAATTTGCACAGTCAATAGTCTACAGATACAACCTAGTTCAACAGATACATCTATTCAACATCAAACAACCATAGGTTAATGGGCTACGAACCACAAAGACGAAATTGGAAGACCAGAAATTATTAGGGTTAGGGAGAGATGTGGGTAAAAAATAGTAATAGATTGATGTGGGGAGGTTCAGGGAGAGTTAACTAAGTCCTAATCTCAAAGCAGGAAATAGGTTGCATAGGATGAAAGTAGAGAGAGTGAAAGAAAGAAGAAAGGGAACGGGAAAAGAAAAGAGAACAGAAAAAATAGAAAGGTAAAAATTAATAAAATTACGTAGAAACGATAACAATCTATTTAGATAAGAACGTGAATTTATTGAGAGAAGGGGAGGAATTTAAAGGAGATGTGAAAAACTTAAAAATAGAAATGCTTAAAATATTATATAGGTATAAAGTGATAGTGTTGCTATTAAAGAGTTTAAGTCTTAGAGGTTTTGACTTGAGTAATAAATTTGTGGTGTAAGTGTGTACACAATGGGGGATAGGGTCTAATAGTCCACTACGGGTTTATCTGAGGATGTGCAAGACAAGAATTAAGTCACATAAGAAGTACGAAAGAGAGGAGAGGGTGAAAAGGGTAAGAAAGGAAGAAGAAAAAGATGAGAAGTTGAGTACAGCTAAGCAAAAAACAAAAAAGATAATAAAAAAGAAAAAAAAGAGAAAGAAAACCAAAAAAGAGAGAAAAACGCACATTCACTTATCCCTAAAATAAAAATTGTAAGAGAAAAAAAAAAGTTTCTGGAAAACAACTTTTTTTTCAAAAAAGGCAAAGATGAAAGATTAAAAAAAAGTTTTAGAAAAAAATTTTTTTATATAAGGTACCAAAGATAAAAAATGAAAAAAAAAAACAGTTCTTTGATTTTTTTTTTTTTTTTTTGGGAGGAATGGGCAAAGTCCTATATCTCCCTTGTGTCCATAACCAGCCTCTTGTTGGAGTCTCTGGTCTGCTTGTGGTCCTGTGGCTTGGTTGGTTTCTTAAGTCGGTTTGTTCGAACAGGCAGAAAAATGCTCTGCTTTACCCAGGATTTGTCGATCCTCCTCCCAGGCTAGTTCATTGGGAGGCAGATCTGCTTTGAGTATCACAAAAGAGGGTGATGTAGTGATGAGGCTAGGTCCTGGGTAGAGTTGAGGCCTTTCAACAGACAGTAGCTTTTCCGGGGCTATTTTGTGAAAACCTCACAGAGCCCCGCCTGGAGCCATTCTCAGGGTTTCTGTTTACTGATTTTCAATTGATTGTCCAGGTTGCTAGAGGGAGGGGCAGCCTCTGGCTCTGATTACCCGGGGGAGAAAGCCACTCCAAGGGCTGACGCCCAAGCTGGGTGACTTTTCCCTGGGTGGAGCTGAGTCTGGCAGGTCACGCCGCTGTTAAGTTCTTGTGACCTGCTAAATGACTCATTTTATTCCAAGGCCTGAGCTGGAGCTAGCAGCTCCTCCGAGCTTTGTTGGTATCCAAGATGGAGATCACCGGTGCTGGGGCAGGGAGGGGTGGCCTTCCCTCCTCTGCTCCCTGAGAAGGAGTGAGGACGTCAGGCTCCTACTCAGGCCGAGTCTTAGTTCCTGGGTCGTCTCTGGTCTGCCAACTGCAGGATGAAGATATCCGCTCCTTGTTGGGTCTTGCTGGTGTTGAGTAGAATCCGCTCACCCGCTGTGTCTGGTTCCTTCTTCCCGGACTCTCTGTGGCTCAGGTAGGCTGCTGTGCTCGCCCGCTGCCACCACAGCTGCTGCCCCCACAGCTGCTGCTGCCGGGGCGGCTGCTGGCAAGCACTCAGAAGTGTCTCCTTGCCTAGTTTTCCTTCTCTGGCCTATCTCTCTGTCCTGTGATGGCACACTTGGTGTAATTCTCTGGCTTAGGACTGTTCACTGGAACTCTAAAACTGCTTTCTTTTTTGGGGGGGGGGGTCTGGTGGTGGGGCCTGAACTCTGGGCCTGGGCACTGTCCCTCAGCTCTTCAGCTCAAGGCTAGTGCTCTACCACTTGAGCCACAGCACCACCTCCGGTTTTTTTTCTTTTTTGCTTATGTGGTGCTGAGGAATAGAACCCAGGGCCTCAGGCATGCAAGGCAAGCACTCTACCACTGAGCCATCTTCCCAGCCCTCTAAAACTGCTTTCTATGCGAGAGCTTACTTAGGCTCCAGCTTCTGCTCCGCCATCTTCCCGGACGTCGAGCTACTTTCCCAATTTTTTAAAAAAGGCAAAAAAATTACCTGTATGGTTTCCTATGAAAAGAAAGCAGAATACCATCTGCTCCTCAAGGAAATTGACCCATAACTGGCAGTACTGTCACTTTCATAAATGATGTAAGAAGACTGAAGAACAAATTTCAACTCAAACTTCCTGATAGAAAATTTACTTTGTTCCCTTTAAACAACCTTTCAATTCTATCTATGTCTTGCTCCCAAAATGATTCGTATTTTATTCTTATCATATTTTTAATTAACTTTAAATAGTTGAATGGGAATAGCAGTTTGACAGAGCAGTTTATGAATAGTGTTTAGTGAGTTTTTTTTTTCTTTTTTCTCCTGAGGTTTGAACTCTGGGTCTGAGCGCTGTCCTTGAGCTCCTTTGCATGAACAGTAGAACTCTATCATTTGAGGCACAGCAACAATTTCACACTTTTCTGAGATTTAATTGGAAATAAGAATCTCACAGACTTTCCTGCCAGGGTTGGCTTCAAAGCTCAATCATCAGCCTCCTGAGTGTCTAGGAAAACAAGTGTGAGCCTCTAGTGCCCGGCTTAAAACAATGCATCTTTTCTTTTTTGGCTAGTCCTGGGGCTTGAACTCAAGGCCTTGACAATGTCCTTGAGATTCTTTTCCTCATGCTAGCACTCTACGACTTGTGTCATAGTGCCAATTCCAGCTTTTTTTGTTTATGTAGTACTGACGAATCAAACTCAGGGCTTCATAATTGCAAGGCAAACAGTCTATCACTAAGACACATTTCATAGCTAATACAATGCAACTTGAGGTTCATTATCCCTCATCCCTCTCAATCCTATTTCATCCCTCAATTTACATAATTTTGTAGACTATTAACTGGCTCACAATGTCATACATAGTCACTCAGAGGCTATGTCACTGCACCAATTTAAAAAAGCTCATATAATTAGTACATTTCCTATCAAGCATTGTAGCCTCCTCCTTTGTTTCCCCTTTCCATCCCTTCCCATCCTCTCCCCAACCCCCCATTCAATCCTCCCTGCCCCCCCACACGAAAGTTATAAAATTTGTTTTCAACATAACGAATTGTACATCTCATTGTAAGTAGAAAATGTAGTATAGGGCTGCGAAGATGGCTCAGTGGTAAAGCGCTTGCCTTGCATGCAGGATGCCCTGGGTTCGATTCCTCAGCACCACATAAGCAAAAAGAAAAAAGCCGCAAGTTGAGCTGTGGCTCAAGTGATGGAGCACTAGCCTTGAGCTGAAGAGCTGAGGGAGAGCTCCCAGGCCCAGAGTTCATGCCCCACTACGGGGACCCCCCCCACCAAAAAAAAGAAAGAAAATGTAGTCTGTTTTATCCATTTTTCAATGCAATATTAGTGTTTCCCAAGTAAGTAAGTCCATGTAAATTTATTTCCTGTTGTTTTGCATGCATGTGTATAATTGTATTACATCCTCAATGAGCATTTCAACAATTTATTATATTCTATTATAAAAGGTTTTGCAATATGTATTCTTGTACATGTGTCTCATTTGACATAAGTTGAAATATATTTTGTATATAAAATTATGATTGAAAATGCTGGGTCATAGAGGCAACTCTATGTATAACTTCTTAAAGATTGCCAGTATGTTTAACAAACTGACTATATCACTTTAAGTGCCAAGCACCAATGTATAAGGATTCCAATTTCTACACAGTGGTTGTGCAGGGCTGTCTTATTGATGTTTCTATTTCCATTAATCTCTATGTATGCAATGTCTAGGCATGATTTGACCTTTTCATGTTCTTTGGTTGTTGGTATATTATAACAGACAGTTTTTTGATAACTTATTCAGGAAGGTTAAAGTTTTTCATTGGCATTAATATTTATAAGTTTTTGACAATTTCTAAAAACACCTGACCAGCACTCTTTGACAAAGGAATATAAACTTAAATATATTTCTCTGTCCAATACTAAAGCTGTTAGTGTAAAATTGTTAGGTTTGTAAAAGAAAGATTACACAGCTCAATGGGTCTATAAGGCACCAGATTGGATCCACATAATTATTGTCAAGGAATATTTAATAAGGAGTAAAACAAAATATTTGTGGAATTATATTCTCTTTAATAAGCGGTGATAGGTTAGCCAGTATTGGGGAGAATTAAAAAATAAACATTGACTTAAACATAACAATTTATTCAAATATTAACTTCCTACAGGATTAAAACATGGCATATAAAACAAAAAGAGTGATGTAAATGTAAAGCAAAGAAAGATGTCTTGACAATTTTGGAGATGAAGTATTCTTAACTTAGGCATTAAACTTATAGGAAAGGAAACTTGATATATATAACTCAATAAAAGTGTAAAATAAAATTTGGTCTGTGACAGCTCATATAAAAGTAGTGAATACAAATTGGGAGCAGAGGGCTCATGTATCTCATCCTAGCTACTTGGGAGGCTGTGATTTGAGTATTGCTTTTCGAAGCCAGCCCATAAAATAAAGTCCCTGAGAATCTTATCTCTGATTAATTTACAAAAATCAGTAGTGAGGCAAGACTCAAAGGGTTAATTGTTAACAAAGCCACAATTCTCAGGGACCCTGATTTCAAACCTCAGGACCAAACATACATGTACAAAAGTAATAGTAGTAATACGAATAGTGATGATGAAGATGATGATGATGATGATGATGATGATGATGATGATGATGATGATGATGATGATGGTAATGATGATGATGATGAAGGGTACCCAGAGTCAAGGATAAAATATTTGCAAATCCTATACCTGAAGAATACCTCAAATCGAGACTCTACATATAACTCTCAAAACCTAATGTTAAAACCAATTTGAAACCAGCAAAGTACATCTTGTGAAAAATAAGCACAAAAAAATCATCATTAGTCATCAAATAAATGCACATTAAAAGTAAAATGACATCATAAATTATGGATGAGAATTACTTCATGTAATACAATAATGATCATACTAAATGCTATCAAGAAACAGAGAAACTATGGATCATGGCAGGAATGTCAAATGGGAAAGCCACTTCTGAAAACATTGTGACAGGTTCCTAGAATATGAAATATGTAACCCATAGCATAGCACAAGAATTGAGCTCTTCAGGCTTTGTCTCACAGAAATAAAATGCAACATTCACCCCAAAGCCAAAATACAGAGGATTATACCAGCATTATTTCCTCTAAAAAAATGGAAATCAATTCAGGCTTTCTTCAGGTGAATGGGAAAAGAATTGTGCTACATTCTCTAGTAACAGAACCAAAAGGCAACTCGAGTGAATGCAGTGCAATATTAAGGCATACAATAATTGGGAATAATCTATCATATATTTGAAGGCAATCTTAAAAACTTATTTATTGCATGATCTAGAAGTCAGAGAAAAAAAATGTGTTACCAGGATGAAACAGGTTTGAGATGAGACAAAGAGAAGAAGTGGGTTTAATTATAAAAGAATAGCATGAGACAGACTCATTTTTGGTAAAGAAACGTATCTGTAAATATAGTATATTCATATAGAGTTGATAACATTATATTGGACTTAATATGTGAAAAAATAATTAAAACAACTGAATGCTGCTTAAGGTACTTGTGAAATATTAATGCCTACTTGTGATGTCTTACAATAAATATTTAAAGAAACTGGGAAAAGTATTCAAGGGATATCTCTGTGTTCTTATAACATCATAAAGATCCATACTAACCTCAATAGAATTTAATGATATCAAGAAAACAGAAGTCAATATTGAATGTTTACATTGGGAACTAGTCTGGGTCCAAGCTTGAGATGAAATATACCTTGCTAATTAGAAAGCAGAGACTTAGAAGATTGATATCAGGGCCAATTTGTACAAAAAAGTGAGAAATTACCAAACCAACGTAAGCTAGATATAGTATAATTTCCCTGTTACTCATGTTTGTGGAAGCCATAGGTAAGAAATCATTGCTCAAGGGACGCTTGGCCTGAAAAATAATATAAAGTGGTTAGAGCTTTAGCAACTTCAAGCAACTTCAGTATTATCAAAGGAAAAAAAAGAAAACAGAAAAAGGAAAGGATAGAAAAGGAAACTATTTGCTCTTCATTCTTGTAGTTTCATGTCTTTGGGTACAAGAATTGAGAATATTTTGTTTACTGTTTGAGGATTCAGGCCTCTCTAATATGAAAGCATTTATTTCAAATAATTATTGTATTACTATTATTAACTTATTATTAGGCCTTCTTGTAGATTGAACCCATAGCTTTGTATATATTAGTCTAGTTCTACAACTGAGCTGTACTCCAGCTCTCTTATATAGTTTTGGAAATTGTTTATGAATTATTCAGTAGTTAACTATTCTACTTTCCATCTTATCTTTTCTCTCCCTTTTCCTCTATGCATTTTAGTTTATGTGTTGAAAACTTTCCTCAATTTTATCTTCTAAACTTAGAATGTTGCTGTTGAGTTTACAGGGAAGTCGGTTGTTATATGACATCTTCTAAAATTATATGCATATATATGTATTTCACATGTATGATTGATTCTTAGAGTTCATTTCGATGAGCATCACTTTATTGATGCTTTATTGAGCCATTGTGATCCTCTCTTAAGAATAGCTTCCATTGTTCTTGCCATGTGAATGTTTAGAGTGCTGTTAATCATATCCAAGTGCAATTATATGTCATTTATTATCTGTTGCATTACCTTGTAGATTTATGGATATATCTAGTTATTAGAAATGAGGAAAGCCATGCAGCATATACTAAATTGGATGTGGCTTATTTCACTTAATATCATTGTTTCCCAGTCTTTCCATTTCTTCAGGAATGGGGTAATGGCATTTTTCCAATGGAAGCGCAGAATTCCATCAATACAACAGAATTGAAGATCCAGAAATTAATTCACACCTATAGGTACATAATCTTTTGCAAGGAAGCCAGAAACACAGGATGGAAGAAAAACAGCCTCTTCAAAAAGATGTGCTTGTAGAATTGGCTGTACACAGGCAACTGAAGTTATATGCTTATATATCCCCCTATACCAGAATCAATTCCAAATGGATCAAAGACCTCAAAGTAAGTCCAGATACCTTGAAAATGTTACAGGAAGAGTTAGGGGGAAACATGGGGGCTTCTTGGCACAGGTCGAAACTTCTAAAGTAAGTCTGCATAAATGGGATTACATCAAACCAAATCAATCATTTGTCAGACTCAAAAGCCATGAAAAACAAAGATAGTGTAGCACAGATTTATTAGGGAGCGAACCTACAAATGAGTGTCTCAGCCTATGCCTTTCTCCCTTTTCTAACTAAGTTATTTATAGTGGGTTTACATGAATATAAGAGTTTTCTGGTCAGGATTATTAAGAAAATAACTAATGCTAAAAGAGTGATAGTATGTGAAATGAGTTGTAGCTGGAAAAAGGGATGGACTAAGGCAGGGGGGGTCTAGTTCAAAGCCTTGGCTTGGTGCCAGTTTAGTAAGGGATAGCTGCACCAGGGAAGAGGGGTAAAACAGGAGTGGTTATTAAAAAAAGCACTGGTCTGAAACCTCAAAATAAGGACCCCAGTCTGTGTGGACCAAACAGTCTCTAACATGAGGTTCTTTTTAAATTAACATGCACGATTTTAGATTTTTGCAGAGTGGGATGATACACAGTTACAGACGAAGTCTGATATGTCAGGTAATTCAGTCTGCTCTTTCACATGTTACCCAATAGCCAGGTTTCAACACAAATGACTACAATGAGATTGTCCAAATTATACTGTGACTTTTACCTCTCATGAATCAAAATTCTGTCTAATAATTTCTGTTTTCCAGATGTTTTCACAACATTTCTCATGATCTTTTCTATTATTTTGTCTTCATTATTGATGCTCATACTAATTTTTTGTTGTTGTCTTGTGTGTATATGCCATTTTTGGGCTTGAACTCAATGTTTAATGGTCTCCCTTGTGTTTTTTGCTCATAGGTGATGACAGGTTATTCTTTGAGCCACATCCACACCTTCTGCCTCCTGCTGGATAATTGGAGATAAGTTTTCACATTTTTGTCTGTTTGGACTGATATTGAGCTAAAATTTTCAGGTGTTAGCTTCCTGAGTTTCTAGGATTCTACACATGAACAACTAACACCAAGCTTTGCTATACCATTATTTTAATTATGTCTTAGAAGAAAGTGGAAGTATATTTGTGTTAAGTGTGCAATTTTAAAATACACGTTTGAATCTACTTGATATAATGTAACTGTTATCAATTTTAACAGTTAAATCAATGAATAATACACATTCCCAAAGAAATAAAATTGATAAAAATGCATAATTATTTTTTTAAACAAGTAATGGAACTATGAACTTCTTTCACTTTGCAATTCATGTTTTAATTAGCAGACTTCCATGACTAAAAGTAAATATATTAATTTTATCCTACAAGAAGCAAAGTGATTATAGTTAAGAATAGATATTTCATCACATCCAGAAGATAAGTTTTTGAGCATTCTCCTTATAAAGAAATGTTACATGCAGAAATTAATGGATATGGTGTGGCTTCATCATTAAACAATATATAAATGAATGGGATTACCACTCCATACTTCATAAATGTGTAAAAAATAATTATGTTGCAAGGCGCCAATGGCTCATGCTCGTAACCCTAGCTACTAAGGTGGCTGAGAGGTGAGAATCATTGTTCAAAGCCAGCCTAGGCAGGAAATACCGTGAGACTCTTACCTCCAAATACCCACCAGAAAACTGGCTGTGGCTCAAGTGGAAGAGCACTAGTCTTGAGCTGAAGACCTGACGGATATCGTCCAGGTCAAGATTGCAAGCTCCATGACCGACAAAAATTAAAAATAAACAGTTACAAATAAACAAATATTTTGGCATAAATGTTAAAATATGTATAATAAAACTTTTAAATCATCACTAGATATACTAGTTGTTATTAAATCAATTGCGTAAATCACATATTTCTCACTCAATTCATAATTGTATGTTTATATACTTATATACCATAAGTATAATTAACTGATACGTGATAGGCAGTGTTGTTTTAGGAATCTCCCTTGGCTTTCTAACATTAACCCTTCTACCGTAAAATAAATATGCCCTCCAACCTTGTAAGAGGTTTCATCTCATTGAAGCATAAAAATATAAACCATAATCATTTTTTGGAACAACTGTAATATTTTACATGCATTTCACTTAATTTAAGAACCAAAACATTAGCCAGGTGCTGGTGGCTCACGCCTGTAATCCTAGCTACTCAGGAGGCTGAGATCTGAGGATCGCGGTTCAAAGCCAGCCGGGGCAGGAAAGACCGTGAGACTCTTATCTCAAATAAACCACTAGAAAACCGGAAGTGGCTCTGTAGCTCAAGTGGTAGAGTGCTCGCCTTGAGCTGAAGAGCTGAGGGACAGCGCCCAGGCCCAGAGTTCAAGCACCACGACCGACAAAAAAAAAAAAAAAAAAGGACCAAAACACTCAAGTCATCTTAACCGTACAAGTAATAACAAAATGTCTTCTGATCTTTTCAGTCTCTTCAGAGATGAAAACCTTCAATTATATATCTATTTTTTTCTGCCTAACATCCTATTCCTTAGGAAGATCTTTTGTGTAACCTTGTGTTCTTGATTAGAAGACAGGAACAAAGGCAATAATGAAAATAGCCAAGAAAAATATTTGAAAACAATTATATAACAATCGCAGACACTCTTGTTTTCACTGGTTTCAATGCGAATATACGTTAAATTATCACTTTTTTGTTATCATTTAAAGAGCAATAATTAAACTTTAATTAGCAGTGAAGAAGGGAACAGAAAACTGAAGGCAGCTTGACTTTGAACAATCCAAAATAAGCAAAATGGATTTATCTTGTTATTCTATGTAGTTGCCAAAATAATAGAGAGCAACACTCAAAGTCAAGAAAACACCTAAGTCAAAGCAGTAAATGTTTGTCTATAAAATAATAATGAGGGTCTGACTCTTTCAAAGTCAGGTTTGGAAAAAGGAAAAGTGTATTTGTTTTAGTGTGAACGAAAAAAATATAAAAATCCTTTATTAATGTTTTACAAATCTAGACTAGGACTTCTAATGTTGGAGAAGAGGAAAGGTATGAAAAAGTTCAAGATTGTTTGACTATTCCCCAAGATCATTCTTCTTTATCAGCTATAGCAATGCCTTGGTTACTCATAGTATCCTGCTTGTTTACATTTAGAAGCATTATTTGTTCCTGGGTTATACAGTGCAAACCCTTGAGTATTAATAAAGTAATTTCCTAAGAGATGAAAGTAGCTGTGTAAACAAATCTAAAATGTCAAAGACTTAGCATAGTGGAAACTATTTTCTAGCTATATCACAAGATGTAGGTGTAGATTCTGTTTCCAATTGTTCCATGGGACCCATTTTTGTTAACTTCTTTTTCACCATCTGGTGATCCTATAACATCCTATACCATCCTGGGATTGCTTATCTTTACGGGATTCTCTAATTTCTGTTGGAAAGTTAGGAAGGAAAGAAGATCGAGTTACTGTTTCGGTTTTACCTTATTTTTTTTATTACCTTAGAAACTGTAAATCAAAATGACATAAATTATCTTTATACTAATAGGAGACAGATTTCATTTCTATATTCTTACCCTAGCCTTCTACATAAATTTGGTACTTAGTGATCCCCAAATGTGAAAATGAAGATAGGGAGCTTCTTGTTTAAATATTATTTAGGAATTCAAAACTTCATTAATGCAAGGCCCTTAGCAGTATGTATATCATACATGTGTACAAAGCTGGTGGCAACTTTTTCTTATTCTCAGAAACTAGGACGTGTGGTATCCTTGTAGTTGCATCAGGAAAAGGCTATGGTTGAGTTAGCTTACCACAACAAATCTGCTGTAAAATATTTCTACAAGATAATTGGCTTGAATAATCCATATTTATCATTTACATTTCTAAAGGACAGAAATCAAAAATAAGTCTCACTAGATTAAAATTGAGCCCCCTACAGAGCTAAAATATTTTCCAGGTGATTCTAGTGGAAAAAGCATTTACACCCTGGTCTGCTTTCCAGAAACTTCAGAATCTGTGTTCTTGTCTTTTCCTTTATCTTGTAATGTAGCATCTTTACATCATTCTGATGATTCTTACCTAATGATGTCCGTTTCAAACTACAGCTTGGACTTTTGAGTATAATTTGCCCATCTGATAATTATTCAAATTTGTGTTCCTTGGGTAATGAAAGGTGATTATTTTACAACCTTATATATAAAATGTAAATCAACATTTGATGGATTAGATATTTCGGGACTATAGATATTTTGGGAAGGTATTTTACAGCCTACCACAATGAGTGTGTAAGCACTCTTTCTACAGGTTATAACCTGTTATCCTTTCATTAATTTTGAACAACATATTTCTTTAATAAAATATAACTAGAAAAAAATTGGGTTCCTGAAAGCATTTAATCCTGATTGTCATATACTAGAAATCTTAAATGTCAGACAGCAGCTCCTGAAGCAGTTCTGGCACTATCACTTTTTGTATATTCTGCTTACAATCTTCTCTTTTCAAGAGCATTTGATTGTTATTATTTTGGAATTATGGTAAATAGTTATGTGACTGCTATTTTTAAAGAATGCACCACCAATAATGGTTCTCATTTTTTAACTTGTTTATGTGTAATCTATTTCTGAAAGAAACACAGCTATTTGAATTACATGAGCTGCTTATTTGAAATGTGAAGAGGAAAAGAAGAAAAAAGATGTCCCTGTGTATATGTCATATTGAAAATGTACCTAAAAGCTATTTATCTTAACATCATATATATTTCATTTTGTTTAGAATCCTATAAAATTTAGCCTCTCAACTCACACAATGTTAATGCAGTCTTATTTTATGCCTACCAAAAGCAAACAACAAATTACTGTATATTTAAAAATTTTAATTGTTAAAATTATTATTTATTAAAAAACAATATTTTTAAAAAATTAGCCAAGGAAAATTTTTTATTAGATGTTTAGAGTCGTGTTCAAACTCTATTGTTGAAGCCAGAAAGGGGAAAATTCATGCCTTTCTTCTTCCTTGAGCCACTCTGATTTATTTCATCTATTTCTGAAAGAATGAAATTCTGGCTTTGAAGCCTTTTGCTTGATATCTACATGTGTCATTCTTCCTTTATTAAAAGGAGAATTTGGAGAAAGGATGAAAATTCTCACTAGAAAAAGGAGAAGAAGAAAAGAGAAGCGAGAACTCTAGATATTTTGTGCTTCCTCATCTCAATCACAAGTTCTTGATAATGATTGTGGATGTTAGATACAGTGCTCTAGAGTGATTAAATACATTTACAGAAAAAGTTAACCCCTCAAGTTTTCACGTAGAGAATGCTTATTTATTTTAAAAAATGTAATAGCATCAAACAGGAAATGTTATCTATTTTTTTAGTACTTGTTTAGTATTTCTTAAATTCTGATGTGCTGTAGTCATACAAGAATGGTAAGAAATTAACATTAGCATCGCATTCTAATATTTGCTTATTTCTTGCTGTGTTTGAGTTTTGCCTCATTTTACATGCTATATTCTTCCAGTATATAAGTTGAAAAAAGATTCACTCTTGAAATATTCTATTTTTATAGCTAAGGGGAAAAAAAGTTAGTTCTTAGACACAAACAATGGGATAGAAATCTTCCCCTAGAAATAGCCTTTGACCACTTCTGGTTCATTTTTGTAAGCCGAAGTAAGTCACATGACCAATCTTGACATTGCAGAGTAGAGGTAAATCTCACCTACAGGAAGCTGATGCAGGGCAGTCTACTATGCCAAGATATGCAACACTTGAGATAAAGAGGAAAAAGAAGAGAACTATAATACAATCAGTCATACTTGCCATCACATGTCTCTGCAGGAAGGAAAGTATAATGTACCTTTGTTCCTAAAACTACTGAGATCTTCAAATCATGTCTTTTATGCTTCCATGTTACTGGAATTAGAGAACATCTTAATACTGAAGCAGCATAAAATCTCAAAGAAAGCTGGAATAATCATTTCAATACTACATTTTGTTCTGCTAGGACATGAAACCATTTTATAGACAATAATTTATACTGGTAACTTCTTCGAGAACTGGATTTCGTTAATATATGTGACTATCCACCAGAATAAATGTATTCATTGATCTGCATTTTGTGCAGACAGCATATTCAAGGAGATGTGAGAGTTCGTCAGTAGCACTTTTTAAAAATGCAAAAAATGTGGACTGGGAGCCAATATACATATTTTTCCAACATCATCTTCCACATCCTCCTTCTTCCATCCTAGGAAATATACCCAATCAATTAAAAAGGCTTCTATTTTTGACTCTTGAACTTGAAAGTGGAAGCAGAATGTTATGGATGTCGGGGATGACTTTTTATGATTTTTATATAATAATATAACATGCAACATCCCTATGAGTTCTGCAGGTCTTAACACTGTACTTCTGTAGGGATGTGATAGAAATGTCAGCCTTACTGGACTTAGTATTGTTTTCCACTTCCTTTTTTACCACCTAGCCAAAATTATAATACATAGTAATTGAATGAAAAAGTAATGCCATATTAATAAATTCATTTATGGCTCTGGGAATGTGGCTTCATGGTACAGTGATTGCTTAGAATGCATGAAACCCTGGCTTCAATTCCTCAGTACCACAAAAACAGAAAAGGAAGTAGTGCTGTGTTTCAAGTGGTAGAGTGCAAGCTTTAAGCAAAATAAAAAGAGAAAAATCTCAGGAAGAGTTCCCTGGCCCTGAGTTCAAGGCCCAGGACTGGCAAAAAAATGCATTTACCTAGTAAATGCCAAATAAAGAACCTATATTTGAATATATAATTGCTCCTTCCAATTATGACATAACAATCGTTCTTAATTCATGTACTTTACCTATATTAGAAGGCTGTGTTGATTTAAAAAAAAAAAGGTTTTGTTAGTAAGTCACGGCAATTAATGTCAAGAATGTGCTTAGATATCATTTGAATATTAATCCTGGAAATTCAAAGATTCCAGGCTTTTGAATGGTCACTGCTAATCACAATGTGTAGTGTAGTCTAAGTGAGAATTATAAATCTTTTTGGTCAGTTATGGCACGAAAAAGGCATTAGCTAATTAATAGTTGTGATAGAAGTGAAGGAATAAATCCAGATCGAAGAAATAAATGATAATTGTTACATTTTTTTTAAAAAGAGGTAGCTGAGTAAGAACAGCATCATGCACATGGTATTCAGGTAAGGAGTAAGTTTATTCTTCGTTCTGGCTGGCACCAGGCCATCTTGGTCCTCCACATGGTAGGGAAAGGCCTGGGAAAGAGAGCTGGGAGATCTGGGAAAGAGAAAGAGCTGGGAAAGAGAGAGAGCTGGGAAAGAAAAAAGAGCTAGAAAAGAGAAAAAAGAGCTAGAAAAGAGAGCATCTGGGAAAGAGGTGGGAAAGAGAGAGCTAGGAAAGAGAAGAGAAGGAAAGAGCTGAGAAAGAGGTAGAAAAGAGCAGAGAGAGGGCGTCTGGGCCTGGGCTAGGCCTTATCTAGGGTATGGGCGCAGAAAGGTGTGGCCACATCAAATTCAGATGTGACCTCAGCGGATGCAGATGTGACCTCTTCCAGGTGTCCCAGTTGCCTAGGTAACGCAGGTACTGTGTGGAGACTTTGCTGAGAGGAGGGTGGAGTCTGTTAGCCATCCAGGAGTGGACCTTACAGTAATAATAACTAAATTATACCAGAAACTATTCTAGGGAACCATATTTGGTTATTGAAGAACTAGTTATCAACCAAGCTTATTCCTCATTACCTTTAGCAGTCTATATCACTTATGCTAATTCTTAATCTCTGTGTGATAAATTGTATGTCATTATATGTTGTTCTTTCCTATCTGATCTCCATTGCTTTCTAAAATTATCAAGCTTTCTATATTTCTTTACTAACAATTATTTATACTAAGTCCACCGTCGCAGACATCAGAGGATGCTAAAGTAAGAGTCCAATAGCTCATGAGTCATTAATGTAACAGGATGGAAAAGGAAGACATATTAATTGCTACCTCAAATTTTATGAAAAGCTGAAATGTCATCATTTGATTCAAATTTTCATTATTTGTCTACAGTGTCATTAAGTGCACATAAATGCAAATATGAGCCGGGTGCTGGTAGCTTACGCCTGTCATCCTGGCTACTCAAGAGGTTGAGACCGGAGGATTGTGGTTCAAAGCTAGCCTGGTCAGGAAAGTACATGAGACAATTACCTTCAATTAGCCACCAGAAACCAGGAAGTGGTGCTGTATCTAAAGTGGTAGAGCACACAATTGAAGCTCAAGAACTGAGGAACAGTGCCCAGGATCAGAGTTCAAGCCCCATGACCAACAAAAAAAAGTCAAATATAATTTTAGTTTCCCCAAAAGGAACTATGAAGTCAATAGTAATCTTCCCAAGCAGAAAAAAGTTTCCAATATGATTCAGTGCACCTACTTTTGCTGAATTATTTAAGTTATGGCTTCTTTGCTGGAAGTATTCTCTTCTTTTAAAAATTGTCAAATATTACCTTTATAATAAACTTCATCTAATATTTCTTTGTTCAAAAGAGAAGTCCATACAGTTGGTGTCTCTTAGCTTTCTTACTATCTCAGTTCAAAGCCAACCCAGGCAGGAAAATCTGTCAAATTCTTATCTCTAATTAAACCCCCAAAATCCTGAAGTGGACTTTTGGCTTAAGCAGTAGTGTACTAGCTTTGGGGGCAGGTGGGCAGGAAAGACAAATGTTCAGGGACAGGGTCCAGCCTCTGAGTTCAAGCCTCAGAAGCAGCTCAAACTAAACAAACAAACATGAAACAAAAAAACCCACGTATTTTTTTGGACCATCCTTAAAGCACTGGTTTGAAAAGAGGCTCCTTTTGCTGATCATACTCACTGGATCCTGCTTTTTGGAATCCTTATTGATATGGTGAACTCAAGACCAGAATAAAGGAATGGATATCTGACTTTTACAAGAGAATCATCTCAGGAGTTAAGTATCCATGCATAAGACATTTTAAAACCTCCGTGTCTTTATTTCTTTGCAGAAGATTGTAAAACAATGTTTTTTTTCCATTTTTTCTATACTTGCCTTCAAATCTCATATTGTTTCCTTTTGTAATACTCTCAACTAGAAGTTTACAGAAAGTTTTATGAGTAAAGAGCACACTCGAAAAAGTCAGGGACAGGGTTTCCTTCAAGCCTTGGATTATTTTCTTGTACAGTAAAAGGATCACACAAATTAACTTGAACTTTGTCATTTCTCTATGTTCAATTTCTCTCCTGGATTCAGTTTCTACTTCCTGTAAAAGTTCCTTCCAATTACTTCCAATAACAATCTACGGTGCTGCTCCAGGCAAAATGAATGTTTTCTGGCTTAATTGAAATAGCACAAAGACATATTTGGGCATGAGGTAACACGTGTTTCAGAGACAACTTAGTAACGAGAAAATATTGAATTTAAATGGCTTATATAACATTATCCATGTTCATATGGCCATATAAGACTATGTTAAGTGAAATGAGCCCCAAAATAGGGACACAACTTGTTTTTTTCTTTTTTACTATTGTTTTTAATGTATCTAACATGTATTATGTGATTTTTTTTGTTTCTCTTCTATTTTCTTCCTCAATGGTATAACCCATTTCCACTGTTTGATATCGGTTAACTGCATCATGCATACACATTTTTCTAATGTGGGGAGGGGAAGGGAAATAAAATGGTGAATCAAGGATACAGTATGACCTGTTGTAACAATGAGATGAACAAGACACTATGTCGAAAAGGAACTTTACAACTTGGGGATAGGAGGAGAGAGTTGTGGTGGGGGGGGAAGGGATGGCAGGGGAAAGACAAAAGAGGAGGTAACAATGCTCCTTAGATAATGTAGTCATTAACTTACTTATGTAACTCTAACCCCTCTGTCCACCATTTTCACAATAAAAAAAAAAAACATGAAAAAAACATTATCCTGGAGTACATTAAGTTAAAATTTCCTAAGTGCTCTGTTAATTAAGACCAATTTTAAGTGGGAAGAATGTTCTCAGAAACATATTTTGGTCAGTGTTTGTGTTGTGCATTATTACCCAAGTGTACATAAGTTAACAGAAGGACAAACAATAGGTATAGGAGAAAGAGAAATTCTGTATTTAAGTATACTAGATACTAGATAGAAGACTCTGCAAATAAGACAACGTTGAAATAATAAAGCCAAGGCCAGTATGTAGATCTATGGGAGTGACATAGAGAAAGCATTACTACTAAGTGGAACATGAAGGGTGAGACCACTCTCTTTCTTCTACTAGCTCTAAATCATGATAGGTAATCATGCAGATTTGTAAAAAGTAGAATGGAAGAATAATTCTGGTTCTAAGCAATCAGATATAAGACCATGGACTTAACTGGAAAAAAGTCCATGTCGAGAAAGCAGGAATTATACTAGCAATAAACTAGTGGCTAAGATCACATTTCTTTTTTTTCTTTTCTTTCTTTCTTTTTTTTTTTTTTTTGATGGTAGTGGGGCCTGAACTCCGGGCCTGGGCACTATCCCTCTATTTTTCAGCTCAAAACTTTTCTATACCTTTGAGCCTCACACCACTTCCAGTTTTCTTGTGGTTAATTAGAGATAAATGCCTCAGAAACTTTCCTACTCATGCTGGGTTTGAACTGCAATCCTCAGATCTCAGCCTGCTAATTAGCTAGGATTACATGTGTGAGCCACTTGAACCCTGCTTAGGATCACATTTCTAACAGTGTACACTCAGCATATGTAATGTGTATGTTCATTTATCTTTATATGAACTCGAGTTAAAAATCTGGGCTACAGCTTAGATTTTACACTCACAAAAATGGTTGTAGTTCAAAAGTTGATACCCCTGGAGAAATAAAACTTAAGAATGCAAAGGAGTCTGGGAAGTTCAGGTTGCATCCAGCTTGGGCAAAACAGTCTTTGTGATACTATAATTAACCAGCCAAAAGATGCATTAGAAGAATGGCTCAAGTGATGGAATACTAGTTAGGAGCAAGATTGCTGAAGAAGAGCTTGAGGTTTTTGCATACATATATACATACAAATACGCACATACACACAGAGGCACTTATATGATCAAACACAGATATGGAACAACTCTCAGATTCTGTAGAAAAGTTAGAAAATATGTCCTGAGTAAGACTAAAATCAAGTGATAATTTTTAATATTAGAAAGTCTTCAAGTGAAATTTCCCCAAAAAGCTTGAGAATATTACGTAGGTGGGAACAAAAATAGTAAGAAAGTCAAGTCATCATTAATAAAGGGATCGGATCCAGGAAGGAATGAATCACAGACCCCTTCAGGTGCATATGAAAATGATCATATCCTGCATCAAATGTTAGAACATCTTTGAAAATAGTACATGAACAGTCTGAGCCATCAGTCTAGTGGAAAATATTATTGGAGAAGTTCAGAATTGCTAGTCTGTATCTAGATTAAATAAACCAACAAACTATGGTAGGACAATGTGATACAAGCCAGGAATTCTATCACTCAGACTTAAACAGGTAATTAGAGAATGGAATGACATAGTGATACTTTCACTGGACTAGGTAGTATAATTTTGTCTCAATAAAACAAACCAAGAAAGGAATAAAAAATAAGTCAGAAAGAAACACACAGTTGGAAGTTTGGGCTAATTTTGTCATTATGTTTTGAGAAGTCAAGTTTCCTATTGAACTGCAACTCATACATTTAAACTCAGTTGTGTTTAAATATCGCCTTCATTACAGAACATTACTAGATGCAAAAGAGCACATGATTCCCAACCAAGAATTTGAGAAAGCAATAATCATTCTGCTAGATTCCAAAGAAATGATGAAGGATTACAGAAGCTTAAGCCTAGAGAGACAGGAAAGTTCATTTAATGTAGGACTTTGTAGACCTGGCTAAATAAGAATTGAGATTTAAAATGAATATTTTTGTTTGTAATTTAATATTCTATAGGATACTATAAAATTGTTTTTAAGTAGAAGGTTTAATTTACAAATTCACAAATGATTCTGGCATTCTATTTGCCTAAAATATTCGTTCAAGTGAGGTATAATTAGAACTTAGTTAATAGTTAATTTCAACAGTTCATAAGTAACACAATAATGTGAATAATCTAGATAAAGTTGCCAACAAATTGATGCTATTAATTTATGAATTTAGCAAAAGAGCAATTTTTTGAGACTTTGGTGTAACATGTTATGAAGAGAGTAATTGTGTAACATCTTTTTTTTCTACATCTTTTTTTTTTCTATACATAACACAGGAAGAAATTTCCTTAATTATGTACCTCTGTATACAATGAGAAAAATGTTAGGGTTTGTTTTTATTTTGTTTTTGTTGTTTGCTTTGTCATAGGGCTTAACTTCTAAGCCTGGGCACTGTCTCTGAGCCTGCTTTTGCTCAAGGCTACTGCTCTACCACTTGAACCTCAGTGCCACTTGTGTCAGGCTTTTCGTGAGCAGTTTATTGGAGGTAAGAATCTAAGGAACCTTCCTTCCTGGGTGGAATTTGAACCAGGGTCTTCATATCTTAATATTCAGACATTCAGATCTCCTGAATGTCTATGATAGATAAAATATATAACTGTAAATAATATTTTCAAGTGTTCTGATCTCAAGAATAACACTGGAGCCGGGCGCTGGTGGCTCACGCCTGTAATCCTAGCTACTCAGGAGGCTGAGATCTGAGGATCGGGTTCTAAGCCAGCCCGGGCAGGAGAGTCCATGAGACTCCTATCTCCAGTAAACCACCAGAAAACCGGAAGTGGCACTGTAGCTCAAGTGGTAGAGCGCTCGCCTTGAGCTGATGAGCTGAGGGACAGCGCCCAGGCCCAGAGTTCAAGCCCCACGACCGAGAAAAAAAAAAAAAAAGAATAACACTGGTGGAAAATGATGCAGCAAAGTTTAGTGTAGTGTTCTTTCAACAATACTAAGGGCAGCACATTAGCAGAAGTGTAGTATTTTTTCACAATAATTATATGCTTGTCCTGTTGTGAATTTAAGGAATTTTAAGGTGCACATTACAAGTTGGAAATTCTTGAGCTAGGATGACTTTATGGCAGAAAACTTGGGATTGATGGTCATAGAAATAATGGCTTACTTTGATGAACAAATGTTTACTCTAGAGGAATTAATATAGATACTTCATATTTTTACCTTCTACCAGACTGTGGCTATTTTTTCTGTTGAATTTAAATATGTAACGCCACATTAAAAACTGCACCTATTGCAGAATTAAATAAAATGCAAACAGGTAACTGTTTGAATGTCTCTAGTATGGCATGTTCAGAATTTGAAAATGAGTAGTTAGTAATAATAGGAATGTTGAAGAACACATATTCTCTGCCCTCTTAACAATTATTCAGTTTGAAAAGTTAAGAGTTTCCATAGAATGGAACTATTTCTGTTTTAGTATGAGACAATACTAAAATAATGTTTTTTTTCAAAATAATGGCAAGTAAGTTCTAAAAATATTGTATATTTTCATAATAGACAAGATGATGACCTTCTGACAAAGGGGTAATTAATTCAAATTAGTAGCCAAAATGTTCATTTCTTAAAAAGGTAATACACATAGACTAATATTTACTATACCAATACAGTGAAATTGTATTTTATGCAGCTCATTTTTAATTTAATTTTATTATAAAGGTGTTATATAGAAAGGGTTGCAGTAATTGTAAGGTAATGAATACATAACATGTTGAACTTTTTACCCGTTCCCTCATTTTTCTCACAGTTTTCCTTCCCCCTATACCTCTCATAAGTTGTAATGTAAATTTCCAACATGTTGTTTTTGAGTATTGCTATTGCATTGGTTTGGCCTTTGTTCTTTGTCCCGCCATTTCGTTGTGCGTCCTCCCTTGCCAAATTAAGATAAATGTATCTACAATACACAGGATACCGAAATCAAATATAACAGGGGATAAACCAAAGAGAAAACACAAAAGAAAAAAGAAATCACATAGTACATTAAAAACAACAATCACAAACAGAAAATTATTTTCCCATATCCAGGAGGTCATTTTGCTCATCATCATCTTATATGGTCATAAAAACATAGTTATTGAGCAATTCTGATCAACTGCTAGGACTATCCTAGACATTTCTAACTTATTACTAATGAGGAAACCAGGGAATCTGTTTCTTTGTGTCTTATTTTACTTCATAGGATTTTTCCAAGTCTTTCCAGTTCTGTATGAATTTGAAGTATAGAATTCCACCGTGCATACATAAACCACATTTTGTCAATTCGTTCATCTACTGACTGCATATAACTATCACATAGAGTCATTCAAAAATGAGAGATGCCACTTCCCCAGACATTCTAAAAGCATGATTTCTAAGTAAGATAGGATTTTATGGTGGTACGAGTTTGAGATATCTGGATGAGTCTCATGTATATCTTGTACTGAATTAGGCAGGAAGATATCCAATATCATAGAGGATAAAAATGGTAGTGACAAAAATATTTCCCTTGAGAAAGATATAGAAGGCTGCCAGAAGTATAAAGTAGTTCAGATAATTTTGAAGAATTTAGAAATGCAAGCTTAAGTATGTCTCTTTAAATAACAATTATGTAAGTGGAAGGGCAAAAGAAGGGGAAGAGAAGAAAATGACTGACAGCATATCATTGTCCCAAGATAGAGTATAAAAAGACATAATCTATAACTTTCAAGTTAAAGAGAGACCAATAGAATACATCCTACTTAATTTAGGTACATGCAAAATAATTACTTGGCTTTTTCCTATTTTAATGCTCCAAAACAATTGAAGAATTATAGAAAAGTTATGTGATTGTCATTGCTTGAACCTGAACACTAACTGTGATGAGCCTTTTTTTTCTCACTTTGCAGTTGGAAAATAGTCCCTAGTTGATGATGTTGTGGCTGATTAGAGTCAGAGTGAAGGGCTTGTACTTGTACAATTATCCCAGAATAGGTTAAAGCAGTTTTTTCCCCCAAGATATCCAAGTACATTGTCTGAATCTGTACTTTGAACACACCCTCACACCTGAGCACATTATTTGAAATTATACTTCAGCATTTCTCGGCACTTTCTACTTTGTGCCCTTGTCTTCTTTGCACATTCCTTTTGAGCTCATATTTGCTCTATTTCCATTTCATCTGTAAAAACTGCTAAAAAAATTGTTCAACTACCACTTCTTCTTTGCACATGCCCAGTCTATGTATGAAGGTACATTGTCCATGTTAAGCAATAGTGTAGTACTAACTCTCTGAGGAGAAAAGTTCTACAATATGACCCTATGTCCACATTAGAGTGTGTAGAATTTAAAGCATTTTAAGACAAACCGTGACATTGGAATTGAAAGGCTCCTTATGGACATTTTCTTGGAGCTCATTAGTTTTCCCAAAAGAAATATAAATACCCACAAAATCTGGATTGATATTTTTAATGTTACCACTGTGCATGCATCCATATTAAAAATTTGCACAAATAAAAAAACAAAAATACTAAACCATAACAAGTAGATTGACTACATGCTTATATCAAATTATGGAATAAATTTTGGAAGTATTGCAAATTCCTAACCAGTGTGAATTAACTTCCTCTCTCCCCATCACTACACACAAATATTTAAGAGTGTGAACAGAATTATTTCAAGTAATATACTATAAATGTTACTGCAATATCATGTGTATATCTAAAATTCCCTTGAAAGTAATAGATTCTACATTCTATTGAAATATTAGTTATTCTATTCTAGGAAACTTTTGGAACAATAGACTATATATCTTTGAAATGAAAAAGGTCAAAAAATAGCATAAAAGTTTTAGAGTAAGTCTGTCTTCAGCAATATATATATATATATATGTATATATATATATAATATTATATGTAGAAAGACATACATTTTTAGAGATTATTTGTCATCAAAAATATATACATATATCTGAATTTATGTGTAGAATGATGTATATTATAGTGAAACAAAAATCGTAAAATATAATTAAAATTTAAAAAATACATCTAACCAAGCGCCAGTGACTCACGCCTATAATTTAAGCTGTTCTGGGTAATGAGATCTTAGAATTGTGTTCGAAACTAGCTCAGACAGGAAAGTACTTGTTAGGGGGTGGGAAGGTGGCTTAGTGGTAGAGCCCTTGTCTTGCATGCATGAGGCCCTGGGTAAGATTCCTCAGCACCACATAAGCAAAAAGAAAAAAAAGCTGGAAGTGGCTCTGTGTCTCAAGTGGTCGAGCTCTAGCCTTGAGCTGAAGAGCTGAGGGACAGCCCCCAGGCCCCACTACTGGAGCCCCCCCACCACTAAAGAAGTACTTGTTAGATTCTTATCTCCAATTAACCATTAAAAACCAGAATTACCTCTGTGCCTCAAGTTGTAGAATGCTGGCTTTGAGCATAAAAAGGCTTAGGAATAATGCCCAGGCCTTGCAAACAACAACAACAAAATATATCACATTAATTTCACAACAGCACCATTTAACTGCTGTGAATATTTCTTAGAAACATGAATACATGCCCCTGGAAAATGTTAAGTAAAAAGTATAGAATATTTATGTTTATGTTAAAGACATGACTATTTAGTTTGTTTAAGATATTTAGGTAATAATTAGGAATTAAGAATAATGATAATTTATTGGGACTGGTCTTTTATTCTATTTTACTATAGTAATAAAATGATATTTGTAATGATTGTATAAAAATACTCTTGTTTGGTATTTGAATTATAATAAGTAATTAACACTTTTAATTGATTTCCAAAAAAATCATTTTCTTAATGGTATCAATCCTTTTGTAATTTCAGATCATTTAAAAAAATTAGTCCAGTGCTGGTTTGCTCCAAGGCTATATTTGTTTTCTTGTTCTAGTTTTTATATGTTGGTAGAAATTAAAATTCCAAAAATTCATTGGATATTCGTATTCAGGAATATCTTCATAGGTACTAATATTGGAATCCCTTAAGTGGAATTGTTTTATTTCATTTGTTATTTTCACAAATAAATAAAGATGATTATGTGTTTTGTTTCTTTTCATTGCTATTGGCTCTTACCTTGAGAATAATTTTTTTCTTAGCAAAGCAGAGAAAAGCAATTGAATTGAGGAAGTAACATATGACTTTCATAGAATGCAGATGCATAGATTTGGGTCTTCTGTCATTTGCTAAAAGTTTCTTTTGCAAAAGTTTATCAATTACTTATAAGTGATGCATAACTCCTAGATATTACAGTTATCACATACACTTTTTGATTGAGTTATCTCTGTATGAACTAAAAAAAAAAACGGACCAAAAACACTCAAAATACACAAAATCACATCTTTGTTTTAAATGCTGTAGTTTACAAAGAATTTTTAGTCAATATTGAAAACATCTTTTTAGGTATTCTGCAATTTGTGTGAAGTATTTTAACAATAGTTTCCTTTTTTTGCTGCCATGAAATTCACATGCAATATATAATCTCCTTTTATTGTATAGATTTTAATGCTTTGGAAGTAAATTGTACAATAATAGGTTTTCCAAGCCTAATTTTCAAAAACTTGCATTTCTTCAAATAGAAATTCTGTAAATTTTAGAACAGACATTAAAATAGATATAAAATTCACTTACAGGAATTTGTCCAGCATACATCCTCTATAGTGTGTCTTTTCAAATTTGTTTTTGGGGATTATTTCCAGGGTCTCACACATACTACTCAAGTGCACTGTCAATGAACTACATTCCCTGTCCAAACAAGTTTTTTACTTCTCTTTAATACGTACAGAACAACAGTTGGCAATTAATATTCAACAGGCCAGGCAATGGGTATTTACCCTCTCAAGGTATGATTTATTTGAAATTATCCTTCCTTTGCCAAAAGACCAAGTAAAATATTTGTTCAACATGTCTGAAATGCTATAAATAGCATTAGTAATGGGCAATTTTCCTATCATTTTCCCAAAGGTAGATTGTGGGAATGCTTGCTTAAACAACAATTTGTCATTAATAATATAATTACCAAGGCCCCTATTTCCACTGCTCTTACTGTTTTTACAGATGGCTCCAAAACAAAAAGTGCTTATTGGACAACAAATAAATATTGGGTACAAACAACTACTTTAGCATCAGTTCAACAAAATGAACTTTTTGCTATTATTAAGGTGTTACAAGATTTTGTTGGAGATGTTAATATTGTTACTGATTCTGCCTATGCTGTAGGGGCTGTGACTAATATAGTCACTGCTGTTACTTATTCATCTAAACCCCAGCTAAACCAATTATTTAAACAATTACAAGCATTACTGCAACAATGTAATACCAAAGTGTTTGTAACTCACATTAGGGCTCACTCTTCGTTACCTGGGTACCTTGTATATGACAATAATCAGGTTGATAAATTAGTTTTGCTTCTGCTAAACAAGATCATGCTCATTTACATATAAATGCTGGCCATTTACATATGCATTATAAAATACCTTATTCTCAAGGTAAACAAATTATAAAAAGGTGCCCTCTCTGCAGACCAATGCATTTGAGAGTTGTACCTGCTGGAGTAAATCCCGAGGATTACAACCTAACAAGCTCTGGCAAATGGATATAATCCATGTACAAATCTTTGGCCATTTTTCCTTTGTACATGCTACAGTAGATACTTATTCCAAATTTGGGCTTTTCCCTTTACGGGAGAAACTGTTAACCATGTAATAGAACACTTATTGGAAGTTTTTGGCATTATGGGAGTGCCTGCCAAATAAAGACTGATAATGGATCAGCCTATAAAAGTATCAAATTTAAAAGATTTTGTGAACTTTATGATGTGGTACTTATTACAGGAATAGAATATATCTCCCAAGGACAATCCATTATTGTACGAGTTCATTGCACACTAAAACAACAAATCAAAAAATTAAAAAGGAGGAAAAGGTTGGATGAAGGTATGGATATTTTGTGGTTTTCATGCAAAATCCTAAAATAATTTTACATCAAGCTCTTTTTGTTCTTAACTTTTTAAACTTACCACAAGGAGGTATTTTACCTAGAGCTGAGCGCCATTTTGAACAAATATCACAAAAACTTTATTTAAATGCTCCCACATGGATTAAGATTACATTGAAAGCAGAATGGCAACTAGGAACATTATTACATAAGGGGCGAGGATAGAGTTTTGTGTCTACACAGGATGGCAAACAATACTGGCTTCCTGCACGATGGATAAAGACGCGGCCCAGTGAGGACAGCCCCATATCCTGCAAGGAATCGGCCACCAGTTGAGGAAGAAGAAATCCCCACTGCCCACCTGGGGGCAGGTATAAAAGTTGACTGGAGAAGGGCAAAAGATGTTACAACACACTGGTAAACCTGTAATGGCTGAGAACTTGTTCTGGCCATGTGTGCCCTGCTTACTGTAAACCCTATCCATGCTAATACTAATGTAAGTTATTGGGCCTTTGTTCCTAACCCTCCTTTATTGGAACTTGTTGTTTGGGGAGACATGGATATAACCATCTATAATGTTCCTGCTGTTTTATCTCCTCCTTGGAATAATTTCACATTTTCCAATAAGGATGATGGTAGCTTTTTAAGTTTTATTTACTATACTCATCCCTTGTCTGTTTGTCTGGGGCTTCCTCCATGTTTAGTTATGAATTGGCAACATTGGGTTTTACCTGGGAAACGCACTTCCAATTCTAGAACACAGCTGAAGCGATTAACTACTTGGTCCATTAATAGTAGCTGGGAAAGTGTCACCTTTGATGGCAAGTTATCCTTACCTATGTGTCCTGATTTTATTTATATTGATTTATAATATCAGCCTTTTGTGTGGCAAGAGTGTAGAGGAACATTTGGAAAAGTGTTCAATAATTTTATTAATTGGAGACCTTTTGGACAGTTTATTAACACATGTTCAGAATGGAATATTACCGGATGTGATTTATCAAATGTTACTAGGATGCTGCAAGCCATTAATGGATCACTTACTGGAGATTGACTGATGGACTAGGGAGATGGAGGCATTGCAGATGCTTGATGGGCTTTCATGACTGTACTCACTGCTTTTCAGACTCACCTTTGGAAGGTCAGAGCGGTGCTGAAATCCGTGATGCTATCAAATGGATCGTTTTCAGGGACGTCAAACTCTGCATCCACTTATAATTTTACTTTGTACAAATCTTATGATGTTACTGCTTGTGTACCTCTGCCTTATGTATTTTTAGTGGGAAATTTTACATATTCTCCTACTATTTCTTGTATTAATTGTCGCCTGTATTCATGCGTTAATTCCTCTCTTAATTTTAATGACAGTAATAGTACTATGATATTACAACAAAGAACTCATATTTGGCTAACTGTTATATTAGGAAGAGAATGGTCCCAAAATCTTTGGATAGTGTTGTTATTGAATTTTTTTACCAAACTACTAAAACGTACAAAGCGTACGATTGGAGCCATTATCTGTGATCTTAAACTTAATTGCTATTACCACTGTTGCTGCGGTGTCTGGAATTGCCCTATACACTTCCTTACAAACTAAGCACTTTGTGGAAGAATGGCACCGGGATTCACATGAATTGTGGGTCTCACAGGTAGAAATTGATGCTCTAATATAAACACAGATTAATATTCTTAAACAGACAGTGGGATGGTTAGGAAAAAAGTTATTGGTTGTAGAAAAACAGTTATTATTAAAATGTGATTGGAATTTTACTACCTTTTGCATTACTAATGTAAAATATAATAAATCTATACATGATTAGAATGTAATACAGTAGTATTTATCTGGAAATTCTACAGCTGCTCAATTGATTGCTCAGTTACAATTTAATGTACATGATATTTTTGGTAAACAATTTACAAATGATGACGTTTCTAATAGTGCTGATGCATTTATTCAACAATTGGAAGGGTTGGATCTGAAAGAAATACAACAAAGCATTTCACATACTACTAGTAGTATGGGAATCATGATTGTTATTATTTTGTTTGCACTTGTACTGTTATATTTGATTTTTATGAAACCAATGCAAGCGTCTATGATAACGCTGTGGAAAGCTTTACTTTTAAAACAAAAGAATAAAGTTGTGAAGAATCAGGGTCTATGTTAAAGGGGCAGAATGATGCAGGCTCTGGCCTCAGGATTATCCAAGGACTGTGAGGATTAGGAAAGCTCTTGGCATGCCGGGCTGGAGAGGGAAAATGTTTTCTCTCCCTGTCTCAAAACACATGTCACAGACTCCTGGGAGTTGAGGAAGTAGCTCTTCTTCTTGCTTAAGCATAGATAAGCAGCTGGTCAAGCATTTTCCTGATATTGAAGAAGTGGTTTGAGCTTGCTCTAAAATAGTTTAGATAATAAAATACCAAGACATTGTCTCATAGGTCAAGTAAAAATGTATCTGTTAAAATTTTTGTGTGAATATCTTCTGACCAAATCTTGGCAAAGATCATGCTTGGTTGTCTTTAAATACCACTGACAATAAAGCACAGCATTCAGTAGCAATTTCTGTTTGCACTCTGCTTCCCTTATGTCTTGGTGATATCGTTACCCTTACCCAGGGACCCCAACGCAGTAGATGTTGACAAAAGCCCACCTGGGCAGGAAGGTTCCCTAGATTCTTATCTCCAATAAACTTCTCAGCAAAAGACAGACACAAGTGAGCTGAGGTTGAAATAGTAGGGCACGAGCCTAGAGCATAAACAGGCTCAGAGACAGTGTCCAGTCCCAGCGTTCAAGCCCTAGGACAAACCAATAAAACCAAAACAAAAATAAAACCAAATCCCAAACCTAGCATTTTTCTCGCTGTATACAGAGGAAGTAATTAAGGAAATTGCTTCCTGTGTTACATACAGTTAGAAGGAAGAAGATGTCACACAATTATTTTCTTCATACCATGTTATACCAAAGCCTCAAAAAATTGCCCTTTTTTGGGCTGGGAAGGTAGCTCAGTGGTAGAGCGCATGCCTTGCAAGCCTGAGGCCCTGGGTTCGATTCCACAGCACCACATAAGCAAAAAGAAAAATACCAGAAGTGGCGCTGTGGCTCAAGTGGTAGAGCGCTAGCCTTGAGCTGAAGAGCTGAGGGATAGCGCCCAGGCCCAGATTTCAGGCCCCACTACCGGACCAAAATAAAATTACCCTTTTGCTAAATTTATAAATTAATATCATCCATTTGTTGGCAACTCTGTCTACATTATTCACATTATCATTTTATACATGAAGTGTTGGAATTATCTATTAACTGAGTTCTAATTATAACTCTTTTTTTATTTTAAATTTAATTTTATTTTATTTGTGAACATACTGTACAGAGGGGTTACAATTACATGGGCAGGATAATGCGTACATTTCTTACCAAGCATTGCAGCCTCCTCCTTTGTTTACCCTTCACCTCCCTTCCCAGCATCCCCCCTCCCCCCAATCCCAATCCTTCTCCCCCCTTCCCTCCCCCCTCCCCCCCGCACCAACGTTGTAAAGCTCGTTTTGGACATGATAACTTGTACTTCTCATGGTTGCAACAGGTCCACCTGTATCCTTAAACAACTGGTTTTTCTCCATCTCCTCCACAAGTTATACTGACATCAAATATGTGAAAGCAGAGGTTATACTGTGGGGGAGAGACATACAAAGCAACAAAGAGATAATCTTATAAATGCGTTAGAAACACATGCATGAAAGAAAAAAACATGAAAATACATATCTAAGGGTTCATTTTCCTGACATCACATTATCTGACCTTTTCCGCTTGACTCATACATATACTAGATATTGCAAATAAGGGAAACCATGGGACCTATGTTTCTTTGGGCCTGGCTTACTTCACTTAATATACTTTTTTCCAAGTTTTTCCATTTCCTAACAAATGTGGAAATGTCATTCTTTCTGTTGGAGGCATAGAATTCCACTGTGTATATATACCACATTTTCTTGATCCATTCATCTACTGAGGGGCATTTGGGTTGGTTCCAGATCTTAGCTATGGTAAATAATGCTGCAATAAACATAGTTGTGCTGTAGCTTTAGTGTGGTCTTGTTTGTAAACATTTGGGTAAATGCCCAAAAGTGGGATTGCTGGGTCATAGGGGAGTTCTATGTGAAGTCTTTTGAGGAACCTCCATACTGCTTTCCAAAGTGGTTGAACAAGTTTACATTCCCACTGTCCCTTCTGTCCACATCCCCTCCAGCATCTGTTGTTGTTAGAGTTCTTGATTTTTGCCATTCTAACTGGAGTGAGGTGATATCTCAATGTTGTTTTGATTTGCATTTCTTTCATGGCTAGGGATATTGAACATTTCTTCATGTGTCTATTGGCCATCCTTCTTTCTTCTACAGAGAAGTTTCTCTTTAAGTCTTTCGCCCACTTATTTATTGGGCAGTTGTTTCTTTGAGGATTTGTTGTTGGGGGGTTTAATTTTTTGAGTTCCAAGTATATTTTAGATATAAGACCCTTGTCCACTGTATGGCTAGTAAAGATCTTCTCCAAATCCGTGGGCTTTCTATTGATCTTGCTAGCTATGTCCTTTGCCCTGCAGAAGCTCTGCAACTTTATGCAATCCCATTTGTCAAACCTTTCTTTGATTTGTTGTGTTTCCAGGTCTCTATTCAGAAAATTTCGGCCTGAACCAAGGAGACCTAGGCTTTCTCCTATTCCATCCTGTAATGTTTTCAAAGTGTCTGCTTTGACTTCAAGGTCTTTGATCCTCTTGGAGTTGATTCTGGTACAAGGTGAAATATAAGGGTCTAGCTTTAGTTTTCTACATGTAGTTAACCAATTTTGCCAGCAACATTTACTGAAGAAGCTGTCTTTCTTCCGTTCTATTGTTTTAGCTCCCTTATCGAAGATGAGATGGCTACAGGTCTGGGTTCATTTCTTTGTTTTCAATTCTATTCCATTGGTCCTGAAGTCTGTTCTTATGCAAATACCAAGCTGCTGGATTACCATGACTTTATAGTAGAGTTTGAAATTTGGTATTGATATGCCTCCAGCAGTGTTCTTTCCGTTGAGGAGCGTTTTTGCTATTCGGGGTCTTTTATTGTTCCATATGAATTTTTGGATTGCCTCTTCTATTTCCTTGAAGAATGAGGTTGGAATTTTGATAGGTATGGTGATGAATTTGTAGATAGCCTTGGGAATTATTGCCATTTTCACGATGTTAATCTTTCCAATCCAGGAGCATGGGAGGTTTTGCCATTTTTTAAGTTCTGTGTTGATTTCCTTTTTCAAGATTTTAAAGTTTTCATCAGAGAGGTCCTCCACTTCTTTGGTTACGTTAATTCCTAGGTATTTTATTTTTTGTGAGGCTATTACAAATGGAGTTGCTCTCCTAATTTCAGCCACACTTTTCTCATTGTTGGCATACAGAAAAGCCATTGATTTTTGTGGGTTAATTTTATAACCTGCTACTTTGCCAAAGTTTTGAATCAGATTGAGTAATTTGGGAGTGGAGTCTATGGGATTTTTAAATACAAGATCATGTCATCTGCAAAGAGGGAGAGTTTTATTTCTTCTTTCCTTTTTGTATCCCCTTTATGTCTGTATCTTGTCTTATTGCTGTAGCTAGGCATTCTAATACTAGCTTGAAGAGAATTGGAGAGAGTGAGCATCCTTGTCTTGTTCCTGAATTATGAGGAAATGGCTTTAGTTTTTCACCATTAAGTATAATGCTGGCTGTAGGTTTGTCATATACTGCCTTTATTGTATTGAGGAATGATCCATGGATTCCTAATTTTTCCAAAACCTTCATCATAAAGGGGTGTTGGATCTTGTCGAATGCTTTTTCTGCATCTATTGAGATAACCATGTGGTTCATATTCTTGCTCCTGTTGATGTGATGAATAATATTAATTGATTTGCATATATTGAACCAGCTTTGCATCCCTGCAATGAATCCTGTTTGATCGTGGTTTATGAATTTTTGGATGAATTTTGAAGTCGATTGGTGAAAATTTTGTTGAGAAGTTTTGCATCAATGTTCATCAAAGAAATGGGTCTATAGTTCTCTTTCTTTGATGAGTCCCTGCCTGGATTTGGGATGAGGGTTATCATGGATTCCTAGAATGTGTTCGGTAGTGAGTTTTCTCTTTTAATTTCATTGAAGAGTTGGAGGAGTATTGGTATGAGCTCTGCGTTGAAGGCCTTGTAAAATTCTGCTGTAAAACCATCTGGTCCTAGACTTTTCTTAGCTGGAATGTCTCTTATTGCTGTTTCTATTTCAATGCTTGATATGGGCCTGTTAAGCTAGTTTAACTCATCTTGGTTTAGTTTTGGCATGTCAATATTTGCTAGGAAAAGGTCCATTTCTGTCAAGTTCTCAAACTTATTAGCATAAAGTTTTGAGAAGTACTCCCTTATAATGTTCAGAATCTTGGTTGTTTCCGTGGTGATGTTTCCATTCTCATCTCTGAGTTTATTAATTTGGGTGTGTTCTGTTCTTTTTCTGATAAGATTTGCTAAGGGTCTGTCAATTTTGTTAAGTTTTTCGAAGAACCAACTCTTTGTTTGTGGATTATTTCTGTAGTTTTTTGGATTCTAATTCATTTAATTCTCATTTAATTTTACTTATTTCTTTCTGTCTACTGGTTTAGGGTTTATCTCGCTGCTCTTTTTCAAGGAGGTTTAGATGTGTCATTTAATTGTTAGTTTCAGATCTCTCCAATTTGTTGATGTAGGAGCTCAGAGCTATAAACTTGCCTCTGAGTAGTGCCTTTGCTGTGTCCCAGAGGAGCTGGTAATTTGTGTGTTCATTTTTGTTGAATAGCATGAACATTTGAATTTCCTTTCTAATCTCCTCCATGACCCACTCATGATTCAGCAGTGTGTTGTTCAGCCTCCATGTGATACCGAACTTTCTTTGGTGGCTTTTGGTGTTGAGTTCTAATTTTATTCCCTTGTGGTCAGAGAGGATGCAAGGTGTAACTTCAATGTTTCTGAATTTAGACAAGTTTGCTTTGTGGCCTAGAATGTGGTCTACTTTAGAAAACGTTCCAAGTGCTGCTGAGAAAAACGTGTATTCTGATGCTGCTGGGTGAAATGTTAGATGTCTGTTAAGTCTAGTTGATCTATGCAGCTGTTTAGATCTGTGGTTTCTCTTGAGTTTTTGCCGAGTTGATCTATCTAGTGGGGAGAGTGGTGTTTTAAAATCCCCAACAATTAATGTCTTTGGATTGATATGGGATTTGAGGGAAAGTAGTGTTTCTGTGATAAATTTGGGTGCTGTATTTTTAGCGAATAGATATTTAGACTTGTAATATCCTGCTGAAGGAGAGATCCTTTAATTAGTATGTAGCGACCTTCTTTATCTCTTCTCACGAATTTTAATTTGAAGTCTATTTTATCTAATATTAGGATTGCAACTCCCGCCTGTTTATGGGGGCCGTTTGCTTAGTAGATTTTGTTCCAGCCTTTCACATTGATAATGTGTTTGTTTTTATGGGCAAGATGTGACTCCTGCAGGCAGCAGATAGAAGGGTCTTGTTTTTTAATCCAACTAGACAGTCTATGTCGCTTAATTGGAGAGTTCAGTCCCTTAACGTTAAGAGATAGGACTGAGAGGTATTTGGGAGTTCCTGCCATGTTATCCACCTGCTTGGGGTCTGTGAAAACTGTGTTCTTCCTATGGTTCTTGGATTCTCAGTTTGGGTGCAGTTTCTTGGCCTTTATTGTGGTCTTGTTGGTTTTCTATGTGTAGGACATCTTTAAGAAACTTTTGTAGGGCTGCTTTGGTGGAGATGTATTGTTTCAATTTTTCTTTGCTATGGAAGGTTTTTATTTGACCTTCAGTTATGAAGGAGAGTTTGGCTGGGTACAGTATTCTTAATTGATAGTTGTTTGTTTTTAGGGCATGGCATACATCATTCCAGGCTCTTCTTGCTTTGATTGTCTCTGCTGAGAAATCTGAGGTGATTCTAATTGGTTTCCCTTTAATAGGTGATTAACCTTTTCTCCTTGACAGCTTTAAGGATCTTTTCCTTGTTCTGAGGTGATCCTGTGTGGATTATAATATGAGGGTGGGATGTCCTATTCTGGTATGGTCTATTTGGGGTTCTAAAAGCTTCTTGTATCTGAATAGGCCTATCTTTTTGTATGTTTGCAAAGTTCTCTGCTAGGATCCTGTTAAACACATTTCCTAGACCATTAACTTCTGTTTCTAGGTGCTCCTCTACACCCATTATTCTTAGATTAGGCCTTCTGATGGTGTCTTCCAGGTGTTGGATAGATCTATCATATTTCTTGGACTTGACTTGGATGGTTGTATGTTCTTTCTCTATAATATCTAGGCTGTCTTCAATCCCTGAGATTCGATCTTCTGCATGGACTAACCTGCTGTCAAGACACTCTACTTTGTTTTTTATCTCTTTTCCTTCCATTTGGTCGGCTTTGATTGCTTCAAATTCTTTGTTGAAGCTCTGTTTTAGGTCTTGTATGAATTTCTTTATTTCCTTAATTTGGTGTTCAGTGTTTGTTCTCAAATCACTTAGTTGATTGGTTATGGTTTCTTTGGACTCCCATTCCTTCTGTTGGGTTCCATTCAGCATTCCCTTTGTGGTCTCCCTGACTTTCTTCAGCTCTTTGTTAATGGATTCCATGAATGCCTTTAGTGATCTTTGTGTATTCTCTATCTGCTCTCTCAATTCCTATATTACTCTTTGATCAGCTTCCTCCCGTTCATGGGATTCCTGCAGTTTTCTTTGAGTGTTCTCATCCTGCTCACGCCATTCCTCCCTTTCTCTTTGAGTATTCTCAAGTTGCTCACGCAAATCCTGTATCAGTTTTTGAGTAGCTTCTTCACGCTTATGATATTCCTCTATAAACTTTTGGAATCCCTCCTCTCTCTCCCTATCACGCTCATACAGAGTCCTTTGTAAGTTGTCAAACTTTTCATTTATCATGTTTGCCAGCAGTGTTTGTAGAGCTATTTGGGAACTCTCCTCTGGATTATTCATTATCTGTTCTGTCCCCTGGTTTCCGAGATTGGGAATTGAGATACCTGGATTTGCCATTTTTCTTGTGTTTTTTCCGGCTTACTCTCTCCATTTGAGATGAAAATAGCACCAGTTTTGTGCTAGAACACTCTCTTAAGGCTACCATCAACCAAAGTTTGCATTTGTACAGTCAATAGTCTACAGATACAATCTAGTTCAACAGATACATCTATTCAGCATCAAATAACTAAATGTTAATAGGCTTTGAACCGCAGAGAAGAATTTGGAAAACCAGAAATTATTAGGGTTATGGAGAAATGTGGGTAAAATATAGGAACAGATTGGTGTGGGGAGGCACAGGGAGAGTTAACTATGTCCTAATCTCAATGCAGAAAATAGGTTGGGTAGGATGCAAGTAGAGAGAGAGAGAAAAAGTAGAAAGGGAAAGGGAAATGGAAAGAGACCAGAAAAAAATAGAAACGTAAAAATTAATGTTATTATGGACATTAAAAGGCAATCTATTTAGAGAGGAATGTGAATATATTGAGAGATGGGGAGGGACATAGAGGAGATGTGAAAAACTTAAAAAATGCTTAAAATATTATATAGGTATGAAGAGGTAGTACTGCTATTAAGGAATTTAAGTCTCAGAGTTTTTGAATTGAGTAATAAATTTGTGGATTAAGTGTGTACACAATGGGGGATATGGTCTACTATTTAACTACCGGTTTATCTGAGGAAGTGCAGGACAAGAGTTAAGTCACATAAAGAAGAACAAAAGAGAGGAAAAGGTGAAAAGGATAAGAAAGGGAGAAAAAAAGACCAGAAGTTCAGTAGAGCTAAACAAAAAACAAAAAGATAATTAAAAAAGAAAGAAAAAGAAAAAGAAGACAAGAAAAGAAAGGAAAACGCACATTCACCTATTCCGAAAATAAAAATTATAAGAGGAAAAATAAGGTATTGGAAAACAGTTTTTTTTTTTTAAAAAGGCAAAAATTAAAGAATAATAAAAGTTTTAGAAAAGAAAAAAAATTATATATATAAGGTACCAAAAAAAAAAAAAAAGAAGAAGAAGAGGAAGAAAAATAAAAGTTCTTTGATTTTTTTTTTTTGATTTTTTTGGGAGGGGTGGGAAGAATCCTGTATCTCCCTTCTGTCTGTAACCAGCCTCTTGTTGGAGTTTCTGGTCTGCTTGAGGTCCTGTGGCTTGATTGGTTTCTTAAGTCAGTTTGTTCGAACAGGCAGAAAAATGCTCTGCTTTACCCAAGATTTTGAGATCCCCCTCCCAAGTTAGTTTAATGGGAAGCAGATCTGCTTTGAGAATCACCAAGGAGGGGGATGCAGTGATGAGGCTAGGTTCTGGGTAGAGTTGAGGCCTTTCAACAAACAGTAGCTTTTCCCTGGGGCTATTTTGTGAAAAACTCAAAGAGCCCAGCCTGGAGCCATTCTCAGGGTTTCAGTTTTTCAATTGATTGTGGAGGCTGCTAGAGGGAGGGGCAGCCTCTGGCCTGGTTACCCAGTGGGAAAAGTCATTCCTATGGCTGGCGCCTGAGCTGGGTGACTTTTCACTGGATGGAGCTGAGTCTGTAAGTTCACTTTGCCGTTAAGTTCTTGTGACCTGCTAAATGACTCATTTTATTCCAAGGCCTGAGTTGGAGCTAGCAGCTCCTCCGAGCTTTGAAGGTATCCAAGATGGAGATCTCCGGTACTGGGGGGGGAGGGGTGGCCTTCCCTCCTCTGCTCCCTGAGCAGGAGTGAGGACGTCAGGCTTCTACTCACGCCGAGTCTTGGTTCCTGGGTCATCTCTCCTCTGCAAACTGCAGGATGAACATGTCTGCTCCTTGTCGGTTCTTGCTGGTGTTGAGTAGAATCCGCTCACCCGCTGCGTCTGGCTCCTTCATCCCAGACTCTCTGTGGCTCAGGTTTGGGTGCCCTGCGGTCGCCGCCGCGACCCTGCCGCCACCGCGGTGGCTGCTGGCAAGCACTCAGATGTGTCTCCTTGCCTTGGCTTTCCCTCTCTTGCCTAACTCTCTGTCCTGTGATGGCACACGTGGTGTGATTCTCTGGCTTATGACTGTTCACTGGAACTCTAAAACTGCTTTCTATGGGAGAGCTTGTTCAGATTCCAGCTTCTCCTACGCCATCTTCCCGGAACCTCCCTAATTATATCTCTTATGAAAGAATATTCTAGGCAAATAGAATGCAAGAAACATTTCCAAATTTGTCAATTAAACACTGTGCTTAAAAAGAATTTTGTAAGTATCTTATAGAATATGAAATTACAAACAAAACCAAAATATTTATTTTAAATCTAAACTCCAATTTAGCAAGATCTACATAGTCCTTCATTAGATTAACTTTGCGATTTCTCCTGGCTTAAGTTTTTGTAATCCTTCATCCTTTCCTTGGAATCTAACAGAGTGATGATTACTTACTTTTTCAAATTTTGGAAGGGAATCATGATCCATTTTGCATCTAAGTATGTTCTGTAATGAAGAGTGCATTTAAAACACAACTGAGGATTATAAATGAGTTGCATTTCAATAGGAAACTTGACTTCTCAAAACATAATTACAAAATTATCACAAACGTCCAACTTTGTATTCCTTTCTTGTTTGGTTTGTTTTATTAAGACAAAATTATACTACCTGGTCCAGGGAAGGTATCACTGTGTAATTCCACTATCTAATCTCCTATCTTAATCTCAGTGCTAGAATTCTAGCCTTGTATCACATTGCCAATCCATAATTTCTTGGTTTATTTAATCTAGATACAGACTAGCAAATTCTGAACTTCTCCAGTAATATTATCCACTGCACTGCTCAGAGTGTTCATGTACTCTTTTCAAAGATGTTCTAACATTTTACTGAGGATATGAACATTTTCAGATGCACCTGCAGGAATCTCTGATTCATTCCTCCATAGATCTGATCACTTTAATAATGATTACTTGACTCTCTTACTATCTCTGGTCCCTATCTATGTAATATTCTTAAACTTTTTTGAAGAAAGTTCACTTGAGGACTCTCTAACATTAAAAATTATCACTTGATTCTAGTCTTACTCAGGACAGATTTTCTATTGTTTTCTAACTTTTTCACATATTCTGAGAGTTGCTTCATATGTGTATTTGTGCACATATAAGTGCCTCTGTATATATGTGTATGATTGCATGTATGTATGCAAAGCCTCAACATCTTATTCAGCAATCTTGCTCATGACTGGTATTCTAATAGTTGAGCCATTCTTCCAATCCAGCTTTTGGCTGGTTAATTATATATAGTTTCTCAAAGACTGTTCTGTCCAGGCTGGATGCAAACTGAACTTCCCAGACTCCTTTACATTCTTGGGTTTTATTGCTCCAGTAGTATCAACTTTTAAATTACAAATATTTTGTGAGTGTAAAGGCTAAGTTGTAGCATAGATTTTTAACTCAAGAATTCATATAAAGATAGATGAACATGCACATTACATATGCTGAGTGTACACTGTTAGAAATGTGATATTAAGCTGGGTGGTGGTGAGATCTTCGGATAGGGTTAAAAGCCAGCCCGGGCAGGAAAGTCCCAGAGACTCTTTTTCCAATTAACTACAAGAAAATTAAAAGTGGTACTGTGGCTCAGGTATAGAGCATTAGCCTTGAGCTGAATAGCAGAGGGACAGCTCCCAGCCCTGTGTTCAAGTGCCAAGACCACCACCAACAAAAAATATATAAGTAAAGGAAAGAAAATAAATGTGATCTTATCCACCAGTTCATGGCTAATATAATCCCTGCTCCCTCAGGATGGACTTTTTTTTCCGATTAAGTCCACGCTCTTATATCTCATTTGCATTGGAAACAGAATTATGCTTCCATACTACTGTCTACAAAGTTGCATGATTAGCAAGCTTGATTTAGAAAGGTAGTGGCCTCATACTTCGTGTTCCACGTAGGAGTAATGCTAAGTGACATCAACTGTATAGACATCTCTTTTCAAAGAAGAAATATTAGATGTTTATTGTAAACCTAATATTTGACATTTTTTTCTTTTTTTTTTATTGTGAGAATACCATACAGAGAAGTTACAATTACACAGGCAAGATAACGAGCACATTTCTTATCAAGCATTGTTGCCTCTTCTTTATTTCCCCTTCCCATCCATTCCCATACTCCCCCTCTTCCCTCACCCCATCCTCGCCCCCCACCAAAGTTGTAAAGTTCGTTTTTTGACATAATGACTTGTACATCTCATTATTGCAATGGGTCCACCTGTATCCCTAAAATATTTGTTTTTAGAGAATATGTCCAGCAAAGAATCCATAACATAACTCAGCAAAAGTAGGTGCACTGAATCATTTTGGAATTAATTTTTTTGCTTGGGAAGATTATTGATCTTGTCCTTCCTTTTGGGGAAATTTAAAGTCATATTTCACTTTTTTGTTGGTTGTGTGGCTTGAATTCTGATCCTGGGCACTGTCCCTCAGCTCTTCAGTTCAAATTGAGCGCACTACCACTTTAGCTACAGCACCACTTCCGGGTTTCTGGTGGTTAATTGTAGATAAGGGTCTCGTGGACTTTTCCTTGCTTTGAACCACAATCCTCTGGTCTTAACCTCCTGAGTAGCTAGGATTACAGGTGTAAACCACCAACACCCAGATCATATTTGCATGTATGTGCACTGAATGACACTGTGTAGACAAAGAATGGAATTTTTAACCAAATGATAACATAGCAGATTTTCAGAAAAATTGAGGTAGCAGTAAATATGTCCTCCTTTCCATTTTGTTATGTTAATGACTCATGAGCTATGGGACCCTTACATTAGCATCCTGTGACATCTGTATAGGTGTATTTAGTATCAGGAAATGTTTATAGAGAAATGTAGAAAGAATGAGACTTTTAGAAAACAAAGGAGATAAGGTATGAAAGAACAGCATAGAAGGAGATACATTTATCATTTATCATAGAAGGAGATACATTTATCATACATTTATCAAGCCTAAGAGATTTAGAATGCTAAAGGCAATGAGGAAAAGCCTACTTGACAACTAGTTCTTCAATAACCAAAAATGGTTCTCTAGACCAGTTTCTGGTAAACTTAGTTACTATCATTTTTTCCTTCCATCTGGAATTACTCCTTATTTTCTGTCACAATTATTAATTAGCTTCTGCTTTTTTGGTACCAAAACTGACCAAAAAGATTTCAAAATTACACTTAGACTATTTTCACTCTGTGATTAGCAGTTATGACACAAAATCCTGAAATCGTGGAATTTCCAGAATTAATCTTCACCTAACATCTAAGCACATTCCAGGCATTAATTGCTGTGACTTAATGAACAAAACTTTTTTCAACACAGTATCCTAACATGAGTAAAATACATGAATTAGGGGCTATTGTCAAGTGTCAGTATGGAAGGAGCAATTATATATTTCAAGTATGGGTTCTTTATTTTCCAATTACTATTTTTTTTTTTGCCAGTTCGGGGCTTAAACTCAGGGGTAGGGAATTATTCCTGAGCTTTTTTTTTTCTCAAGGCTAGCACTCTACCACTTGAGGCACAGCATTCCTTTCAGTGTTTTTCTTTTTTATGTGTTACTGAGGAATTGAACCCAGGGTTTCATGCATGCTAGGCAATCACCATACCATGAAGCCACATTCCCAGAGCCCTAAGAGACTTTCTTAAGAAGACATTACATTTTCATTCCGTAAGTATGTATCATAAGTTTGTCCAGATGCTAGAAAATGATGTAGAAAGCAATACAATATAATAAGTCCAGTAAGGCTGGATGGACAATGAATTTCACAGTCTAGCCAGGGCACAGTGGGTCTTACCTCAGGGAGCTGTTTCAACAGGCTAAGCCAGACAGCTCCTGACCCACAGCCCACTTCCAGAATGAGAGGGTCACCTTGGATTCCAGCCACATGGGGATGCTTGGCCCCTCCTCCAGCACCCATTCAACCAGTTTTTGTGAAAGAGAGACAGAAAAGTCAGAATTACAATTAAGTCGGGTGTCAGTGGCTCAGAACTCTAATCTTAACTACACAGAAGGCTGAGATATGAGGATCATGGTTCATAGCCAGCCCTGGCAGGAACGTCTCTGAGACTCTTATTTCCAAAGAACCACCAGAAAACCAGAAGTGGTGCTGTGGGCTCAAGTGGTAGAGCACTAGCCTTTTGCTGAGGATCTCAGGAATAGCGCCAATGCCTAGGGTTCAAGCCCCCAACTGACAAGAAGTGGACTTCCTACCACAGGAAGTGGATTGAATAGCACCCATTGTCCTTGGGAGCATGGTAATGAAGTCAGGACGAGTTTCCTGTGAAGTTGAAGTGATAAGGAGATCACCTGACTTCTCTGTGCCTCGGTTTCCCCAGATGCAAAACTCAACACAGTGAAGCGTCCCCTTCCTCATGGGGATATGGTAATGATGAAAGAGAGCCATGTTTTTTTCAAAATCCCCACCTGTTGCATGATTAATAACTGACCCCACCTGAGCCTTTTGCGGGTATCTTCCTGTCATTTGTGAACAGAATAGCCAAGAACCTTCTCTAAAGGCCACTCCCTCCATACCAAGCCATGCTCCAGAGATTCCCTCTGTATAAACCCCTTGTTCCCTTAAAACTGTCCTGTGAGGAGAATGAGGTCTGATGGTTGTGGCTCTACCCAGAGCTTCACCTGTGGTCAAGAATCGGCTGCTGTGGACTAAATGTTTGGGATAATCCATCTAAATCGATGACTGAACATGGTGCTACATGTCTACCATCCCAACTACAGAGGACCAGGCCTGGTGGAGCATACCTGTCCCAGATAGGAGGACCTCAATCCAGTCCAACCAGAGCATATATTGAGTCTCTGTTTCAGAAATGCCCAAGACAGAAAGGTGACTCCTCAGAGCCAGGGTGAGGAAACAAGCAGGGGTTCATGGTGGCCCCAGAGGGGTGACTGACCCCGGGTAGTGGTGATTTGGGGCAGCCACTCACCTGTGCTGTTGGGAAAAGCTGCTGGAGGCTGCTCCAGGTGGGGCAAGCATCAATGGCAGCAGCATTGCAAACAGATGGGCCAAGAGCAGAGAACCAGGGCCAGGGACCAGGTCAGGGCTTTAGGCGGGCTGGCAGGCACCATTACCTGAGGTTTGAAATCCTGCACTTTGGGAAGGAGGTAGGGAGCCGGGGTGTGGGCAGGCATCTCAATTTCTTACTATAATCTAAAGTCTCTTGAGTCTCTTCCTCACCACTCAGCCACCTCTACCTTCCTCAACTGCTGGTAGTGTTGTAAACTAACAGAGGGAATCCAGGTGCTACTGGGCATCATGGAATGTGGGCGTGGTCACGATTCTTGTATCCCATTGGTCAGAAAGAACCATGAAATAATGGGGGTGTGGCTGGAATTCTGTGATGCAAGCAGCATGGGCGGAGTCAAGAAGACAGCAGCTCCCCCAGCCCTTTTCCCAGGGACCAATTCAGTTGGAGACAAGAGGGTGACCTGCTTTAGCTGGATAGCTGCACAGATTGTTGTGTATGTCTGTTTGTTACAAGACCCGGACCTTGAACTCAGGATCTGGGAACAGTCTGCGAGCTGCTTTTGCTCAAGGCTCGCCTTCCACACTGGAGCCCTGGACTTCTGGCTTTGTTGGAACTGAAGTTGGACAGAGGTCTCAAGAAGTTCCTGCCTAGGATGACTTTGACCATGATCCTCCCATTACAGCTTTGCAAGTATCAAAGAGGACTGCTGAGAGCCTCTGGTGCCTGCCTAATCATTGGTCTTGCTGATATTCTTGGACAGACCGGTGAGTACCCTATCCCCAGGTTGAAGTGGTGGGAGCTGGAGCCCACAGTTGGAATCCTGGTCCTGCCACCTCCAAATGGCAGGAGATTCTAAGGAACTCATTCCTATCCATATGAATACCAGTGGAATGTGATGTATGTTATGATTGAATGGGCAGTTCTTTAATGATTCTAGGATAAAATTATATACAATATATTATAGGACACTGATCGAATTTTGTTAATTCTTTATTAAGCATTTAAACAATCACATTCATAAAATTTAGACATAATAAAATACATAAGAATTGGGCCTCACATACTGCAAAAGTGCCATTTTTCTGCCAGGTCTGGGATTGAAACTCATGGTCTTAGTAACTCTGTTGCACTGTGTGGGAATGGGAAGCTGGCCTCCTTGAAGTCAAGAAATTCTGGTCTGTTCCTTTTGCCTAAAATAGATCCTCACCACTAGAAACCATCCTATTCATGTACAATTTACATATATGATTTATATTTATATACATTGGTTAACTCCATATTGCATTCAGTATAGTTATTTTATTTTTTGTTTTATTCATGTATTGTCCATTTATTTTATTGACTATTATGGAACATAAAACATTGATTACATTGATTACACAGGATATAGGTCTGCATATGTATTCCACTTCATACCTTACACCTAGGACTTTCACAGAAAAGGAAAACATGAGTCACCATCATCTTCTTACTCCACGATTCATTTTTGGTAGTGCTGGCATCTGAACTCAAGGCCTACAAGCCTACAAGGCCCAATTCATGAGTGGGTGAGTGTTAGCATGCCATCCTGGAGCAAATTGAGCTGACAGGGTGTTCCCAGGACCTCAGATCAAGCCCCAGGGGTTACCAAAATAAGAAAAGATTGACATGCAGATGGCAGTACGCTAATAAATATATATTTTATAGAGTGTCAAAGATGTCTATACATTATTCAGTTATATAAACTACATTCTTACCAATTCCTGGGTATTAATTATGCCTCAATGTAATTAATGTAATGTAATTAATTGTTTTCATTCTTAAACTATTAATGAAATCAGTGTCCTGAAATTATTGCATTCCTTTAAGTAATAATATTCTTTCAATACTTCATAAATACTAAATCAAATCAATTAGCCTCCTGAAATGATGCTGTCTAATTTTATAGAGCATCATCCATGATCAATTCATTCAACCGTGACATTGACAACATTCCATTGTTAATCCAGATAGTCTGGCAGCCTTCAGCAATGCAAGGTGAAGTACCCTTTGCAACAGTGTCATTCAGACACATGAGGGTCACCATGCAAAGGAAGAAAACGTCTTAAAATGGCCATTTTTTTGTGCATTGCTTTCCCTGCAAGGCCTGGGGGTCTAGGATCCCAGGAGGAGCTGTAGATCTAGTGGCTGTACCCCAGCCTAGGGTTATCAAAGCTGAGGCAGAGTTGCCATGACCTGAGTTCAAGCGCCGTATTGAGAAAAGTAAAATAAAAAAAAAATTAGCTCCCTGGCTTGTAATTCATGCTGTTTATTCTTCCAGGCTTTGGATTCGAACTCAGGAGATGGGTAAACCTGAAGCAATGGGGATGAAGATAAAAAAAGTCAGGCCTGTTCACTAGTACTGAATTCAAGCCCCAGTCCTGGAAACATACTATTTATATACATTGTAAAGATAGGATTTATACTTAACTATAGATGTTCAGCAATACATGTTTGTTTTTTTTGTTTTATTCATTTATTTAACATTGATTGTATTATGATGAAACCCCTTCCATGTATTACATTGATGACATCCTTTCACAGAGCATTTAGATTTATAGAAATGTTCTCCATCATGCCAGGATTCTCAGGATCAACATGGATATTCAGAGAAAAGGAAAACAAGTTTCACACTTGGCTTTTTACTCCACGATTCACTTGTTGGTAGTGCTGGGATCTTAACTCAGGGCCTAGTAGGACCAATTGGTCAATAGGTCAAGGTGAACACACTAACCTGTGAGCAACTAACGAGCTAGGCCATTCCCAGGATCTGACATTGATCATAAGGTTGGTCCACTATAGTCATGAATTCATAATTTAAACATACGATCTAAATTTACATACATGTGTGTACAGCATCTTGTGTTCGGTAAACTTCTCCTTATTTTGTTTCTACTTCATGGAGGTATTGTGTATTTTACTAAGTAAGGTGCCAGGTTTAACTGTGCTGACATGGATGACAAACTGTTCCCATGGTTATAGGGTTGCCTATGAATTCCCCTTCCTAGTTGAGACGCAGGATTTACACAGGAGATGAAAACATTTACAACAACTGGCTTCTGACATCAGGATGAAAATTTTGTGAGTGCTGGGATTTGAACTCAGGTTTGGATAGCTCTGTTGCACTGAGGGGAAAAGGGAAGTTCACCATACTTGAAGACTATAATGTCAGGCCTGGTACAGGGCCTAATTTGAAGCCCCAGCAGTGAAAAATATAGCAAGCCCACTTTTTTATTTTTTTATTTTTTTAAATTTTATATTATTTTATTTGTGAATATATTGTACGGAGGGGTTACAATTACATGGGCAGCATAATGCGTACATTTCTTACCAAGCATTGCAGCCTCCTCCTTTGTTTACCCTTCACATCCCTTCCCAGCCTCCCCCTCCCTCCCAATCCCAATCCTTATCCTCCCCCCCATCGCACCCCCCGCACCGACATTGTAAAGCTCATTTTGGACATGACAACTTGTACTTCTCATTGTTTCAACAGGTCAACCTGTATCCTTAAACGAATTGTTTTCCATATCTCCTCAAAAAATTATACCTACATCAAATATAGTGAAAGCAGGGGTTATACTGTGGGGGAGGGACATACAAAGCAACAAAGAAATAATCTTATAAATGCGTTAGAAACACATGCATGAGAGTAAAAACATTAACATACATATCTAAGGTTTCATTTTCCTAACATCACATTATCTGACCTTTTCCCCATGACTCATACCTATACTAGATATGGCAAATAAGGGAAACCATGGGGCCTATGTTTCTTTGGACCTGGCTTACTTCACTTAATATAATTTTTTCCAAGTTTTTCCATTTCCTAACAAATGGGGAAATGTCATTCTTTCTGATGGAGGCATAGAACTCCATTGTGTATATATACCACATTCTCAAGATCCATTCAAATATTGAGGGGCATCTGGGTTGGTTCCATATCTTAGCTATGGTAAATAATGCTGCAATAAGCATAGTTGTGCTGGTAGCTTTAGTGTGGTCTTGTTTGTATGCATTTCGGTAAATGCCCAAAAGTGGGATTGCTGGGTCATAGGGGAGCTCTATGTGAAGTCTTTTGTGGAACCTCCATACTGCTTTCCAAAGTGGTTGAACAAGTTTACATTCCCACCAACAATGAAGTAAGGTTCCCTTCTGTCCACATCCCCTCCAGCATCAGTTGTTGTTAGAGTTCTTGATTTTTGCCATTCTAACTGGATTGAGGTGGTATCTCAATGTTGTTTTGATTTGCATTTCTTTTATGGCTAGGGATGTTGAGCATTTCTTCATGTGTCTATTGGCCATCCTTCTTTCGTCTTCAGAGAAGTTTCTCTTTAAGTCTTTCGCCCACTTATTTATTGGGCAGTTGTTTCTTTGAGGATTTGTTGTTGGGGGATTTAATGTTTTGAGTTCCAAGTATATTTTAGATATGAGACCCTTGTCACTGTATGGCTAGTAAAGATCTTCTCCCAATCCGTGGGCTTTCTATTGATCTTGCTAGCTATTTCCTTTGCCATGCAGAAGCTCTGCAACTTTATGCAATCCCATTTGTCCAACCTTTCTTTGATTTGTTGTGTTTCCGGGTCTCTATTCAGAAAATTTCGGCCTGAGCCAAGGAGACCTAGGGTTTCTCCTATTCCATCCTGTAATGTTTTCAGAGTGTCTGCTTTGACTTCGAGGTCTTTGATCCATTTGGAGTTGATTCTAGTGCAGGGTGAAATATAAGGATCTAGCTTTAGTTTTCTACATGTAGTTAACCAATTTTGCCAGCACCATTTACTGAAGAGTTTGTCTTTGTTCCATTCTATTATTTTAGTTCCCTTATCGAAGATTAGATGGCTATAGGTCTGTAGGTTCATTTCTGGGTTTTCAATTCTATTCCACTGGTCCTGATGTCTGTTCTTATGCCAATACCAAGCTGTTTGGATTACTATGGCTTTATAGTAGAGTGTGAAATTTGGTGTTGATATTCCTCCAGAAGTGTTCTTTCCATTGGGGAGCATTTTTGCTATTCGGGGTCTTTTATTGTTCCATATGAATTTTTGGATTGCCTCTTCTATTTCCTTGAAGACTGAAGTTGGAATTTTGATAGGTATCGTTTTGAATTTGTAGATATCCTTGGGAAGTATTGCCATTTTCAGGATGTTAATCTTTCCAATCCAGGAGCATGGGAGGTTTTGCCATTTTTTAAGTTCTGTGTTGATTTCCTTTTTCAAGATATTAAAGTTTTCATCATAGAGGTCCTTCACTTCTTTGGTTAAGTTAATTCCTAGGTATTTTATTTTTTGTGGGGATATTACAAATGGAGTTGCTTTCCTAATTTCTGCCACACTTTTCTCATTGTTGACATAGAGAAAAGCCATTGATTTTTGTGGGTTAATTTTATACCCTGCTAATTTGCCAAAGTTTTGAATCAGCTTGAGGAATTTGGGAGTGGAGTCTGTGGTATTCTTTAAATACAAGATCATGTAGTTTGCAAAGAGGGATTGTTTTATTTCTTCTTTCCCTATTTGGATCCCTTTATGTCTGAGTCTTGTCTTATTGCTGTACGTAGGCATTCTAATACTAGATTGAAGAGAAGTGGCGAGAGTAGACATCCTTGTTTCATTCCTGAGTTGAGAGGAAATGGCTTTAGTTTTTCACCATTAAGTATAATGCTGGCTGTAGGTTTGTCATATACAGCCTTTATTGTATTGAGGAATGTTCCATGGATTCCTAGTTTTTCTAGAATCTTCAAATGCTTTTTCTGCATCCATTGAGATAACCATGTGGTTCTTATTCTTGCTCCTGTTGATGTGATGAATAACATTAATTGATTTGCGTATATTGAACCAGCTTTGCATCCCTGAAATTAATTCTGTTTGATCATGGTGTATGATTTTTTGGATGAATTATTGGAGTCGGTTGGCCAAAATTTTGTTGAGAAGTTTTGCATAAATGTTCATCAAAGAAACGGGTCTATAGTTCTCTTTCTTTGATGAGTCCCTCCCTGGTTTTGGGATGAGGGATATGATGGATTCATAGAATGTGTTCGGTAGTGAACTTTCTCTTTCAATTTCATTGAAGAGTTGGAGGAGTATTGGTGTGAGTTCTGCTTTGAAATCCTTGTAGAATTCTGCTCTAAAACCATCTGGTCCTGGACTTTTCTTAGCTGGAATGTCTCTTATTGCCGTTTGTATTTCAATGCTTGATATGGGCCTGTTAAGCCTGTTTAACTCATCTTGGTTAAGTTTTGGCATGTCAATATTTGCTAGGAAAAGGTCCATTTCTGTCAAGTTCTCAAACTTATTAGCATAAAGTTTTGAGAAGTATTCCCTTAAAATGTTTTGAATCTTGGTTGTTTCCGTGTAGATGTTTCCATTCTCATCTCTGAGTTTATTTATTTGGGTGTGTTCTCTTCTTTTTCTGACAAGATTTGCTAAGGGTCTGTCAATTTTGTTAATTTTTTCGAAGAACCAACTCTTTGTTTTGTTGATTCTTTCTATAGTTTTTTTGGATTCTAATTCATTTAATTATGATTTAATTTTAATTATTTCTTTCCGTCTACTGTATTGGGGTTTATCTTGCTTCTCTTTTTCAAGGAGGTTCAGATGTCCCATTAAATTGTTGGTTTCAGATCTCTCCAATTTGTTGATGTAGGAACTCAGAGCTATAAACTTGACTGTGAATACTGCCTTAGCTGTGTCCCAGAGTAGCTAGTAATTTGTGAGTTCATTTTTGTTGAATACCATGAACATTTGAATTTCCTTTCTAATCTCTTCCATGACCCACCCGTGATTTAGCAGTTTGTTGTTCAGCGTCCCTGTGATACCACACTTTCTTCGGTGGCTTTTGGTGTTGAATTCTAATTTTTTTTCCTTGTGGTAAGAGAGAATGCATGCTATAACTTCAATGTTTCTGAATTTAGACAAGTTTGCTTTGTGGCCTAAAACGTCGTCTATTTTAGAAAATGTTCCATATGCTGCTGAGAAAAACGTGTATTCTGATGCTGCTGGATGAAATGTTCAGTAGATATCTGTTAAATATATTTGATCTATGCAGCTGTTTAGATCTGCAGTTTCTCTGTTGAGTTTTTTACGAGTTCATCTATCTAGTGGGGAGAGTGGTATGTTAAAATCCCCAACAATTAATGTCTTTGGATTTATATGGGATTTGAGGGAAAGTAGTGTTTCTTGGATAAATTTGGGTGCTTCATTGTTTGGCGAGTATATATTTAGAATTGTAATCTCCTCCTGAAAGAGAGATCCCTTAATTAGTATGTAGCGACCTTCTTTATCTCTTCTCACGAATTTTAATTTGAAGTCTATTTTATGTGATATTAGCATTGCAACTCCCGCCTGTTTATGGGGGCCGTTTGCTTGGTAGATTGTGTTCCAGCCTTTCACATTGATAATGTGTTTGTTTTTCGGGCAAGATGTGACTCCTGCAGGCAGCAGATAGAAGGGTCTTGTTTTTTAATCCAACTAGACTGTCTGTGTCACTTAATTGGAGAGTTCAGTCCGTTAACGTTAAGAGAAAGGACTGAGAGGTATTTGGGAGTTCCTGCCATGTTATCCACCTTCTTGGGGGCTGCGAAAACTGGGTGTTTCCTATGGCTCTTGGATTCTCAGTTTGGGTGCAGTTTCTTGGCCTTTATTGTGGTCTTGTTGGTTTTCTATTTGTAGGACATCTGTAAGAATCTTTTGTAAGGCTGGTTTGGTGAAGATATATTGTTTCAATTTTTCTTTGCTATGGAAGGTTTTTATTTGGCCTTCAATTATGAAGGAGAGTTTAGTTTGGTACAGTATTCTTGGTTGATAATTGTTTGTTTTTAGGACATGGCATACATCATTCCAGGCTCTTCTTGCTTTGATTGTCTCTGCTGAGAAATCTGAGGTGATTCAAATTGATTTGCCTTTATAGGTGATTAATCTTTTCTCCTTGACAGTTTTAAGGATGTTTTCCTTGTTCTGAGGTGATCTTGTGTGGATTATAATGTGAGGATGGGATGTCCTATTCTGGTCTTGTTTATTTGGAGTTCTAAAAGCTTCTTGTATCTGAATAGGCCTATCTTTTTGCATGTTTGGGAAGTTCTCTGCTAGGATCCTGTTAAACTAATGTCCTAGGCCATTAACTTCTGTTTCTAGGTGCTCCTCTAAACCCATTATCCTTAGATTAGGCCTTCTGATGGTGTCTTCCAAGTGTTGGATACATCTACCTTATTTCTTGGATTTGTCTTGGATGGTTATATGTTCTTTCTCTATAATATCTAGGCTGTCTTCAATCCCTGAGATTCAATCTTCTGCATGGTCTAACCTGCTGTCATGACTTTCTACTTTTTTTTATGTCTTTTCCTTCTAATTGGTCAGCTTTGATGGCTTCAAATTCTTTGTTGAAGCTTTGTTTTAGATCTTGTATGAACTTCTTTACTTCCTTAATTTGATGTTCCGTGTTTATTCTCAGATCACTTATTTGATTGGTTATAGTTTCCTTGGAATCCCATTCCTTCTGTTGGGTTCCATTCAGCATTCCCTTTGTGGTCTCCCTGACTTCCTTCAGCTCTTTGTTAATGGATTCCATGAATGCCTTTAGTGATCTTTGTGTATTCTCTTCCTGCTCTCTCAATTCCTGTATTACTCTTTGATTAGCTTCCTCCCATTCGTGGGATTCCTGTAGTTCTCTTTGAGTGGTCTCAGCCTGCTCATGCCATTCCTCCCTTTCTCTTTGAGTATTCTCAAGCTGCTCATGCAAATCATGTATCAGTTTTTGAGTAGCTTCCTCACGCTTATGATATTCCTGAATAACTTTTGGATTGCCTCCTCTGTCTCCCTATCATGCTCATACAGAGTCCTTTGTATGCTTTCAATCTTTTGATTTATCATGTTTGCCAGCAGTGTTTGTAGAGCTATTTGGGAATTCTCCTCTGGATTATTCATTATCTGTTCTGTCCCCTGATTATCAAGATTGGGAATTGAGATACCCGGATTTGCCATTTTTCTTGTGTTTTTTGGGCTTACTCTGCCCATTTGAAATGAAAATAGAACCAGTTTTGTCCTAGAACACTATCTTAAGGCAAGCATCAACCCAAGTCTGAATTTGGACAGTCAATAGTCTACAGATACAATCTAGTTCAACAGATACATCTATTCAACATCAAACAACTATAGGTTAATGGGCTATGAACCGCAAAGAAGAATTTGGAAGACCAGAAATTATTAGGGTTAGGGAGAGAGTGGGTAAAAAAGGAATAGAATGATGTGGGGAGGCTTAGGGAGAGGTAACTAAGTCCTAATCTCAAAGCAGGAAATAGACTGGGTAGGATGAAAGGAGAGAGAGAGAAAAAAAAAGAAGAAAGGGAACGGCAAAAGAAAAGAGACCAGAAAAAATAGGTAAAAATTAATGAAATTATGTAGAATCTATAACAATCTATTTAGATAAGAACGTGAATTTATTGAGATAAGGGGAGGGATATAATGGAGATGTGCGTATATTGACCCAGCTTTGCATCCCTTAAATGAATCCTGTTTGATCCTGGTTTTTGATTTTTTGGATGAATTGTTGAAGTCGATTGGCCAAAATTTTGTTCAGAAATTTTGCATCAATGTTCATCAAAGAAATGGGTCTATAAGTTCTCTTTTTTTATGAGTCCCTGAATGGTTTTGGAATGAGGGTTATGATGTCTTCATAGAGTGAGTTCGGTAGTGTATTTTCTCTTTCAATTTCTTTGAGGGGCTATTGGTGTGAGCTCTTCTTTGAAGGCCTTATAAAATTCTGCTGCACATCTTTCTGGTCCTGGGCTTTTCTTAGATGGGACTGCTCTTATTGAAGTTTCTTCTCAATGTTTGATATGGGCATGTTAAAATGTTTTAACTCATCTTGGTTTAGTTTCTGCATGTCAATATTTGCAATGAAAAGGTCCATTTCTGCCAAGTTCTCAAACTTATTAGCATAGTTTTGAGAAGTTTTCCCTTATAATGTTCTGAATCTTGGTTGTTTCTGTGGTGATGTTTCCGTTCTCATCTCTGAGTTTATTTATTTGGGTGAGTTTTCTTCTTTTTCTGATAAGATTTGCTAAGGGTCTGTCAATTTTGTTAATTTTTTCGAAGAACCAACTCATTCTTTTGTTGATTCTTTCTATGGTTTTTTTGGATCCTAATTCATTTAATTCTGATTTAATTTTAATTATTTCTTTCCATCTCCTGGATTAGGGTTTATCTTGCTGCTCTTTTTCATGGAGGTTCAGATGTCTCATTAAATCATTGGTTTTAGATCTCTCCAATTAGTTGATATAGGAACTCAATGCTATAATCTCGCCTCTCTGTACTGCCTTGGCTCTGTCCCAGAAGAGCTGGTAATTTGTGTGTTCATTTTTGTTGAATAGCATGAACATTTGAATTTCCTTTCTAATCTCTTTCCTGATCCACTGGTGATTCAACAGTGTGTTGTTCAGCATCCATGTGTTACAGGACTTTCTTTGGTGGTTTTTGGTGTTGAGTTCTAATTTCATTCCCTTGTTTTGTGAGCGAATGCAAGGTATAACTTCAATATTTCTGAATTTGGACAAGATTGCTTTGTGACCTAAAATGTGGTCTATTTTGGAAAATGTTGTATGTACTGCAGAGAAAAACGTGTGTTCTGTTGCTGCTGGGTGAAATATTCGGTAGATGTCAGTTAAATCTACCTGATCTATGCAGTTGTTTAGATCAGCGGTTTTAGATTTGAGGTGAAGAGCTGAGGTACAATGCCCAGTCCCAGAGTTCAGGCCCCACAACCGACCAAAAAAATCCCTCTGCCACATCTGCCTTGCTTGCTTTGACTTCCCTTATGTTGGCATACTAGGAGGCCAGCATAGGATGAAGCGCCTGAAACCTTTTTGGATAGAAAAAGAAACCACTGAATGGGGAGTGAAGGGTGTTTTAGAAGAGATTGCGAGCTGAACAAAGGCAGGAGGGCTCATGGCTTCAGCCTCAGCTGTCTTCTGAATCATTGCCCAGTTACCAGCTGTAATTTTTTGCTCCGAAATCAATGTGGCAAAATCTGCAATTCTTATTGACTCATCCACATACACATACCTAGTTAGTCATCCAGAATGACTTAAAATGTAGATTTCCTAAATCAAAGAAATCTGTACCAGAGTAAATGGGCAGAAAGAACTTCATTTAATCAGGTTCAATTCATTTTTACTTGCTTATAATTCAACTGGGAGAACAATATCAAACTAACCAAGCTTTCACAAAATCAAAATATCCAAGCAACTGCATTTTACAGGAAATAAATATTCACAGTACAAATCAGAATTTCTGAAGAGGTGGTGCTCTCAGAAAATAAGGAATTAGGGTTCAGGACACATTTCACAACAGCATCAAAATTAAATTCATTACCAAAGGTGGCAAAAGTTGCTTACTCTCAGCATGTAAGCACATATCATTTTTTTCTAGTCCTTAGTAAATAAGATGGAATAGTTTGATTTCCCTTCTCAATTTCAATCTCCAAATTCACATTTTCTTCTAAAGAAGTCATTTATCTTACACACCTGACAATACAGAATATGTCTTCAAACCAGGGTCTTCTGGACGTCTGGGAGCAAAATAGGAAGAGTGAAACAGGCTACAGGAAGCTTGATTGTTCAGGAATAAATCATGTTTGTACTTCTGCTTTTTCTTTTTAATTGTGAAAGTACCATACAGAGAGGTTACAATTACCTGAGCAAGGTAATGAGTACATTTCTTATCAAGCATTGTTGCCCTGGAAAGACTCGATGGCACAGCTAAGCTAGTTTGGGAGTGCTTGTCCTTTCCAGCACCCAGGTGGGAAGATGGTTAGTTGGGAGGGGAGAAATATCTTAGAGTTTCAGAAAAAGGCAAAAGAATTTTGCATGGTTTTTCTTGTCAGAAAAGGAGCTTTAAATAAGGTACGTTTTTCTCTTCACAAAACAATTATACAGTAGTCACCTTCACTGTAATTCCCCCTTCTGTAGTTAGTTACTGCAGAGCACAAAGATGGCGCTAAGAGGGAGTTGAGTGGGTACAGCCAATTTACCTTACATTCAGTGTGTAATCAGCCCATGAAAGCTTAGGTGCATGATAGGGTGTGACCTTGACAGTGATTGTTTCCTCTTCCTCCCCTGCCATACCACCCGCATTTTTTGGCTTTAAAAGGGCTGCTCTCTGTTAATAAACGAGTTCTCTTCCTTCTTGACTTGGCTCCCCGCTGTGTCTGATTGTCCCCCAGGCTGAGGGGGTGTGGAAAATGGGCAAGCAACTCACTTACCTTACCTCGGACCCCGTCTGTCTTTCGTGGGACGGACAAAGACCCAACCATTTACCTGTTCTCAACTGTGCTCTGAAAAGATTAATGGAAAAACATCTCATAATTTAAAAGAGACCACATTCACTTAATACCTTCATTTTGTTTTTTGGTTTCTTTTGGAGCTAAAGTTTCACTGTATATCTCTTTGATTATTTTCCTGCCTCGTCTTGTTTCCTGGAATTACAGGTATGCATTTACACATCCGTTTCATATTACTTTTTTCTACAGTATATTGTTACAATTTTTCTATTTTTATTAGTTACTGTTACAATTGTCTTACTGTACCTAATTTATACCTGAAGCTTCATTGTAGCTATATTTGTTTGGGTAAAAGCATAAAATGGTCATCTTGGTATTTACAGTGTTGCTGATTGAGTATACTAAAATCAGCATAGGCTCCAGTCCCATATAGAAAATAGCATAGTATGTCATACAAAGTAAGTTAAACTTTAAATCACGTCAAGGTTATATCTATTACCAACATACATGTAACAGTATATAAATAGTTGCTATATTGAATGTTTGGGGAACATTTTTTCCTGAATATTTTAAATTTCTGGTTGATTGATCACCTACATGTGGAAATTCTGGATACTGAGGGTTAACTCTCTAAAGTACTTCATTGATTTCAGGTATCCACTTGAAATGTATATCCAGAGGCTAAACAGGAACTACTGTAAAGATCAATACGAAACTTGAACCTCTTATTTTGCCATAAATATTCATCAAATAAAATGTGGATAAATTTGATTATGTACCTCTTCCTCCTCCTCCTTTTCTTCCTCTTCCTCCTACTTGCTCCTCTTTTTCCTCTCCTCCTCCTCCTCTTCCTCCTCCTCCTCCTCCTCCTCCTCCTCCTCCTCCTCCTCCTCCTCTTCCTCCTCCTCCTCCTCCTCCTCCTCCTCCTCCTCCTCTTCTTCTTCCTCCTCCTCCTCCTCTTCTTCTTTTTCCTCCTCCTCCTACGCCTCCTCCTCTTCCTCCTCCTCCTCCTCTTCTTCTTCCTCCTCCTCCTCCTCCTCCTTCTTCTTCTTGGCCAACACAGTTCTACATCCCAACCCTCTAGAGCTTCTAAAAACCTAGTTTGAGAAATTCACAATGTTTAATAATCAACACAAATTTTCCTTTTCCTTTCTAGAATCCAGAACAGGGAAAGGTGGGGTGGGATATAAATGGGACAGTCACCTAGGGAAAATTTTGCTGATTATCATATTTTTTGTTCATATGGCATTTAAAAATATATTACCATATAATTTAAATCCTATTTTTAAAATTTCTTCATAGGAACAAAGAACAATTTTTTTTTCGTTTTTATGTATAAAGTTCACAATGCTGTCTCTATAAGTATCTTTTAAAACATTCTTTTGACATGACTTCTACAATCTCCATAGAGGCAAAACTGAAGTCTATATATTAAATATTCTAATCATAATATGAAATAATTAGGAAGGGCAAATCAATAGAAACAATGAAAACTATGTCAAACACAATGAACAGGACAATCACCCATCAAACAGATACTTTTCTTCTTTGAGAACAACAGTCTGAGAATGTGCAGAATTACTGAGAGGACAATGTTTGAATTCAAAGGAAAGAGGAAAACCCTTAAAAATTGAAAGACAAACATGCACCAATATGTCATGCCTGTAATCCTAGATGCTCAGGACTCTCATTAGTGGCTAAAAAAAGCAAGAATAAACCGGATAACATCAAATGATCACCTTTCATAATTTAAAGACATTATAGCAGAAGTGAAAATATATCCAACAGATACAGGGTACATATTTTTTAATGCTACAATGTTAATGCTACAAAGATCCTGAATCTTAAGTATTTTTATATCTTATAATTCTCTCTATATATATTTCTTTGGGGTCCGGTCATGGGGCTTGAACTCTGGGCCTGGGCACTGTCCCTCAACTCTTCAACTCAAGGCTAGTGCTCTACCTCTTGAGCCACAGCGCCACTTGCTGATTTTTTCTTTTGGCTTATGTGGTGCTGAGAAATGAAACCCAGGGTCTCAAGAATGCAAGGCAAGCGCTCTACAACTGAGCCACCTTCCCAGCACCTAATTCTATATATGTTTTTCTGAATAGTATATTTCTTTTTCTTATTTGTGAAAATACTGTACAGAGGGGTTACAATTACATGAACAAAGTAATGAGTACATTTCTTATCAAGCATTGTTGCCTCCTAATCTGTTTCCCTTTCACATCCATTCTCATCCCCCCACCACGTGTCCCCCTACCTCCCCCCAGGCCAAAGCGGTAAAGTTCATTTTTCAACATAACGACTTGTATACCTCATTGTTGCAATGGGTCCACCTGTATCCCTATTTAAACTGTTTGTTTTTTCCCTTCCCCTCCACAAATTATACCAACATCAAATACAGTGAAAACAGGGGTTATACTGTTGGGGAGGGGCATACCAAGCAACAAAGAAATCATCTTATAAATGTTAGAAACAATCATAAGAAAGAAAAAGTCATTTGAATACTTATATTGGGGTTCATTTCACCTAACATCAACTTATCTGACCATTTCTGCTTGTCTCAAAAATATACGTTATTGCAAATAAGGGAAACCATGGGACCTATGTTTCTTTGGCCTGGCTTACTTCACCATGATTCTAAGCTCTCAGCCTCCTTACTAGCTAGGGTTACAAGCATGAGCTACTGGCTCCTAGATATATAATTATTTTTTACATATTTATAAAGTATTGAGTGGTAATCCCATTTATTTATATTGTGTAATGATAAGCTCCATCATATCCATTAATTTCTGCATGTAACAATTCTTTTTAGTGAGAATGCACTAAAACGTATCTTCTGGGTATGATGAAATATCTATTCTTAACTATAATAACTTTGATTCTTGTGGTATACAATTAATATATTTACTTTTACTCAAAGAAGTCTGCTAATTTAAGTTAAATAAAACATGATTTGTAAAGTGAAAGTAATTTATGGTTTCATTGATTGTTTTAAGAAAACAATTATGCCTTTCGTTTTCAAATATATTTCTGTGGGAATGTTTGATACTCATTGATTTAACTGTTAAAATTAATAACAGTTATATTATATCAAGTTGATTCAAACTTGTATTTGAAAATTGCACACTTAACACAAATATACTTCCTCTTTCCTCTACCACATAATTAAAATAACAGTAAAGCAAAGATTGGTGTTAGCCATTCATGTGTATAATTCTAGAACTCAGGAGGCTGAGACCTGAATATTTTAGTTCAAAGTCAGTCCAAACAGACAAAAATGTGAACACTTATCTCCAATTATCCAGCAAGAAACAGAAGGTGAGCATGTGACTCAAGGATAGAGTGTCAACAGCCATGAGCAAAAAATACAAGGGAGACCATTAAACATCGAGTTCAAGCCCTAAAAATGACATATACACACAAGACAACAACAAAATGTACTATGATTATCAATAATGAAGACAAAATAGTAAAAATGATCCTGAGAAAGGTGTAAACATCTGGAAGACAGAAATCATTTGACAGAATTTTGATTCATGAGAGGGAAAAGTCACAGCCTCATTTGTACAATCTCATTGTAGTCATTTGCGTTGAAACCTGGCTACTGGGTAACATGTGAAAGAGTAGATTGGACATACCTGACATAGGAGAAATTGCCTTTGACTATGAACCATCCCACTCTGCAAAAATTTAAAATCGTGTTTGTTAATTTAAATGAAACTTATTGTTAGAGACTGTTTGGTCCACACAGACTGAGATCCTTATTTTGAGGCTTCAGATCAGTGCTTTTTTTTATAACCACTCCTGTTTTACCCCCCTTCCCTTGTGCAGCTATACATTACTTAGCTGGCACCAAACCAAGTCTTTGAACTAGACACCCGTTCCTTAATCCCTCCCTTTCTCCAGCTACAACTCATTTCACATACTATCTCTGTCTTAGCATTAGTTGTTTTCTGACTAATTCCCATCAGAAATCACTTATATTCATGTAAACCCACTATAAATAACCTAGTTAGAAAAGGGAGAAAGGGTTTAACATTGTCTGAGGCTCTCATCTGTAGGTTTGCTCCCTAATAAATCTGTGCTACACTATCGCTTTTTTTTCATGGCTTTTGAGTCTGACAAATGATTGATTTGGTTTGATGTAAACCCATTTATCCAGACTTACTTTGGAAATTTTGACCTATGCTAAGGAGCCCCCATGTTTCCCCTAACTCTTCCTGTAAGATTCCTAAGGCATCTGGACTTACATTGAGCTCTTCAATCCATTTGGAATTGATTCTGGTGCAGGAGGATATAAAATGATCTAATTTCAGTTTTCTGTGTACAGCCAGATAAACCAATTTTTTGAAGAGGCTGTTTTTCTTCTATCCTGTGTTTCTTGCTTCCTTATCAAAGACTATGTGCCTATAGGAGTGGATTCATTTCTGGATCTTCAATTCTGTTGTATTGATGGAATTCTGTGCTTCCATGGGAAAGAATGGCATTACCCCATTCTGAAGAAATGGAAAGACTGGGGGGAAAATGGTATTAAGTGAAATAAGCCAGATCCAATTAAATATATGCTGCATGGTTTTCCTCTTTTCTGATAACTAGATATGCCCATAAATCTACATGTAAATCCAATAGATAGTAAAACACAAATAATTACACTTGGATATGATTAACAGCACTCTAAGCATTCACATGGCAAGAACAAGGGACGCTTTTCTTAGGAGAGGATCACAATGGCTCAATTGCTATGTGCATATGACCAGACAAATGTGGCTTATTGCAATGAACTCTAAGAATCAATCATATATATGAAATACATATATCTGTATATAATTTTTAAAGATGTCACAAATAACTGACTTCTCTGTAAACTCAAAAGCAAAATTCTAAGTTTAGAAGATAAAATTGAGGAGTTTTCAACACAAATTAAAATACATAGGGGAAAAAGTGGGAGAAAATATAAGATGAAAAGTATAATAGCTAACTATTGAAGAATTCATAAACAATTTTCAAAACTATACAAAAGAGCTTGGGTACAGCTAAGTTGTAGAACTAGACTGATATGTACAAAGCCATGATTTCAATCTCCAAACCTAAAGGTCGAATAATAAGTTAAAAAATAGTAATAATACAATATTTACTTGAAATAAATGCTTTTATATAAGAGAGGCCTGAATCATAAAACAGTAAACAAATACTTTCAATTCTTGTATCCAATGAGATGAAACCAAGAATGAAGAACAAATAGTTTCTTTTTATCCATTCCTTTCATTTTCTGTTTTCTTCTTTTCTTTTTCCTTTGGCACTACTGGTGCTTGAAATTGCTAAGGTTCTAACCACTTTAGGTTATTTTTCAGGCGAAGCCTCCCTTGAGCAATGATCTCTTACCTATGGCTTCCACATCGTGAGATAATAGGAAAATTACACTATATCTAGCTTTCTTTGTTTTTGTAGTTTTTTTACGATTTTTTTTGTCAAAACTGTCCATGATATCAGACTTCTAAATCTCTGCCTCCTAATTAGCAAGGTAAGTTTGGGAGCAGACTAGATTTTAATGTAAACATTCAATATTTACTTCTGTTTTCTAGATATCATTAAATTATATTGACGTTAGTATGGATCTTTATGATGTTGTAAGAACACACATAATTCCCTAGAAACCTTTTTCCAATTTATTTAAATATTTCTATTATACATCACAAATATGACATTAATATTTCACAAGTACTTAACGGAGACTTCAGTTACTTTATTTTGTGATATATTAACCCCAATATAATTTTATCAATTCTATATGAATATACAATATTTGCAGATACATTATTTAGAGAATTAATTCATATAGTTTACTTTTAATATTTTTGGGTAAGTACTTGCATTTGCCAGACAGGCACTTTACTGCTTGAATCATGCCACATCAAGCAATTTTTGCTTTGATTGTTTTTGATATAGAATCTTGCATTGTTTAATCCTATGCTACCTATATACTGAACTTCCTAGTTGTATGTCCAGTAATAGGTAGGATAATATCCATACATTGACACACCCAGATTTTATTGATTGAGATGGAGATCTCTTGTATGTTTTCCAGTTAGACCTTGAACTGCGACTATCCACGTTTCTATTTTCAGAGTAGCTAGGATTATAGGTATAAACCACCTCATTTGGCTTTTATTATTTATGTTTACGAAAAGTCTGAAAGTATGAGAAAATCATCTAGAGTTTTCTGCCATACCCAGATTCTAGGTTATACATTTGTTTGTTCTTTCACAAACTGTTTTGTGACAAACTGTTTTATATAGCGATATGGCACAACAATAATGCAAATATATATTGCTAATGTCATTTCAAACAGCTGTGATGATCTAATTTGTACGTGTGGATTTGTTTCCTGGGAAAACATCTTGAGTACATAGGCAAAAATTTGATAGTCCTAACAAGCAAAAATTTGCTTCCATTATGATCAGCAGTTTGCAGAGTGGTTCCATGCCTGTAGAGGAGACTGGTCACAGGGGAATTCCCTGCTGTGACCCTAAAATAAATCTGCTCTTTTCAAACTAGCAGAATGGTAAAAATTTGTCAAAATTATTATATGGGAACTTTCTTGATCTGCTAAAGAGTACTGCATTAGAATGAAAGTATTCCCAGTTGCTCTGAAATCAGGCAAAAATGTCATCCATTTCTATTCAAACACATTGCAGGCATTTTTGCTAATATAATGAAGCAAAATACAAAATTATTGTCAAATAGCTTTCATTCATATTATATAAAGAACTCTTAAATACATGAATCATACAATAAATAACCCAATTAAGCAGATACATAGAAAAGGCAAATAAGCACATCAAAAACCCATACATTACAATACTGTTGTAGAAATTCTTCCAAATGGGTTCAGATAATGCTTTCTGCAATGTAAGGAATGTTAATAATTTCACTATCTTGAGACTTAAAAATAATAATTTAAAGGGAAATACAAAAAGAACTTCAGAATTCATGGAATTCTTATTTCATGTTCTGTGCATAATACTTCACAAAAGGTATATTTTGGGGGGGGGTTCCTTTCGTGGGCCCTGAACTCTGGGATTGGGCGCTGCCCCTCACCTCTTTAGCTCAAGGCTAGTGCTCTACCACTTGAGCCACATGCCACTTCCAGATTTTTTTCTTTTTGCTTATGTTGTGCTGAGGAATCGAACCCAGGGCCTCAGGCATGCAAGGCAAGTGCTCTACCACTGAGCCACTTTCCCAAGGTATATTCTTTAATTCTAGAAAACACTAATATTTTTATCTGTTTACAGGAAAAACAACAACACATGACAACTCTAAGAAACATGTCCAATGTCACCCAGCTAGCACAAGAGTTTTAGATATTAGTATAGTCATGGGGTTTCCAAATCATGAATTGAATCTGAGCCATGGATTCTGGTTCTGCTCAGTCTCAATTGTCATTTACACATCAGCCTTCAGAAACATACCAACTCTTCTCGTGCCTCCATTTCTGCATTTTTAAAATGAAGATAACATTCTTCCAACCCTAGATGATGAGATAGGTAACACCATCAGATGACACAGAACACATATTGGCATTATTGTGATTTATCCAACAATGGTTGAATAGTTTTTATAAAAATCTATGAAAAAATTATCTTACAGCTTTTATAAAAATCTCAACAACTCACAATAAAAAAATATCTCAACCATAATTTTATTGGCTTAACACCTTGCTTGAAAGTGTATCCCAAATACCAACAGAATTTACCGTATTTTTTCAAGTTGATAAATCAACTCAATCCTCCTCTTCTCTTAAGAAATAAATCCTCGGGCTGCGAAGGTGGCTCAGTGGTAGAGCGCTTGCCTTGCATGCTCAAGGCCCTGGGTTCGATTCCTCAGCACCACATAAGCAAAAAGAAAAAAGCCGGAAGTGGCGCTGTGGCTCAAGTGGTAGAGCGCTAGCCTTGAGCTGAAGAGCTGAGGGACAGTGCCCAGGCCCAGAGTTCAGGCCCCATGACCGGACCCAAAAAAAAAGAAAGAAAGAAAGAAATCCTCTTTATGAGCTCCTCACATTCTGACACATAGCTATGAAGTGCAATTTCATGAGCCCATTATCTCTCATTTTCTGCTCATTGAAATCTGTTTGACAAAATTGTTCTGTTACAAAGCTGGTTGCAAAGACTTTCCTGTGATTTTCCCAAATGATGGTAGTCATTTCTGTAAGTGACTTGGTAAACATTTTAAGGCAATTGAAGAAGGAAATTATAGCAGAAAGTTCCACAGGATATATTTTGAAAATTGTATTATAATCTTTCTTCCTTTTTCTTGTCTCTTTTTCTCAGGAGAAGGGATTGAACTCAGGGCCTCAGACTTTCTGGATAATTTTTATTGATTCATATACCTAGCACTTTGTTTAGCTTTAGATTGATTTTCAGATAGTTTCTTATTAACTGCCTAGGCTGGCCTCAAACCATGACCCTCCTACTTCTGCCTCTCTTATCACCATGTGGCAAAAGTGTGTTTTAAATATTGAAGTCCCAGTATTATACTTTTACCATACCAACTGCAAACCTCCTATACCTTCATAAGTAGTTAGAATTATTGACATGTACCACTATATCAAGCTGAATTTTCTTAAAAAGTAATCTTCAGTAGCTCTGCTAACAAAGAAATATTCATTCTCTTCTCTTTCATCTACACTTCTCTGCCTCTGTAACTTCTTTCTCATTTTTCTCCTCACTGAATCAGGCAAGTTTGTGATAACTTCAGTTTTGTTAATGTTTTAAAAATATTCCTTGTTAGTCTAAATTCTTCATTCCTGATGTTCTATATCATAGTGATTTTCCATACCAAAAATATTTGTCTCAGCTAAGAGAGGTGACTGATTCCTGCAATCCTAGGTACTCTGGAGGCTGAGATGTAAAGATTTGGGTTGGAAGCCAGATAAATATTTTCTATCTAAAAGGAACTTGGGTGCCTCCTAGAAACATAAAAAATTATTTCGTATTTGTTATAATAACAGCTTACAAATTTAAAGTTATTCACTTGAGAAGCTTAATAGAAACAAGGAAGCAAACATGAATTTCTCTCAGGAAATCCAAGTCATTCATTACAACCCTTACTTGATTTGTGAAAGAGATGAAATCTCATTCAGAAAACATAACTAGGTTCCATTGTTACATTCTCATTTTTGTCTTTATCAAAGATGATTCAGAGGAAACAGTCCTAAATAGATATGAGCCTGGAACATATTGTAAATGCCAGCATTGAATGATCTCTCCATGGTTAGAAAGACAATCTTCACAAATTTTCATGCACCTGAACAATTCATACTGTTGCTTCGCTCTGAGCCTGGATGAGTTTTCCCATTTGTCCTTCTGTGGCACTGCTTCTGTGTCAGGTGTGTGTCTTTCATTTTATTCGGCCGAAATGGACTCTTATTTCTGCTTGCAAACATTCTGAGAAGCTTTTGCCAGGCCACAAGTACTACAGATAAAATTTTCATCCCATATTCCCCTCTCACAGTTCTCCTGTCATGAAAAGCTGTTTACTGAACAAAATGGAGCAATGATTGCACAGTGATATAAACCTGAGCAAGCATTATCACACTAGTCATAACACCAGAAAAGAACAAGTAGAGGAATCATTATCTGAGTGTCACCAGTATCAAATGACCTATTGCTCCACATGTTTAATTAACAACTAATAGATGTTTTGCTAGCTGCCAGTGGCTCACACCAGCAATCATAGCTACTCAGGAGACTGAGGTCTAAAGATTGTGGTTTAAAATGAGCCCAAGATAGAAAGTCCATGAGATTCTTACCTCCAATTAACTACCATAAAGCTGGAAGTGGTACTGTGGGTCAAGTGGTCGAGTGCTAACCTTTAGCAAAGCAGCTCAGGGACAGAACTAAGGTCCCAAAACCAGCACACACACAAAGATAGATGCTTCTAGTTACAGGCCATGTTCTTCTTTATAATGCTTCTTTTGGTGAAGATTTTGTAAGTCAAATAATCTTGATGCAAAGTAATAGCTATGCTGTCTTGGGTTTGTAGTCCTCAGGTTCATCTTCCTTGCCTGTACAATGAAGAAATTTCTTTGTCAAACTGGTGCAGTGGGAGAATCCAGTCTTAATATTCAATGTACATGTGTGAAAATGTGACCACGTAAATGTAGGGGGTGGGGTTGGGTGAGATAGGGAAGAATGATCAAATTAATGACATCGATCAAGATGTACTCACAAACCGACATATTAAATTAAAACTCCTTTGTACACTATTTATGTATCATTTTGTAAGTAGAAAAAAATGAAACCAGTGCTTCAGTGCAATCCACACATCTTAGGTATAGATTGCTCAAAGCTGTTTCTTTTAAAGAATACAGGACAGAGAAGAGTGGAACAAATCATTTCCAGAATAAAACTGATCAACTCTACCCCAAAGTTAAGATCAATAGTGATGTGGAACATACACCTTTGATTTCATGCACTGAGAATACATTTCCACCCATCCCCCAATCCTGGGTTTAAATTCAGGGTCAAGATTCTGTCTCCCCCACCCACTCATAGCTAATGCTCTAACATTTGAGCCACAGATCCAATTCGGGCTCTTTTTGTTTAATTGGAGATGAGTCTTATGGATTTTCCTGCCCAGACTGACTTCAAATCATAATCCTCAGATCTCAGGCTCGGAATATAGGTGTCAGCCATCAGTACCCAGCTTGAGAACTCACTTTTCCACTGTAATTCTCCTTCCCAAAACTTCATAGCCACAATCTTGGGAGAAAAGATTCAGAGAGCCCCCAACTGAAGAACATTCTATAGAATCTCCTGTCCCATACACCTAAAAAGGGAGAAACGCTATCTCTCTCCCTTTCATGAAACAATAGATGTTAGATTATTATATGATAATAATAGTAGATATTATTATAATGCTCTCAATATCTATTCCCATCCCCATTGATACCAGGCTTGGTTGTAGAACTTACTTTGACAAATGACATGTGAGAAGTGATGGCATGTGTCTTTCCTGAGCTTTAGCCCTGTGGTTTTCACTCTTTGCATCCCCTGGGAACCTCCAGCAGTCAATCTGGATCACAGAATGGACACCATGCTGAGTGGAAGTGGATCTGGACTAGGCTTTGTAGCATGAGAGAGAGTAATCAAAATTGTAAGGTATTGTGTCCTTGGGGTTGGTTTCCCCAGTAAAATTAAGCTCACATTGAGGTCCCAGCTCTAGGTAGTCTAGGTCTCTTTCTCTCTATTCCCTCCCACTTCTTTCTCATTCTTCCTGAATATTTCTTCTTTCTCCTCAGGTGACACCAATTCTTGAGTCTCCTTATCCTAGAAACTGGTTTTAGGGTTAAACATTGTGGCTTTCTGTTTTACATTTTCTCTTAAGTGTTTCTTCACTTTTGTCTTTCAAGAGTTTTCAGCCAGAAGCTCCCAAGTGTGATGGAGGGCTGAGAAGGTGGCACAGTGGTAGAGTGCTTGCTTTGCATGCATGAGCCCTAGGTTCGATTCCTCAGCCCCACATAAGCAGTAAAAGCTGGAAGTGACAGTGTGGCTCAAGTGGGATAGTGCTAGCCTTGAGCTGAAGAGTTCAGGGACAGTGCCCAGGCCCCCAGTTCAAGCCCCAAAACCGACCAATAATTTTTTTTATACGAAGTAAGCCTGGCCCAAAGAAGCATAGGTCCCATGGTTTCTCTTATTTTCAATAATTAGTACATGTCTGAGACAAGCAGAAACTGTCAGATGAGTTGATGTTAGGCGAAATGAGCCCCAAGATAAGAATTCAATTATTTTTCTTTCTTGTAATTGTTTCTATCATATATATAAGATGATTTCTTTGTTGCTTTGTATGTCCCTCCCCCACTGTATGCCCCCTTTGTTCACTGCATTTGATGTTGGCATACTTTGTGCAGGGGAAGTGAAAAAACAAATTATTTAAATTGTTATACAGGTGGATCCATTGCAACAATGAGTTGTGCAAGACGTTATGTTGAAAAACGAACTTTACAACTTTGGCGGGAGGGGGATCTGAGGGGGGACCATGTGGTGGGGATGGGGAGTTGGGAAGGGATGGGAAGGGGAATCACAGGAGGCCGCCACAATACTTGATAAGATATGTCCTCATTACCTTGCCCATGTACTTGTAACCCTTCTGTATGTTATTTACACAATTTTAAAAAATAAATTCCTCTGCCACATCTGCCTTGCTTGCTTTCACTCCCCTCATGTTGGCATACTAGGAGGCCAGAATAACATGAAGCTCCAGGAATATTTTGGATAGAAAAAGAAACCACCGCATGGGAAGTGAGGGGTGCATTACAAGAGACTGGGAGCTGAACACAGGTAGAAGGGATCACAGCTTCAGCCTCAGCTGTCTTCTGAATCATTGCCCTGTTACCAGCTGTAAGCCTTTGCTCCAAAATCTATGTTGCGAATTCTGCAATTCTTACTGAATCATCCACACACACAGACTTAGTTAGGCATCCAGTATGACATAAAATATACATTTCTTAAATCAGAGAAATCTGTACCGGAGAAAATGTGCAGAAAGTACTTCATTTAATCATGTTCACTTCATTTTTACATGATTATAATTTGACTGAGAGAACAATATCAAATTCTCTTATCTTTCACAAAATCAAAATATCCAAGCAATACACCACTGTAATGAAAAAAAATCTTTTTACTAAAGTGAATATTTGGAATGGGAAAAATCAAATATTATAAATCTTAAAAATTGATCAAATACCAAAAGAAAAAGAAAGACATTGATTAATAATGAAATAGTAATGTGTTTAGTAAATGAATGAAATGTTTGAGATTCTTATCCACATAGGAAATACATATGAAAGTAAATAGGAAAATCACTGAGATCCCATCTTACACACCAGAATAGCTATCACCACGCAAATAAACAAACTCCTGGAAAGATTGAAAAAAATCAGGAACTGTGTTTGGTGGTGTGGCATTATAAACTAGTGCAACCCATATGGAGACCATGATGGGAGTTTATAAAAAAGACATATATCTTGAAGACAATTATTGCAAATTGGATCCATACTGAAAGAATATAAATAAATATGAACATACATGTTCATGGCAGCAATATTCATAGCAACCAAGCTGTGTAATCAACCTAGATGTTCCATAAGGAAAGAATACAGAAAATGCACCTTACCTAGCTATAAACAGGTTTTGGTATATAAGAGAAGTGGATGTTTCTACTATATCATTGATAAATATTTTTGGATACATACCTAATCCTAATTTCACTGGGTTTTGTGGTATTGTGATTTTCTTTAATGAAGGACTTCCATATTGATTTCTGAGCAGTTACAATAGGATGAAAATGTCATATAAAATGTGAATATTAGATAAAAATTTAAGTATATCAGTGAACACATACAGATCATCATATAGAGTTTATAATTTGAAGCAATTTTAAGAAGGCAACAGTAGGGGGAAAAGACAATGTTAGAAGCTTAATAACAAATATACAGATATGGAAAAATACAAAAAAAGGTGCAACTAATTAGTGCTAACAGTAACAAAACATTTTCCTCAAGTTTTAAAAATGAATCTATTAAAATAATACTTAATAACATCAAATAACTATAGCATGGAAGAAAATATAACATAGACATATTTTCCCCAATATTTGTTTTATTTTTTAACAAATGGATTAAAACAAAATGTAATTATATGTCTGAAGATGATAATACTTTCAAGTGTCATTGATTGAATCCAGCAAAGGAAAATAACCGACAAGTACAGGGTAAGAACAACCTGGGTTATGGAAGAAGGTACTTAGTAGAACTTTGTGAGGAAAGAATGTTCTCCTTTTTCCTCATCAAAATAGGACAGCTATTTTTTGAGAGAACACTTGTAATGTAGTCAGAGCAGTGGAGTTACTAATTTAGGTAGTAATTTATTACTTTTATTCCCTAATCTTGTGATATGATTCCCAAATTATGTGAGTGATCCTAGATTTGCTGAGCCCTTTTGCACCCAGAGTTTCTAATTGCTCCTCATGCCAATGATTCTTCTGCTATTCTCATTTCTTTTTGTTTCTCAACTCAACTCCTGTGACCTTTAGTTTCATGAGAAAGAGCTGAAGAAATATGAGGATAGACTGGTGTCTGAGGTAACATCCCCTCCTGTCGGAGTATCTGGGGAAGGACCACCACGTGGGCCTCATAATCACATATTAATTGACCTCTTTGGAAATGCAGAAACTCACTCCTTCAGGCAGAATCTGTCATTCCTTGACTTTCTCTGAAGGGATTTGGTAATAGGGAACAATTCAGAGAATGAGCTTTCCCACCACCCACCACAGTCTTGTCAGAATGAACAGGATCAAAATTAAAAGTGGCCTCAGTTCCCATAGGGCTAATCAAAAGTCAAGAGATCATACATTCCTCCTCATCAGGGACCTTCTGGTAGGAATAGAATCTGGGCAAAGTCTAAGATGGAGATAAAATGAGACTGGGCCTAAGGAGGACACAAAAGAATGACCCTCTCTGACTACAAGTGAGTTGTGTAGTGAGACATGACAACTTCCTTCATATATGAAAATTCACTAGGTGAGTTATATCACTGCCACTTTGCAGGAGATCAGTTTCCCCAAAGGAGAAGTTGTTAAATGTTGTGACTGCCAGTTTGCTCTCTAGGCTGTTGTCTCTCCCACCCCTTGCCATGCCAGGAATGCATTACTTCTTTTAGGCACACAACTACTTGTCCTCACCCTTAGGCAGGAATACTGTAGGCTATTCTTTTGCCAACCTCTTGCATTTGAGGTAGAATAGGCCCAGGCACTGCTCATGCCAAGGGGTAAATTCAAGAAGGTGAGTATAAGCTCATATTTGCATCGAAAAATAATCATATTGAAAGAATTAAATGAAATTAGTAATTGAGAGATTCGGGGTTTATAGCCGCTAAATTTAAGTAATTATTATTAACACATCTAGAATCATAGATTAGGAAGAGAACAGTGAAGTAGTTTCAATATAATTTGCAAAAGATATACCATAGCCATAACAGGAGATGAGAGTGTGAAGGAACTATTGACATAGTTCCAGTTACTATCTTAGGAGTAACATTGGATAGGAGGCTTTTAGAATAATATCTAAAACAGAGGAACTTGCTTGGCACTGGTGGCTCACACTTGTGATCCTAGCTACCCTGGAGGCTGAGATCTGAGTATTATGATTCAAAGCATGTCCAGACAGAAAAAGCCAGATGTGGTACATGGCTGAAGTTGTAGAGCACTAGCATTGAGCTCCGGGACACTGCCTAGGCCATGAGTTCAAGCTTCTGCATAAGAAATACAACAAAAACAAAACAATAATGATAAAAAGCAATAAAAGAAGGACTTAAAGATATGTGATGGAATGAGGCTCATGTGTAACTGTTTATGGAACCTACAAGAAGACAAAATTTGGAGCCAAATGATATCTATTCATGACTAATCAAGAATGCAAAGCAAATGCCAAATTCCTCTTCTCAAAAACTTCAAACTTGGGCTGGGTTGATGGCTCAGTGGTAGAATGCTTGCCTGGCATGCATGAGGCCTTGGGTTCTATTTCTCAGCACCACATAAGTTGAAAAACCAGAAGTGGAGCTATGGCACAAGTGGTAGAGCACTAACCTTGAGCTGAAGAGGTGAGGGACAGCACCCAGGCACAGAGTTCAGGCAAAACAAAACAAAACAAAACAAAACAATAAAACTAAACTAAACTTCCAAACATATCTTTTCTCATAATTGAGGAGAGGCTTCTTTTACAGGAATTCTCCTTATCTAGCTCAAGGTGATCAGAACTTCAGTAGAATTTTCCTGTTGAGATGTAATGTGCCTAACTGTACTGAATCTAATCATGGCTAGGAAAGTATGAACTGATACGTTTGTTGTATTTTTCCTCATAGATATATAATATTCTCAGGTATTTTATGAAATATATTTTATAATAAACAATATATTATACATTATATATAATATATTAAATATATTATAACATAACATATATATTAACAGACTTCCTAATTTTAGAGTTAGGAACAAGCAACATATTAAAAGAAAAATGCTTGAATCTCTGAGTAATTTTTCTACCACAGGACAATTCCAAGTTTCATTCTTATTACCCAAAGAGCAACATAGGAAAGCGATGCCCATGGAAGTGGTTCCCTGGATTTTGGAAACTGTTATTGCATATATATATATATATATATATATATATATATATATATATATAATATTGTTTTATACTAGTGAATATATCTAAAACTATAATAACAGATAAATAAGTGAACACCTATGTGCACACACACTCAATCACTTTCAAATATAAGAATTTCTTTTCTATGCTGCCTATTCACCTACAGAGAGAGTACATGAGTTGCCATTGAATTGTCCTGGAAGTTCTTTATCTGGTTACTCTAGCTTCACATCCCTTGTTCTGTAAGTAGCCAGATGTTATGTGTTCAACATACTTGCTACAGGCAAATGTATCCACCCTGACATACAGAGAAACTTGGATTTCAGAAATGCCACAAATAAGTGGGAGGTACACAGTACTTTTCATAGTTGAATAAATTACATATTTATTAGAAAGCTCATTAGAAAAAATATTCAGTGTAGGATGAAACACTTCAGAAAAATACAGCTTAAATTATGTATAACCGGGTGGAGGTAGCTCATGCCTGTAATATTTGCTAATCTGGAGGCTGGAATATGAGGATCACAGTTCAAAGCCAGGTTGAGAAAAGTCTCCGCGGGACACTTATCACCAATTAATCATTGAAAACTAAAATTGATTCTGTGGCTCGAAGTTGTAGAGAGCTAACCTTGAGCAAAAGACATCAGGATTAGTGCTCAGGCTAGGAGTTCAAATTCTGAAATAGATAAGAAATAAAATAAAAAAATTACACATAATTTTTTACCAACTCTGTAAAAGGAAAATAGGATATGACAGAAGGCAACATAAGACTTCAAGTTACAAAGTTCCAGGGCATTTCCTCACTATTGACAACTAAGAGTAATCCATATCAAGAAAAAAGATAAACGATTTATACCAAATTTCAAAATATGTTATACAAAGTAAATGCAATAAACATGCATTCCACAGTCTAGTAACATCATGTTGTGTAAAGAATCTGATTAACTGATTCATGAAAACCAATACTATGCAGTTAAAACATCCAATATCTCAGGTGTCAACTTAGCACAATACTTTCAATCTATGATGTCTGTTTTGTATATTTTCCAGCCCTATCCATCCCACAATGGCAGAAAGCTCTTCCTGAGAAAGTCCAGAGACCTGTCTACTGTGAGTGCTCAATGTAGACCTGTTTCCATTCTCTATTATTTGAGCATGTGATAGACTGAATATCTGATAACTTGGAAAAGGCACAATTTGGGACTGGCTTCCAGCTATCTTTGGCCCAAGGGATAATTTACCTTACCAATTTCTTAAATTTTAGGTAATCACATACTCACTTCGTAACCCTTAAACATTAAAAATACCTATCCATATAAGTCTGCATTACATACTTATTACTGTTTTTCTTCATTTGTCATGTTTTACATATTTGTGTATCCCAGGGTTTAGTTCTGTAATGTTCATTCTCATGGTTGTTATCACTGAGTACATGTAATTATTTCTGTTTTTTTCTCTCCAGCTCTGTTTTTCTTTAATTCAAGTCCTTAATAGCATCCTGTCTACTGACAACTAGCTACTGATTTTAACAAACTAAAAAGATCCCAAAGTGAGCTTTGATCTTTATATACATACCTATTCCTCATTACTATTTAATTAAGTGATAACTCTTCTAGTTGTCTTGTCAAAATACCTGGCAGTCATTTCAGACTTACATACTTTTCACACGTCATATTTAATCTATAACCAGGTTTCAACAAATTAACTCACAGAATATTTTAGGAACCATACATACATAAAATATGTGTGCTAGTACTATGAATTAAATTCAGAGCCTAGGTTCTTTTACTTTCCTTTTTTGCTCAGGCTGGTAGGCTTCCATTTGAACCACAGCTCACCTTTTAGCTTTTTGGTTCTTAGTTGAAGATAAGTGTGTTGTGGTCCATTTAACTAGTCTAGCGTGAAACTACGATCCTCTGTTTTCAGCCTTCTAAATAGCTAGATTTAAAGGCATGCACCACTAAAACCACCCCTATTATATTTCAATGAAAAATAAATTTAAAGAATGAATATCTCATGGGACCTATGTTTCTTTGGGCTTGGCTTACTTCACTTAATATAATTTTTTCCAAGTCTTTCCATTTCCTAACAAATGAGTCAATGTCATTCTTTCTGATGGAGGCATAGAATTCCATTGTGTATATATACCATATTGTCTTGATCCATTCATCTACTGAGGGGCATCCCATGGTTTCCCTTATTTGCAATATCTAGTATATGTATGAGTCAAGCAGAAAAGGTCAGATAAGGTGATGTTAGGAAAATGAACCCTAAGATATGTATTCAAATGTTTTTTTTTCTTTCATGCATTTGTTTCTAACGCATTTATACGATTATTTCTTTGTTGCTTTTTATGTCCCACCCCCACAGTATAACCCCTGCTTTCACTTAATTTGATGTCGGTATAATTTATGGAGGGGAAGGGGAAAAACAAGTCGTTTAAATAAGGATAAAGGTGGACCCGTTGCAACAATGAGAAGTACAAGTTGTCATGTCAAAAACGAACTTCACATCTTTTATGGGGGGGGGAGGATTAGCTAGGGGGTGGGGAGAGGCTGGGAAAGGATGGGAAGGGGAAACAAAGGAGGAGGCTACAATGCTTGATAAGGAATGTACTCATTATCTTTCCCATCTAATTGTAACCCCTCTGTACAGTATTTTCACAATAAAAAAGAACGAATATTTCTAATATTTTCAAATCAGTATGTTTTCATTTACACCAAAACACATTGCCTTAAATGTTTTTTGTTATTCCAGCTCACTTACCAAGAAAGCAAATTAAAAATTCACAACCAAAGACGCTCTGAATGTACAAATGCTCAAGCCTGCAAGCCACAATTTCTTTCCTGGGAAATAACAAAGGATGATATCCTCTAAGGCAAAGCAGGAGAAAATGCTCTTCACTGAAATTACTGGAAGTTGATGAAGATGAGGAGGAGCAACTTTATCCAGAAAGTATAACAGTGTTTGCTGTAGTAGGATGACTCTAGAGGATAAGTGTAGCCAACCTTAGAGGTTGTTTATAGCGATGAGGAGAATATTTGAGGAGAATATTTGAAGGTGCATATGTGATTACAAAGGAGAGCTTTCTTGCAGATATATGTTTGTAGCATAGTTTGTATACTGTTGAGAAAGAGGCAAGATAGGGATGATGACATAGCAATATTCATATCAATGGAAAAACAATCTAGAGAATATAGATTCTACAAAGAACCAAAGGAATCCAGAGATACATCTATTTTCCATACAATTGTTCCAACAGAATAAAGACCAACATGGTTTCTTTAAAGTAAGAATTAGTCTAATGTCTGCACACTCACACTTAACAAATATTTATTGTAAACTTACTGATTGTGTTCTAGGTAGACTTCCTTATTGTTGACAGACAAAAATTGCTTGAGTGAGACACAGGAATCTTAAGAAAGACTTATAGATAAAGGACATAGTGTGTTAGAAGAGGAAACCATGGTAGGAAAATGAAACTTACTTTTTGTTGGTCACAGGGCACGAACTCAGGGCCTGAGTACTGTCTCTCAGCTCTTTGGTTCAAGGCTAGCCCTTTACATCTTTGGGACAGAGTACCACTTCGGGTTTTTCTTTGATTAGCTACAGACAAATCTCATAGGCTTTCTTCCCAGACAAGTTTAGAACCATAATTCTCAGATCTCAGCCTCATGACTAACTTGGATTATAGACTTGAAGCACCAGTATCCACCACCTCACAAACTGAAACTTTTGAGCTTCTAGTGAGTTCAATCAATTTTCAGTGGAAACCTCAAAAAGTGTGGTCAGGAAAGACCTCATAGAATGGTTCTTCAATATGATTGATCTTCAGTACAAATCTGATCTTGTTGTCACCTCTTGGCAGCAGCAGAGCCTGGGTCTATTCTATCACAAATGTAAAAGACTAGCAAAAGGATAGCCTATGGTATTTCTGCTTAGGAGTCAGGACAAGTAGTTGAATGCAGGAATGAAGCAATATGTTCCTGGCATAGGAAGGCGTGGGAGAGACAACAGACTAGAGAGAAAACTGGTGGACACAACATTTAACCCCTTCTCTTTCGAGGAAAATGACCTCCTACAAAGTGGCAGTAACACAATTGACCTACTGCATTTTCTGATATGAAGGAAGGTGTCATGTCTCACTAAACAACTCACTTGTAGTCAAAGAAAGGGAAATACTTTAGTGTCCCCCTTAGGCCCAGTCTCAGTTAATCTCCATCTTAGACTTTGTCCAGTTTCTATTCCCACCAGAAGGTCCCTGATGAGGCCCTGTGGGAACTGAAACCACTATCAGTTTTGGATCTGTTCCTTCTGTCAAGGCTGTGGTGGGTGGTGGGAAAGCTCATTCTCTGAATTGTGCCCTAGTTCTGAATCTCTTCTGAGAAAGTCAAGGAATAACAGATTCTGCCTGAGGGAGTGAGTTTCTCCATTTCAAAAGAGATCAATTAATATCTGATTCTGAGGCCTAGGTGGAAGTCCTTCAATAGATCCTCTAAGCTGGAGTGGAAGTTAGCACAGACTCCAGGCCACCCTCACATTTCTCCATCTCTTTCTCATGAACAAAATGATTACAGGAGTTGAGTTCAGAAACAAGGAAAAATGAGAGTAGTAGAAAAATCATGCCCAGTGGTAGGTTAGAAACTCTGGGTAAAAATGAGGTCACAAAGTCTCCTAGGATCACTCACGTAATTCGGGAATCACATCATAAGATTAGAGAATAAACGTAATAAGTTACTGTCTAAATTAGTCACTCTACTGTTCTGACCACAAGTGTTCTTTAAAAAGCTAGGTGTCCTAGATCTAGGTTGATGAGGAAAAGAAAGCACATTCTTTCCTCACAAAGTTCTACTGAGTATCTTCATCCATAGCACAGGTTGTTCTTACTCTCTACTTTTTTGTTACTTTTCTTTGTTGGATTCAATCAATGATATCTGACAGTGTTAACATCTTCAGATATAACTATATTTTATTTTAATCCATTTGTTATGAAATTAAACAAATTATGAGGAAAATCTTTCTATGGTAAATTTTCTTCCATGACCTACTTATTAGATATTATTAAGTATTATTTTTATAGTTTCATTTTTTAAAATTTGAGCAAAATATTATGATAAATTAACATAAATTAGTTGCACATTTTTCGTATTTTCCGTGTCTGTATATGTGAAAATATATCTTGACCAACACCCCATATGTTTTCTTCATCTTCTTTCCTCCCTTTCCACACAAACACAGATATCTTCAAACAATCACATCAACATTTTTGGCCATATTCCCTCTCCTTCACAGTTCTGATCCTTCTGTGAATTCCTGCTATTACGTATACAAAATACAGATCCTGTTTTGTCTTTTCATAAACATTTTAAGTGTATTTTATGTTTTGGAATAAGATTCATCAGTGTACACCAAATAAGCATATACTTCATTCAACTTGACCATGCAGATGAATGTTTTTCTAACATTCATCCATCTTCTACCATTCAAAAATTTCTGATGTGTCTTATTTTATAATTTATTTATTTAGTTTTTCAAGATAATTTCTTATTAAGCTTCTAGCATTATCTTTTTCCCAATTGTTGCCTTCTTAACATTGCTTCAAATTATAAACTATATATGATCGTCCTGTATGTGTTCACTAATATATTTAAATTTTGGTCTAATATTCATCTATTATAGGATGTCCTTAGCCTGTTGTAACTGCTCTGAAAATCAATATGGATGTTCCTCACAAAAGCAAAAACATAATGCCATAAAAGCCCATGAAATTAGTATTAGGTGTATATCCAAAAATATGTTGCAATTAAACAGTAGAAGCATTCACTTCTCTTATATCTGAGAATATGTTTATAGCTATGAACAGCACATTTTCTTTATTCCCTTTACTGGTACACCTTGGTTGATTACAGATCTTGGTTGTTATGAATACTGCTGCCATTAACACGGATGTTCATGTTGAATCATATTCCTTCAATATGTATCCAAGTTATTGTAAAAGTCAATAAAATATGTGGGTTTTTTTTGGTATTTTGTAAATCTCCATTCTGAGCTCCATATGGCTTGCACTAGTTTACAATTGCCGCACAACTAAACACAGTTCCTAATTTATTTCAACCTCTCCAGCATTTGTGTTTATTTGTTTGAGTGGTTATAAATATTCTGATGTGTAAGATTGGAGCTCAGTAACTTTTTGATATGTGGAGAAGAATTTCAAATATTTCATTTATTTATTAGACATTTACATTTGTACTTCATTCCTGATCAGTGTCCTTTTTGGTATTTGATCAATTTTTAAGTTTTATAATTTGTGATTTTTTCCCATTCCAACTATTAACATTAGTTAAAAAATTATTACAGTGGTGAACAATTTACTAAAATCAAGTGATTGTACATTTATAACACTGGTATTTTGTTTGTTTGTTTGTTTACAGAAAGATCTTTGATTCATGTTGAGTGGATGTTTGTGAGTAGGTGGAGCTGTTGTATACATTCCTGTGTGTGTATGTATGTGTGGGGGGGGAGTGTACATGTGTTATTGAAATCACAGATACAGATGATGAGCGCTGTTCTGAGCTTGTGTCCTTTTTCTGAGATATATTGTGGTGTTTCTTTGTTGGTGGTAGGCTCCGACGGCTTGCCTTTGCCTGATGTGCACTTTCCAGCTCAATTTTTCAATAAAAGCTTCTTATTGAGCATATAGGGATCTGGTATTACTTTGTCTTTATTCTGCCATCAGTGATCATATTTTCCTCTTCAAAAATTAACAATTAATATAAATTTTATTTCCTGGTTGATTTTCCCCTTTAATTTGCATTTAGAAATATGTATGATGAGACCTTTGAGCTCTGTATTCATGATGAAAAACCATTTTGAAATTTCTTTTTAATTCTCTTGTTAGCATCAAGATCTTGAATTTTTTTTTAGTTTTAACTTAAAATACCCTCCCTTGTGATTTTGGCAGGAGGAGACAAAAAATTCCTGGTAAAAATGACAGCAGTTTTATTTGTTAAAATATCAGATAATTCATATTTTTGAATATGTCTAGTGGCAAATGAATATATTTGCTCAATAGATTTGCTTGATAAATCCATGCACAAAAATACCACTCGTAGGGACTGGGAAGGTGCCTCAGTATTAGACTGCTTACCTTGCATGCATGAGGCCCTGGGTTGGATTCCTCAGCACCATGTAAAGCAGAAAAGTCCAGAAGGGGTGCTGTGGCTCAAGTAGTAGAGCACTAGCCTTCGGCTGAAAAGCTGAGGGACAGCAACTAGACCCAGAGTTCACCACCAGCAACAAAAAATAAATAAATAAAACTCAAGTCAAAAACATTAATTTCAAATGTTGATTATCATGTTACTTAGGGGCAGGGTGTCAAGACATAGTATACCTCTGTCCCAAAGCTTTAAGAAGGATTTCAAAACGTGACAATTACTGAAAAAAAGTAAAAAAAAGAGCTTTGCCTACAACATACAGAATCTGCACTCAAACATAAACAGTTACTAAGAATGGAGTACTTTTTATAATATTTCTTAAGAGATTCTATATTAATTATCATATAAATTAACCTTTAAAAACTCCACAGATGGGTCTGAGTCTTAAGGGCCTCTAGCAAAAACCAGAGGAGAGAATCATCAACCCCGATTTTTAAAATTGTTGTTAAGATAGTGTACATATGGGTCACTGTTTTGTAAGTCACGTAATGAGTTCATTTCTTATTGGACAGTCTCATCACTTCCTTTGCTCTCTCTTTCTGCTTTTCCCTCCTGTCCCTGTTCATTGTCAAAATAATATATACAGAGAACCATCGCTGCATTTGTTTCCCTGTTCTCCATGAACTTCTGTGGCTTCCTCACTGCCCATAAATGGATAAAAAAGAACAAAAAAAATCTCTCTTGGTTCCAATTCCTGGAATTCATTTCAATATAAACATCAGTAGTTTTATGAGAGTGTCAGGGTCTGTCCACACATCCCGAACACTTATACTTCAAGCAACAAGTCATAACTCCCACCAGATTCTAAGGTCCAGAAAGGAATTCTTTTCACTTTCCACACAGGAAGAAGCTGAGATTCAGAAAGGTTAAGTAACTGACTGGAAATACTGGGGTGAGCATTGAAGCTCACTCTTATAGCTTACCTAATCCAGAAAGTGAGATCTGAAAACCACAGTTTGAAACCAACCTAGATTGGCATATCCACTACATGTTGATCTCCAGATAACCAGCAGACTTGTGTGTTTCAAGTGGTAGAGTTAGAATGCCACTAGTCTTGAATTGGAAACATAAAGGACACTGCCAATATATATATATATTTTTTTTTAGCAAATAGTGCTATCCCATACAAAATCTGACACCACACACACACACACCACACACACACACACACACACACACACACACACACACACACACACACTTTAGAAAAGATGTTTGTAATGAAATCCAAATAGTTTATTTTTTATTTTCATATGTTTTAGAATTAGTTTTAGTGAGATTTGACTTGGTAGTCTCTGCTGATGAGCCACAATTTGAAAACTTTTGAAATGACTACCCATATCCGGGCTCAGAGAAACATTCTCCTATTTAAGTGTTCCTCCTTTCCAGCAATGATAAATTGTCTTTCCTTGCTCCAGTTTCCAATTTGGGACTCAATATCTTAGACTTTCCTGTCTTAATAAGCAGGATTATAGGTGGCAACTACTGTACTGGATGGTATGTGACTTGGGAAAAGTGTTCAAAGTTCACTATTCAGTGGAGGTTGTTAGCACTCACCCATGATCATTCTGTGCTCAGAATTGGGAACATTTTAGGGCCAGGAATCCAGGGGAAGCACTGTGTGCTACTTCATATTTTTGATTTACTAACAGATTTCCATCCATTGTTTACTTTAAGCATTGTGTGAAGAGAATGATTGCTTCTAGGAGACAGAAGCACTGCACTAACTGTTGCTCTCAGAACACAGGAGGAGGGAAAAGAATTTCCGAATAAGCCATATAGCCTAGACCCTGAGTTCTTAGAAACTCAGTCTGCCTGTTACCTTCCTTTCAACCTAGAAAGTCAGAGCCTGAAGGGGCTTGTAAGCTCCATTTATATTCCTGATCATGGGACTCCCTTCCCCTCAGTCCTTCTGACCCTTTGCTTTAGGATTTGACAGTGTGTCTTTCTTTCTTGTTACTTCATTGCATATTAAAAACACCCAACTGCAGGTTTCCATTGTCCTAGTAGATGTTTTGCATTCCAGGACCTTCCTTCTAGGGAACTCTATTCTTAGACCTCATATGCATCTATCCACAGAAGTGAGTGATTCACAGACTGTGGAACATAGTTGCTCAATGGTGATCAACTCAGAGTCTCATGCAGGTTGAATTTGGAGCCTTTCTGAGAGGCCTTAGCCTAGGCACTGTGGGCAACATTGGCAGCAATTCCTCAGGGCAATACCACTGACAGCAAGTGAGCCCTGACTAGTCCTTAGTCCTTGACAGTTCTACTTAGGGGTGTGAACAAATGACTAGGCATGTTTAGCCTATTGCACAGTACCCCAAGCACTGAAGTCATTTTAAGCCTAGGAGAAAAATCTCCCTGTGTAAAGCAGTACACATAAGAAGCAGATGATGTGCCACACTCAAACGCTCCAGGAGAAAACAGTGTATTGATGTCTACACAGATGGGAAATAATATTCTGAGGGATGGGAAGGGAAGATTTCAGATATCAGGAAGTGGTGGAATTTTTATGATCACAAAATGGAGCTTTTAAACCCAGGCCCAAACTCTAGGTGAGCTTCTTAGATCTTCCCACCTGCTACTCATAACAAATAAAGAGATGTGGTGAAGATCAGGAAAGGACATTGATTAGATTGCAGCCATAACATGACAACAACTTAGCGCAACTTCAGAACACTAAGCAATATTCACCAACATTTCTATTCACCCATGTCATTAGGTCTGAGTTGTATCTAGGTGTCTTCAGTGCCTTCAGAACAGGAAGATCTAGGGCAGAGCCCAAGACTGGTCTGGAATTTTGTAAATAAACTAACTTGTTTGATGGAAACTATTTGTACTGTTGTAATGGAAATGTAGAGACTGATCACAACACATTTGCACGTTTGTCAATGACCAGTGATTGGGAGGGGAGTATTTAAGATGCTACCCATGTTCTTAGTTGCCTAGTACTACCTTGGATTCCAGAGTCAATCTTGATAAATAGATATAGAAGTTACATGTAGCTTGCTATGCCCAATTCACACCTAGAGAAGCAGATGAGAAATTGGAAGGGTTTGGTGTGAAAGCCACACATTGATCCAAAGCAGAAATCAAAGGATGTGGAGATAAAGCAACTACCTGGGAGGAAAAGGAGAGACAGTTGAAGGTGATGATCACCTAGAGGAGACAGAGAAAGTTTGAAGCCACATTTAGTCCTGTAGATCAAAGTAACCCATCTGAGGTAGAACAGTCTGGCTGTCCAGATGCACAGAGATGTTGGAAGAGCAGCAGCAAGTGCTCTTGCCCATTTCAAGGGAGCTCCCAGAATGCCAGGGTAAGAACTGGTACCTTCCCAGAGCACTGCTGCTGAGCAGTCCTCAGATCCCTTGTTACCATGATAATTGACGTTGGAGAGAAGCAGTGAGATTTGTAAAAGGTGATTGAAGCTCACTATGTGGAGCCTGTTCTGCAGCATTGTGGAGTGTCATCTCTCAAGATGCTTAGGGAAAAGATCCCAAAGCCACTGTCAAACATTGCAATCTATTTGGAGTAGATATTTATGGATGGAACATGCCTGAACCCAACATACTGATAATGAGCTGCTAGCAGTAGTTACCTAAAGATTTGACAGCCAAAACTGGAGAGGGAAACTCTGAGCTCTGCACCACATCAGTATACCATGCAAATTGCTTCTATCCTAGTACTGGCTACCCAGTTTGCACACCCATGACATTGTTACCCTGATTGTGCCACCTTAATCCCTCACAACTTTTACTCTTTCACTTTCGCTTTTCCTCCTTATCCCTGCTAAACTCTCTGGATACCTGTGTTAACTACTCCAATCCCTGCAAAGCTGTTGTTGCTACACAATTTCTTGGCACTGCAACTTAGCGAATACAGTCACAATTCCCCTTTCCCAGGTATCCTATTCTCTGCTACTCTGTTCTGCTACCTATAATTCATAACACCATTGTTCCAGCCACCTGATCCCTGACACCCCTGTGGCTGATACCCCTTTCCCTAACATAGCAAGGGTAGAATGGTCGGAGCTAGTTGACTTGGGTACTGCTGTCTTCTTGCAGGGATATCGGGACAAGTTATTACTCAGGTATTTAACATGAAGGACTAACTGGAGGTGGAAATGAAAAAAGGTTACTCAGAGGTGACCAAAATCTAGAGATATCAACGTATCACTGGTTGTTAGGAAAAGAAGGGCCTAAGATGAAAATTGATGAGAAAAGAAAATTTTACAAAGAATACTAGGAATGATGCAATAGGTTTAGCTTATTGTCTTCTACTAGTGATCTGAATTATTTTATGACATAGATATCCAAATGTTTTGCATTTTAAAAATTACATGAAATTGCACATTTATGTGGTATGTATATTAATTTATGGAATAGGTACATATGATCACGTTAATGATATTCAATATTTTATGCTCTATGATATGCTCATGAGTCTGCCTATGTCAATATGAATTGAGCTCTCTATCAATAAATGGCATTTCATTGTCAAATACTAGAAGATTACTAATGTTAGTACCAAAATGAAAGCTAGAACAGGAAAACGGAATAAAGCTACATGTTTGAAGGGAGGGGTCAGTGGTTGTAAGGGTTATGATGAAAGAGAAATTCTTCATCATGCAATCTGGGAAGAATAGAATATATTTTGTTGAATTACTAGATTTTAACCTGAGAAAGCAAAACATTATCTTTATTTTGCTTTTTGGAAACTGTTTAATGATTGGTTTACAATATAATTTTGAAAATTCACTGATGTGAATTATCAGATTATCATTATCCTCAAAGCTGTCTTTAGAGGAAAGAAGATTGTATTCCTTCTCTAATGAATTAATGGAGTAATCTTACTTTGGAATGGACAGATATCCATGACACTTGTTCAAAAACAAGAAAGATACTGGAGAAAAAAAAGACCCAAGGCTGATGAAATGAGCATATTTCTGTTAGGACTTAAAAGGATTTTTGTACAAACAATAAGAATTTCATCTTAATATTATAATTACAAAATCTAGGTGCTACAGGACATCTTTTAAATATAATATTTAATGCTGTTGGATTACTTGAAGAAAAAGTTTCACAGAAAACCTTAAACTCCAGAAAAACTGCAATGCTCCAATAAACACTAAGAAGAAATATAATATAAATATCCAGACGGGTTGTGGGAAAATGGTGAGGTTCTCACAGGCAACCCACTAAGTATCTCTGACCAAAAGAAGATCTAGTGCCACAGCCACCCATTACCTCAAGAGATCCACTCCAATCAAACTTTAAATACCTAAAGTCTTTTTCTACTACAAAAGGATTATGCTAGCAGGCAAACAAGAAAAGGCAAAAGAGAAAAAGTGAATGGGACTCCTGTGGAGCACCTGTACCACATAGGTCTATGCAATGCTGCACTAGGACTTTCTGCAGAGTTTTAGCAGAGGAGAACCCAAAAGCTGAAGAAAGTGCTCAATACTATACCTGTGAAATGTTAGAAGGGAATCTGGTGAAGATCTCCGAGTTAGTGAATGCCTCTCCCATTCCCCCCGGCCCAGCCCATGGGGAAGGAGCAAACTTAGTATTACCGCCACCATTACAATTGCCAGAAATTGGCACCACCGGGTAAGCCCCCAAAACCAGCCTATACCTGCAGCACTGGCAGGATCCCAGAAGGCCCCTGTCAACCCTGCACAAGATCTCCAGGAAACCACAGCTGCAGCCAATCGTTCTATGCTCTATGGACCAATTGCCCAGCCGATTGAGCTTTCTGATGGGACTTCTCCCTCCTTGCTGCCCTGCACAGACCCCTGGCTCACACAGCTGATGCATGACCAAGCTTCTGCAGGCATTTCTGCTGACACACCTAGCAGCCACAGGCAGAAACCCCCAAGGCTGGCTTAAAGCGCCTGCCACCTCCCACCACGTCTGTTACAGACCAGCTTGGCTCCCCCCACAATCCACACCAGCTTGTCACTCCAACCTCTACCCAGTCCTCCCAGTGCCAGGACTCCTCACACCACCACATAGGAGAGAGACCCTTCAGCATCAGCAAAGCCATCCCCCCACCTTGATCTGCTAACACACAGACCCTCTCATTTAGAACCTGCCAACTCCATCTTAGCCACCATTGCACAGGCTCTGTGGTCCAGCACACCACCAACTACAGACTTGTGAATAACACAACTGGGTCCATGCCCTGGGGGTGGTAATTCTCTGAGGGATCCCAAAGCCCCCTGACACAAGCCCACTTCCAAAAGGGATGGATTACATCAAAACTGAACACAGACATAACCTCTGTTCCTAAGGCTCCTGTGGCTACCTGGGAAAGCCTGGGAACCCAACTCCAGGCCTATGATAGCAGTCTACAAACTGAAACCCCCAAAACTGCCTGCCACCAGGCCTGAGAATGGAACTCTAGTTAGCAGGCACCCTCCCCAATCAAAAAGCCATCTGCTCCCAACCAAGCCACAAGGAAAGTGGACTACAGCAAGGCACACAAGGTTCCATCAGGAATCTGCTCTGAGGACTACAGGGAGAATAAACTCTCCAAAAAACCCGAAAAATCCATTCTTTAGTATTTTCTTCTTGCTTTTCTTTTGCGTTGTTAGTTGTAATGTCTGATCATTTGTTGTTCATTTGTATTTCTATGTGTTACTTATGTGTATTGTGATTTAGAATTTGCTATTCCACTTAAAACTTCTGTTTTTCATTATTATTTGGTATCTGCTTCTACTTTACAATTTGCTAATTTGTAAGTTTTTTCTTCTTTCTTTTCTTCTCACTCCCCTTAACCTCTCTCTCTCTCTCTACCTTACACTATTACTCCATCAGAGCTACCCTGTCTAGTTCTATGCACAAATAAGGCTTCCTTCTATGTGAGTAAACAATAATTACAGGAGTTAACAGAGTAAGCAACTTTTCAATAATATCTGACTGATATTTTTCTAATCTCAGCAAGCCTCCCCAATACACTTTCTTATTTTCATCTTAATCTCTAAGCTACTCCCTACATAACCTTTCTTCAAATTCTTTTCAACATGTTACATTCAGTAACAAGGTATTTATTCTCTTCCTACTACATATACCTCTCCCCTAAGCTGTTCTTACCCCTCTACTATCATTATACCCAAGTTCTCTTTTGAAATTAAATTTATATCTCTCTAATCTTAACCCTTCATTTCTCATTCTAATCCAGCCCATTGATCCTTAATGATTTATATGTGACCCAACTTACAGTTGGTTCTATATTTGACTACAAAATTGGTTCCATTTGAGCACTTTGAGTACAAGGGGCCCATCTTGTTAACTCTAAAGAGCAGACTACTTATTAATCAAACCTAGATTGCCTCAAAAGTTACAACTATATGCAATCTTGACCCCAAAGCCAAAATATCCTCTGCAAGCAAGGAAAAAGAGAGCTAAACAGGAAAACACCTCACCTTACCACTGAAACCCTAAGATCTACCCATCTATGTGACATCGGGTTGGCTCGGTCCTAAAAGACTATCCTACTCTTTTAGCAGTGTGGTTCTTGTCTCCAAATGGGCAGAACTAACTGCAGAAACACAAGAAAAATAGCCAATAAACAAATCCCACCACTATCTCCACATAAACAAGCTACATAGCAGTCCCAGTATGACATAGAAGATAATGATCAAAATAGATTAAAAGCATGACTGGTAAACCTGCTGAATGAAAAATTGGAAACTCTACATGGGGTTATCAGAGAGTGCAAAGAGGCCAACCAGAAGTTAATAGATGACTTCATGGCCTCCACAAATAAAAAGGTAGAGGAACTCCAGCAGAGGGAGAAAGAATCTAATGAAAAGATAGGAACCTAGATTATGGAGTGGAAAGAAAAGTCTGATAACCAACTCCAGGAGGTAAGGCAATCTATTCAAGACTTGAAAGAAAACCTTAATAAAGAGCTGGGCACCATTAAGAAAGACCACCAGGAAGGAAAGGGGTTAAACACTAAAGTACAAAGTCTTCAACCTAGAATGGAAGAAGCCGAAGAAAGAATATATGTAGCTGAAGACAGTTTAGACTCCATAGAGAAAGAGCACACCATTTTTCATAACAAAATTAAGCATGACAGATCAATGCAGGAAATACAAGAAACGTTCAGAAAGCTTAATTTGAGAATAATAGGAATACAAGAGGGGCTGGAGAGGGAAGTCAATGCATTAGGAAATGCATTCAGCAAAATCCTAGCAGAGAACTTCCCAAATATACAAAAGGACAGGCCCATACACATGCAAAAAGCTTTTAGAAACCCAAATAGACCAGAATAGGACATCCCACCTCTACATTACAATCCATACCGCTCAATAGCCACTAAAGAAAGAATTCTTAAAGCTGCCAGGGAGAAGAGATCAATCACATATAAAGGTAACACATTCAGAATTACCTCAGATTTCACAGAAGACCTGGAAAGAGGTATGCCATGTCCTAAAGTCAAATAACTACCAACCAAGAATAATCTACCCACCTAACCTCTCATTCACAGCAGAAGGACAAATAAAAACCTTCCACAGCACGTTAAATCTGATGCAATATACCGCTACCAAACCAGCTCTTCAAAAATTCCTCAAAGAGGTTCTACATATAGAAAACCAACTAGAAGAGAATATAGTCAATGAAGTGCTCCACAAACACAGAAATATGTAATCACAAGAACAGCCAAGGCACAGCTTCCACCCCCCCCAAATTTGGATAAAATGGTAGGGACAGACAAACACCTCTGTGTCTTAACCCTCAATATTAATGGTCTTAACTCTCCAATTAAGCGACATATATTGTCCAGTTGGATCAGAAAGCAAGATTCTTCTATCTGCTGTCTTCAAGAGACACACCTTGCCCAAAAAAATAAACATTCTGAAAGTGAAAGGCTGAAATAAAATATATCAAGCAAATGGACCCCATAAACAGGCAGGATTTGCAATCCTAATATCATATAAATAGACTTCAAATTAAAATCAATGAGAACTGATAAAAAAGGTCACTACATACTAATTAAAGGATCTCTTCTTCAGGAGGATATTATGATCCTAAATATCAACTCACCAAATAATAGAGTACCAAAATTTATCTAAGAAACACTACTTTCAATCCAGTCTCACATAGATTCAAAGACATTAGTTGTTGGGGACTGTAACACACCATTCCTTTCAATAGAGAGACCAATCTGGCATAAACTCAAGAGAGAAACCTCGGATCTTAAAATATGCATAGATCAACTAGACTTAACAGATATTTAACGAATATGTCACCTAGCAGCATCAGATTACACCTTCTGATCAGCAGCACATGGGACATTCTCCAAAATAGACATCATTCTAGGCCATTTAGCAAATCTGTCCAAATTTTAAAACATTGAAATTATGCCATGTATTCTCTCAGACCACAAGGGAATAAAATTAGAATTCAACATCAAAAGCCCCCAAAGGAAATACTGTAACACATGAAGGCTGAACAACACACTCTTGAATCATCAGTGGAAGGAAGAGATTGGAAACTAAACACAACTGCTCATGACATTCAACAAAAATGAACACACAAATTACCAGCTTCTCTGGGACACAGAAAGGCAGTACTCAGAGGCAAGTTTATAGCTCTGAGTACCTCCATTAACAAATTGGAGAGATCTGAAACTAAAAATTTAATAAGTCACCTAAAGTTCCTTGAAAAAGAACAAGCTAAACCCAAATTCAGTAGATGGGAACAAATAATTAAAATTAAATCCAAATTAAATAAATTACATTTAAAGAAATACTATTGAAAGAACTGACAAAACAAAGAGTTGATTCTTCGAAAAAATTAATAGAATTGACAGACCCCTACCAAATCTAATGAGAAAAATATAGTACACACCCAAAAAGACAGACTCAGAGATTAGAATGGAAACATCACTGTAGAAATAGCCAAGATTCAGGGGCTGAGAAGGTGGCTCATTGGTAGAGCGCTTGCCTTGCATACTTGAGGCCCTGGGTTAGATTCCTCAGCACCACATAAGCAAAAAGAAAAAAGCCGGAAGTGGCACTGTGGCTCAAGTGGTAGAGAACTAGCCTTGAGCTGAAGAGCTGAGGGACAGCGCCCAGGCCCAGAGTTCAGGCCCCATTACCAGAACCCCCCCCCCAAAAAAAAACAAAAACAAAAAAAGAAATAAACAAGATTTAGGATATACTAAGAGAATACTTCTCAAAACTTTATGCTAGTAAGTTTGAGAATCTTAAAGGTATGGACAAATTTCTAGCAAATATTGACATGCCCAAACTAAACCAAGATGATTTAAACCAATTTAACAGAGTCATATCAAGCATCAAAATAGAAGCAGCAATAAAAGACCTCCAACTTTTCCCAGGTGCCGGTGGCTCACGCCTGTAATCCTAGCTACAAGGAGGCTGAGATCTGAGGATCACAGTTGAAAGCCAGCTTGGGCAGAAAAGTCCGTGAGTCTCCAATAAATCACTAGAAAAAACGGAAGTGGTGCTGTGGCTCAAGCAGTACAGAGCTCACCTTGATCTGAAATGTGCAGGGATAGCACGCAGGCCCAGAGTTTAAGTCCCATGACCGGCAAAAAAAGAAAAAAAGACCCCCCACCAAAGAAAAGCCTAGGACTAGATGGATTTACATCTGGATTCTACAAAGCCTTCAAGGCAGAACTCACACCAATACTCCTCCATCACTTCAATGAAATTAAAAGTAAAATATACCTACCACACTCTTTTTATGAATTCAGCATAATCCTCCTCCTAAAACCAGGGACTCATCAAAGAAAGAGCACTATACACCCATTTCTTTCATGAATTTCGATGCAAAATTTCTCAATAAAATCTTGGCCAATCAACTTCAACAACTCATCAAAAAAAATCATACACTGAGATCAAACAGGATTCATTTCAGTGATGCAAAACTGGTTGAAAATAAACAAAACGATATAATTCATCTCATCAACAAGAGCAAGAATAAGAAACACATGATTATCTCAATAGATGTGGAAAAAACTTTCACAAGATCCAACACTTATGATTAAGGCTCTGGATAAACTAGGAATCCATGGAAAATTCCTCAATACAATAAACGCTGTATATGACAAACCTACAGCCAGCATTATACTTAATGGCAAAAGATAAGACCATTTCCTCTAAATTCCAGGAACATGACAAGGATGTCCACTCCCTTCAGTCCTCTTCAAACTAGTATTAGAATGCCTAGGTAATAAGAGAAGACGCTGACATAAAGGGTATCCAAATAGAGGGAAATGAAGTACAACTCTTCCTCTTTGCAGAAGATATGATCTTGCATTTACAGAAACCTATAGATTCAACTCCTAATTACTTGAGCTGATCGGAAACGTTGGCAAAAAAGAAAGGTATAAAATTAACCCTCAGAAATCAATAGCTTTCCTGTATTTCAACAATGAGAAGAGGGCAGGTGAAATTAGGAAAGCAACCCTTTTACAATAGCCCCACAAAAGAATAAAATACTTAGGAGTTAAGTTAACCAAATGGATGAAGGACCTCTATAACAAAAACTTTAAAAACTTAAAAAAAAGATTTAAAGGAGAACTAAGCAAGTGGAAAAACCTCCCATGCTCCTGGATTGGGAAGATTAACAACGTGAAAATGGCAATACTGCCCAAGGCTACCTACAAATTCATTGCAATACCTATCAATATCCCAACTTCATTTTTCAATGAAATAGAGGAAGCAATCCAAAAATTCATATGGAACAATAAAAAACCCTGAATAGCAAAAACAATCCTTAGTTGAAAGAGCAGCACTGGAGGAATATCAATTCAAAATTTCAAAACTCTAATAAAAAGCCATAGTAATCAAAATAGCTTGGTCCTGGCACAAGAACAGACTCTAGGATGAATTGTTTTGGACTGAAGACCCAGAAATGAACCCTCAGATCTATAGCTACCCAACCTTTGATAAGGGTGCTAAAGAAATTGAATGGGGGCTGGGAAGGTGTCTCAGTGGTAGAGTGCTTGCCTTGCATGCATGAGGCCCTGGGTTCTATTCCTCAGCACCACATAAGCAGAAAAAAAAGCCAGAAGTGGTGTTGTGGTTCAAGTGCTAGAGCTCTAGCCTTGAGCTGAAGAGCTGAGGGACAGCACCCAGGCCCTTAGTTCAGGCCCACAATCAGACTCCCCCCCCCAAAAAAAGAAGTTGAATGGAAAGAAAAAACAGCTTTTTCAGTAAATGGTGTTGGTAAAATTGGTTAAAAACTTGTAGAAAACTAAAGATAAGACCGTATCTAACACCCTGCACCAGAATCAACTCCAAATGGATCAAAGACCTCTAAAGAAAAGCAGAGTCCATGAAAACATGACAGGAAAGAATAGGAGAAACTCTAGGGTTCTTTGGCACAAGCCAAAAGTTTCTTAATAGAGACCCAGAAGCACAACAAATCAAAGAAAAGTTAGGCAAATGGTATTGCATGAAACTGCAGAGCTTCTGCAAGGCAAAAGACATGGCTCGCAAGATCAACAGAAATCCCACGGACTGGGGGAAAATCTTCACTAGCCAAACAATGGACAAGGGTCTCCTGTCTAAAATATACTTAGAACTCAAAAAACTAAATCTCCTAAAAACAAATCCTCAAACAACTGCCCAATTAACAAATGGGCTAAATACTTAAAGAGAGACTACTCTGAAAAGGAAATAAGAATAGCCAATAGACACATGATGTAATGCTTAGCTCCTCTAGCCATAAAAGAAATACAAATCAAGATAACACTGAGATTCCACTTCATCCCAGTTAGAATGGCTATAATCAGGAAATTTAGTAACAGATGCTGGAGGCCATGTGGCTAGAAGAGAACCATACTGCATTGTTGGTGGGAGTATAAATTTGTTGAACCACGCTGGAAAGCAGTATAGAGGTTCCTCAAAAGACTCCACATTGCACGGCGCTGGTGGCTCATGCCTGTAATCCTACCTACTGAGGCTGAGATCTGAGGATCGTGGTTCAAAGCCAGCCCGTGCAGGAAAGACCATGAGAATCCTATCTCCAATAAACCACTAGAAAACTGGAAGTGGAGCTGTAGTTCAAGTGGTAGAGCGCTCACCTTGAGCTGAAGAGTTGAGGGACAGAGCCAAGGCCAAGAGTTCAAGCCTCACAACCGACAAAATAAAAAAAAAAGACTCCACATAGAGCTCTATTATGGCCCAGCAATCCCACTTTTGGGATTTTACCAAAATAATCGCAAACAGGGTAATACCAAAGCTACCAGCACAATCATGTTTATCACAGCATTATTTACCATAGCTAAGATAGGGAACCAACCCAAATGCCCCTCAGTATATGAATGGATCAAGAAAATGTGTTATAAATATATACAATGAAATTCTATGCCTCCATCAGAAAGAAGGACATTGCCTCATTTGTTAGGAATTGGAAAGACTTGGAAAAAATTACATTAACTGAAGTAAGCCAGGCCCAAAGAAACATAGTTTCCATGGTTTCCCTTGTTTGCAAGTACTAGCACAGGTCTAGAACAAGCAGAGAAGTTCAAAGGCTATGTACACACGAACACATGAGATAATAGGAAGCAAAATGAACCCCAAGACAGGGACAGTGGTTTTTTCTATATTGCTAGTGTTTTATAATGTACTTAAAATGCACTATGTGAATCTTTTGTTTCTTCTGTATGTTTTTCCCCGCCCGTGTAACTCCTGTTTTCACTGGATCTGATACTCGTGTTCTGCACTTGTACATACATTTTTGTAATTTGGGGAGTGGAAAGGATATTGGGGAACATTTAAATGAAGATGCAGGCTGATCCATTGTGATGACAAGATGTACAGGACACTATGTTAAAAAACGAACTTTACAATGCAGGGTGGGGAGGTCAGGAGGTGTTTGGGAGGGGGGAGGGAAGTCATGGTAGAGGCAAAACAAAGGAAGAGTTAAATGCTTGCTATGAAATGTACTCATTACCATACTTATGTACCTTTAAACCCTCTCTACAACATTTTTATTATATATATATATTTATATATATTCGTATATATATGTATAGACATACATTTTTTTAAAGAAAATGAACTTTACAACTTCAGCGTGGGAGGGGTTTAGTTATAGAGGTGGGAGGGAAGGAGTGGTAGGGGGAAAACAAAGGAGGAGGCAACAATACTCAATAGGAAATGCACTCATTGCCTTGTTCATGTAACTGTAACCCCTATGTACAACATTTTTACAGTAAAAAACTTAAAAAATTAATTCATGAGTCAAAGCAAGCCCTAGCAGGAAAGTCTGTCAGATACTGATCTCCAACTAACCACGAGAAAACAGGGAGTGGCACTGTGGCTCAAGTGGTAGAGAGCTTGGCTCGAGCTGAAATTCAACCCAACGACCAACAAAAAGAAAAAAAAATGAAAGCACCAAACAACCTGAAGATGTTGTCCAGAATAATGAGTGTGGCATAATGGAATTACATGACTTAGTCACTTGCAACCTAGTTTACCAGGAGAGATGGTGGGTGATTTGTGTGTGTACCAAAACCTGCAAAAGTATTTTGCTCTTTCCCAAGGAGGGAGGAAGGGAGGAATGGAGGAGGGGAGAAGAAGTTTGTTTGGCCTTGACTTTTGGTGCAGTGATTGCCTTCTGGAGTCAAGTTCAGAGAAATTCCACTTGTAATCCTACTTACATGCCGGGCAAAGAAGTCATTCCATGGAAGTGGTCTGTGTCGTGTCCTTGGCCAGGTCCCAACCACCACTGGGTAATCCAAGTCCCAATTCAGGACCAAGGTGCCTTGAAGACAACTGATCCACTGGGCAGGAGGACCTAACCATTGCCAGAAAAGACAGAAAGTACCATGCTGAGGGCAGCACCGGAGATCTAGACTGGGCAGAGATTTTTTTGTGATTCTCATTTTGTATTACCACTTTGATTCTACAAAATAAACTATGGATTTTAACTTTCTTCTCTCCCTTTGGATAAAACTCACAAAAAGTGTCTTTAGCTTTTAAGACACTTAACTCTTAGGTCTGGCCAATCATTTCCAGGATAGTGAAATACTTCATTGTATTTTGAACGCATAAAACATGCATATAAAACTAGCATATTTCGATCTTATGAGAAAACAGCCTTGTTCTTCTCTGGTGTTATGACTAGTGTGATAATGCTCACTCAGGTTTATATCATTGTGCAATCATTTTTCCATTTTCTTCAGTAAACAGTTTTTCAGGACAGGAGAGCTGTGAGGGGAGAATATGGGATGAATAATTTATCTGTACTTCTTGTGGCCTGGGAAGTGCTTCTCAGAATGTTTGCAAGAGGAAATAGAACTCCATATAGACCGAATATAGAAAAAGATACACACCTTCAGTGCCACAGAAGGACAAATAAGAAAACTCATCCAGGCTCAGAGAAAAGCAACATGATGGGTTGTTTAGGTGCGTGAAAATTTGTGGATTGTCTTTCTTACCATAGAGAGATCATTCAATGCTGGCATTTACAATATGTTCCAGGACTCATATCTGTTTAGGTCTGTTTCCTCTGAAGCATCTTTGATAGTGACAGAAAGGAGAATCTAACAATGGCACCTAGTTATGTTCTCTGAACGAGATTTTATCTCTTTCCCGAAACAAGTTAGGGTTTTAATGAATGACTTGGATTTCCTGAGAGAAATTCATGTGTATTTCTTGTTTCTATTAAAGTTATCAAATGAATAACCTTAAATTTGTAAGATGTTATTATAACAAATATGAGATAATGATTTTTATGTTACTAGGATGCACCCAGTTTCCTTTTAGATAGAAAATATTTGGCTGGCTTCCAACTACAATCTTTGCATCTCAGCCTCCAGAGTACCCAGGGATGTAGGCATCAGTCACCTCTCCAGGCTGAGACAAATATTTTTGGTAAGGAAAATCACTATGATATGGAACATGAGGCATGAAGAATGTAGACTAAAAAGGAATATTTTGAAAGCATTAACAAAACTGAACTTATCACAAACTTACTGTCTTCAGTGAGGAGAAAAATGAGAAAGAAGTTACAGAGGTAGACAATTGGAGACTAAAGAGAAGTTAGTGAATATTTCTTTGTTATCAGAGCTACTAAAGATTTCTTTTTAGAAAAATTCAACTTGATATAGTGGTACATGCCTACAATTCTAACTACTTAAGAGCTAGACAGTGGAAAGTATAGGAGGTTTGCTGTTTGTATGGTAAAAATGTGATACAGATACTTCAATATTTAAAACAAACTGGTGCCACATGTTTATAAGAGGCAAAAGTAGGAGGATAATGGTTTGAGGCCAGTCTAGGCAGTTAATAAGAAACTATCTGAAAAGAAATCTAAAGCTCAACAAAGTGCTAGGTGTAAGGATCAAGAGCAATTATCCAGGAAGTTTGAGACCCTGAGTTCAATCCCTTCTCCTGAAAAAAAAAAAGAGACAAGAAAAAGGAAAAAGATTATGATACAATTTTCAAGATATTGTCTATGCAATGTTTGGCTACAATTTCCTTCTTCAATTCCTTAAAAGGTTTGTGAAGTCATTTACACAGATGAATACAGGTAAAAATATTGGTGTTTTCAAGAAATAAAGAATATGCCTTTTGTAAAGTGTTCTGCACAGAACATGAAATAAAAATTCCATGAATTCTGAAGTTCTTTATGCATTTTTGAAAATTATTATTGGAAGAAATTATTTACATTCCTTACATTCCAGAAAACATTATCTGAACACATTTGAGAAGAATTTCTATAACATTCTTGTAATGTATGGGTTTTGGATGTGCTTATTTGCCTTCTCTCTGTATCTTCTTAATTGGGTTATTTATTGTCTTATCCGTGTGTTTAAGAGTCCTTTATATATATAAATAAAAGCTATTTGTGAAGAACTTTATATTTTTCTTCATTATATTAACAAAAATGCTTGGCATGTGTTTGAATACAAATGGATGACATCTTTTCCTGACTTCAGAAGAACTGGGAATACTTTCATTCTAATGCAGTACTCTTTATCAGGTCAAGAAAGTTCCCGTATAATAATTTTGACAAAATTCACCACTCTGCTATTTTGAAAAGTGCAGATTTATTATAGGGTCACAGCAGGGAATTGTCCTGTGACCTGTCTCCTCTGCAGGTATGGAACCCTTATTTGCAAACTGTTGATCATACTAGAAGTAATTTTTGCTTGTAGGACTATCACATTTTTGGCCTATGTACTCAGGATGTTTTGCCAGGAAACAAATCCACACATAGAAATTAGATCATCACAACTCTTTAAATTGGCATTAGCAATACATATTTGTATTCTTGATGTGCAATATCACAAATTGTGTTTGTGACAGAATAAATATAAGTGTATCACCTAGAATCTGGGTATGGTTAGTAAACTTTTTGAGAATTTTCTCATACTTTCAGAACTTTCATAAACATAAATAAGACAAACCAAATGAGGTGGTTTATACCTATTATCCTAGCTACTTTGAAAATGGAAATATAAATAGTCACTGTTCAAGGTCAAGCTGGAAGACACACAAGAGACCTTCTTCTCAAACAATAAAAGCTGGGTGTGCCAATGTGTGGCTGTCATCCTACCTATGTTGGACATACAACTAGGAAGTTCAGTATCCAGGTATCCTAGGAATAAAAAAATGCAAGGTTCTATCTCAAAAATAATCGAAGCAAAAATTGCTGGATGTGGCATGAATCAAGTGGTATGGTGCCTGCTTGGCAAATGCCAGGCTCTGAATTTGAATCCAAGTATTTACCAAAAAATTAAAAGTAAACAATATGAAATAATGAAATAATTCTCTAAAATTCTCACTTAGTGTAATTATCATATGTATTCTCCAAATAAACTTGTAGTGAAGGCAGAGAATTAAATAATCCAGATCAATATAAAACTCCAGAATCATAGAATGGCTAAGATTCAGCTTTGAGATCATTCAATGTCTGGATCTTACTGTTCTTAGATCCACAATCTTATAGGAAAAGAAAAGAATGTATATGTACAATACATTTATTTACTCCCTTCATCCAGTTTCACATATCGAAATTCTATCTCAAATGTAATGTTGTAGAAATGGGCCTTTGTGTGTACATGGATAGTAATTAAGTCATGCAAGCAAAACTTCATGAATTGGGTTTAAATAAACAACACCAAATAAATTTCACTCCTGAACTTTAAAACAGGGCCTCACTCAGAAATAAAAAAATCCTGACTATGCTAGCATTGTAATCTTGGACCTACAGGCTCCAGAATGGAGAAATAAATTTGTTGTTTATAAGCAATTCAGTGTCTGGTAATTTGTCATCATACGTCAAAAGCACTGACAGTAAGCCAGCTGAAAAGGACTGTTGTGGTTTTTTTCTTTCTTTCTTTCTTTCTTTCTTTCTTTCTTTCTTTCTTTCTTTCTTTCTTTCTTTCTTTCTTTCTTTCTTTCTTTCTTTCTTTCTTTCTTTCTTTCTTTCTTTCTTTCTTTCTTTCTTTCTTTCTTTCTTTCTTTCTTTCTTTCTTTCTTATCTTTTGGTTGTGCGGCCTCAAATCTGGGCCAGGGCATTGTCCCCCAGTTCTTCAGCTGTAGACCAACACTCTACCACTTAAGTCTAGGCCCCAAATCCGGCTTTTTCTGATTATGTGGTGCTGAGGAATTGAACCCAGGGCCTCATGCTTGCAAGGCAATCACTCTACCACTGAGACACCTTCCCAGCGCCACTTTCTCTATTTTATTTTTCCATCTTTCCAGAGTCCTTCTGATATTGAAAAATGCTAAAGCTCCATAGAGAAACGTTTAAAAGTGCCCTTTTGTCCAATTCTAACTTCACCAATTTTGGAGTGTAAGGAATGACATCAAGTACCCGAGAGACCTAAGACAGGACACTTCATCGTCTTCCGCTTTGCTCATCAGCACCTAGTTCAAATTTACACTATATAAACAAATCAACTAATGGTAGTTATAATAAATTTTAAAATGCATACCCTGAAAACACTTTATGAACACTCTTGCACTGTAGTCTCATGGGCTTCCATGTCCAAAATAGGAAACTGAGGTTTAAAAAGAGGTTACAAAACTGGTATATTGGTTCATTTAAACTCAGACTGATCTATAATCATACTTAGGCTAACATACAATGTGCACTTATTTTTCTGCTCACAGAAAAGTTTTCAAGTTCTACACTCTTATATGCTACCATGATATCTTTATCCTGGGTGCTTTACTGGTGCCCCCATGTCATATCAGCTGAAGTTGATATATCTGTTCCCACTCAGATAAAACAGCTGAGAATTGAGCAACGGTACTTTTAAGATCTCCCATGCAGTAATAATGTGAAATTAAGAGTATGAAATCCTGGGCTAGAGAATAAAACTTGTAGACAGGCACCAGTGGCTCAAGCATGTAATCCTAGCTCGTCAGGAGGCTGAGATCTGAGGATCATCGTTCAAAGCCAGCCCAAGCAGGAAAGTTCATGAGATTCTTATCTCCAATAAACCACTAGAAAACGGAAGTGGCATTGTGGCTGAAGTCGTAGAGCCCTCGCCTTGAGCTGAAGAGCACATGGAAAGCCCCCAAGCCCAGAGTTCAACCCCATGACCAACCAAAAAATAAAATAAAAGAGGAAGAGAATAAAACTTCTATGATGATGCTAGGCCTACCTCACAAATCTTTCTTGGTCTCTTCCTTCCTTCCTTTTCATTGCTGGGGATTGAACCCTGGGCCCTGTGCATATTAAGAAAGTGCCATAACACCAAGCTATATGGCCATTTCCATCTCTCCAATTTCACTCTCCAACTCACCTTGTTCCTCATACCTTACATTCCTTGGTCATAATATTTGGAGAAAACTGAACTTCCTAAGTTTTTCATCATTTTACAGAATATTTGTTTTCTCCCTTCCTATGTATCAAGACACTGTGCAGGAAGGATTCTTTTCAACTCTCCAGGCAGAGTTCATATATCATTACATTTATAATAACAACTCACTTAAATAATTGTTTGTCTTCTTCAGACTATTAATAGACCCATGTTGAATCCTAGCTTTTATGTAAACAGGAATAGAATTCTTCTTGTGTTATTTTACTCTTTTTGACTTGGTCAAATTTTCCTGATTTTGTAGGAAAGGTTTTTCTGCAATAATAATTTTCAGGACATTTCTGCATATTGTGTATAATAAAATTAAGAGATTTCTAGCCAAAGCAAACAACTGAGAATTCTAGAGCTTAATAAATGTACTCCGGGTTCCTGTGCACTTGGCACTGCATTTGGCATCTTGGTATTGCAAAAATAGACAATCTATATTGAAAGTTGCTGTCTTTTTGTTTTCCCCTTTTCAGCCATATGAAGCATTTAAGGTGTATAGCAAGTAAACTGTGGGAGTATGAGCTGGTAATCTTTTAAAAATATTTTTATTGTAAAATATTGTATAGAGGGGTTACAGTTACATGAGTAAGGTAATGAGTACATTTCCCATTGAGCATTGTTACTCCATCCTTTGTTTTCCTCCTACATTCCTCTCTTTCCTTACTTCCCTAACTCTTCCTTCTCTGTATCCCAAAATTGTGAAGTTCATTTCCAACATAGTGTATTGTACATCTCATTGTTAAAATTGGTCAACCACTATCCTTGTTTCAACATTTTGTTATCCTTTCCCTCCCCAAATTAGAAAAATGTATATACAAGATGCAGGGAACTAGAATCAAATACAGTGACAACAGAGGATATATGAGTTGGTAATCTTTAGCCTTCAAATTCCAAAACAAAAATAAGCAATGAAAGATCAAATTTGTTCATAAGGGTAATCTCTGCCTTCCAAATGATGCTCTGATTCTTCCATTAAAATAAAATCCTGTTCCAGGCTGAAATGCAGATACCTGTGGAAATGATGACATTAAGTTGCTATTATTTAAATATGGCTTCCTATTAATGAAATACCATGGAAAAGGTTTTTACAAAAACTGGATGATAGCAAGAGTCATTTCAGACAAAGTTTATAGTGGGTAAGGTGGGTAAAAGTTACAAAATTGGAACTACATGCTGGGAAAAAGAATAAATTCACAGGGAGGAGTAACTTACTGTTTTAGATGAGCCAAGTTAAAATGGATCATTATGTAAGAAGAAAGTTTGTATTTGGTTCTTTCTAACTCGCAGATATTTTCTATAAAAAATGAATACTAGAGTGAAAAATCCAAAAGAACTTTGATGATACATATAATATTTTGGAGACAACAAAGATTTTCAGTAATAAAAACAGTTGAATTAATTATGGAATTTATAAACACTGGACTCTCATGTAATCATTATAAGTGATGCTCTTAGAACAGTATGAAATTTCTAAGGATGTTATTGGGTAGGAAATATATGCATGATACAATGAGATGAAAAGTCAAAGTATAAAGTAGGCTCACACCTGTAATCTTACCTTATCACAAGGGTGAGATTGAGGATCGTGGTTCAAAGCCAGCTCCCAGAGAAAGTCCATTCAACTACCAAAATGCCAGAAGTGGAACTGTGGCTAGCACTGAGGTGGAAAAAACACAGAGAACAATGTTCAGGCCCTGAATTCAAACTCCAGTTTTGGCAATAAACAAATGAATAATCAAACAGATATATGAACCCAAATTGTAGGCATATATATAAGTATAAATATATGCATATATGCAAGGCAGAGGAGTATAACCATGATGTTCCAGTGTTCACATTGTGGAGATCAAGGACGGGAACAGCACAAAAATTTACTTAATGGAAATTAAAAGTGACAATATGTTGGAAATGATCTGTACAACTTGGGCGGTGGGATTAAGAAAGCCAGGGAAAGAGGAAGAAAATGAGGGAGGGTGTAACAAGTTACACAAGAAATGTTATAACTGCTTTACTTATGTAAGTGTAACCCATCTGTGCATAACCTTGACAATAATATTAAAATTACAAAAAAAACAAAGCTTTTATTTATGATATTATATTTAAAAGTATATTTTAAAAGAATTATAGGCATGTTTTAAATTTCTAATGCATTGTCCAACTCTACTGGATTATACTGGAATATTGGAAGAATTACTTACACATGAGTCCATGAGTAAGGACCCCAATAAAAATTCCACAAAGAAATGAAACCTGGACCAAAGGGTCCTAATCATAATACCTTACTTCTATAGCAAATCACACAATCTCCCTAATCCTAATTTAATCATGATGATGAACCAAAGTCTCCATTTGTAGAAATACATACTTGCAACAAGGATGGAAAAGGCACCAAGAGGGAAAGTAATGATACACAATTTTAAGAAAGATTACATAATAAAGGAATGTGTCCCACAAGTTTCCAACTCTAAATCTGGGAAAGTCAGTTATCTTTGTCATGCTAATAAAAAAGCACAAATAAAAGCTCACTGTGGGAATCAAAAAGATTGAGAACAGGTGTTCATTGTGACAGCAAATTACTATGTCTCTCTTTCCTTGTCTTATTCCCACCTCATTGTTGAATTCTGAAGGTCAGATTCTGGGGAGCCAGTTCTCTTAGCTCCAGTAATTAACAAAATGGTGGTAGGAGATACATAGTTCATGGATTCTCTTTTTTTTATTAAGCTTACTGAGTAATAATGGGACTATAAAACACAAGAAAGTCTTAAGTTTTCCACTAATTTTTAAAATGCCTGCTGTAAGAAGAATCAAAATTAATGAAAAAAACAACTCAGACCAAGGGTATTTCCTATTACGTCCTGCAATGTTTTCAGGGTGTCTGCTTTGACTCCAGGGTCTTTGATAAATTTGGAGTTGATTGAATGACATTGTCCCATTTGTTAGGAAATGGAAAGACTTGGAAAAAAATTATATTAAGTAAAGTATGCCAGGCCCAAAGAAACATAGGTCCCATGGTTTCTCTTATTTGCAATAACTAGTACATGTCTCAGACAAGCAGAAATGGTCAGATAAGTTGATGTTAGGTGAAATGAATCCAAGATAAGTACTCAAATGCTTTTTCTTTCTTATTATTGTTTCTAACATAATTAAGATCATTCCTTTGTTGCTTTGTATGTCCCCTCCCCTGGTACAATACCTGTTTCACTGTACTTGATGTTAGTATAGTATGTGGAGGGGAAGGGAAAAAATTGCTTATTAGGGTTACAAGTGGACTCATTGCAACAATGAGATGTACAAGACGTTATGTCGAAAAACGACCTTTACAACTTTGGCGCAAGGGGAGGCATGGGGGTGGGGAAGGCGGAGATGAGAAGGGATCATAAGGGGAAACAAAGGAGGAGGCAACAGTGCTTGATAAGAAATGAACTCATTACCTTGCTCATGTAATTGTAAAACCTCTGTACGGTATGTTCGCAATAAAAAATGTAAAAAAAAAAAAAAAAAACCCTCAGAAACCATATAAAGATATTTGTGGTGTACTGATACTAGGCAAAATTAAAATGTCATGTGTAAATACCAAATGACATTTACAAGCACAGATCCTAATTCTTCTGTGAGCTAATGTGATAATTACACATTTATACTTTCCAACAAAATCACCATTGAGAATACCACAGCCAATTCCAATCACAGAAGCAATGCTGCAAAGAATTGCTAAATTTTTCATCTATTCATTCCTAGAGTTGACAGAGTTGATTCTGCTGACGTTGACTGTTTGATCCTCTTCCTCCTCATAAATAAATGTGCCTATGTAGAACAATTTATATCTATATCTTAACTTGATGGGTTTCTAGAATTTCTGGTCTGATCTTCAGTCTGAGTACCAGCTATGGAGCATATGTAGTTTAGGAAGATGGACTATTTTTTAACAAGCAGAAACACACTCTAAAACAGTTTTAACAGAAACATCTTTGATAATGGAAATATTCTATATATGCGTTGTCTAACAGACTAGCCACTGGCAATATGTGGCTACAGAATCTCAAACGTTAATAGTGTGTGAGAAATTAATCCTTCCAATTTCAGTTAAATGGAATTTTAAATAATGAGATTCATCTACTCTGTTAACTGGACAGTGCAGTTTTCAAATAAGGAAGCTGAAGTTCTCACAAAGATGGTGATAATATATATCCAAGTGAAGAAGATTCTATTGGATACTAACTGCATGCCTCTAAATTATCTGAGATTTTATTTTTTATAGAATTCAGTCATCACTCACCTAGTTTGACAGCTGGGAAGAAAGGGGTAGGAGATATACATAAGCTACTTGGGTTACTGAAAATTGTTCCTTGAAGATGAGGATTGTGCATGAATCTTTTCTATATTTAGCAGACAGCAAAGTGTGTAGAATCCTGTAGGAGGTAGAAATATAATGTTTGTTTTTCATTATGTCAAAGAGGTGCTCTGTTTATGAAAATGGGAGAGAAGTGAGACAGGCGAATTCTATAAATATACAAACAATATATACAAAATTTGCTACATTCTATTCCATGATAGGCCCTGGAATGAACTTTGGTTCTTTGCACATACTATAGATATTTACACACTAAAAAACAGAAATGTAATCCTTTAATACTGTTAAAATACATAGGCTATCTTCTTAAAATATATTCGTGGACCTATTTTTTCCTTAATTTCTTCCACACCTGCATTAAGAAATGTCTCTAAAAGAAAAACTTCTAGGTGTGTAAAATTTGAACTCCATCTATTTCTTTTGTTGAATTGTACTCTAGATAGGATTGAAATCCCTATTCCATCTTAAGGCTTAGAGCTAGAAAAAGAATAAGTATTCTCGACAAATTGTCAAGCCTCATTTTTAAGGAGAGCTATGTACGTATTAGGAGAAATATGTATCTGTCTTGGTAGCTAGGAACCTTCAAGAAACAAAAGAAAAAGAATAATTTCATGGCAGTCTCATGTATTTGCATACCTTCAAGTGAACACTAGCTGCTCTATATTCTATAGTATATTTGCAAGAATATTTTCATAAGCTATTTCTAAGCTATTGTCATCCTCCAGAGTAAAGTTCATGTATGCCTATGTCTCATTATATAGATTGTAGTTGCTCAAAGTCAGAACCTATTGTTTGTATAGGTTTCACATGGCTATCTTTGCTTCACTCCATGTCACTGAGGGCTGGGAGATTCACTTCAAATATATAAATACACACACATACCCACACATATCTGACTGGCTTTCACTATTGTCGTACAAATTAACTCCTTTTTGCCTCTAACTCAAGAGTATCATAAATCTTCTAGCATACACGAAAATGTGACAAGTTCATTATTAACTTGCAAGTAGGTTATATTTCTAGCTTCACACAATTCTAAATACTCATATGAAGAAAAATATATATCTAGAGTTTTGGTGTGCTTTTATATTACAAAGCTCTCAATTTTCACCTTATTTTCCTGGAAGAGGCACCAGTGCTCGATAGGTAATGTACTCATTACCTTACTCATGTAACTGTAACACCTGTACAGTATTTTTACAATCAAAAACGTACAAAAAGGAAAAAAAGGGAAATTGGATGTCACGTATTTCCATTAGAACTAACTAAATATAGGGGCTTTAAGTTTCTACAGGATTTAAGGACCTAGTAAGTTTTGGATATGCCCCAAGGCCATTACTAAAAGCTGAGGGAGAGAGATCTAAAAGTGGAAGTAGATAGGTGACCAGAGTATAATTTTGTATCTTTAGTTCACTGTTACAATAACAGGGGTACAAATCAACATGATGGTTTGTAGATACAGGACCAGAAGACGTACTGGAAACTGACATCAGAGTAGAGTCATTCATTGTGGGAAAACACAAATCAGTAGGCAAGAAAGGATGCAATCAACCGTGTCCATGAAACAACACAGAATGGCATAAAGTCAAAGTGTTAACCAGCCCATGAAGAAGGTGTTTAACATCACTAATCACCAGAAAGTGTTAGTCAAAATAATGAAGAAAATTACCGCTTCATATGAATTAGGCAGGATAACTACAGGAAAAGAAAAGAACAATGTTGACAAAAGTGTGGTAAAATTGCAACCCCTCTATGGGAACCAGTAGAGCATCTCTTCAAACAATTTAAAACAGGATTATTCATACTTGTCATCCTAACCACTCAGGACAGGGGCTGAAATAAAAGGATAGTGGTTCAAAGCCAGCCTGGGCAGAAAATGGGACGTGGATCTGTGGTTTAAAGTGGTAAACCACTAGCCTTGAGGAAAAGTTCAGAGACAGTGGCCCTGACCTGAGTTCAAGCCCCATGACAGAAAATAAAAAAAGAAGAAAAGAGTATTTTCATATGATCCAATTACTCCATTTCTGGGTATATACTCTAAAGATCTAAAAGCAAGGTCTGGAAGATATCCTTGTACTCTCATATTCATTTTGTACAATACTCAAAACCTGGAGGCAATCCAAGTGGCCATCAACTAATGAATAGCTAAGGCAAATGTGGTTTATACCCACAGAAGTATATTATTTCAACTTTAAATAGAATTATGTTTTGACAACTGCTATATTAAGCATGAATCTTTGGGACACTTTGCTAAGTGAAATAAGCCAGTCATAAAAAAGATCTAATATTACATGATTCTACTTATATCAGTTATATAGAACAGTCAAATTGATAGAGACAGGAAGTAAAATCGTACTTGATGCATATCTTGAAGCAGAGGAGAGCGGAAAATTGTTTTACTGAATATACAATTTGAATCTTGGAGGATGAAAAGTGTGAACACTGATCTTATACAATATTGTAAATGTACTTACTACAACTATGCTGTATTCTTAAAATGATTAAAATTAAAAAAAAATCCTGGGAGAGGAGAAGGAGAATGATGAAGAGGTAAGTATAATCAAGGGACATTGTATGCCTATGTAGATACAGCAAAATGAAATACACTTATTTAACTAGGTAAAGCTAATATAGAGTTTAAAAAGATAATACATTTTAAGTTGTTGCATTTGAGCACAATTATTGAAAAAAAGAGAAAAACAACAACAGGCTGGGAAACAATTTAAATTGTCAGCATTCTATAAACCTGTGTTCAAAACTATATCTCATTTAAGTGTGTGAGGGTTTTTTTTGGGGGGGGTCTCTGGTCGTGGTTCCTGAACTCTGGGCCTGGGCACTGTCCCTCAGCATTTCAGCTCAAGGCTAGTGCTCTACCACTTGAGCCACAGCACTGCTTCTGGCTTTTTTCTTTTTGCTTCTGTGGTGCTGGGGAATCAAACCGAGGGTCTCATGCATACAAGACAAGCACTCTACCACTGAGCCACCTTCCCAGCCCCTGTGAGGTTGTTTTTTAAACATGTTTTTATTAGTATTATCTTTAAGTAGTTGTACAAACAAGTTCCCATTCTGCACAACAGTATATGAATATGATGTATCTGACAACCTATTCACCCATCCCTCTCAACGCAACCCTTCTCCCACTTTTAAAAAAAATTGAGATAGGTGATTACATAATACTCACATAATTCACAGCATTGTGGAATTATGATACTTAGTAAAAGTCACAAACATATTTTAACCATACAAGGAAAATTATCATTTTCATGGTCTATAAAGTTTGTGAATTCTATGAGCTTTGACAATACCAAGTATTTCTTCCATATCAGGTGATGTTTACATTTCTTGCCTTTTGTATAGTGTAGATTATTCCCGCTTTCCCTCTTATTCCTCCCTTCCAATCACTGTCTTTGGATTGCTTAGTTCTTTTCCTTCTATGACCAGTGGAGCTGATGGGGCTCTTGTTGTGTGTTGTTCTGTTTTCCACTCATTGTGTTCCTCCTTCTGGCTTCCCTCCATTGAGTGCAGATTTTTTTTTTTAATGTAATGAGAGTATGCTCAGGGAAATCACCCCATTAGTTCAAAATAGATTGTCAATGTGGCTTAATTTGGATGTTTACATACACATTTTCAATATATAATAGCATATGCAGCATATGAAATATGTTTCTTCTTTTTCTTATGCTTGAAAGCAGTTTCTAGTTGCAGATAAAATGCATCAACTATTCCTCATACAAAAGAGTAAAACATTACACACGAGTTCTAGAGCCCTTGATATACATAGCAAAACATCTCAGGTGCTTACCATAATATCCAACCTTCTTTCTGAATCAATAGATTTAACTGAAGTCTAGGGTAAGTCAAATAGTGATAATATCTCCCAATAGAGATAATATTTAGATAATACAGATAAAAATGTTACCTGATAGCATCTAGGATATTGCTTTAAGGCCAGTCCACACATGTTCTGTATTTCTTGATTTCCTTCTTTCTGTTCCTTCATCTCACTTCCTGGAACTTGGAAGTGATTACTGGCAATTTAGGGGTCACTTTGGGCCAAGACAGTGAGAGCTATATCCTAATGCTGGGGTATGCCTCCATCTTCTTGGAATCTTCATGCCTGTACTGTCTTCCTCTGGGCTTTCAACAGATAAGAGACTAAACCATTACTAGTTGCATTTTTATGATCATTTGAGTTCTCCTATCTTTAAGATACTTACACTGTGGATTGAGATGCACTCACAGAAAATACATAGTATTGCATATATATATATATATATATATATATATATATATATATATATACATATATACATATACATATATATTCCTTTAAGTAGTTGTAGCAAGGGTCATCATTCAACAAGTCAGAAAATAAATACAATGCAGCTTGATCAATATCACTCCTTTTATCATTTTTCTTTCATTTGTTCATCAAAATGTCATTACCAGTTTCTTCTCTTCCTCTTGTTCTGAGATAGAAATTCATCTATTCTAAAGTCAAAGGATATGCTTCTTCACTAGCTAGATCACGTTCACTGACTTTTGCTTTCTTAAAAACTGCTTAACTCCTGCAAGAGGGAATTGAAGGCTGCCAGACAGGAAGGATTGAGTGTAAGCTGTGGGAAGTGTTCTCATACTCTGCATCTAGAGGGCTAGTAAACATGTTGATCTGCTCGATGCCTCAAGCAATTCAGAAAGTGACTTGCATTTTCTAAAACCTAAATCCAAACTTTCCCCTTCTCCTTCCCACCAAGAATTCTCCCTCAGGCCACTTCCTACCATAGTGTCTTGGCAGCTTAGAACTGCTTTACCTCAGAAATGTGGCACCAGAAGTCTGCCTTATGCTCAGCCAAGCATCTGGGATCTGGCTGATTCATCTATGGCTCTGAAAATACTGCAGTCTAATCTGTGTCCTGTGCTCGGGGTTCAATATGTGTGCTTAAATCCATAGCTACGTGCCTCCAGAGAGAGCAGGCTTTCCTCTTTCTATTAGCATTAGGAGCAGAAGTACCATATAGGTTCTTTATAATAAAGCAGCCACACACAGCGGTTGGTTTTATAACCACTAGCTGAGGTGAGTTTGCCTAAGGGAGCCAAAGCATTATGTGAATAAGGTGTTTTCAACTGGAAGCTCATAAGCCTCCATTCCTAAGAGGAAGCTGCTGATAATAAATTCTGTCTGGGAATGGACTTTGTAGGAGATAGAATATTTTTCTGTGAAAGTGATTGCTTGAAGGAAAGCATTGACTACACGTAGCCATAATCTTACAAAAAGCTATTTTAACTAAAGTATATCCTGTAAGTAAAATCGTTCTAGGGACATGGTTCAACTCATAGGCACAGTTTAATTCATAGAGCACAAGCATAGTAAGAATTTTCTAACAATTTCTGGCATGGTTGTCCTGGTTTCATTGATTGCTCTGAAACTGATCCCCTTTCAAACTAGCCAGCTGAGCTTCAAAAGAGGCAATTGAGCAAGATTTTGAACACAACTTCTGATCAATACCAGAAGTAGTAACTCATTAGGGGTAAAACCTACTTCCTACTCAGACTTCCTACTCAGAGCGGTTGCTTCATTGGCTTCCTGCCAATAACATGCCCTTCAACAGAACTAAACTTTGCCGTGCTAAGTTTCTTTCAACTTGCTTGTCTTTCTTGGGATATAGGCTTACACTATGGGAGTATTCCCAATAATCTGGGGTATTGTCCACAATCTTTGTTATGCAAGGCGGTAACCCTTTAGAAGGAGACACATCCTGCCTTGTTGGGGTAGCTCAAGGTTGGGTTAAACCCACCCATTGTGGTTAATGATGGAAAGTGTATCAGCAATGTCAGGAAAGGGCCGATGGAAGCACCTCAATAAAAAGTTACCTCATGCATTGGCCATGAGAGGAAAAATTGGACTAGTGCCCATTACCTCGTTGGTTGGGGACTTTAATGTGCTGAGTGAGTCTTAGGCACAACGAAAACTGGAGTCTTGATGTTTGTTTTCATTCTCTGGCCCAAGAATAAAAATGTGGGAGCTGGAGGAAGCCATATTTGAGAAATCTCCAGTAAGGGGAGAGTTGAATATGAGAGGGGAGCACAAGAAACTTACAATAGATAGGATTTAGTGCACCAAAAACTGAAATCTCAAGAGATCTGCTAAAATTGGGAGTAAGAATTCTAGGCCTAAGGAACCAAAGAAAAATGATCCAAGGACCTGCTTCTGATAATCCACTGGGAGAATGGTGAAAAAGATCTCAGAACACTATTAAATAATGGATAATTTTTATTATTGAGATCCATACTGTGCACTTGTCCAAACAACAATTTGTTATACATAAGTGCTTGAAGGTGTGTGTTTTAAATCTTATATGCTGAAAGGGGAACTCAAAAAAGTCATGTCCAAATCTGGGTGCCAGTGGCATGCACCTGCAATCCAAGCTACTCAGGATCTGAGGATTGGGGTTCAAAGACAGACAGAGAAGAAAAGTCCTTGAGACTCTTATTGCCAATTAACCACCAGAAAACTGGAATTGGCGCTGGGCTCAACTAGTAGGGCTTTCTTTCGCCTTGTGCTGAAGAGCTCAGGGACAGTGCCCAGGCCCAGAGTTGAAGTCCTATGATCAATAAAAATTAATGCTTGGGTGAAATGGATTAAATATTCTGCTCACCATTACTGTTAAGACTGTGTGGCACAGAGACCAGAAAAACAAGTGGTACACTTCCCACTGTAATGAACCTCAGACCCCCAAGGGCATGGAGTGCATGATCTGTCGGCCAAACACAGCTTGGGGAAACTCGAAAGACCCTGCTGTTGCTGTTTGCAAGAGGAGGATCTAAGACAAAAATCCTATCTTCCCAAGGCCAACTATACCCCTTGCCTCTGTAGGTACGGAAGACAACTGGCATTTCTGGGAAACTTATCAAGATGCAGTGAAGGCCGAACCTGTGAAGAGTTGAGCAGTAAGCACTAAATATAGCCAGGGGAAATGTCTGATGGTATTGTGGAAGACCAGTGCTGGAGACCTTCCTGGCCAACTAGAGTAGAACCTGTTCTTTGGTTCAATTTGCCATCACTTACATCCTAGCATTTCATCCACCTGTCCATTCTCAAACATTTTATACTAGTTAGGAGAGACCCCTTCCCCAGAGGGTCATTCATATTTCATATTTACATGTGTACTATTCAGGATCCTCCCCCAAAAGTTTCCAAAAATTCAAGCCAGACCCCAGATAGCAGCTTAGGAATCAGTATAATTAGTATAAATAAGTTGGTATAATTAGTATAAATAAAATGTAGTTTTGAGGCTAGGAATATGGCTTAGTTTTAAATTGTTTGCCTAGCATGCATGAAGCCCTGGGTTTTATTCCTCAGCACCAGATAAACAGAAAAGACTGGAAGTGGCACTGTGGCTCAACTGGTAGAGTGCTAGCTTTGAGCAAAAGAAGCTCAGGGAGCACCAGGACTGGCAAAAATAAAATATAGAGTAGAATAAGATCAACAGAGATTTGTTAATTATACTAAAAGATTTTTTAAACCCATAAATTAAGTGGTCTAGTAGCATGGCATGAGAAAATTAATTCTAGAAACATTATCTATAAAGGGTAGATTTTGTTTTGTGATTGAAGGCCAAAGCTGCACAAAGGACTTAGAAGAATTCAACATTGGCAAGTGAGTGAACTAAAAACTCAGATAAAGGGCTGAGAAGGTAGCTCAGCAGTAGAGTGTTTGCCTTGCATGCTTGAGCCTCTGGGTTCGATTCCTCAGAACCACATAAGCAGAGAAAGCCAGAAGTGGTGCTGTGGCTCAAGTGGTAGAGCGCTATCCTTGAGATGAAGAGCTGAGGAACAGTGTCGAGGGCCAGAGTTCAGTCCCAAGACTGACCAAAAATGAAAAAAGAAGGCCAGCTACACAAAAAGGGTTTCCTACCAAGAGGGAAGGAGGGTTTCCTACCGAGAACGAGGGAGTTTGGCGGATTTTTATCTAGCAGGAATGCAAGTTTCCCTTGTGGGAGAAGGATTGCCTTCTAGTAAGGAGAGTGTTAATGATCACATTGGTCAAAATCATCATTCAGTTTCATAATGCCCAGATAAGTGTCTAATGTTTGTCAGGTATTGACTTGTGAAAACATATATTTATTAATGTACTACCATCTGCGTGTCAATCTGTTCTTATTTTCTCAACCCCAGGGGCTCAATCTCAGGTCCAGCATAGTTTCTGTCAGCTCATTTTGCCCCAGGATTGCATGCTGACCCTCACCCATTCAAGAATTTGGCCCTGTAGGCCATGAATTCAGATGCCAGCACTCCCAAACAATAATCGTGGAGTAAGAACCTGATGGTGACACATGTTTTCCTTTTCTGAGAAAGTCTTGGGTGTCAGGTATGAAATGGAAAACATATGCAGTCCTATATCCTATGTAATCAAAGTAATCAATGTTCTATGTGCCAAAATAATCAATAAAATAGTCAATACATGAACAAAATGAAAAATAAAATGAATAACTACACTGAACATAATATAGAATCAACATATGTATGTAAATATAAATCATATATCTAAAATGTACACGAATGGGATGTTTTCTAGTGTTGAGGATCAGTTTCAGGCCTAAGGAACAGAACTGAATTTCTTCACTTCATGGAGGCGAGCTTCCCCTTCCCTTACAGTGTAAGAGATTTACTCAGACCATGAGTTCCAATACCAGTCCTGGCAGAGAAAAATGGCATCTCTATACTATGTGATGCCCAATTCTTAGGTATTTCATTATGCCTTCATTAAATGAATGTGATTGTGTAAATGCTTCATAAAGTATTGATTAAAATCGATCAGTGTCCTATAATAGTGTATAATTTTATCCTGGAATCATTCAAGAACTGCCTATTCAATCATACATACATCCCATTCTATTTGTATTCATATGGATATGAATGAGTGTCTTAGGATCTCCTGCCATTTGGAGGTGGCAGGACCAGGATTTGAACTGTGGGCTCCAGCTCCCACCACTTAAACCTACGGATAGGGAACTCACTGGTCTGTCCCAAAACATCAGCAAGACCAATGATTAGGCAGGCACCAGTGGCTCTCAGCAGTCCTCCTTGATACAAGCCTGTATAGGAGGATTATGGTCAAAGTCACCGTAGGCAGGAAAGTCCTTGAAACGCCTGTCCAAGTTCAATGTCAATAAAGCCATAAGTAGACCTGTATGGTAGAGGGGTAGCCTTGATCAAAAGCAGCTCACGGACTGTGCCCAGACCTTGAGTTCAAGTTCCGAGATTGGCAACAAACAGTCATACAGAACAATCTGTGCAGCCATCTGGCTAAAGCAAGTCACCCTCTTGTCTCCAACTGAATTGGACAGAGTTTACTTGGAAAGGGGTTGGGGAGCCGCTGTCATCTTGACTCCACCTATGCAGCCTGTATCACAGGATTCTGACTGCACCCCCATTCTTTCATGGTTCTTTCTAACCAATGGGATACAAGAATTGTGGCCACTCCCATATTCCATGCTGTCCAGTAGCACCCAGATTCCCTCTGTTGGTTGAGACCACTACCAGCAGTTGAGGAAGTTAGAGGTGGCTGGGTGGTGAGCAAGAGTCTTGAGGCGACTTTGGAGTGGATTAGGAAACTTACATCCTAGTCAGTGAGTGGGAGAACAGAGGATTACCCAGAGCCTGGGAATGTGGCCAGCCCATCTCTCCCATCCTAGTGCTCAGATGTCTTTAACAACCAGACTCCGTGAGAGAGCTGTGGGCAAGAAACAACTGCCAGATCACCGACAGAAGAATCCTGCCATCAGACCTGCAACATTCAAAAAAACAAAGAACACAAAAAAGGGAGGGATCCCCAAGACAAACACCACTGGAGAGCGTGATACAAAGGAAGGTCCAGCCAAAGGTGATGCCAACCCCAGACCACCCCTGCCTTTGGAGAGTGTTACAGCCATCAGGGTGCAGAGTGTCAAGGGTCCCGATACCACCAAAGATCTTCAGAGGTGCTACCAACACGTGGTGCCTGCCCTGGAACGCAGCAAAAGAAGAAACCAGGCGCTCTGTGCCAATATCTAACCACTGAATCAGGAAAAGACAGACTTGCAGTATCAACGGGAAAAAGAGAGGGAGAAGATAGCCCAGGGGCACAAAGAACTGAGAATAGAGCTAGAAATCCACAAGCCAGTCATACAGAAGTTGGTTTTGGCAGAAAGCGATTTACAATCAGCACCGGCCCACATGCAGCACATGGCCGATCACAGAGTAATGGAGCACAAAACTGTCATCAGCTGCCTGCAGGCCACATAGCAGCGCATGGCAGAGTTGGAGATGGAGGCTTCTGCAGTCACTGCTGCACAGAAGGAGATTGAAATATTCTTCGAACAGCTGAATGATGTAACACTTCAACTCGAGTAAAAGATCAGAAGCTTCTATGACCTGGAGCAAGTGAACAGAGAGTTGCAGGAGAAGCTGGAAGCACTCTGGACATAGAAGAGCAAAAGGAATAACAGAATCTGCAAGCTCCAACAAGCACTGGCAGGGTATGAGGTACTGACAAGACTACTGGATAACCTGAGCTGGATGGTGACAGCAGCGAATCTGGACACAGACACCTTAGTGAAGGACCTGAGAATTGAGAGGTCCACACAAAGGAGGAGGCCTGGCGGCTGACCGAGCAGGTGAACCAACTGACAGAGCAGAAGGAGGAAGGGGCTAGGCAGGTGCTGGATTTTGAGAAAGAGCTGGGGGAACTGAGAAGGAAGCTGGCAGAGCCATGGTCCCCCACAGGACTATCTCAGGCCAAGCAGCAGCTGCAGACCCAGGCCTACCGCATGCATATGGAGTTGAAAAACCTGGAGGAACAACTTCACATCCAGGTCCAGGAAAACCAGAGTTCCAATCTCCAGAATGCAGAGCAGTGGGAACAATTGCGGAGACTGGAGGAGAAGGCGGAGGGTTGGCAAGGGATCCCAGAGATCCCATGATGCACATGTCTGTGCGACCCACAGCTAGAAGAACAGCTGGCCTTGCTGTGGGTTGCTCTCCATAGGGTGAGCTGTGAGAAGGAGGAGTTTGCTAGCATCTTGGACTCTGAGCAGCAGGTGAAGAAACATCTGCAGGAACAGATGGACCACTCAGAGGAGAAGATAGAGAAATGGAAAGAGATGGATGAGAGAGAGACCCAAGTGGCTTGGGAGCTGCAGGAACAGCAGGAGCAGTCCCTGGCCCAGCTGCAGGAGCTCAGAGCCACCTGTGAGCACCGCATCACCTCCAATGAAAGGCTGAGCTCCAAGAAGTAGGCCTTGCAGCAGCACCTGCAGAGGCAGACCCAGCTCCTGGAGCAGCTTTAGCAAGTGCAGGGCCCGATCAACTGTGGGGACTAGGTGATGCCCCCAAAGTGGCAGGACACTCTCAAGTGCCTGGAAGTAATCAGAACACAGGATGAGTGCCTGCAGGCCAGGCTGATCTTCCTGGCTTTCCCTGGGGAAGGGGAAGGTGTGAGCCCTGGAGAAGCAAAAGGTGAGAAAGCGACTCCCCCTGATGTGCCCATCACAGAGGATAGAGACATCCTCCAAAGTAAGAGGGATGTGTCTCTGCAAGCACTCTTTGAGGCTGACATCCACAGGGGGAAACTCCTGCCGCAGGAGCGGTGGGCCTGTTGCAGGCACTCGATCCACCCGACAGCTCAGTGCCAGATAGAGCTGGATCCACAGGTACCCGCCCCGTGAGCTGCCACCACAGCATGTGTGAGGATGGGAAGTGGGACAAGTGGGAGTCTAAAAACAAAATCTGCTTAATCCACAACCTGCCTGATGAGGTGCACTTCCATAGTCCAGCGAACAAGCTCCACCATCCATGCAGCCAGGTGTTGGCACATATCCACACCGTCCAGGAGTTGCTCCTGGTATGTAACAGACAGATGTTCATCCTGGATCAACTGTGTCTGGAGAAAGCAAAGGGCATGTGCCAGCTGTCCTAGGAGAAGATAGAGAAGAGGAAAGAGCTGCAGGAGCTGCTGGCTCTCCTCTCAAGGGGCTCCAGATGTCGGTCCAGTCTGAGCCCCCCATCTGTGTTGCTGCTTTAGAGGCCTCAGGCTCCTGTGTGGGCAAAATGAGGGAGGAGCAGAAAGGTTTTGAAGAATTGCAACTTCAAGACCATGTGGAACCTGCCAGAGGAGAGGTCGGGGCTCCTTACCCCCTAGAGGACTCTCCCACAGAGCACATCCTGCCACAGATGTCCCACATCCAGAGCCACCCACAGCTGGCGAACTCAGGCTTGCAGCACTCTGTCCCTTTTTTCTGTAGGCTGATGGGGATGATGACTCCCTATGTGACATATTGAGTCTCAAAATCCTCGGCAGCCATCAGAACTCGGTTGCCAGGTATCCTTCTCTAGGTCTCTATCTGCCTGGTAATGGGAAGTGTAAACTGTGGGCTGGGTAGAGCAGAGGCTGCTGGGAGGAGACAAAATTCAAGGGATATCTAATGGCCCATTGGTGACCAGGGAAGAGGCCCATGTGATGCTTATCACAAAGAATAAATTGTTTTCAAAGGGAAATAAAGCCTCCACAAAGATTTCTTCTTCCAGTCATAGGGCTTGAACTCAGGGCCTGGTCACTTTCACTGAGCTCTTTTTGATCAAGACCGGTGCTCTACCAGTTGAGCTCCACCTCTCCTTCCAGCTTTTTCTGTGTGGAATTGAACCCAAGGCTTCAGACATGCTAGGCAAACACTCTACCACTGAGCCACATTCTCAGCTAAGATGATCCCCTGCCCCCAAACACATGTAGTCATTACTCAGATAAATTGGAAGTAGGGGCTAGGATGAATATGAAGCACAAATCTGGTTCACACAGAAATACTCCACTGCCCCCTCTTTGACACCCTTATTTAAAGTTTCTCTTTTACCTTTGAGGGATGAGAGAGGGAGAGGGGAGTCCCGAGAGAGGAGTACCAAGAGCAGTGGCCCCCTGAGCTCCACAGCCTCCCCCACAAATGTAGTCCTCCAGATTCGGATCTTACCTGACTCAATGTGGAGTCTACATTGTCTCCCCACCCCTGCAAGGCTCAGGATGAAATAAATGTCAGCCCTGGACTTAGCCCACACCCAGGGTGGAAACTCCTAGTCCCAGAACGACTTCCACCCCTAACTTCCCTGAGTTTGGCTAGACCCACCACTCACCACAATGTTGGCGGCCATGATCTCATGGACGGATTCCAGGAAGTAGGTCTATTGCAGAAGCAGCAGGGTGAGTATAAAAGAAGGAGGTGGGTGATTGCTCTGGGATCTTCCTCCTCGGAGCCCTCCCATCCAACTAGGGCCATGGTGACCCGAAGCATTCCAAGGTCAGGGGGTGAGACAGATGGAGGAGCACAGGACTAAAGGAGGTAATGCTTTATCTTGGTGCACTTGAAAATTCCAATTATATTCAGCCCATGTCAATCCCAGAGCCAACATGCAATGCCTCTCGTTGTTGTTTTCCATGAGTGCTGTCCCTGAGCTCTTTTTCTCAAGGCTGGCATTCTACTACTTGAGTTACAGGGCCACTTCTTGTTTTCTGATGTTTCATCAAGGATAAAAGTCTCATACACTTTCCTGCCCAGGCTGGCTTGTCACCATGATACTCCAGATCTCAACTTCTTGAGTAGCTAGGATGACAGGTGTGAACCACCAGTGCCCAGAATGTGATGCCTTTTAAAAGAATCTTGGCGAGTGTGTAAAAGGAGCCCCAAAAGGCTGGGTTAGATCAGGACCCAATCAAGGAGCTAGGATGGGGAATGTTGACTTTCTAGTCATTCTGTTCCCCAAAATTAAAGATGCCAAGTGGTGTTGCATGCATCAAACTCCTAGGCCAACAACCACCAGGCTTAATGCGGAAAAAGTAGAGAATACCTAAAAATTGCAGTGTAGAAATCTCTCATTTTGCATGCACATAGTGTGTGTGTGTGTGTGTGTGTGTGTGTGTGTGTGTGTGTGTGTGTGTGTGTGTGTGTGTGTGTGTGTGTACCGGCTCTTGAACTCAGAGCCTAGGTGGTAACCTTTAGCCTGTTTGCACAAAGTTGGTGCTCTACCACTTGAACTATAGTAGCTCCACTTCCCAGCTTTTTGGTGATTCATTGGAGATAAGAGTCTTCCCAGGTTAGCTTTGAATCTTGATTCATCCTCCAGTTTCTGCCTTGAGGAGCTAGGATTATAGGCATGAGCCACTGGCATCCAGCTGCATGGATGTCTTTTCATAGTCTCTTCTGTTCTAACAGCTATCTACTTGCTCTGGCCTAGATCTCTGGCCTCTACATCAGCTCCCAGCAGCCCCTGACTGTGTGGAGAACATAAAGCTCAAACCTGTCAATGCATCCTATTTCTTTGTCCTCAGGGGAAGGAATGATTCCTCTGATACCTGGAGGGGTAGGGGTAGGGGTAGAGACAGGTGGGATAGCTGTAGATGGGTGCTCAGCTAGAAGATAGATATTCTGTTTTATCTAAGAAGGAAAGCATGGTCAGATGTTAATGACTCATGCTCTTATATTCCTAGCTCCCTCAGGAGGCTGAGATCTGAGGATTGACATTCAGAGGCTACCAAGCAAAAAATAGCTGTTAGACTGTCCTCTCCCAAAATACCACCTGAAAGCTGGAAGAAAAGCTCTGGCTCAAGTGGTACAGTGCTATCCTTGAATGAAAAAAACTGAAGGACAGAACCCGGGCCCTGAGTTCAAGTCCTACTATCAAAATGCACTCATGGGCATGTGCACACACACACACACACACACACACACACACACACACACACACACAAACACACAGAGAGGGAAGTGGTAATGATAAGCGGAGCTATAACTGTGAGCAGTCCTGAGGCATAATCATAGTAAACTCTTAAACCACATCAGTTGTTTCTCCCTAAGTCCTTCTTGGGCTGAGGGATCTGTGCCTCCATCTAAGCACTGGGGAGGAAAGCTGGGTTCTGAGCCCTGGGACTACTGGGATATAGCGTTTACTACAAACAGCAGCCAGCCGGCTCTGGATTCCTGAGTGTACAAGTCTTTCATGAGCCCAACTCAACACCGCCCAAGGTGTGCCTGACAAATGTGCATTCTTGTGATATCCATATGAGCGGGCATTTACTGTTTTATCCCTCCTGGACCAGAACTGTGGTCTGAGACATCGATTTAGTGCTCAGATCCACACTGCTCTCATGATAGATGTCATTCTGATGACCGGGTTGATGACCTCCGTGTCACAAGTATCGATCCTTCTCTAGTACTGTGGCCCACTCGTATGCAAAGGCCTCTGAGGAGGCTGCTCTAAAGAAGTGTAGGACACCTAGACATTGGGAGACCCTCAGGAACCCACTGGAAAATACTCTGCTTAGAGCCACAGCATGAGGTCAAAGCAGGCCAGGTATTGGTCATGTAGCTCAAAAACTGGGCCTGGTTGCTATCCCCAGCTCTTCATCTTACCACTTGAGCCACAGCACCCCTTCCGGTTTTCTGGTGGTTCTTGGAGAACAGAGTCTCCCAGACTTTCCTGCCTAGGCTGGCTTTGAATGGCAATCCTCCAATCTCAGCCTCCTGAGGAGCTAGGAGGACATGCATGAGCCACCAGTGCCTAGCTGATCTGGCCTTTCACCACAGTGGAGTAGGAGCTCCTGAAAGCAGTCTAGCCTGTGGTCTCTTTAAGTTTTCCCTCAAGGCTGGCAATCTACCACTTGAGCCACAGCTCCATTTCTGGCTTTTGGTAGTTCATCGGCAAAAAAGTCTCACTAACTTTCCTCCCCTAAGCTGGCTTTGATCCACGATCTCTGATCTCAATGTCCTGAGTAGCTAGGATTTACAGGGGTTAAGCCACAGGTGACACTGGGCTAGAAGCTTTTCTTAAGCAAGCATTCTTCCTTGCATTTGCCCTGACTCCTCCATGCAAAGGAGGCCTGAAGGTCAGGAGCTGTGGAAAATAAGCTTCTGGTCAAAGAAAATGGCTGGGGTCCTTGGTGAAAAGACATGCTAATCTTCCCCTGGACCCCATTCTGCCCTAACTGTGACTCAAGTGTAAATCTTGTCCCAGACTTGAGTGTTCTGCCAGACTTGTCTGAAGTCACAGAACCTACATTCCACCCACACTACCAGCTCTACAACACACCTCAGGACCTTTGCCAACGCTGTACTTATTGCCTGAGCCTCTCTGTTTTGTTCCACATCTTAGAGCTCCTGTGGAATTTTGGCACTGGTTATATCACCTCCTGGAGCAAGCCTTTCCTTCCCTTCTCCCCCTTTTAAAAATATATTGAGTTCCTACAGATTGAACTTGTGCAGGCTGACTGGAAATTGCTCTATTGTGGTGGTGGTGGTGGTGGTGGTATCTGTGTGTGTGTGTTTGTGTGTGTGTGCGTGTGCATGCGTGCATGTGCACCCACGCATGTGCATGCGCACAAACACGCATGCCAGTCGTGGGGTTTGAATTCATGGCCTGGACGCTATCCCTGAGCTTTTGTGCTCAAGACTAGCACTGTACTACTTGAACCTCAGCTCTACTTCTGGCTTTTGGGGTTTAATTGGAGAAAAGAACCTCATATATCCGTTCCTGCACGCAATTGGCATCCTCAGATCTCAGCCTCCTGAGTAGTTAAGATTACATGGGTGAGCCCCCAGCACCTGACCTCTACCTCATACCCATAACGGCCCTCCTCTGAGTCCCAGAAGAATATGTCTCACTCTGCTGACTTTTTTTTTGGTCAATCTTGGGGCTTGAACTCAGGGTCTGGGCATGTTCCTGAGCTGCTTTTTTTCAACACTAGCTCTTTTATCACTTAAGCACAGTGTCTCTTTTGGCTTTTTCTCTTTCTGTGGTAGTGAAAAATCGAACTCAGGGTTTTGTGTGTGCTAAGTAAGCACTGTACCAGTAAGACACATTCGCAGATCAAGGCTCATTTCTAAAAGAAGCTATGACGGTGGGATTTATTGGATTACCCATTTTGGCACAGAAATCGCTGACTCTTTCCTATCTTTGTCAGGATTTGGGACCAGCCTGAGACTCTGCAATAAGGAATAATGAATGAGTGATGGCCACCAGGCCCCAGAGGTCTAGGCTAACATCCTACAGGAAGATAGAGGAAATGGAGACACAACCTTCAACAACTCCTACAGCCTAGGAACTGTGGTTTCCCTGGAGGCAGTGGCTGGCTGCTAGGTGTTCTGATGGGACATCTCAGCCAGAACATAATGCACCCATTGCACACACTGTAAAGCTGAATTCAGAAATCCTTAACCAAAAGACCACCAGAGGCCACCACCAATGTAAAAGCAAAGTAGTCTTTATTGCAAGCTCAAGCTTGGTCCCCTCAGACTTACATAGCAGCAACCGAGGTTTGCAGCACCTTTTATACACTTTTTAGGGAAGGCAGGGACTTTGCATACACCATAGCGTCTTCTAACAAATCACTACACACTGTGGGAAAATCATAAAAACAATTCTATATTATGATTGGTGAACTACAAAGTGGGAAAGGACCAGAAACAAGTGTTGGTTAGATCAAGGGGGCTGACATACTTTAAACTGGTTGGCTTGTACCACAGGGAAGTCTCAAGAGGATATGTGCTAAACTGCAGGATGTCTGGTTTAGATAATGGTCACCAGACCCCAGAAGGGGCTGTTCTGGAGTTTCTGATACCTTGACATCCTGCCTTAAGCAAACACCATGTGTTTCCCCAAATTGTCTGTGCAATGCTATTTCAGATATCTCCACATCCTGGCATCTAGTGTTCCCAGGACTGTCTGTGACTGGAATAGGTCAAGGGTGGCAGAACTGAGTTGGGGTCTTCAGTAAAATAGAGTTGCATAGGTTCCTCAACACCAGTTGCACACACCAGCCCAGGCAAAGCCTTCGTGGCTTCAGTTCTTAAATGGTAGGGAAGGATGCTTTGTTCAAGCTGCAGACTTAGTACTCTCTGAGGGCTTCTTCCAGCTTGCCCAGGTTGGGGGGCTGGGCATGGGCAACCTGCTGAAAGCCCATCATCCAGGCCCTGTCGCTGAGCTCCTTTTGCTCAATGGTAGTGCTCTGCAACTTGAACCATTCAGGGGTTTTGTTTGTTTATTTCTTTTGTTTTCCTGTGATCTCTTAAGAAATACAAGGGTCGCGGAATTTCCTGCCCAGGCTGCATTCAAATTGGCATCTCAGCCTTCTGAGGAGCTAGGATCACAGGGAGGAACCACTGACAACCTGGCTTACTTTTCTTCTTGTTGTTCTTTTTTTTCGTGACAATCTAAAATCTTAACGGTGTCATTCCAATGGTTTGCATTCCAAGAAAACTTCCCAGGCCTGCAATTCGAATGCTAGGACTGGCACCCACAAATAGAGGGAGATACTGCAAGCTCATTCCTATTCATTTGAATGCTAATGGAATGTTATAAAAGTAATAAGTAAATTTGAAATTAATTCATGATTCTATTTTAGAATGCCACACAAAAATTATTGAATTTATATCTTCCATTCTAGCACCATGGTATGATTAAGAATATTGACTGATATTTTATTAATGCTTTTGTAAGTATTCAATGATGATTCTTCATTAAATTGAGGCATAGTTTAATAACTAATAATTGGTAATTATATATATAACTTAATAATATAATATTCCTTCTGTATATATACACACACATATATATATACATGTATATATATATACATGTATATATATACATGTATATATATGTACATATATATATATTGGGCACTACTGTGGCTTGATTATAGGTCCTCAGAACTTCCTGGCAGCTCAGTTTGCTGGAGGCTGGTGTGCTAAGACTGTGACCTCATTTATGAATTGGGCATTGTAGGCTGTGAGTTGAAATCCCCGCATGGCCAAAAATTTATTCATGGAGTAAGAAGTCAATTTTGACAAAATTTTTCCTTCTCTGTGAAAGTCCTGGGTCTCAGTATATGTGATATGATGTAATAAAATAAATGTTGTATGTACAGTAATACTAAATAAATAAGGATAATAAATATCATATGGAGTAAACCCATATGACATAGATCTAATATATGACTATTATATTTTATAGTGCTGGGGCTTCAATTCAGGCCCTGGGAACTTGTCTGAATTGCTTGTCTTCGAGGACGGTGATCTTCCCCTTCACCCACAGTGCCTCAGAATTCCCCAGACTCTGAGTTTAAATCCCAGGCCTGCCAGAAAAATGGGGCAAATTCCAAGCCATGATGATGATGATGATGATGATGTTTTGGGCCAAGCACCGGGCTTGAACTCAGTTCTTGGTATCTCTGCCACAGCTGATCCTTGCATCCTAGGTCCCGAGTTCAAATTTCGGGGCTGGCAAAAATAAAAATAAAAACGAGAAGGGTAAAACTGAGAAGTTCAAGGAGGTGGTTTTACTTTTTTTTTTCTTTGCATTGTGACCATCCTGGGACTAAATGACAATGCCCAGAAAGTGTAAATGACCTTACATTGCTGATATTTGGATGACTATTAGGGAAGCCAAGCCGAAACCGGCAACTTAAGCCTGGAAATCGAATCCTGGACTGCCGGTATGGCAGGAGATTCTAAGAAACAATTTCCAATGTACATCTGTGTGAATGGAATTTTGTAAAAGTAACAATTACCTTAGTAGTTAGTGTACGATTTATATTATAAAATTATACACAATTATACAACTTTGAATAATTTTCAATTAATATTTTATTATGTATTCAATCATGATGCTTAAAAAAGGAAGGAATAATTTAATTGCCAATAATTGGTAGTAATATTGTATATGCACTTTCATAATATAGAGACATCTCACGTTATATACATCTATCCATCTATCTATCTATCTATCTATCTATCTATCTATCTATCTATCTATCTATCTATCTGCAAGTCTAAACATTTATCTTTTTATACACTTGTCACTAATGGGGCTGAGTGATAGAGGGCTCGCCTAGTACGTACAAAGCCCTTGTTTCGATTCCTCACTACTGTGTGCATAGGAAAATCCAGAAGTTGTGCTGTCGCTCAAACAGTTGAGCACTAACTTTGAGCATAAAAGATTAGGGACTGTGTCCAGACCCTTCCTCAAGACCCATGACTGGCACCAAAACAAAAAATAAAAAGGAAAATATAGAATGTTCTGACTGCAGCTATATAAGAATAGGGCTGCAAATACCTCATCACAGAGCAAGGAGGGAGTCTAGTGCTGACAGCTGCCGTCTAACCTGACTTAGCCAGAGGTGAACCACTGCAACCCATCTCCACAGAACCGGATGCTGCTGGCTTACTTACCCCTGTCATCCAAGATACTCAGGGACTGAGATCTGACACTGGTGGGTTTAAAACCAGGCCCTGTCAGGATGTCTGTGAAACTCTGAGCTGTGGCTCAAAGTGGTAGAGCTCTAGTCTTGAGCAAAAAATCTTAGGACAGTACCCCCAAACTGTCAGTGCAAGTCCATGGCTGATGCCCTCCCCACAAAACCCCATCCCTCTAAAATCTAAATTTGGACTGTTTGTGAGGTGTTTCTGAAAGAATGGTGATACTGATGAAAGCACCTTAATTTAATGACAGCATGTGGGATACAGCTATGTGATCAGTCCTTCATGAGATGTTGCCTGTTGAGTCATTCACGCGGTGCATTTTTTCATCTGGTTCTTGTAAGAGCTCCACAAGTAAGATGATGATTTGCCCCTGTCAGGGCCAAAATTATGTATGTACCTATCTCTAGTGAGTTGTGTCCTGCAGACAATTTTTTTGGTTTAAGTTTCTCAGTCATGAACCTTGAACTCAGGACCTAGCCACTGACACTGAAGCTGAGATCTGACGATCTGGGTTCAAAACTATCCCAGACACAAATGGTCCCATGAGACTTTTATCTCCTATTCACCATTTAGAAACTTGAAGTGGAAGCCTCGCGCCTGTCGTACAAGCTACTCAGGTGGCAGAGAGCTGAGGATCACGGGTCCAAAACCAGCCTGGGCAGAAAATTCCTTGAGACGCTTCTCTCCAGTGACCCACCAAAAACCAGAAGGGGTGCTGTAGCTCAAGCAATTGGCTTTAGCTGAAGAGCTCAAGGACAGCACCCAGGCCTAGATTTCAATTCTTCCAACTTCCAAGAAAAGAAAGAAAGAAACCTGCAGTGGCGTACTGAGAATGTGTCTTATGGGTAGAGTGTTTTGCATGTATGAATCCCTGGGTTTGATTCCTTAGTACCGCATCACTAGAAAAACGCCTGAAGTGGCTGTGTGGCTCAAGTGGTAGAATGCTATCCTTGTACAGGAGAAACTCAAGTACTGTGCTCAGGTTCTGAGTTCAAGCTCGAGGACAAGTGAATGAACACACATATATGTACATACACACACACACACACACACACACACACACACACACACACACACACACACTGATGCCAGAAGTGAAGCTGTGACACCAAATGGTAAAGCACAGAGCTTCTGTTCTGAGCTCATGGTAAGCACCCAGGTCCTGTGTTCAACCCTGAAACACAGCCACCCAGGGCCCAACTAGGAGAGGTCAAAGGTTTCAAAATCTGATGAGCTTCACCAGCCCTAGATGACAGGAAGCATTGTGATATTACACATGTGCTTAGATTTAGCAAGCTTCCAGAAACCTAGGGAGGCACCATTGCCAATAATGAGTTATTTCATTAGGTTCAGCTACCTACTTGTCTGCAAGAAGGACCCTTGAATTAATTGTAGCAGGTTATTTTAAAACTAGAACATAGTCTAACAAAGACAGGATAAGTGCAGGGAACTTGGCCTATCATGGGAGGTGGCACAAATAAAGACTTCCTGTCAAAACAGCACTGGAGAGAGAGATAGCTTGGGGGTACAAAGAGGCCTTTTTCTCCTGGCCTTCAGAGCCAGCCCACACTCCTCCTCACTAATTGGCCTCGATGGAGTTTTTTGTTACACAGCAGTACAGGAGTGAGGGCTTTTGTCTGCCTGTTCCAACAATGAGGTAGACTTCCTCCAGCAGTCCCTGGTGAGGAGAAAACCTCAGGATAAAATGGGAACAGCAAAGGGAGCCCCGGAACACGAACTGTCTTGAAAGCACTTTCTGTGTTATGAAATCATTCTATTCAAATCAAATTTCCTAGCTGGATGCCTTTCATCATAGGGACTCTGGACCTTCACTGATAGAAATATATGCATACATACATGGGGACACATAGAGTTACTGGCTTTTTTTTTTTGGCTGTTGCGGGGGTTGTACTATGAGCCTAGGCACTGTCCCTGAGCTACTTTTGCTCAAAGATAGTGTTCTGCCCTTGAGCCATAGCCCCACTCATGGAGATTTTGTATTCCTGTGGTCCCTCAGAAATGAGAATGTGGTGGACTTTCCTGTCCTGGCTGAATTCAAACCGGTATTCCCTGCCTCTCAGCCTCCTGAATTGCTAGGAATACAGGCAGGATCTGCTGATACCTGAGTTTCTTTCTTCTCATACTTTTCTTTCATCGTGACAATCTGAAATCTTCACAGTGTCATTCTAATGGTTTGCATTTCAAAGTAAACTACCCAGGTCTGTAGTTCAAATGCCAGGACTGCCACCTACAAATGGCGGGAGATCTTGTGAAAATCATTCCTATCTATAGGAATGCTTACTGTAATGTTATAAAAGTAACTATTAAATTTGCAGTTATTTCATGATTCTCTTATAGAATGCCACACAAAAACTATTGGATTATGTCTTCCATTCTAGCACAATGGTATGATTCTCCTAATTAAGGAATAGTGACTACTTTTACATTAATGCTTTAATAAGTATTCAACCATGATACTTCATTAAGTGGAAGCATAATTCAATAACTAATAATTCATAATATATATAATTTAATATCCTTACATTGTCTCTCTCTCTCTCATATATATAGCAAACTACACATCTGTCTGTCTGTCTATCTATCTATCTATTTATCTGTCTGTCTATCTATCTATCTATCTATCTATCTATCTATCTATCTATCTATCTATCTATCTATCTATCTATCTATCTATCTATCTATCTATCTATCTATTTATCTATCTTTCTATCTATCTGTCTATCTATCTATGTATCCACCAATGCTATTGCTTCATTGAAGGTCCTCAGAACTGACTGGCAGCTCAGTTTGCCAAAGGCTTTTGTTTTACAACTGACCCATTCATGAATTGGGCATTGTGGGCTGTGAGTTCAAGTCCCAGCATGGCCAAAAGTTTATATGTGGAGTCAGAAGCCAATTTTGACACATTTATTTCCCTTCTTGGTGAAAGTCCTGGGTCTCAATATGATGTCTAATCCATATGCAAATAAATCCATGTGATAAGATGTAATAAATGAAATAAATGTTATATATATAATAATATTAAATAAAATAAATAAAAATAAATAAGGGTAACAAATGTCATATGGAGTAAACCCATGTACGTAAATAGATCTCATGTATGAATATTATTTTTAACAATGCTGGGGCTTGAATTCCGTCCCTGGAAACTGGTCTGAAATTCTTGTCTTCCACCACGGTGAGTTTCCCCTTCCCCACAGTGCCAGAGATTTAATCATACCCTGAATTGAAATCCCAGGCTTGCCAGAAAAATGGTGCAAATTCCATGCTTGGGTCTTAATTTTTTTTGACCAGGATCATGCACTGTCATGAAAGCACTCTCTGTTCTATGACATCATTCTATTCAAAGCAAATATCTTAGTTGTTTTCCTTTCTTCATAACGACTGTATGTTCACCGATAGAAATACATGCATACATACATAGACACATGGAGTTACTGGCTCTTTTTTATTTTTGTTGCAGGTCCTGAGACTTGAACTATGAGCCTGGACATTGTGCCTGAGATCCTTTTACACAAGGTAGCACTTTATTGTGCCTTAATCCATGATACATCATTAAATTGAGCCATAATTTAATACCTAATACCTAGTAATTTATCAATAATTTAATACCTAATAATTATTAGTAATATATTACATGTAATTTAATAATATACAGACATCTCACATTCTATCAATATATTTATATGTTTAAATATACAGTGGAATACATATATATATATATATATATATATATACATATACATCTCTCTCTAAATATATACATATATATATTTATTTGCAGCAATTTACAAATCTACTTATTTGTATATTGGCCACTCCTGGGGCTAGAACTCAGGTCCTGGGAACTTCCTGGCAGTGAATTTGTTTGAGACTGCTGTGCTTACAATGACACCTTGATTAATTGGGCATTCTATGCCCTGAGTTCAAATCCCAGCAGTGCCGAAGTCAATAGGTGAGTAAGAAGCCAATATTGTCCTGTTTTCCTTTGTGTGGAAATATTGTGTTCTAGGTACAATATGTAATATCTATGCAAAAACATATATATGATACACATTATACATGTATATAAATATTATTTTTGCCTTTTCTGGGGCTGGAATTCACACCCTGGGAAATGCTCCTGAATTTTTTTCTTCCAGGAGGTTAGCTTCCACTTCACCCACAGCAAAACAGAGTTAACCATTCCCTGAGTTCAAATCCCAGGTCTGGCAGATAAAATGGCCCCAATTCCTAGCCAGGACCTTAACTTTATTGGTGGTGCAGGCATGGGGCTTGAATTCAGGTCATCACAACTCTGCCTCAGCCTTGATTACCCTAGGCTGTTGTGCAGCTTTTACACCCACAGATGATCCAGGGATCTTAGGACCAGAGTTCAACTCCCAGCTTTGGCAAAAATAACAAACCAACCAAGATGGAAGAGGAAAAACCAGGAAGTTTTACACAACAGATTTACCTTTGTTTCCTTAGCACTGTGACCATCCTGGGTCTTAATGACTCGGCTTGAAAATTGTACGAGACCTTGCATGGCCGAAGGCTGGTGGGCTGTCAGTGAAGCCTGAGCCCAACCCAGAAACCTAGGCCCTGAGTTCGATCCTGGGACTGCCATCTACAGAGCTGAAGATCCTAGAGAACTCGTTCCTATCTATAGGAACAATAATAGAATGTTTGTCATGTACTAATTAAATTACTAATTAGCTAGTCATTCTAGTATAAGATTGTATGAAATATATATAGGTCATTGATTAATTTAATTAAGACTTTATTGTTTCCTACCGTGATTAATTAATGGAGGCATAATTTTAGACTAAATAATTGGTAGTAATAAAATATATAAAAATAAGATATGGACATCACTCTTTATATAGAATTATACATTAGAATCTACATAAATGTTTATGTCTCTGTATAAATTTATTTATAGATACATATACATATGTAAATACACACACACACACACACACACACACACACACACACACACACTTGAATCTACACATCTATCTGTTTATATATTGATCACTCCTAGGGCTTGAACTCAGGTCTTCAAATTTGCCCTACATCTTCATTTGAATCAGACTGGTGTGCTAACATTTACCCATTCATGAAGTGGGCCTTCTATGCCCGAGGTTCAAATCACAGAACTGCCCAAAACTTAATCCTGGTGGAAGAAGTCATTTGTCCCACTTGTTTTCCTTATCAGTGAAAGTGCTGGGTCTAAGGAATGATGTATAATACATAAGCAAATCTGTGTCCTATGCAATAGGATGTAAAAAATGTTATACATGTAATCATACTCTCTAAAATATATAATAAATAAATAAAACACAAAATAAAATGAATAACTACACTAACTGCCATATGCAGTAAACATGTGTATGTAAATATAAATCATGTATTTAAAATGTATACGAATATTATTTTTTGGAGTGGTAGGGCTTGAATTCAGCCCCTGGGATCAGGCCTGAATTTCTTGTCTTCCAGCTCGGTGAGCTTCCCCTTCCCCCACATTGCTGCAGATTGACCAAAACCCTGAGTTCAAATCCCAGGCCTGGCAGAAAAATGTCCTGAATTCCAAGCCAAGGAGCTTCATAATTTTTAAAATATTTTTAATATATGTCTGTATCTGTCTGTCTGTATGTGTGTGTATATTTTTATTTTGTCAAGGACAGGGCTTGAACTCAGGGCATGGCAATTCTGCCTCAGCTTTGATCACTCTACACTGGGTTGCAGCCACTGGACACACAGCAGAACCTAGGTCCCCAAAGGCTGAAAAGAAAGAAAAAAAAAAACCACCCGGCAAGGTGAAAGAAAAAAAAAACCACCCGGCAAGGTGATCATCCTGGGTCTGAATGACACAGCTGAAAAGTGTTTGTAACCTGGCATTGCTGAAGTCTGATGGTCTTCCAGGGAAGCCATAGGCCAACACGGCAAAATAGGCTCTGTGTTCGAAGCCCAGTCCTGACCCCTACCAATGGAGGGAGATCCTAAGAGTCTCGTTCCTACTCACAGGAATACCGATGGAAATTAATGTCAAGGTTGAATTTGTTGTTCCTGAATGATACTACTATAAATTTAGAGACTGATTTTAGGAGGCTGATGGATTTTAATGAATATTTTTTGACACATTAAGAGAATACTATTAATTATATGGATGCAATAGTTTAAGGACAGTGGTTAATTTAATTAATAATTCATTAAGTATGAAAACAATAATATTAATTACATGGAGGCATAATAAATACCCCAAAATTGGTAGGAATGTAGCCTATATAACTAAATAATGTATCGACATCTTTGGCACTCTATAAATATCTATATCTATTTGTGTACTACCTTCTGCATGTCAGTCTGTTCTTATTTTGTCAACCCTTGGGGCTTAACCTCAGGCGCTGGGAACTGCTTGTCAGCTCCATCTGCCACAGGCTGGTGTGCTGACACTCACCCATTCATGAATTGGGCTTTGTGGCTGTGAGTTCAGATGCCAGCACTCACTAAAATTGAATTGTTCAGTAAGAAGCCCATGGTGACACGTTTTCCTTTTCTGTAAAAGTCCTGGGTGTCAGGTATGAAGTTTCATACATAAGCATACCTATATCCTATGTAATAAATGCTGTAAATATTCCATGCATAATAGCAGTCAATAAAATAAATTGCAAATGAATAAAACAAAAAAATAAAATGAGTAACTACACTAAGCACAATTTGGAGTCAACATACGGGGCAGGATGTCAGGGACTGGGGACTGCCTGGCAGCTGTTTTGGCTAGAGGCTGCTGTGCTGGCAGTAACCCATTCATGAAATGAGCCTTTTAGGCGGTGAGTTTAGATTCCAGCACTGCCAAAAATGTAATCTTGGAGTGAGAAGCCGAGTGTGACACATGATTTCCTTTTCTGTGAAAGTGCTCAGTGTTAGGTAGGATGTTTAATTTGTGTGCAAATCTATATGCTATGTAATAGGCTGTAATAAAGATAAAAATGTCATAGGTGGAAGAATTGTCACTACAATAAATGATAAACATTGAATTAGTAGTGAAATATTCTAGGATAAAATTAGACTCAATAAGTATAGGAAGTACATTAAGTTTAATTAATATTTTATTAAGCATTAACAGAATAAAAATTACATGGAGACATAATTAAATACCTAATAATTGGTAGTAACACATGATGCATAATTCAATAATATATAGACATCTGTCTCATTCTATGAAATATTAATTATATGTATGGATATATGTACATATATGATAAACAATACTGATATTGAGTAATTATTAATTGATGCTTTATTAATTGTTAACTGGGACACATCATTAAATGGAGATATAATTTAATACCTAAGAATTGGTACTAATATTATCTATAATTTAATAATATGCAGACATCTCTCTTTTTGTGTCTACAATATTTATATACAGAAATCTCTATCTATTTATACCTTGTTCACTCCTGGGGCTTGGTGGTTCAGTGCTCACCTAGTAATCATGAAGCCCTGTGTTCAATTCCTCAGTGCCACATAAATAGAAAAACAGGAAGTTCTGCTATCTTTCAACCAATTGAGTGCTAGCCTTGAGCACAAATGCTTAGGGAGAGTTTATAAGCTCTTACTCAAGCCCCAGGACTGCCACCAAAAAAGGGTAGGATGTTCTAACTGCAATTATAGAAGGACATAACTTCAAATACCTCATTACAGAGCAAGCTACGTGTGTGATGCTTACAGCTGCCACCTAACCTGACTTAGGCACATGTAAACCACTGCAACCCAGCTCCATGGGTTACACATGTCATCCTGGCTTATGCCTGTCATCTTAGCTGCTCGGGGTGTTTAAACCCCAGTCCTGGCAGGATGTCTATGAGACTCTTCAAAATATGATGGCTCCAAGTCATAGAGCTCTAGCCTTGAGCAAATATCATTAGAACAGTATCCCCATGCTTTCAGTTCAAGCCCCATGTCTACCTCCCCCAAGTAAAAAACCACCCCATTAAACCATTAGATATGAACTTGTATGGTTTGTGAAATTTTCCTTAAAGAACGGTGATATTGATGAAATCACCCTAATTTTAATGACAGCTTGTGGAACAGAGCTATGTGCTGAGTCTTCACAGGGTGCAGTGTGCTGAGTCCTGCATTGGGTGCTAAGTCTTTCACAAGATGCTGTGTGCTGAGTCCTGCAAAGAGTGACATGTACTGTGTCCTTCACAGGGTGCATTCTTACATCGTGCCCTTGTAAGGGATCCACAACTGAGATGATTATGCAGACAAGAATATTGAGGCTCAGATATGCTCCCATGGCAAGTACAAAATTATGTATTACTGAAGACTAGTGAGTTGTCTTCTGCGGACAAATGTTTTCTTTTTTTCTGTCATGAACCTTGAACTCGGGTTCTAGGTGCTGACCCTTACCTCTAGGGCTCATGGCTAGCACTTCACCACTTGGAACCATGGACCCCCTTGCAGCAGAAGCCAAGCCCAAGGGGTCAGTAGCTGGTCTGGCATCCCGCCTTCTCAGGAACCTGAAATCTGAAGATCTGGGTTCCAAAATATCCCAGACACAAAAGGTCCCATGAGACTATTATCTACAATTCACCACTAAGAACTTGAAGTGGAAGCAGGGTGCTTTCCTCATGCTGGTAATCCTAGCTACTCAGGCGAATGAGATCTGAGGATCAAGGTTCAAATCAAGCCTGGGCAGGAAAGTCTTTGAGACACTTAGCTCCAATGAACCACCAGAAAACCTGAAGTGGTAGAACACAAGACTTGAGCTGAAGACCTCAAGAAAAGCACCCAGGCCCAGACTTCAACTCCTACAACTGACAACAACAACAACAAAAGACAGAACACACTAACAACCTGAGGTAGAGGCCTGGGAAAGTGCATTAGGGATAGAGTGTTTTGCATCTATGAAACCATAGGCTTGATTTCTCAGGACCATATCATTAGGAAAAACCCTGAAGTGGCTCTGTGGCTCCAGTGGGAGAAGGCTATCCTACAAGAGAAACTAGGTACAGTGCTCAGGTCCTGAGTTCAAGCTCCAGGACCCCCCACCCCCCCCACACAAACACACACACTCACAGACCAGAAGAGATGTTGTTACACAAAATGGTAAAGTACTGGGCTTCTGCACTGTGCTCCTGCTCAGCACAAAGGCCTTGTGATCAAAACCTAGCCACCCAGGGCCCAACAAGGAGAGGTCAAAGGTTTCAAAACCTGATGAGCTTCACCAGCCCTAGATGACAGGAAGCTTTGTGATATCCAACATGTATTTGGATTTCCCAAACCTAGGAGAGGCATCATAGGCCCATCATTGCTCCAATGAAACATTTCATTAGATTCAGTGCCCTAGTTGTCTGCGAGAAGTACTCCTGAATTATATTGAGCACTTTATCTGAACACAAAAACATAGTCACACAAAAGCAGGATAAGTGCACATAACTTTATCTGCCATGGAAAGTGGCACAAATGAAAACTTGTTGTTAAAACAGAGCACTGGGGAGAGAGATAGCTTGGGGTACAAAGAGACCCTTTTCTCCTGACCTTCAGAGCACGCCCACATTCATCCTCACTAACTGGCTCAGGTGGAATTGTTTGTTACCAAGCTGTACAGGAGTGAGGTCTTTTGTCTGCCTGTCCACACAATGTGAGAAACTTCTTCCAGCAGGCCTGGGATGCAGAGAAACCCTCAGGTTACACTGGGAACAGTGATGAGTTCCCTGGAACATGCACTGTCTTGAAAGAAGTCTCTGTGTTATGAAATTATTGTATTGAATACAAATTTCCTAACTTGGTGCCATTCATCATAGCTATTCTATAGCTTCACCTATAGGAATACATCCATACATAGACAATGACATGGAAGTACAGACTCTTTTTGAGGGGGCAGGTCCTGAGGTTGAACTATGAGCCTAGGCATTGTCCCTGAGCTCCTTTTGCTCAAGGGTAGTACATTAAGCTTGAGTCATAGCCTCAATTCTGTTTTTTTTGTGATCTCTTAGAAATAACAGTGTCATAGACTTTCTTACACTGGCTGGATTCAAGCTAAGATTCTCTCCATCTCAGCATCCTAAGGAGGTGGGATTACAATCAGCAGCTACTGACATCTTCTTTCCTTTCTTATTCATTTTTTAATCTGGACAATCTGACTTCTTAGCAGGGTCATTCCAATGGTTTGAATTTATAAGTAAACTACCCAATGTTTATTATAGTTGCTTTCTCTCCTCATCTTCTTCTCTGGTCACAGGTTTGAGGCCAAACGTGAGAAATGAGTGTCATAGTATTTTGGAGCAAATATCCACAGGATATGCCAATTCTGTCACTTAGCATTGAGCTAGAATTTACTGTCTCAAGATGAGAGGACCGAAACCTGGAGTGATCCTCATACTGTCTGCATTGCTCCTTTTGCCTATAAAATGATCTAATCATTATGAGTGTTTTGTGTCTCCAACTTTAAGTATCTAGAACACACTAGAAGCATCTTCCTGTTTCTGTTTTTCTGTAGTACCTCTCGAGATTTAGACTAAGGATTTGTGTGAAGCGGCTCCTCTGCGAATCCCTGAGAAAAGCCACTTGAAGCCTCTTCAGGAGATCGCCATTCAAAGCCAGCTGAGCAGGAAACTCGGTGAGACTCTTATCTACAATAAACCACCAGTGAACCAGAAGTGGAGCAGTGGCCCAGAGGGTAGAGCTCCAGCTTTGAGAGAGAAAGCTGAGCAGGACGTACAAGCCAGACCATGCAGGAAAGCCTGGGAGTTGATTATGTCCAATTAACGACCAGATATCTCTTCAATTACATTCTGTTGGCATGTTGCATGGGCCTAGGTGAGAAGTCTTGCCCCTGTTATCTGATGATACAGGTAACTGGGACCTGAGATCCTAGGACCCATGGGTCCTACAGAAGAGATGTATTTTTTAGACATCATATCAGCAAAATTTGGGCATAATCACTGGAATGCTTCAGAAATATGGAGAAAAACAGTTTGGGACCAGCGAGTTAAAACAATATACAGAGCAGCAGAATAAAATCCCATATAGATTAGAGGAAAACAACACTCATTTTTTGCTATGTGATTTCAGAAGGCCATGTACACTTAGAAGGTATCACAAGTTTGTACCTAAAATATTGCATTGATACATTTTATATTCTGATATATATTCTAAACCTAATTATTTATATTCTAATTGTATTGATTAGAATAAATATCCATTTATTTGTCAAATTATCAATTAATTCTAGTAACTTTCATAGTGTGAAATATAAAATCATCACATATAAATGTAAAATATATAACTATATATAATATAATGAAAAGGCTCATGTTTTGCATTGTTCTGTTGTGGTTAGGGTATCAAAGGCAACTCTGTTTTAAAGTATTATTCCATTATCTCTACCTCAGTGTTTAGTAGAGTTAAACCTAAAGCTTTACCATTTGTAGATTTACAATCTGGACGCAAGAGGAAACACTGTGGTTAAAACATTAGCAATTTAGGGAGGTTGAGCTTTTCTTCATGTGTCTATTGGCCATTCTTCTTTGTTCTTCAGAGAAGTTTCTCTTTAAGTCTTTAGCCCACTTATTTATTGGGCAGTTGTTTCTTTGAGTATTTGTTGTTGGGGATTTAATTTTTTGAGTTCCAAGTATATTTTAGATATGATACCCTTGTCCGTTGTATGGCTAGTGATGATCTTCTCACAATCCGTGGGCTTTCTATTGATCTTGCTAGCTATGTCCTTTGCCATGCAGAAGCTCTGCAACTTCATGCAATCCCATTTGTCAAACCTTTCTTTGATTTGTTGTGTTTCCGGGTCTCTATTCAGAAAATTTCGACCTGAGCGAAGGAGACCTAGGGTTTCTCCTATTCTATCCTGTAATGTTTTCAGAGTGTCTGCTTTGACTCCGAAGTCTTTGATCCATTTGGAGTTGATTCTGGTGTAGGGTGATAATGCAAATCAAGACAACATTGAGATACTACCTCACCCCAGTTAGAATGGCAAAAATGAAGAACTGTAATAACAACAGATGCTGGAGGGGATGTGGACAGAAGGGAATCTTACTGCATTGTTGGTGGGAGTGTAAACTTGTTCAACCACTTTGGAAAGCAGTACGGAGGTTCTCAAAAAACTTCACACACAGCTCCCCTATGACCCAGCAATCTCACTTTTGGGCATTTACCCAAATGTTTACAAACAAGACCACACTATAGCTATCAGCACACCTATGTTCATTGCAGAATTATTTACCATAGCTAAGATCTGGAACCAATCCAGATGCCCCTCAGTAGATGAATGGATCAAGAATATGTGGTATATATACACAATGGAATTCTATGCCTCCATCAGAAATAATGGCATTGCCCCATTTGTTAGGAAATGGAAAGACTTGGAAAAAATTATATTAAGTGAAGTAAGCCAGGCCCAAAGAAACCTAGGTCCCATGGTTTCTCTTATTTGCAATATCTAGTATATGTATGAGTCAAGCAGAAAAGGTCAGATAATGTGATGTTAGGAAAATGAATCCAAGATATGTATTTAAATGGTTTTTTTCTTTCATGCATTTGTTTCTAATGCACTTATAAGATTATCTTTTTGTTGCTTTGTATGTCCCTCCCCCACATTATAACCCCTGCTTTCACTATATTTGATGTCGGTATAATTTGTGAAGTAGAAGGGGAAAAACAAGTCATTTAAGGATACTGGTGGACCCGTGCAACAATGAGAAGTACAAGTTGTCATGTCCAAAATGAACTTTACAACTTTGGTGGGGGGGAGGATTGGTTGGGGGTCGGGGGGAGGCTGGGAAGGGATGTGAAGGGTAAACAAAGAAGGAGGTTGCAATGCTTGATAAGAAATGTACTCATTATCTTGCCCATGTAATGTAACCCCTCTGTACATTTTGTTCACAATAAAAATAATAATAGAAATAAAAATAATAAAAAACATTACCAATTTAAGGCCTAATAATCAAGAGAAATATATGGACTTCTCTTGCAACTATGAAAATATTTGGTGTTAAAATGGCAGTAGTGTAAGTTCCTGCCTGTTTGGAAGGTAGACAGGCCAAGACATTAGGTAATCATGAATATGAACATTTTTTCACTTTCTTGGCTTTAGCTACTTTTGAAATGGTAGGTATCATAAACAATCATATTTTGATAAAATGCCTTCTAGTATGAACAGTTCTGGTTGAACTGTTCATCTCTCTATGATCACTTGTAACTAAGATTAGTTTTGTTCCACTAATACAATCTATGCTGTCAGAGTAAGATATTCTGGTTGGTCTGTTCCTACATGGAAGAAGGGTAAAGGGTCAGGTAGACATTTGTGCCAGTAAGACCTCATTTGGGAAAATCTCAGCTGCATATGTTTAGAAGTAGCTCTTAAACAAGGCTTACTTTGAATCCATTGGCTCCACAGAGCTAATACAGTTGGATAAATAAGTACTTGAAAAAGCCGTCTCATTTGGACTTAGCTATTAATACTTGAAAGTATGATCAAATTCTAAATGAAAAGGACTTAAAATAGTCATTGACAAAAAAATTGCAAATGTGAGCAATCAACTGAACAACATTTTTTTTCAACTATTCACAGAATTTTAGGGAAATAAGATTAATAGCATTTTTAGGAACAATAAAGTTTCCTTGTTACAAATAGGCACTTAAGCATATAAGCCTTTATAAATATTTCATCATTAACTACTAAAATTTGCAGGATACTACATTCTTCAGCAGCTTGTATACCAAAATTACAACAATACAGAGATTAACATGGCACTTGTACAAGGATGATATGAAAATTTGTGAAGTATTCAAAATTTTTCATTCTTCAGATGCAAGAAATGAAAAACAGCTATTAAAAAGTTGATTACAAAATTACAAGTGAAACAATACACCTAATTCATATAATTAAAAGTTACTTTGATATCAGTGTATTAAATTTTCACCTTAGAAAGGCCTTTACATAGCATAACCTTTACACAACTTTTGAAATTAGACAACATTGTAGTTTTATCCCAAAGAAATATAATACTAAAAGGACCTAGGGAAAAAAAAAGGAATCAAACTGTTTCTGTATGGAATGCAATCTGAAAGGACACATTAATGATCCTATATGTTATAAAACAATGTAGAATTCAATGTATTATATCTAGGAGAGAATAAAAGAGATTATGGACACTATACAAACATAGAATATAGAATATTTTAAAATATACTTTTTCAAACAATGGAAATATCTTTAGTTTCTATACTACTCATTTCAACAGATAAGTTAAAATTATTTCCGATCAACAAAATCACAAACTCTGCATAAATCATTATAGTTGTATACAAAAACTCTTGAATACATTTTGACATCAAAAGCAGACAATTCACTTTGAAGAACTCCACAGAATCCGTGAATTGTTACTATAAGATATTGTTGTTATTTGGATTGTCAAAATATATTGTATTGACAAAAAGGAATTAATGACATTTTTGAAATTTAAGAAAATTAACCGAATCATTAGGATTTAGGAGAACAATTTGTACAGCCTTCCACAACTTCAAAGAGGTAGTGATACATACTTATCCTTTTGGTAATATCAAATGCAGTTTCTTCCAAGTGGTTCTTCAGACCTGGTTTGACATATTGGTTCAACAGTTCCAGTGTATTTTTGCTATCTCAATTACCAGCAGCAAGATGCAAGGGGGTCAAGAAGCCTTTAGTTTGGGCATTGGTATCTGCATCATGAAGAAGAAAGAAGCCACTATGGTATTATTACACGTACATGCACTGTGCAGGGGTGTCCAGCCATCTACAGTTATTGCATGTGCCCCTTGAGCCACCAACTCACGGACAATGTCTAAGTGTCCACTGTAGGCTTCCCGATGAAGAGGGGTATACTCATCGTCATCCCTAGTATTCACATGAGTAGCCTTTTTGGAAAGTATTCTCTGCACTGTAGTAAGCTGGTTATTTTCAGCAGCCCAAAGAAGAAATTTGCTTGGATCCTTCTCCATTTTTTTTCTTGCAATTTTTACCATTCCTCATATTTTCATCTTGTTCCTCATCTTCATCAGAATTGCCTAACCAGATACATTGAGTACCAGTGGAAATGAGGTGTCCATGTATTTCCCTAATAGTTAATGTTGGTTGACCTGGTCAGAAATATCTGGTGAATTCTCTGCGTATGTTTTTTCACCATGATTTATTTTCTTTTTCCATTTTTACTATTCGAAATTATTCTAACTGGAGATTTGGGAATAAATGGAGAGCAGAGGAAAGATGTTCCTCCATATTCAAAGTACAGACTGAAAATGAGGACCAGTGGTGTCTTCATGTGCAACTTATTCTAGGAATGAGAAAATGTGAAATAATGCCCCCTATATAAATGATTTGGGAAATGGCAGTGCAGAAAGTGAAATGATGCAACCCAAAATATAAAACAATATAAATTAGGATAATTATGGAGCAATCATATTATCTATGAGAGCCATGAAAGACATAGATGAGCTATCCACAAAATCCATGCCTCTGATCAATTTATAGAACAAGCAGAATTTTTTTTAAAAAAAGATGGAAATAGAATTTATGTATTTACTTGAAATTAGTAAATACCTTTTTAATAGCCTACATTAGAATCTAAATCCTTGATAGCACTAGTAACAGATCTGACTGAAATCAGTTGAATCACACTTTTCCTGTACAATGAAGGAATAGGTACAGGCTAGGAAAGCAGCTAGAAAAGGCAGGCTGATTGTATCTGTGAGAAAACTTTGTGGAAACTGGTATTGAGGATTACTTACTGGTGACCCACTTGCACTGGAAGCATGATTCTGACCTCTTGCTTGCTGATTCTGAACTATTGCTTTGATCATTATATTCTCCAAAAAGAAAAAGAATTGATAACAAAGGACTACTAATACATTTTGACTTTTCATTAAGCATATTCAATCATCAAAATCACACGAAGACAATAGACAGGCCTATTTTTTTTAGATGAAAACAAGTGTCTTTAAAAAAACAAGGAATTTAAGTAGTCTTCCAAAGGACTTCCATTTTACTTACTGCATTATACATTTTTCCTAATGTTGAGTAACAATAAATAATGGATCTACTAGAAAGCTCTTAAAGCTCATCTGTTCAATAGTGAGTTCTCTTAAACTATATTATGGAATTTTTTTGTATGGTCTTAGGAAGAAATTTACATTACTAACTTGAATTTGTGACAGGACAATATCATGAATGTACATCTTTCTTCTATATTCTCAGTTTTACATAATTATCTAAATATGTGCATTAAATAAGTATAGAGGAAAAAGTAGAAGCCACACTGGTGGATCATGGCTTTAATCCTAGCTAATCAGAAAGAAGAAATCTGAAAATTGTAGTTTGCAACCAGACTAAGAAAAAAAAGTCCATTAGATTTTGATTTGAAAGTAACCAGCTAAAGCTAGAAATGGAGCTATGGTACAAGCAGTGAAATGCTAGCCTTGAGAAAACTAAAACAAAAAAATAACAAATGCTGGGACAGAGCCAGGCCCTGACTTCAAGCTCTAGTATTAGCATCAAACTAATTAATTAATTAATTAATTTAAAATAAATTAAGTGGTCACATGTGGAGAAAATGCTCAGGGATATCACCCAGGCTCTTATTTCAAAAACTACAATCTACCAAAAAAATCTATTTAAATAATACCTGTGTAAATAGAGTATTTTCATCACCCAAATGCACATCCATGCTCAGTTACTTTTGCAAGGTAACTCTGTTATGTCTGGAGTACCACATAACATTATCACTTAAGTAGAAAGCATTGCAACATGGGTTCACTCTATCTCTCTAATGGATTTTTCTCCACACAAATACTCAAATCTTACAATTATTCCAATTCTTTGAAGTCATAGCTTTTTTCTTTAACATCCATAATATTAAAGTTTGAATTTAGTGTCTTGTGTCTCCTAAATGGGTGTTCTTACCAGTTTGTCATGCCCCCAGCCCTAAATTATCCAGATTAATTTTCAGATAGAATCTGGCTTCCTACCTGTGTATGATCATGGGCCCAGTCCACTTGATGTTATTCTTCCTGGAATTTAGAATAACAGGTGTCTGGCATTGTGTACAGAGCTTTATGTCCAGTCTGGGCTTTAACCACTATCCTCACAACAGTAGACTCCCATATAGTCAGGTTTTTCATAAGCTTATCATAGCTAATTTTTTTAAATAAATCTTTGCATTTCCTGCAGGTTCTTGAGTACTGAATTAATTTGTGTTTTCTTTGGGTTCGTTTGTTTCATTTGAATATATGTATTCAGTGGTTCCTCATTTTTCCTTTGGTTTCTTTCACTCAAGTTCTTACCTAAAGTGCTGAGAAACCAATTCTTCTTTCTCAAGATAGTCAAGCTGAACTTTATTTATTCCAAAGCAATTTCAGTAATATTTAAACATCTTCATATCTAGGAATGGTATACAAATGCTAATCACTGAGAAGGGTCTTTTTATTTTCACAGCAGTCTTTGGCATTCACAGACTCATCATGAATTATACAAATATAATAAAACTCAGATGCTTGCCAGGAGGAGAAAAACCTATTACTAATTGTTTGACAGAGGCTTCCCTTCTCATGAATGAAATACGCTGCTTGATGCAAGATTTCACAGAATCATATTGCTAGGGAGAACCTAAAAAATCAGCTAACACTACAGAGTTGAGGGAGATTACTTGACTTCCTGAATAATTTACTTTTATGTCAAATAAAAGCAGGCTTCCAAAAAGAGAGTAGACTTTAGAGAAACATGATGAGTTGTATGTAAGTAGGTGCTTAGCTGACTTTGTTAATTGGTGGACTAATACAGGGAAATAAAGTACAGCAAAGTAAAAAAATAAAGAACTCTGCATTGAAATAATCATTTCTGTGTGTGTGTGCATGCACACATGTGCATGTACACACACGCATGTGCATTACTCATGCATGCATTATTCATTGCTGAGGCTTGATAGTGTCTAGACACTATCCCAAAGCTTCTGTGGTCAAGGAGAGTGGTCTACCACTTAAGCCACTACTCCACTTATGGTTTTTTGGAGATAATCACATGTATTGTCATGATTGGCCTGGCTTTGAACAGTGGTTTTCAGATCTCAGCCTCCCGAGTAGCTAGCTAAGCTGATTCAGTCTCTGAGTAGCTTGTTAAAATGCTGCCTGTACTCTATGCTTCACTGCTGTTTTATACTTTTCCTGAGGTAATCACAAGTCTAAGTCATGTATGTCTAATTGTTTAAAAATATTTACTGCTTGGCACCAGGGCTCCCAACTGTACTCTTAACTACTTAGGAGGCTTGAGAACAGAACCCAGGCGGACTTTTAGTGGACTTCCATAATCTATAGCTGGGTGCATTGGATCATTTCCACCATCTTGCACTATCTAGAGACTAAAATTGGAAGGACTGCAGGATCAAGGCCAGCCATGGTAGATAGTGCAACTCTGATGCCTTTGATGATGGGAAGGCTAAAAGGACAGATCAGGTGCATGTTCTTGTGGAAAGGGAACCCTTACCCTAAATTTAACAACTGATATGATGCCAGCCTAGCAAGAACAATACACGAAGTTGAAATCCCCACCAAAATAAGTATATACCTTAACATCCAAAAACATAGTAGAATCTGTTCTTTGCTCTGATATAATCTTTATCTGATTATCATATGATGTGACAGAATAGTTTCTTCGTTAAACTTATGATATATTTAAAAGGACCTAGAAAATTCTTCCTCACTTCTTAAGTGCAAATGAATGGCAAATTGCCTCATTTCTTACATATTTGACTACCACTAAAAATTCGTCTAATGATTATTATAGTAATACATTCTGATTTATTACTTTACTGTGTAACAGTTTTTAAACTTTTTGCTTCTCTGTTGAAGTTTAAGTATTTAAATTGTATCATCAAAATATATTCCTTGTGTACTTGGGGCAGTTCTTTACTAAGTTTTTAACCAATGGCTTCTAAGAATTTTTTTTTATTGTTAAAATATTGTACAGAGGAGTTACAATTACATGGGCAAGACAATGAGTACATTACTTATCAAGCATTGTTGCCTCCTCCTTTGTTTCCACTTCCCATCCGTTCCCATCCCCTCCTCTTCCCCCCCACCCAATCCTCCGCCCCTCCACAGCCAAAGTTGTAAAGTTTGTTTTTCGACATAACCTCTTGTACTCTCATTGTTGCAATGGGCCCACCTGTATCCCTATTTAAATTATTTGTTTTTTCCCTTCCCCTCCAAAAATTATACCAACAGCAAATACAGTGAAAGCAGGGGTTATACCGTGGGGGAGGGACATATAAAACAACAAAGAAATAATGTTATAGATATGTTGGAAATAATCGCATGAAAGAAAAAAATTTTGAATACTTATCTTGGGGTTCATTTCACCTAACATCAACTTATCTGACCTTTTCTACTTGACTCAGACAAATACTAGTTATTGCAGATAAGGGAAACCATGGAACCTATGTTTCTTTTGGCCTGGATTACTTAACTCAATATAATTTTTTCAAGTGTTTCCATTTCCTAAAAAATGGGGCAATGTCATTTTTTCTGATGGAGGCAGAGCATTCTATCTAAGAATTCTTAATTGGTATATTCTTTGGTTTATTTTTAATTTCAATTTAATTTTATTGTCAAGGTAATTTACTTAGGGGTTACATTTTCATAAGTAAGATAATGAGTACATTCCTTATGGAAGGAACATTGTTATCCCCTCCATCGATTTTTTTGTACACTCATACAACTACTGATGCTTTTGCAATTGCTATTGATCAATGGGCACTTTTTCTTTCTTTGTTCATGCATTTTTATTATAAAATTGATATACAGAAGGTTTACATTTACTTGTCACCTAAAGAGTACACTTCATTTTATTTTCTAAATTTCAAATTTTGAACTTAATTATTTATTTTCTTTTGTTTCATTAGGGTAATTCTTTTTTCAGAGCTGTAGGATTAGTTAATTTAATTGCATGATTTTCACACATGTAAATTAATCAGACACATATATTTTGCTTTTAAAATATTTAACATGTGAATATATGAAATTATTTTCTTAATTTAATATGGTTGGTGAATTTAAATAAATTTATTTTCTTATAGTTCTAAACATATTTTTCCAGGTAACAAATACTAACTGTATTTTCAAGAAACACATACTTTATTAAAAAAGGCTTCATTACCTGGTCACTTTTTGAAAATTTACTTTCTTATACTTGAATTTAAAAAAGTTTGAGCTGGGCATGGTGATTTGTGGCTTCATTTTCTAGCTATAGGATGAATTGCAAATAGGTTTGTAATTCAGGAGAGCCTGGGAAACTATGAGACCTTATTCTAAAAATATCCATAGTGAAATGATTAGAGATATAGCCATCAATAGCAAGATATGGAGCATGCACCTGGATATCATATTCTAAATCTTGAGTTAAAACACCAGTAACCTCAATCTTTTGTCAAAACAAAATGATACATGTTTCAAAATGTTCATTATTTAAAACATGTTTGCAAAGGTTCTCATGTGTTCTATTTCTTAATTTTCAATTTACTTAATCTATAAGAATCCAAGTGTATTGTCTTTTATTTCTCCTAAACTTTTATATAGTATGAGCAATATTATTATTTCATATATTAACTTTCTTTTACTATTTGTGATAAATTCCTCGGTTTAATATAATAATATCAATATTCTAAATGTGTGTACGTGGTGTGTGTGTGTGTGTGTGTGTGTGTGTGTGTGTGTGTGTGGTTGTGTGTATGTGTGTGTGTGCTTTGTGTGTACTTTGTAATGTTGGGGGGTCAGATCAATGGTTTCACAAATGCTAGGCCAAGGTTTTTGCACTGCACTATACTGTCTAGTTGTAATGTAGTGTTTTAAATTATGACTTTTAAATTTTCATTACTAGTGATTTTTCAAAATTATATATGATAAAATGTGATCCATATACTATCCACGTTAGCAAATTTTATTGTTATTTAGAATATTTCTACTGCCTTTCCACTTTCAAACCCTTGTGTTTGTTATTGATAAATGTTTTACTTTGCTTCTTTTCTCTCTTCATTTTTCCATTAGACTTTACTTATTCTTTCTCTTATTTCTTTGGAAAATAATTATCATATTCCTATTACAATTTCCTTACACTGTAAGAGGTCTATACAATGCTCTATTTTCTATTTTATTTTTCCAATCTTCTCTGACTCTCAGATCACACTATTAGGTGGATTAAAAAGAAAAGTGTTTCAGGACAGTTGATTATTTTCCTGCTTCTCTTCTTTGTAGTCTTTCTGTCTTTTGAAACAAAATACTAATGGCATACAGCTCCTATATGGTCCATCATTCTGTCCCCTCTCACTCTCCTCTGTAGTACAGCTCTCAAGTCGTTATCATTCAGGTATATTATGCTGTAGTGTTATCTAAATTTTAACTCATTCCTAAATTAATTTTAGTGGCTTCAAGCATTCTCTAAAGACATTTTTCTATATATAATCTCTGGGGCCTTGTGTTTTCACAAGGTGCAAAATATGAGTGACTATCAAACATCTAGATAACTGTGTTATTGGATATTGGTCCACCTGCTCAATAAACTCACATGTAAGTTCAAGGAATACAGATCATTCAGAACAATCTTGTAAAATGGTGTTGCTTGAAACCTCATACTAGATTTGAATCTTATTACCATGTTTAGTAGTGAGGACAAAATAGCTCTACTATAAGAACAGACAACCAGAAGAATGTAACAGATTTATTAACAATAAATTCTTAGTTTTATGGTCAAAAGATTTTTAAAAGGATGCCATGAACTTTATCAAATAAAAATAGAATTTAAAATAGGTGTATTGGCACTATTGCTTCTCTAGATTTAAACAATGATCTTGGACTACTACCTTAAACCTTATACAAAAATTTAAAATAAAAAATGATTATCAAACTAAATGTGAGATATAAAAACTAATAATATGTAAATGTAAAAATTCATGACATTGGATCAGTAAAGTTTTCTAAACATTTGAAATGGAAAACATTAGTGGCTAAAGAAAAGCAAGAATAAATGGGTTAATATCAACTAATGACCTTTCATAATTCTATGAAAAAAGTGAAGACATATCCAACAGATAGAGGGCACATATTTGTTAATGCTACAATGTTAATTCGACATTGATCCTGAGTCTTAACTACTTTTATATCTTCTAATTACATATAAATTTTTTCCTGAACAGGTTATTTCTTTAAAGAACATATGTAAATTAATGGTCAATAAGAAGAGCAAATGAATTAAACTCCTCTTTAGTATCTAAGAAAAAATAAAAATAAAACTCATTTTATGACCATAATATAAAAAGATGACAGAAAATATAGTAATGCATTTGCGGAGAAATTGATATACTCTAGATAGCAGAATGATTTGTATAATACTGCAATCAATTTTGCAAGCAAGTTTTCAAGTCTTCTAAAGGTCAAAGAGAATTGTATATGATCCAGCCATTACACTTCTACGTATTAGTAAAGAAAAGTAAAAAACTTATTTGGACAGGGAATGCAGTTCATTGACAGTGTACTTGAATAGTATGTGTGAGAATCTGGAAATAATCCCAAAACAAATTTTGAAAAGACACACTATAAAGGATATATGGAGGACAAATTCCCGTAACTTAATTTTGTATCTATTTTAATGTCTATTCTAAAATTTACAGCATTTCTTTTTTTATTTTATTTTATTTTATTTTTATTATTGTGAATATACTGTACAGAGGGGTTACAATTACATGGGCAAGATAATGAGTACATTTCCTATCAAGCATTGTAGCCTCTTACTTTTTTTTACCCTTCACATCCCTTCCCAGCCTCCCCCCACACCCCACCCAATCCTTCCCCCCCACCAAAGTTGTAAAGTTCGTTTTCGACTTGACAACTTGTACTTCTTATTGCTGCAACGGGTTCACCTGTATCCTTATTTAAACGACTCGTTTTTCCCCTTCCCCTCCACAAATTATACCGACATCAAATACAGTGAAAGCAGGGGTTATACTGTGGGGGAGGGACATACAAAGCAACAAAGCAACAATCCTATAAATACGTTACAAACAAATGCATGAAGAAAACATTTAATACATATCTTATGGTTCAATAAAATTTACAGTATTTCTATTTGAAGAAATGCAAGTTTGTGAAAATTAGTCTTGGAAAACCTCTGATTGTACCATTCACTTCCAAAGCACTAAAATGTATACAATAAAAGGAGATAAATATATTACATGTGAATTTCATGTCCGCAAAAAAAAATATATATATATATAGTTAAAAATAATTCACACAAATTGCAGAATACCTAAAAAGATGTTTTTGTTGTTGGCTAAAAATTCTTTGTAAACTACAGTTTTTAAAACAAAGATGTGATTCTGTTTATTTTGGTAATTTTTTGAGTTTATATAGAGATAACTCAATCAAAAAGTGGATCTGATAACTGGAATATCTAGGAATTATGCATCACTTATAAGTAATTGATAACATTTTCTGGAAGAAACTTTTAGCAAATGACAGAAGACCTAAATCTATGCATGTACATTTTACGAAAGCCATGTTACTTGCTCAATCCAATTGCTTTCCTCTTCTTTGCTAGAAAAAAAATATTCTCAAGATAAGAGCCAATAGCAGTGAAAAGAAACAAAATACACAATCATCTTGATTTATTTGTGAAAATAACAAATGAAATAAAACAATTCCACTTAAGGGACTCCAATATTAGTATCTATGAAGATGTTCCTGAATGCCAAGATCCATTGAATTTTTGGAATTTTAATTTCTACTAACATATGAAAACTCGAACAAGAAAACAAATGTAGTCTTAGAGCAAAACAGCTTTGGAATAATTTTCTTAATTGTTTTGAAATTACAAAAGAATTGATACCATTAAAATGATCCTTTCTTATGGAAATATTTAAAAATGTTTATCTCTTATTATAATTCAAATAACAAACAAGAGAAATTTTTATAATATTGTAAATATCATTTTATTACTATCATAAAATAGAATAAATGACAAGACCCAATCTATTATCATTATTATTAATTCCTAAAAATTACCTAAATATCTTAAGCAATCTAAATAGTCATGTCTTTAACATAGCGGTAAATATTCTATACTTTTTTTTTAATAGAAGATTTTTTTATTGTGAAAATACTGTACAGAATGGTTACAATTAAATAGGGATACAGGTGGACCCATTGCAACAACGAGATGTACAAGTCGTTATGTCGAAAATGAACTTTATTCTATAATTGTTACTTAACATTTTCCAGGGGCATATATTCATGTTTCTTTTTTTTATTGTGAAAATACCGTACAAAGGGGTTAAAATTACACGGGCAAGGTAATGAGTACATTTCTTATCAAGCACTGTTGCCTCCTCCTTTGTTTCCCCTTCCCATCCCTTTCCATACAACCCCCCGTTCCCCACCCAGTCCTCCCCCCGATGTAGGCTAAAGAAGCATTCTAAGAAATGTTCACAGGAGTTAAAAGATGTTTTTATGAAATTAATGTGATATATGTTGTTGTTCTTGTTCTTTTTGTTCTCGTTGTTGTTTGCAAGGCTTGGGCATTGTCCCTAAGCCTTTTTATGCTCAAAGGCATCACTCTACAACTTGATGCACAGAGCTAATTCCTGTTTTCAGTGGTCAATTGGAGATAAGAATCTAACAAGTACTTTTTTGACTGGGATAGTTTTGAACACAATTCTAAGATCTCATTACCCAGAATAGCTCAAATTATAGGCGTGAGTCAATGGCACTTGGTTTGATGTATTTTTTAAATTTTAATTATGTTTTTAAGATTTTTGTTTCACTATAACGTACATCGTTCTACACATAAATTTAGGTATATGTATATATTTCTGGTGAAAAATAATCTCTAAAAATGTATGTCTTTCTACATACAATATATATGTATATATGTGTGTGTGTGTATATATATATATATATTTATTTCTGAAGACAGACTCCCTCTAAAATTTTATGCTAATATTTTTTAACTTTTTCATTCAAAGATATACACTCTATTTTTCCGAAGGTTTCCTAGAATAAAATAACTAATATTTCAATAGAATGTAGAGTTTATTACGTTCAGAGGAAGTTCAGATATGCACATGATATTATAGTAAAATTTGCAGTATATTACTTGAAATAATTCTATTCAAACTCATAAATACTTGTGTGTGGTGGTGGGGAGAGAGGAAGTTAATTCATACTGGTTAAGAATTTGAAATACTTCAAAAATCTATTCCATAATTTGTTATAAGTACATAGTCAAGCTACCTGATATGCTTTAGTTTTTTTGTTTATTTGTTCAAAATTTTAATATGGATGCATGCACAATGGTAACATTAAAATTATTAATCAAAAAACAAATAATCGCAAAATCATAGATACATATCAGACTTTCAATAGTTAGCACTTTTGATGTTAATAATAATTTTGATGGATACGATGATGACCACAGTGTAGCCTGATAATGTCATTGTTGGGATTGAAAAGGAAAAAAAACCATTACACATTTTTACAGCTAGATTTCCCACATTGAATACATAGTAATAAACAGCGTTGGATTACATACAATAAGAATAACAAGAGGAGAGTTTCAATATCAATAAATCCATTCACATAAACAGGCAGAGACCGTAAAAACCCTAATTCCTGCAGTCTCTCTAATGTATACTCACTTTTCTTGATGGTACTATTTCCTTATAAATAAAATCGTTTATTTCCACATTTTGATGGACTAATGTGTAGTTTTCAACTTAGTGGGATTAGTTCAAATAACATTCTCATATAGATACTATTCAGTAACCAATGTTTTCAAATGATATATTGAGTATGTTCTGCAATACAGCTGTAAAGACATGACCCAATTTACATAATATCACTTTCATATCTGTAGTTACCTAGAAAGGACATAGGCCTTAGAGCCAGGAGGTAAAACTTATTTTTATTTCTACATGAAACAATTTGTGACTTTATACCAACAAACTGAATTTGACTCTTTCCTTATTTGTAAGGTAAAGTGGAAAATGTAAGGACTCTTCACTTTTCTTTATTCTTGCTCTAGAAGTCAACAAATATATTCTTCATTATTTCTGTTAGATTCCATTGATTTACACATGAGAAAGGTAAGGCCAACAATCAATGTAGTGAGTAAATAATGATACTAGAATATGTGTCTGAGCTCTTCACTCTGTGTGCTTACAAAGAGAGTAATTTGGTGATAGAGAGGACCAATAGGAAAAGACTATGAGGGAAAAGCGTACTTTCAAAATGGTTGCTTTAGGACTAGGTGACAGTGATGAGTAAATAAAACAGGCTGGTGTTAGGGGCATAAAAAGGAGTACAGAGAAATCATATTGTGTAAGTCGTTATGTCGAAAACGAACTTTACAACTTTAGTGGTGGGGGAGGTTTGGGGTTGGGGGAGGATGGGAAGGGATAGGAAGGGGAAACAAAGGAGGAGGCTAAAATGCTTCATAAGAAATGTGCTCATTATCTTGCCCATGTAATTGTAACCTCTCTGTACAGTATTTTCACAATTAAAGAAAGTCATAAAAGCTCCAAAAAAAAGAAATCAAATTAGTGATAAAAACTGAGTAAATCTTGATCATTCATCTTATCTAATAGGAGGGAGTAGAAAGGTAAGAAGAAATATAAAAGGCTTCCACACGTTTGCCTGGTAACTGTGTTAGTGATGTTCTTAGTGATAAGAACCACAGGTGGAAATAATGGATTTAGGGGAAAAATATCTGCTAGTTCTAAAGTTTATATTAAACAGATGCAAATATAGGTCTGTTTAGACATCATCAAAATATCCACGATCATGAATAGGAAAAAAGAATAATAAAATTGGGGGCATTATTGGAGGGAAGAGGAAAAGGAAAGTTCTGACAGAAGTGTGAGCAATGTGAGTACCAGTGTGGATAAGATTGGAAGAAAGGGATACATAAGGAAACAAAAAAGTAGTAAACAGATATTGACAGAATTAAAGGAAGGAAAGAATTCGCAGGAAGATCTTGGAGGAAATATGCTATTTGGATTCGAAAAGTAAAAAGAAATAGACAAGTTCAATAAGAAAAGTGTTTTGGTGAAAGTCATCTTGATAAAATTTTGAGATATGAATGTGAATCCATAAAATTCTGGATCCATGAATTCAACAGAACCTGTTGATTTTAAATGTTGGGAACAAATGCTTTTATCCTGACCTTAGAAGAATTATACAGATATAACTGTCATGAACTTTACTTAGAGGTATTCTGTGAATATTTTTTGAAGACTTTTTTAGCCAGGAGTTTATGGATTGAACTACAGCACAAACCAGCCTAATTTGTCCTACAGTTCCAACGAGTGGCCCATGTATCCACATCATATGGAGTTTTATTGAAATATCTTTACATATGTTTGGATATCTTAGCAGCCTATTCATTATAAATGTAGGAAAAGTAAACCAAGAATTAGGTTGAACATACAGCTTTACTGATGTGACTGAATACTCCTGGAATTGATTCTTCTTTAGAATAGAAAATGCTTCAATAGGCATTGACACATCATAACTGTCATATACTCTATTGACTCTAGTTCTTGTTAGGGATTTCTCCATGCTGAAATAACCGTGTCAATCAACCTGCCAGAAATTCTTATATGTAGGAAGTTCTCTTATAAACTTCAAACTTTATTGAATGGAAGAGTTCAGACATTACCCTCACCAGTAAGATTAAATGCATAGAAAGATATGACATTTTGCATTAATGCCTTTCTTTCATTTTCTCATACCCATTTGCAAGTAGGGAAGGATTCTGATGTAACAATAATACAAGGGTGACTAGTACTAACACAACATCTAGGATCTAGTGTTAATTCGATACTTTCTAATTAGCTCCAGATATTGTGAATATTTATATTTCTCCTGGGTAAACTAATGAGCTCCATGAAACTGTCCCTAAGGAGCCTTTCAATTCTAATATCACTGTTTGTCTCAAAATTCTTTAAATTCTACATCCTCTAATATGGGCATAGTGTTATACTGTGGAACTTTTCTCCTGAGAGTGAGTACTACCCTATTGTTTAACATGGACAAAGTACCTTCATACATAGACTGGGCACGTGCAACAAGAAGTGGTAGTTGAACAATGTTCTTAGCAGTTTGTACAGATGAAATGGAAATAGAGCAACTCAGAACTCAAAAGGAATGTGCAAAAAAGACAATGGCATAACGTAGAATGTGCCAAGGAAATGCTGAAGTGTAATTTCAAATTATGAGCTCAGGTGTCAGGGTGTGTTCAAAGTACAGCTTCAGACAATGTAGTTGGATATCTTGGGGGGGGGGATCTGCTTTAAACTATGCTGAGATAATTGTAAATGTACAAGCTCCTGACTCTGACTCTAATCAGCCACAACATCATCAACTTAGGGACTATTTTCCAAGTGCAAATTGAGAAAAGAGGGCAAAACACAGTTAGTGTTCAGGGTGAAGTAATGGACATCACATAACTTTTCTTATAAGTCTTCATTTATTTTGGAGCATTAAAGTAGGAAAAAGCCAAGTAAATATTTTCAAGAATCTAAATTGAATGGGAGGTATGATATTGTTCTCTTTTTAACTTGGAAGTTAATGAATATGTCTTTTTATACTCTAACTTGGCAAAATGATCTGCTCTAGGTTATTTTCTTCTCTTCCCCTTCTTTTGCCCTTCCACTTACATACTTTTTATTTAAACACACATACTTGAACTTGCATTTCTTAATGCTTCAAAATTATCTGAACTACTTACTACTGCTGGCAGCCTTCTATATCTTTCTCAAGGGAATAATTTGTCACTACCATTTTTATCCTATATGATACTGGATATCATTCTGCCTAATTCAGTGCAAGATATGCATTAGATTCTTCCAGATATCTCAGCCCTTGTACCACCATGAAATCCTATCGTACATAGAAATCATGATTTTAGAATGTCTGGGGAGGTGGCATCTGTCATTTTTGAATGACCCTAAGTAATAGTTACATGCAATCATGTTTTAAACCAATATGTCACTCAGTAAATGAATAATTGACAAAATGTGGTATATATGCAGCAGAATTCTATGCTTCCAATTCCAAATGGAAAGACATGGAAAAATCCTACTAAGTAAAATAAACAAGACACAAAGGAAAATATTCCATAGTTTTTCTCAGTTGTAATAAGTAGGAAATATCTAGGATAGTCCTAGCAAATGAGCAGAATGGCTCAATGGATATGCATAAAATTATGCTGAGCAAAATGACCTCCTAGATATGGAAACAGAGGTTTTTCTTTGTGGTTGTTGTTTTTAATGTACTATGTGATTTCTTTTATTCTTTTGCGTTTTCCCCAATGGTTTGTTCCCTGCAGTATTTGATTTCAGTATCATGTGTCATTGTATATACATTTATCTTAATTTGGCAAGGGAAGAGGAACAACAAAATTTCGAGACAAAGAACAAAGGGCAAACCAAATCAATAGCAATACTCACAAGACAACATGTTGGAAATTTACATTACAACTTGTGAGGGGTATATGGGTGAAGAAAAACTGTGAGAAAAGTGAGGGAGGGGGTAAAAAGTTCGACATGTTATGTATTCACTACCTTACAATTATTGCAACCCGTTCTATATATCACCTTGACTGTATAATTAAATTAAATATAAGCTACATAAAATATAATTTCACTGTATTTGTATAGTAAATATTATTCTGTTATCCCTTTCTCTGTCAGAGGGTCATCAACTTGAATGTTATCAAAGTATACAATATTTTCACAATATACTTGCCATTATTTTGAAAAATCATAATTTTAGTATTGTCTTATAGTAAAACAGTAAACAGTTCAATTCTATGGAAACTCCTAATTTTAAAACTGAATAATTGTTAAGAGAACAGAATATAAGTTTTCTTCAATATGCCTATGACTATTAAATACTAATTCTAAAATTCTGAACATGCCATACCAGAGACATGTAAAACAGTATCTGTTTGCTTTTTATTTAATTCTGCAATAGATACAGTTTCCAATGGGATGTTATGTATTTAAAAGTCAACAGAAAAAAGAGCTACATTCTGTTAGAAGATAAACCTGTGACCTATGAACTATCTATAATAATTAATAACAGAAGCGTAAACATTTGTTCATCAGAGTAAGCTTTTCTTTCTTTCTTTCATTCATTCTTTCTTTCTTACTTTCTCTCTTTCTTTTTTGTCGGTCGTGGGGCTTGAACTCTGGGCTTGAGCACTATCCTTTCACTCTTCAGCTCAAGGCAAGTGCTCTACCGCTTGAGCCACAGCACCATTTCTGTTTTTCTAGTTGTTAATTGGAGATAAGAGTCTGAAAGGCTTTGAGTCGGAGGTCTTTGATCCATTTCGAGTTGATTCTGGTGCAGGATGATATATAAGGATATAGCTTTAGTTTTCTACAAGTTAACCAATTTTGCCAGCACCATTTACAGAAGAAGCTGTCTCTCTTCCATTATATTTTTTAGCTCCCATATCAAAGATTAGATGGTTATAGGTCTATAGGTTCATTTCTGGGTTTTCAATTTTATTCCATTGATCCTGAGGTCTGTTCTTATGCCAGTACCAAGCTGTTTTGATTACTATGGCTTTATAGTAGAGTTTGAAATTTGGTATTGATATTCCTCCAGCAGTGTTCTTTCCGTTGAGGAGCGTTTTTGCTATTCAGGGTCTTTTATTTCCATATGAATTTTTGGATTGCCTCTTCTATTTCCTTGAAGAATGAGGTTGGAATTTTGATTGGTAGCGCATTAAATTTGTAGATATCCTTGGGAAGTATTGCCATTTTCACGATGTTAATCTTTCCAATCCAGGAGCATGGGAGTTGTTCCCATTTTCTAAGTTCTGTTTTGATTTCCTTTTTCAAGTTTTTAAAGTTTTCATCATAGAGGTCCTTCACTTATTTGGTTAAGTTAATTCCTAGGTATTTTATTTTTTGTGGGGCTATTACAAATGGAGTTGCTTTCCTAATTTCATCCACACTTTTATAATTGTTGGCATACAGAAAAGCCATTGATTTTTGTGGGTTAATTTTATACCCTGCTACTTTGCCAAAGTTTTGAATCACCTTGTGTAATTTGGGAGTAGAGTCTATGGGATTCTTTAAATACAAGATCATGTCAAATGCAAAGAGGGAGAGTTTTATTTCTTCTTTCCCTATTTGGATCACATTTATGTCTCTGTCTTGTCTTATTGCTCTAGCGAGGCATTCTAATACTAGCCTGAAGAGAAGTGGAGATAGCGGACATCCTTTTCTTGTTCCTGAGTTAAGAGGAAATGGATTTAGTTTTTCACCATTAAGTATAATGCTGGCTGTAGGTTTGTCATATACAGCCTTTATTGTATTGAGGAATGTTCCATGGATTCCTAATTTTTCCAAAACCTTCATCATAAAGGGGTGTTGGATCTTGTCAAATGCTTTTTCTGCATCTATTGAGATAACCATGTGTTTCTTATTCTTGCTCCTGTTGATGTGATGAATAATATTAATTGATTTGCGTATATTGAACCAGCTTTGCATCCCTGAAATGAATCCTCTTTGATCGTGGTGTATGATTTTTTGGATGAATTGTTGAACTCGATTGGCCAAAATTTTGTTGAGAAGTTTTGCATCAATGTTCATCAAAGAAATGTGTCCATGGTTCTCTTTCTTTGATGAGTTCCTTCTTGGTTTTGAGATGAGGGCTATGATGGCTTCATAGAATGTGTTCGGTAGTGAACTTTCTCTTTCAATTTCATTGAAGAGTTGGAGGAGTATTGGTGTGAGCTCTGCTTTGAAGGCCTTGTAGAATTCCACTGTAAAACCATCTGCTCCTGGACTTTTGTTAGCTGGGAGGTCTCTCATTGCTGTTTCTATTTCAATGCTTGATATGGGCCTGTTAAGATGGTTTAACTCTTTCGAGTAGCAGTAGTTCTAAAGCTGCCGACGGGTTTGTGTACACTGTGACATGCCCTTTAACTGCTTGTTACCTTAAACTATTTTGATTTTGGAATAATGTGAGTCTGTTCCTTCAGTTATTTTGTGTGTGTATGTATTATTTGAAAGTTATTACAGAGTATAAAAATGTAGATTTGGGTCTAACCTGGGAAGAACAGAGAATTATTCCTTCAGTTTAAAGAGATTTGACTCATCTTTTCTGGAGAAAGTATGTGTTGCTGTTACTAAACAAACATGTGCTCAATAAATGTTTAATTTTTGCAAAAAAAAAAAAAGATGGTTTAACTCATCTTGGTTTATTTTGCCATGTCAATATAGCAGGAAAAGGTCCATTTTTGCCAAGTTCTCAAACTTATTAGCATAAAGTTTTGAGAAGTATTCCCTTAAAATACTCTAAATCTTGGTTGTTTCTGTGGTGATGTTTCCATTCTCATCTCTGAGTTTATTTATTTTGGTGTGTTCTCTTCCTTTTCTGATAAGATTTGTTAAGGGTCTGTCAATTTTGTTAATTTTATCAGAGAACCAACTCTTTGTTTTGTTGATTCTTTCTGTAGTTGTTTTGGATTCTAATTCATTTAATTCTGATTTAATTTTAATTATTTCGTTCACTCTACTTCATTGGGGTTTATCTTGTTGCTCTTTTTCAAGGAGGTTCAGATGTCTCATTAAATTGTTGGTTTCACATCTCTCCAATTTGTTGATGTAGGAACTCACAGCTATAAACTTGCCTCTGAGTACTGCCTTTAATATGTCCCAGAGGAGCTGGTAATTTGTGTGCTCATTTTTTTTAATAGCATGAACATTTGAATTTCCTTTCTAATCTCTTCTATGACCCACTCGTGATTCAGCAGTGTGTTGCTCAGCCTCAATGTGTTATCGGACTATCTTAGGTGGCTTTTGGTATGGGGTTCTAATTTTATTCCCTTCTGGTCTGAGAGAATGAAAGGTATACAAGGTATAACTTCAATGTTTCTGAATATGGACAAGTTTGCTTTGTGGCCGAAAATGTGGTCTATTTCAGAAAATGTTCTATGTGCTGCTGAGAAAAATGAGTATTCTGATGCTTTTGGGGGAAATATTCGGTAGATGTCTGTTAAATCTAGTTGATCTATGCAGTTGTTTAGATATGCGGTTTCTCTGTTGAGTTTTTGCCGAGTTGATCTATCTAGTGGGGAGAGTGGTGTGTTAAAATCCCCAACAATTAATGTCTTTGGATCTGTGTGGGATTTGAGGGAAAGTAGTGTTTCTTGGATAAATTTGGGTGCTCCTTTGTTTGGCGAATAGATATTTAGATTTGTAATATCCTCCTGATGGAGAGATCCCTTAGTTTTTATGTAGCAACCTTCTTTATCTCTTCTCACGAATTTTAATTTGAAGTCTATTTTATGTGATATTAGGATTGCAACTCTGGCGTGTTTATGGTGGCTGTTTGCTTGGTAGATTTTGTTCCAGTCTTTAACATTGAGAATGTGTTTGTTTTTACAGGCAAGATGTGACTCTTGAAGGCAGCAGATAGAAAGATCTTGTTTTTTAAACCAACTAGATATTCTATGTCATTAATTGGAGAGTTGAGTCTGTTAAAGTTAAGAGATAGGACTGAGAGTTATTTGGGAGTTCCTGTCATGTTATCCACCTTCTTGGGTGCTGCGAAAACTGGGTCCTTCCTATGGTTCTTGGATTCTCAGTTTGGGTGTAGTTTCTTGGCCTTTATTGTGGTCTTGCTGGTTTTCTATGTGTAGGACGTCTTTAAGAATCTTTTGTAGGGCTGGTTTGTTGGAGATGTATTGTTTCAATTTTTCTTTGCTATGGAAGGTTTTTATTTGGCTTTCAGTTATGAAGGAGAGTTTAGATGGGTACAGTATTCTTGCTTGATAGCTATTTGTTTTTAGGGCATGGCATACATCATTCCAGGCTCTTCTTGCTTTGATTGTCTCTGCTGAGAAATCTGAGGTGATTCTAATTGGTTTCCCTTTATAGGTGATTAATCTTTTCTCCTTGACAGCTTTAAGGATCTTTTCCTAGTTCTGAATTCATCCAATGTGGATTATAATGTTATGGTGGGATGTCCTATTCTGATCTGGTCTATTTGGAGTTCTAAAAGCTTCTTATATTTGAATAGGCCTATCATTTTGCAAGTTTGGGAAGTTCTCTGCTAGGATCCTGTTAAACAAATTTCCTATACCATTAACTTCTGTTTCTAGGTGCTCCTCTACACCCATTATCCTTATTTTAGGCCTTCTGATGGTGTCTTTCAAGTGTTGGATAGATCTCTCATATTTCTTGGATTTGTCTTGGATGGTTGTATGTTCTTTCTTTATAATGTCTAGGCTGTCTTCAGTCCTTGAGATTCGATCTTCTGCATGGTCTAACCTTCTGTTGAGATTTTCTACTTTCAGGATGGAATAGGAGAAACCCTAGGTCTCCTTGGAGCAGGACGAAATTTTCTTAATAGAGACCCGGAAATACAACAAATAAAAGAAAGCTTGGACAAATGGGATTGCATGGAGTTGCAGAGCTTCTGCATGGCAAAGGACATAGCTAGCAAGATCAATAGAAAGCCCAAGAATTGGGAGAAAATCTTCACTAGAAATACAACAGACAGGGGTCTCATATCTAAAATACACTTAGAACTCAAAAAATTAAATCCCCCAACAACTAATCCTCAATGAAACAACTGCCCAATAAGTAAGTGGGCTAAAGACTTAAAGAGGAACTTCTCTGAAGAAGAAAGAAGGATGACCAATAGACACATGAAGAAATGCTCAACCTCCCTAGCCATAAAAGAAATGCAAATTAAAACAACATTGAGATACCACCTCACCCCAGTTAGAATGGCAAAAATCAAAAACTCTAATAACAACAGATTCTGGAGGGGATGTGGACAGAAGGGAACCTTACTTCATTGTTGGTGGGAGAGTAAACTTGATCAACCACTTTGGAAAGTAGTATGGAGGTTCCTCAAAAGACTCCACATAGAGCTCCCCTATGACCCCTCAGTCCCACTTTGGGTATCTACCCAAATCTTTACAAATAAGACCACACTAAAGCTACCAGCATAATTATGTTTACTGCAGCATTATTTACCATAGCTAAGATCTGGAACCAACCCAGATTCCCCTCAGTAGATGATTGGATCAAAAAATGGTTTATATACACAATGGAATTCTATGCCTCCATCAGAAAGAATGACATTGCCCCATTTGTTAGGAAATGGAAAGACTTGGAAAAAATTATATTAAGTGAAGTAAGCCAAGCCCAAAGAAACATAGATCCTATGATTTCCCTTATTTGCAATATCTAATATATGTATGAGTCAAGCAGAAAAGGTCAGATAAGGTGATGTTAGGAAAATGAACCCTAAGATATGTATTTTAAATGTTTTTTTTCTTTCATACATTTGTTTCTAATGCAATTATAAGATTATTTCTTTGTTGCTTTGTATGTCCCTCCCCCACAGTATAACCCCTGTTTCACTGTATTTGATGTCGGTATAATTTGTGGAGGAGAAGGGGAAAAACAAGTCGTTTACATAAGGATACAGGTGAACCTGTTGCAACAATGAGAAGTACAAGTTGTCATGTCGAAAACGAACTTTACAACTTGTGGGAGAGAGGTTTTGGTTGGGGGGGAGGATGGGAAGGGATTGGAATGGTAAACAAAGCAGGAGGCTACAATGCTTGATAAGAAATATGCTCACTATCTTGCCCATCTTATTGTGACCTCTCTGTACAGTATTTTCACAATAAAAAAATAAAAATTAGAAAAATAAAAGAGTCTCACAGGCTTTTCTCCCCGGGCTGGCTTTGAACCGTGATCCTCAGATCTCAGCATCCTCAGTAGCTAGGATTACAGGCATGAGCCACCGGCGCCTGGTTTAAGCTAATATTTCTTTGACAATCAATGCTAAGGTTTTATGCCATAAAGTCATCCTAGCCCAACAGTTTCCAACTTGTAAGGTACACCATAAATTTCCCTAAATTTACATCATGACCAGCTTATCAGTATTGTGAAAAAATACTGCACTTCTGCTGTGATGCCCTCCCAAATTTGCAAAGAACAGTACACTAAATATTACTGCATCATCCCCCCCCCCCAGTGGTATTCCTGAGATCAGAACATTTGCAAATATTATTTTTTTATTTTTATTTTAAATTTACTTTATTATATGTTATTTGTTGGGTCTTCATCCATCCCACGAAAGATGGACATGGTCCCAGGCAACATAAGTGCGCCGCTAGCCCATTCCCCAGCCTCCCTTAATCCGGGAAACAATCAGACACAGCAGGGAGTCAAGTGAAATTAACTTGTTTATTAACACACAGCAAGCACTTTTCAAAAGCAAAAAGACCGGGTGGCCTGGGGAGGAAAAGGAACCAACCAATTACTGTAAAGGTCACACCTTATCATGCACCTAAGCTTCCATGAGCTGTTTATGCCCTAAACGTAAACAAATCGGGCTCTGCCCACTCAACTCTCAGCACAATCTTTGCTGCCCATGTGTCCCACAGATTCCCCCTTTTTTGTTTTAATGACATGCCCACCTCCCAGTTAGTTATCCTTTTCCCTCCTCTGTAAAGGTTATTTTAACAGGATTACATTGGTAAGAATAGCATTGACCGTACAGGGGGTTCCAGGCAAGTCTGGGGGGCGAGATTCGCCAGACAAGGATAGGGAGGGTCCTTGTGCAGGATTCCAGAGCCTGTCCCAGTTACCTCACAGCCCCACCTAGCACAGTAATAAACATCAGCCCCACTACAGGTAGAAATATCTGAAGCAGCTCGATTACTTCTGGGACATATATAAATGTCCTTATCTTGTAAGGTTGTACTGTTCACAACATGAGAGCATCTTGGGTATTGGGAGTTCCACACATGCTGCACAGTGAATCCTAGTGGGTCCCCACATTCAGGACGTTCTTCTATCGTCCAGAAAAACAAGGAAATTTAAAACAAACTCTGCAGATATAGCAAAGCAATCCCAGGCACCTGGTGTCTTTTAAGTAAGCCAGTTCCTTGTATGTGCCTTTAAGCGAGCACAGGGGTCAAAATGACCTTTGAGCTTTACTGTCAGCTCCCAACACCCCATCTTTGTTTAAAGAAGTGAACCAGCCTGTCTTAGGTTGGGTGGATTTGCTTGTCTGCCTTGCCTATCATTGAGAACTTCTTCAGAGAGAAGCTGAATGCTTGTCTTAGGTTGGTCAGACTGACACCCCCTCTTACCTGTCTCTTGCTGTGGTTCCTCTCGGGGGAAATTCATTCACTTGGAGCTTGATCTTATGAACTAGCTGGCTAAACTCATAAGAGATTTGCACTGCACGGATAATGCAAAGAAGGCATAGAAAAACCATCAGCAAAATCATTACTAGGCCAAGCAATATCATTAGCAGTCCTTTAACATTAGTCAGGGATGGGATAGCAGTCTTTGCCACTTCAAAGTCCAGACGTGGGGCTTGTTCTAATCCTGCTATTTGCCTGTGGGGTTGAAAAAGTTCTAAAGAAAAATTATTATGATTAAAATTCTGTATTAGTGCCATAGCAGCTGCTGCTGCAGAGGCAGCTAATGAAATAAAGGCCTAAATCATACCAAGTTTTAGACATGTTTACAGGAAGCATATGGATTCAAGTAATGCCACTACACAAGCAATTTAGTAAAAGAACAATGAGAGCAAGTAACATTAAAATAATTAGCTAAACACATGCTTCGGCCACCATAGCCACTTTTCTTTCCTTGTTGGTTTGTTTATCCTTGGGCATCCTGTATAGAGAAAATGGGTAAAAACTTAAGGATCCTGGCAGGGATCCAAATGGAATGTGTAGGGCTAGATCTCTGGCAGGAGGTAAGTGTGAATGATGCCTACAAGGAACAAACACTGGGAGAATAGGCTTAAGCAGGTCTCCTTTATTCTTCCTCAAGGTGGCGGCGAGGGGGGTAGGTTAGAGAAGGGGGGAAGTTTTGTAGCCCCAGCTTTCCCAACCTCCTGAGTCCTTTCCTTCCCTGCCAATCACTTCGAGGGGAGTTGATGTAAGGCAGTTGTGACAGGCACTGCTTGGTGACAGGCACTGATTGGTCCCCGGGGGCATGTAGGGAGCATGGACAGCTCATGGCTGTCAAGCTAGGCAGACGTGCCTTTGGGTCACATCTCTATTAGCAGGAAGTGCAGGAAGTGTGCTTCAACTGCTACTCTTGCTGACTCAACCAGATCTGACCGACTCTACCCACAAATGTTCCCTTTTCTTTTAAAAGGACCGTCATTATGGTGACCCGTCATTGGAGACATTTTTGCCTGGAGTGTAAGCGTTGAATAATTCCCAGGAGAATAAGCTCTAATAGTGCAAGGCCTCCCCAGGTGACCAGAGAGGATGGTGAAAACCATTGTTGTAACTTTTTAAGCACATCTTCTAAAAATGAGGCAGCGCAAATAAGCTGTATGGTGGTTTGGTTTAGGTGGGTAATATCATGCAGCAGGAGGTGGGTGAAGTTTAAGTACTTAAGGCACCAAGGGCCTTTGATGTAGTTACTAAGTTTAGTGACATTGGGTGCTGGAGTGGAAAGCTGACAAACAGAAGTAGTCATAGCATTACATAGTCCTCCTTGTAATCGAAGAAACATAATCTCTTTTTGGAGCAAGTCTATTTGTTGCTGGAGCACAAGGAGGCCTCCGTTAAGATGATTGGCAACTTGCAAATGTTGTAATTCTATGGATGACAGTTGAGGGATGAGCTGGTTTATCTCTTGCACGGTGGACACGCTTTGGGACAGTGATATAGCGGTCGTAGTAGCTTAAGCCACTGTAGTGATGATCGCCGACATGATTGTAATGATCTCTTTTAGGGCGTGGATGAACTAATTGAACCTGAGAAAACTGAGAGTCATTAGTAGCCAGAACAATAAATGCGGGAACACATACCAAACCTACAAAGTGATATGAGTCATTGGGTTGCCAGTGATTGCTGAGAGTGCAAGTAGCGGGGAAGTTGTCTCCTTGACAAAAAAAGAACAGGGCTCTAACCACTACCATTCCTGACACCTGGTTGCATGCAGAGTGGTTACAGCGACAAGTATTGGCCAATAGGAAAGGGAACAAATCCAGGCAGGAATATGATGAGCAAACGACTGGCATGGGGAGTACTAGGTCTCCCAATTGTCCCCCTGACGAGTTCTAAAACTCCTTTAGATTTTGAGGTTTGGGATTTTTTTCAGATTGGTTGTATATAGCCAGGTAGAGGGACAATGTGAGGTCCCCAAATACTCTGCCTTGCCAGGAACTGGCACAAAGGCTAATCACTAATTCCTCAAGAGGAATGGGAACATTGCCAAAGCTATCAAAGTCCCTGCATGGGCATAAATGCATATGAAAAGTTATGTCAATAGCCTGAGTACAATTTTTTCCCGTGGGACAAATTGGTTAGGGTTCCGTGTAGTTCCACCATCCTGTCCCATGAGTTACTGTTGAGAGGGGGATGGTACAGCCATCAAACTGTTTTACAGTCTCGTCTGAAAAAGAAAAAGAGATGGCTCCCTTCCATCCAAAAGTAAGGTTTGTTTTTTGGTGCCATAGGGCAGCTGCCGAGAAAGGAAGGCCAACCGTGCCACTGGAAGAAAGCATTTGAGGGATGATGGTGGTATCTTCCCCTACTATCATCAAGATTTGGGGGCTAGACATTAACGTTATTTTACCTGGTCCTGTAGCAGATTGAGAATTGGTTGTAATAATAACACACATTAGGAGGAATAGAGTACCATGCCCTGAGTTATGGTCTGGGGCCATAGCCTGCGCTTGTTCTACCAATTCCTTTAGGTCTCCCCAAGTGATGGCATGGGCTCTAGCTCTAGGTTTGCATCTCCTACTCCTCGGGCTGTTCAAGCGTAGTCAACGCATCTCATTCGTAGGTGGTGACGGTTGGTGGGACAACTCCAGCTGCAGGTTTATCACCATGTCTGGAAAGATACAAGCAAATCCTCTCCCTTGTGCCATTAAGGGAGCAGGGCCCTTCCATTTTCTTGTGATGGGGTCCCTCCATCTAACCAAAGGGACTGGAGTAGGGGTTTTCATGACTCCCCAATGCAGGGCCTCGGGGGACGCACCTGTGGTGGGTGTGAATGTTAAAACGTTTTTTAGTATAAGGCAATAATTTAATTGTGTTTGGGGATCTTTATGCCCTAGCCCCTCCAGTTTCCCCTTTTCTTTTAAAAGAAGGGTCTTAATTTCTTTATGACTGCGTTCAACAATTGCTTGGCCTTGTGGGTTATATGGAATACCTGTCTGGTGTGTGATGTTCCAAAGGGTACGAAATTCATGAAAATATTTGGAGGTGTAAGCAGGGCCATTGTCTGTTTTAAAGGTCCAAGGAACGCCCATAATTGTAATGGCATGTAGAATTGACTTAATGGTGTGGCTTGTTTCACCTGTTAAGGCTAAAGCTGTTAGAAAGCTTGAGAATAAATCTATGCATACATGGACGTATTTTTGTTTGCTGAACTGGGGGATAAGGTTTATGTCCATTTGCCATGTGCCATTGGGCCTAAGGCCTCACGGATTTGTTTTCATGGGTTGAAGTGATCCTAAGGGTAAAGGAAGTGCACAAGAGGAGCAGGACCGAATCATGTGCTTGCATTGTTGGTGTGTCAAATCAGGAAATAATTGTTTGATAGTAGTAAATGAAAGCAACCATGCAACGTTCAGGCCTGGTCCATGGGCATATTGGTGAGTAATACAGTTGGTGTGATAGCACGATCAATGGCTTCATTACCAGGAGCTAGGGGTCCGGGGAGGTTAGTATGAAATCTAATGTGTTGAATGTAACAGGGTTGGGCATGGTTGTCTAGTACAGTTTGCAGTTTACACATTATTCATGTTATATCATGACCATAATCTCTTAATAAAGCTCCAGGAAGAACGACAGCAGTTTGTACAGCATATAAACTATCAGAAAATATATTAAGAGGTTCTCTGGGAAAAGATGTAAGGGCGAGTAAAATGGCCAGTACCTCAGCAGCTTGAATGGACAGGGAATGTTGTTGAATCATGTATTTTTTAGTATTAGCATTGTAAAATCCATTAACAGTTTTGCTAATATCGGTAAAAAGCACAACAGCTCGAGGGATAGGTTGCCCCTTGGGACGAGTACAGCATTTACATGAAAGTGGGAGTTCTTGTGTAACTTTAAAAAGGGGTTCTTGGGCATATGATTATCAATGTTAAACTAGTAATGGATGACTTGTAAGGCTAATTCCTCTTCTGTTGTCAGGAAATTAAAGACTGTTTTTCGAATGGGCCAGATAAGACGGTCGGAGAATCGGCCGTATGTTTGATGGCATCGTTCCACGCCTTTGATGGCTAAGTTGCATAGCATGGTAATGGGTGTGCTATTTTTTGGTAATTGGGAAGTGTCAAGGTTTGCCCATTGTAACACACCACAAGTTTGAGTCAGCGCCGCCATTAGTCAATTATGAGTTAATATAATCAGGGTGATTTCGTCGGTGGTATCTAAAAACACCAAGGGTGTTGACCATAATTGATCAGTGACTTTTTGTAAAACTTGTTGAGCATCAGGGGAAAGTATACAAAGGGAAGTTGTGTCAGAGGGTCCCTGAAGCAATTGAAATAAAGTTTGGAGCTCTTGGGTAGGGAGGCGCATATAATTGCGTACCCAATTGATATGTCCACATAATTGTTGTAATTCAGTTAAAGTATATTGGGACTTAATGACAATATTAGATCCATTTGGGGTAATTGTTTGATTTAAATAGTATCCAAGATAGGCGTAAGGGGCTTTAAGTCGAATTTTTTCGGGGGAAATATGGAGGCCTATTTTCCTTGAGTTGTGTTAAACAGGCTTGAATGGTGGTAGCCTCTTTATGTGCTATAAAATGTCATCCATGTAATGGACACAAAAGCATTTTGAAAGCAAAGGTCTAATAGCATGGGCAACATACATCTGACATAGATTAGGGCTATTTTTCATTCCTTTAGGGAGAACTTTCCATTGATATCAATGTTTGGGTAACTGACAGTGAGGTTCCCAAACTGAGAAGGCAAAATATTTTTATCTTTGGGATGTAGGTGGATGGAAAAAAGTAGTCCTTGGTGTCAATAATGGCAATGTGCCAATCATTGGGAATTGCAGAAAGATGTGGGAGTCCAGGTTGAAGCATTACTTTCTTTTTCATATGAATATTAATGGAATGTAGGTCATGAAGAAGTCTCCATTTTCCTTGAGCTCTTTTTTGGGATAATAAAAATGGAAGAATTGTGGGGACTGATGCTTTGTTCTATATGTCCCTTTTCTAGTTGCTCCTCCACTACAGTGTGAAAATGAGGGAGCTTTTCAGGGAAAATAGGCCACTGTTCTACCCAAATGGGTTTGGTGGTATCCCATTGGAGTGGAAATGGCTCTGGCCCTACAACAGTAGCCATTAGAATTGGGGGTACTGTGGGTGACTAATGGCTTGATTGGTTATGATGTCTTCATAAAAAGCCTTATCATCTGCTGTTATCACAATACCCATATTAGTGAGGACATCTCTTCCCCAAATATTGCATGGAAGGCCAGGGGCAACAAGAGGTTTAAAAGCCCCGGTGACCCCATCACAGTCTTTCCAATAATACAGGCCATTGGGCATGGAGGGAATCTGTTTTTCCACCGACACCTTGTATGCAGGGGCCAGGAATTAGGTTCCACCCCAACCCTTCGACTTCTTTTTTTCTAAGGACTGTACATTTAGCCCCCGTATCAATGATGCCCTTAAATTTTGTTCTTTAACCTTAAGTTCCATTCTAGATTTTCCATTTTGGATAGGAAAAGTCCATTTCACTTGAGGTGGTGGTTGTAGTTTTTGTGCTTTTGGGGTAGGGGCTGAGGACTACCCCATATTTAGTTTAAAGCCTGAGTCTTAGAGTGGCATTCAGAGGACGCCCAAAAACCCTTTTTACATTTAGGACATAGAGAAGGAGGTTGCTTTCTTTTGGGTGAACCCCGGAGTGAAGGGAAATCCTTTTTAAAATGACCAGTTCCCAGAGGAGCTGGTAATTTGTGTGCTCATTTTTGTTAAATATCATGAACATTTGAATTTCCTTTCTAATCTCTTCCATGACCCAGTCGTGATTCACAGTGTGTTGTACAGCCTCCATATGTTACCGGACTTTCTTTGGTGGCTTTTTGTGTCGAGTTCTAATTTTATTCTCTTGTGGTCAGAGAGAATGCAAGGTATAACTTCAATGTTTCGAATTTGGACAAGTTTGCTTTGTGGCCTAAAATGTGGTCTATTTTAGAAAATATTCCATGTGCTGCTGAGAAAAATGTGTATTCTGATGCTTCTGGGTGAAATATTCAGTAGATGACTGTTAAATCTAGTTGATCTGAACCTTCTTGAAAAAGAGCACCAAGATAAACCCCAATTCAGTAAACAGAAAGAAATAATTGAAATTATAACAGAATTAAATGATTTAGAATCCAAAAAAACTGTAGAAAGAATCAACAAAACAAAGAGTTGGTTCTTCGAAAAAAATAAATTTGACAGACTCTTAGAATATCTTATGAGAAAAAGAGGAGACCACACCAAAATAAATAAACTCAGAGATGAGAATGGAAACATCACCACAGAAACAACCAGGATTCAGAACATTTTAAGGGAATACTTCTCAAAACTTTATGCTAATAAGTTTGAGAACATGGCAGAAATGGACCTTTTCCTAGCAGATATTGACATGCCAAAACTAAATCAAGTTGTGTTAAACTATATTAACAGGCCCATATCAAGGATTTAAATAGAAACAGCAATAAGAGACCTCCCATCTAAAAGTCCAGGACAAGATGGTTTTACAGTGGAATTCTACAATGCCTTCAAAGCAGAGCTCACACCAATACTCATCCAAATCTTCAATGAAATTGAAAGAGACAGTTCACTACTGAACACATTCTATGAAGCCATCATAACCCTCAACCCAAAAGCACACAGGGACTCATCAAAGAAAGAGAACTATAGACCCATTTCTTTGATGAACATTGATGCAAAACTTCTCAACAAATTTTGGCCAAACAGCATCAACAATCCATCCAAAAAATCATACACCACTATCAAACAGGATTCATTTCAGGGATGCAAAGCTGGTTCAATATATGCAAATCAATTAATATTGTTCATCACATCAACAGGAGCAAGGATAAGAAACACATGGTTATCTCAATAGATGCAGAAAATGCAGTTGACAAGATCCAACACCCCTTTATGATGAAGGCCTTGGAAAAATTAGGAATCCATGGAATATTCCTCAATACAATAAAGGCTGTATCTGACAAATCTACAGCCAGCATTATACTTAATGGTGAAAAACAAAAGCCATTTCCTCTTAACTCAGGAACAAGGCAAGGATGTCCACACTCTCCACTTCTCTTCCATCTACTATTAGAATGCCTAGCTACAGCAATAAGACAAGATAAAAGCATAAAAAGGATTCAAATAGAGAAAGATGATGTAAAACTGTCCATCTTTTTAGATGACATGATCTTTTATTTAAAGAATCCCACGGACTCCTCTCCCAAATCCTTCAAGCTGATTCAAAACTTTGGCAAAGTAACAGGGTATAAACATAACCCCCCAAAATCAATTGCTTTTCTGTATGCCAACAATGAGAAACGTGTGGCTGAAATTAGGAAAGCAACTGCATTCAGAATAGCTCCACAAAAATAAAATACCTAAGAATTAACTTAACAAAAGAAGTGAAGGACGTCTATGATGAAAACTTTAAAAACTTGGAAAAGGAAATCAATACAGAACTTTGAAAATGGCAAAAACTCCTATGCTCCTGAATTGGAGCAGAAGAAAGAAGGATCGCCAATAGACACATGAAGAAATGCTCAACATCGCTAGCCATAAAAGAAATGCAAATTAAAACATCATTGAGATACCACCTCAATCCAGTTAGAATGGCAAAAATCAAGAACTCTAACAACAACAGATGCTGGAGGGGATGTGGACAGAAGGGAACTTTACTTCATTGTTGGTGGGAGTGTAAACTTGTTCAACCACTTTGGAAAGCAGTATGGAGCTCCCCTATGACCCAGCAATCCCACTTTTGGGCATTTGCCCAAATGTTTACAAACAAGACCACACTAAAGCTACCAACACGGCTATGTTTATTACAGCACTATTTACTATATCTAAGATCTGGAACCAACCCAGATTCCCCTCAGTAGATGAATGGATCAAAAAATGGTTTATATACACAATGGAATTCTATGCCTCTATCAGAAAGAATGACATTGCCCCATTTGTTAGGAAATGTAAATGCTTGGAAAAAATTATATTAAATGAAGTAAGCCAGGCCCAATGAAACATGGTTTCCCTTATTTGCAATATCTAATATATTTCTGAATCAAGCAGAAAATGTCAGATAAGGTGATGTTAATGATATGAACCCTAAGATATGTATTCAAGTGTTTTTTTTCTTTCAGGTGATTGTTTCTAACACATTTAGAAGATTATTTCTTTATTGCTTTGTATTTCCCTCCCCCACAGTATAACCCCTGCTTTCGTTGTATTTGATGTCGGTATAATTTGTTGAGGGGAAGGGGAAGTACAAATCGTTTAAATATTGATACAGGTGGACCCATTGCAACAATGAGATGTACAAGTCGTTTTGGTGAAAAATGAACTTTACAACTTTGGTGCGGGTGTGGGGAGGTAGTGGGGAGGATTGAGTGGGAGTTGTGGGGGGAGAATATGAAGGGAAGAGATGGAGATACAAAGGAGGAGGCTACAATGCTTGATAAGAAATGTACTCATTGTCTTGCCCATGTAATTGTAACCCCTCTGTACAGTACTTTCATAATAAAAAAATTAAAATTAAAAAAATGAAAATAAAATGACCAGTTATGCCACATCCCCAACAAGGTCAATTTCCCATTGCGCCATTAGTGGGCGCACACACTTGGCGGTCATAGAGGTGAAAGCCTGTGCACGGGTAGTCCTAGCATGAGTTGATGTCCCCAAATTTTTGGTGGCTAGGATGCAATCAGTGATCTCCCCATTTCATTCAGGGACAATGGCTTTTCTGCATTCCTGTGTGGCCCCTTCCCATATTAGGGTCTTGGTTAGTGCTTCTCCGGCTCCAGCGTGGGATAACTTCTGGGCTACTGCTTCTAGAACACTGGCAACGAAGTCAGTGAAAGGCTCATTGCGATGTTGTATGAGGGTTTTTAGTTGTTTGTTCCCTTCTTTCGAAGGGACCAAGGAGTCAGCCCACAATGCACAGAGGAGTACTGGGTCAAAGTACTGCGGAGATGCCACTGCTTATGCAATGGGAGACCCATAAACTCTCTCCCCTTTTAAGCAATCATGGTCTGCCATGGTTGCATCATATCCTCCAGCAGTGACATTTCATGTGCTTTGTTGTTCACATTCATCATAAAAAGCAGCCTTCCATAAAAGGAAGTCCCCTGAAGATGATGCTGTGCACATTAAGTTCTTCCAATCAATGGGGCAACTCAGATCAATGCTAATGGTTTCAAGCATCTGTTGAGCATATGGGGAGTGCAACCCATCTTCCTTAACAGCGGTCCAATATTTGTCAAGCACTTTTGGGCTGTGGGGGTACCATTGGTTAGGTGGTGCAGTGGTTCGGTGGAAGTTTACCGGGAACACGAACTGGGGTTCATCCATAGGCTTGGCTGCCATTGCCATGGTAGTTGTGGGGCCCGCAAACAACTGTTGTATTATAGGGGGAACACTGGGTTTTCTTTCTTGGGCAAACTTGGATATGAAGGCCCAAGGATACAAAGTTCCCTGAGGGGAGTTCTCAGGCTAGCCTAAATGACCAAAAGAAGTGCTTGAGCAGGTTTCCTGGGACCCAAAGTGTGGGAGAGGGGTTTTACAAGCATAGCTGGCTGGCCCTCTGGGTCACATGATGGTGGCAGTTGTTGGTCATCTGCATTCTTACTGGAATTGTTTGCTGCCTTCCCAAGAATATGGGAGTGCCTGAGCAGCTTCACCATTTTCTGTATGCTGTTTCTTTTCGCAGTGAGGCCTTAAATGCCTGCAGAGTTTCTCCTTCTTCTCTCCCCGATAGACAGGCTTGAATGGCTACTACAATGGGGTAAATTTGGGGGTAGCTCAGTGCCTTCTCAGATTTCTTTTTTATGAGCCGCCTGAAGGAGCAGGTCCAGCTGTCTGGATCCCAAATGGCCCCGGAGTCAAACCACAGACATAATTCATTTACTATTTCCCATATTAAACTAGCTTCCTTTTGTGATACTTTTAACAGCCTACTCTGAAGCAGGGCAACAAACGCTCGTAATTGAGGCTCTCATGCTGCAGAGGGAAGGTTGCCCATGGAGGCACTTACCTTGCATTAGACCGTCCGTCTGCCGAAAACACCTGATACCCACGTTGGGCGCCACTTATAGGGCTAGATGTCCTGCAGGGGCAGTGAATGAAGCCCACAAGGAACACACACTGGGAGAATAGGCTTAAGAAGGTCTCATTTACTCTTGTGCAAGTGGGGGGCATTTTACACCCCAGCTTTCCCAACCTCCTGAGTCCTTCTGGGCCAATCACATAGTGGGAATTGATGTAAGGCACTTGTGACAGGCACTGCTTGGTGACAGGCACTAAGGCATGTAGGGAGCTTGGACAGCTCATGGCTGTCAAGCTAGGCAGATGTTCCTGTGGGTCACATCTCTATGAGAAGGAAATGTGCTTCAACTGCTACTCTAGCTGACTCAACCAGATCTGACCAGCTCTACCCAAAGGGGCTGTCTTCCCTATGGAAAAAACACATCCAAATTCCCTGCCCATAGTAGCTAGGGGGTCAGGTCATCTCAATTGATTTGTCAGGGAGGTCCTTCCACCTGACTTTCACTTAGGGCTTAGGGTTTAGTTGTCCCCAGTGCTTCTGAAATCTGGATTCAGTTGCCCCTGTTGAAAAATTTAAAATGTTAATGGTAAAAAAGCTATCTGTAACTGTATATGGAGGCTAACACCTCCTTTTTGTTTTAATAATTATAATTGCTCCTTAAGTCATTGGTGATTTCTTTCTATAATTGCTTGGCCTTGGAGATTATAGGGAACTCCTGCTCCAGCATCACCAATATTCATATATATATATATATATATATATATATATATATATATATATATCTAGATGGTCGTGGAGCTTGAACGCTGGGGCAGGGCCATGTCCCTCAGCTCTTCATCTCAAGGTGAGCACTCTACCACTTGAGCTACAGCGCCACTTGTGGCTTTTTCTGCTTATGTGTTGCTGAGAAATTGAATCCAGGGTTTCATGCATGCAAGGCAAGCACCCTACCACTGAGCCCCTTTCCCAGCCCCTTCCTGCACCTGGGGCAGAGTGTAGGGGTCAGTTTGGGCCCCTCGGGTTGGTTGGTGGGGGACTGTTGTGAACAGTCCTTCTTAAAGTACCCCTCCTGCCCACATTTAAAACAAGTCCCTCTCCCCAATGGTCTTGGGGTTCCTTGGCCCTGGGCTGCCAGCGCCTGGGTAATAGGCTCAATCATTGCAAATGTCTGAGCCTGTAAGGATAAAGGTAGAGATTAGGAATGATGCGGTTGTGTTCCCATATCCTGCGAGGCCACCACCCATCTGCTCAGGGAATTCTCTCTCAATCCCACATAGGCCATGATGTGGTCTGCATCTATCCCTTCCCAGACCAGTAGCTTTAAAAACTGATCTCGGAGGTTCCTTGCCGGCATCTTGCAATTAATACTCTTTTGGACTAGGGCTATAAACTCAAGTAGAGGCTCACCAGGTTTTTGTCTCACTCCTGCTATGGGGGACACAGTGGGCCCATCATCCAGTTTGTACCACACGGCAAGTCCTTCCTGCCTCACCTGGTCATAGTACGGGACAGGTATTGTGGCCTGTTGGACCCCAGTGGAGCACCCTGCCACCATCCGTGTTAAAACTGCATAAGTAATAGGTATTGCGGCTTGAACCTGCCAGTTATTCCCCGCCCACAATCTGCATGGCTCCTTAAAGAAAGCACACCATTTAATAAACTGAGAACTGGTGAAGACGGCTTTGGCCACATCCAGTCAGTCCTTAGGGACACATGGTTGATAAGCAATGTCCTGTAATTGGGTATGGGCCCAAGGAGAGTTCAGGACATTCACTGCCACCAACTTGCGGATCTCTTTAAGATCCTTAGCTTCCTATGGATACCATTCCAAGGGCCTGTTAGCTCCTGGTGAAAGATTGACTGGATATGTTGGGGAAGTGAATCCTGTGGCCCAGGTTCTGGGCTCCCAGGTGGGGCTTCCTTTACAGGGCAGGCCTCCGAGTAGGTTTCTTCTACAGCCGTCAGCCCCTCAATGGAAGGTCGGTATGGATCTGAGTCTTGCAGGTCCTTCTCACAGGTCTCCTAAGGCACAATCTCTGGCCCAATCGGAGGAATAGGGTGGAAGCCTAGGAAAGTCAGGGCACCCAAGTCAGAGGGGGTAACCTTCACCCTTGTTTTGACTTCCACTGTGCATGTTTCAGTGCATTCTCAGTCGAATTTGACCCATTCCTTTACCTTCTCACTTCCCAAGTCCCCCTTTACTCCCTCTAGGTTTAATGTTGCCTCCTCCTTCTTCTTCTGTGAAATAGCATTACCCATACTAAGGGTTTTACTTACCCTGAGAGACCGCTTAGCCTCAGCCCGTATATTTTTCTTTCTCGCCCAAGTTGGGCTTCTGATGTTGGGTCGTCATCCCATGAAAGATGGACGGGGTCTGAGGAAAGGTAAGTGCACCGCTTGCCTGTTCCCAAGCTTCCCTTAACCCAGGAGACAATCAGACACAGCAGGGAGTCAAGTCAAGCAGGAACTCGTTTATTAACACACAGCAAGCACTTTTTTTTTTTTAATTTTATTTTATTTTATTTGAGAACATACTGTACAGAGGGGTTACAATTACATGGGCAGGATAATGCATACATTTCTTACCAAGCATTGCAGCCTCCTCCTTTGTTTACCCTTCACCTCCCTTCGCAGCCTCCCCCCTCCCTCCCACCCAATCATACCCCCCCCCCACCGACATTGTAATGCTGGTTTTGACATGACATTTTGTACTTCTCATTGTTGCAACAGGTCCACCTGAATCCTTAAACGACTTGTTTGTCCCCATCTCCTCCACATGTTATACTGACATCAAATATAGTGTAAGCGGGGGTTACACTGTGGGGGAGGGACATAGAAAGCAACAAAGAAATAATCTTATAAATGCGTTAGAAACACATGCATGAAAGAAACAAAAACATTAAAATACATATTTGAGGTTTCGTTTTCCTAACATCACATTATCTGACTTTTCCCGCTTGACTCATACCTATACTAGATATTGCAAATAAGGGAAACCATGGGACCTATGTTTCTTTGGGCCTGGCTTACTTCACTTAATATAATTTTTTCCAAGCCTTTCCATTTCCTAACAAATGGGGAAATGTCATTCTTTCTGATGGAGGCATAGAATTCCATTGTGTATGTATACCACATCTTCTTGATCCATTCATCTACTGAGGGGCATCTGGGTTGGTTCCATGTCTTAGCTATGTCACCTCACTCCAGTTAGAACAGCAAAAATCAAGAACTCTAACAACAACAGATGCTGCAGGGGATGTGGACAGAAAGGAACCTTACTTCATTGTTGGTGGGAATGTAAACTTGTTCAACCACTTTGGAAAGCAGTATGGAGGTTCCTCAAAAGACTCCACATAGAGCTCCCCAATGACCCAGCAATCCCACTTTTGGGCATTTACCCAAATGATCACAAACAAGGCCACACTAAAGCTACCAGCACAACTATGTTTATTGCAGCATTATTTACCATAGCAAGCACTTTTTAAAAGCAAAAAAGACCGGGTGGCATGGGGAGGAAAAGGAACCAACTAATCACTGTAAAGGTCACACCCTATCATGCACCTAAGCTTCCAGGAGCTATTTACGCACTGAATATAAACAAATAGGACTCTGCCTACTCAACTCCCTCTCAGCACCATCTTTGCTGCCCACTTGCCCCACAATTATTATCATTTTATCTATCATAGATATTCGGGAGATCTGAATATCTGAATATTAAGATTTGAAGATTATGGTTCAAAGCTCACCCAGGAAAGATGCTTTCTTAGATTCTTATCTCCAGTAAATTGCTCAGGAAAAGCCAGTCAAAAGTGGCATTGAATTTCAAGTGGAAGAGGTGTAGCCTTGAGCAAAAACAGGATCAGGGACAGTGCCCAGACCCAGAGGTCAAGCCCTAAGACAAAATAAACAACAAAAACAAAATAAAAACAAACCTCAAACCTAGCATTTTTCTAATTGTATACAGAGGTCCGTAATTAAGGAAATTTCTTCCTGTGTTATGTATAGGTAGAAGAAAAAAAGATATAACACAATTACTCTCTTCACACCATGTTACACCAATGTCTCAAAAAATTGCTTTTTCTAAATTTATAAATTAATAGCATCCATTTGTTGGCAACTGTCTAGATTATTCACATTATCATGTTATACATGAACTGTTGGTATTATCTATTAAGTTCTATTTATACCTCAGTTGAAAGAATATTCCAGGCAAATAGAATGCCAGAATCATTTGTGCATTTCTAAATTAAACCTTCTACTTGAAAACCATTTTGTAGTATCCTATCAAATATGAAATTACAAACAAAAAAAATTTATTTTAAATGTAAATTCTAATTTAGCCAGGTCTACAAAGTCCTACATTAGATGAGCTTTGCCATTTCTCCAGGCTTAAGTTTTTGTAATCCTTCATCATTTCTTTGGAATCCAACAGAATGATACTTACTTTCTCAAATTTTTAGTTGGGAATCATGAGCCATTTTGCATCTAGGCATTTTCTGAAATGAAGAGAGCATTTAAAACACAACTGAGGATGATATATGAGTTGCATTTCAAAAGGAAACTTGACTTCTCAAAACATAGTGACACAATTAGCCCAAACTTCAAACTGTATATTTCTTTCTTGTTGTTAGGTTTGTTTTATTGAGAGAAAATTATACTACCTGTTCCAGGGAAGATATCGCTACATAATTTCATTCTCTAATCTCCTGTCTTAGTCTGAGTGCTAAATTTCCAGGCTTGTATCACATTGCCCTGCCATAGTGTGATGATTTATTTAATCTAGAAACAGGCTAGCAATTCTGAACTTCTCTGATAATTTTATCCACTAGACTAGGTGCTTAAACTGTTTATGTACAATTTTCAAAGACGGAACATTTGACAGAGGTTATGAACATTTTCAGATGCACCTGCAGGGGTCTCTGATTCATTCCTCCATGGAACTGATCACTTTAATAATAAGTAGTTGACTATCTTATTATCTCTGGTCCCTACCTATGTAATAGTCTCAACCTTTTTGGGGAAAGTTCACTTGAGGACTTTCTAATATTAAAAATTATTACTTGTTCTAGTCTTACTCAGGATATATTTTCTGACTTTTCTACACATTCTGAAAGTTGTTTCTTATGTGTGTTTACACATATAAGTGCCTCTGTGTGTATATGCATGCTTGTATGTGTGTATGAAAAAAACTCAAGCTCTTATTCAGCAATCTTGCTCATAACTAGTATTCAATTACTTGAGCCATTCTTCCAATGCAGCTTTTGGCTGGTTAATTTTAGATAATGTCACAAAGACTGTTCTGCCTAGGCTTGATGCAACCTGAACTTCCCAGACTTCCTTATATTCTTATGTTTTATCTTTCCAGGATTATCGATTTTTAAACTTGAAACATTTTTGCGAGTGTAAAGTCATTTTGCAATTACTTTCTCTGCTTGGGAAGATTACTATTGACTTTGTTGTTCCTTTTGAGGAAACGTAAAGTCATATTTACACCTGTTCTGTTCGTCGTGTGGCTTGAACTCTGATCCTGGGTGCTGTCCCTTAGCTCTTCAGCTCAAGTCCAGTGCTCTTCCACTTGAGTTACAGCACCACTTCCAGATTTCTGGTGGTTAATTGAAGATAAGGGTCTCATGGAATTTCTTGACCTGGCTGGCTTTGAACCACAATCCTCTGGTCTCAACCTCCTGAGTAGCTTGCATTACAGACATGAGCCACCAGCACCTGGCTCATATTTGCATTTATGTGCACTTAATGACACTCTGTAGACAAAGAATGGAAATTTGAATCAAATGATGTGACATTTCAGCTTTTCAGAAAATTGAGGTAGCAATAAATATGCCCTCTTTTTCCATGTTGTTACATTAATGACTCATGAGCTATGGGACTCTTACATTAGCATCGTCTCATGTCTGCATATGTGGATTTAGTATCAGAAATTGTTCATAGAGAAATAGAGAAAGATGATATTTTTAGAAAGCAAAAGAGATCAGGTATGAAAGAGCAGCATAGAAGGATATACAACTTATCACACAGAGATTAAGAAGAGCCTAAGTGATTAGAATAATAAAAGCAATGATTAATAAACCTAGTTTATAATTAGTTCTTCAATAACCAAAAATGGTTCCCTAGAACGGTTTCTGCTATACCTTAGTTACTACAATTTATTCCTTCCATTTGGAGTTATTCCTTCTCTTCTGTCACAAATGTTAACTAGCATCTGCATTTTTGGTGCCATGACTGGCCACAAAGATCTCTAAATCTCACTTAAATTACCTTTCCCTTTCTGATTAGCACTGAGCACACAAAATCCTGGAATCTTTCAATTTCCAGAATTAAACTTCACCTGACATCCAAGCACATTCCTGGCATTAATTGCCATGACCTATTAACAAAACATTTTTTTGTTCAACACAGTATTCTAATATAAGTAAAGTACATGAATTAAGGACTATTGTTAGGTATCACTTGGAAGCAGCAATAATATATTCCAAGTATGGTTTCTTTATTTTGCATTTACTAGCTAAATGACTCTTTTGCCTGTCCTGGGGCTTGCACTCAGGGACCGTGAACTGTTCTTGAGCTAGAAGTCTACCACTTGAGGAAAAGCACCACTTTCAGTGTTTCTTTTTCTGTTTATGTGGTGCTGAGGAATTGAACCCAGGGTTTCATGCAATGAAGCCATATTTCCCGAGCCCTAAATGACTTTTCTTTTCATATTAATAGTTTTTGTGTGAAAATACAGTACAGATGGGTTACAATTACATGAGCAGGTAATGAGTACATTTCTTATCAAGTATTGTTGCCTCCTCCTTTGTTTCCCCTTACCATCCCTGCCCACCGATCCCCCCATCCCCCCACAAAGTTGTAAAGTTCCCTTTTCGACATAACGTCTTGTTCCAATGGGACTTTCTTAAGATGGCATTACTTTTTCTTTCTGTTAATATGTATTATAATTTAGGTCAGGTGGTAGGAAAGGAAGTGGAAAACAATACTACGTCCAATAAAGCTGACATCCTATTACATCACTAAGGAAGTAGTGTTAAGACCTGCAGGACTCATAGGTTGTTGCATGTGACATTACTATGTAAAACACTATTAATGATCATCTCAGACATCCATAACATTCTGCTTCCATTTCTAAGGTCAAGAGCCAAATATCTATGCCTTTTATTGATTGGGTGTGTTTCCTAGGAAGGAAGAAGGAGGATGTGTTAGGTGATGATGGAAAAATATGTATATTAGTACCCTGTCCAAATTTTTTGCAGTTTATTTCTTTTTCTTTTTTTATATTATTTTTTATTGTGAAAATACTGTACAGAGGGGTTACAATTACATGGTCAAGATAATAAGTACATTTCTTACCAATCCTAGCCTCCTCCTTTGTTTCCCCTTCCCATCCTCCCCCTGCCCCCCCCCAATCCTCCCCGGTACACCCCCACACCAAAGTTGTAAAGTTCATTTTTGGACATAACGACTTGTACATCTCATTGTTGCAATGGGTCCACCTAATTTAAGTTAAATAAAACATGATTTGTAAAGTGAAAGTAATTTATGGTTTCATTGACTGTTTTAAGAAAACAATTATGCCTTTTGTTTTCAATTAAATTTCTGTGGTAATGTGTATTATTCATGATTTAACTGGTAAAATTGATAACAGTTATATTATATCAAGTTGATTCAAACTTGTATTTGAAAATTGCACACTTAACACAAATATACTTCCACTTTCCTCTACCACATAATTAAAATAATAGTAAAGCAAAGATTGGTGTTAGCCATTCATATGTACAATCCTAGAACTCAGGGGGCTGAGACCTGAATATTATAGTTCAATGTCAGTCCAAACATACAAAAATGTGAAAACTTATCTCCAATTATCCAGCAAGAAGCAGAAGGTGAGCATGTGACTCAAGGATAGAGTATCATCAGCCATGAGCAAAAAATACAAGGGAGACCATTAAACATCAAGTTCAAGCCCTAAAAATGACATATACACACAAGACAACAACAAAATGTACTATGATTATCAATAATGAAGACAAAATAGTAAAAAAGATCATGAGAAATGTGTAAACATCTGGAAGACATAAATCATTTGACAGAATTTTGATTCATAAGAGGGGAAAGTCACAGCCTCATTTGTACAGTCTCATTGTAGTCATTTGTGTTGAAACCTGGCTACTGGGTAATATGTGAAAGAGTAGATTGAACATACCTGACATAGGAGAAATTGCCTGTGACTATATACCATCCCAGTCTGCAAAAATTTAAAATCATGCTTGTTAATTCTAAAAAAACTTATTGTTAGAGACTGTTTTGTCCACACAGACAGCGGTCCTTATTTTGAGGCTTCAGACCAGTGCTTTTGTTTATAACCACTCCTGTTTTACTCCCCTTCCCTTGTGCAGCTATACCTTACTTAGCTGGCACCAAGCCAAGTCTTTGAACTAGACACCCGTGCCTTAATCCCTCCCTTTCTCCAGCTACAACTCATTTCACATACTATCTCTGTCTTAGCATTAGTTGTTTTCTGACTAATCCCCATCAGAAAATACTTATATTCATGTAAACCCAGAATAATTAACCTAGTTAGAAAAGGGAGAAAGGGTTTACCATTGGCTGAGGCTCTCATCTGTAGGTTTGCTCCCTAATAAATCTGTGCTACACTATCTCTTTTTTTCATTGCTTTTGAGCCTGACAAATGATTGATTTGGTTTGATGTAATCCCATTTATCCAGACTTACTTTGGAAATTTTGACCTATGGCAAGGAGCCCTCATGTTTCCCCTAACTCTTCCTGTAAGATTCCTAAGGCATCTGGATTTACATTGAGCTCTTCAATCAATTTGGAATTGATTCTGCTGCAGGAGGATATAATGTGATCTAATTTCAGTTTTCTGTGTACAGCCAGTTAAACCAATTTTTTGAAGAGGCTGTTTTTCTTCCATCCTGTGTTTCTGACTTCCTTATCAAAGATTATGTGCTTATAGGAGGGGATTCATTTCTGGATCTTCAATTCTGTTGTATTGTGCTTCCATGGGAAAGAATGTCATTACCCCATTCTGAAGAAATGGAAAGACTGGGGGGAAAATGGTATTAAGTGAAATAAGCCAGACCCAATTAAATATATGCTGCATGGTTTTCCTCATTTCTAATAACTAGATAAGCCCATACATCCACAAGTTTATCTAATAGATAGTAAACGAAAAATAATTACACTTGGATATGATTAACAGCACTCTAAGCATTCACATGGCAAGAACAAGGGAAGCTATTCTTAGGAGAGGATCACAATGGCTCAATAGCTATGTGCACATTATCAGATAAATGTTGCTTATTGCAATGAACTATAAGAATCAATCATATATATGAAATACATATACCTGTATATAATTTTAAAAGGTGTCACAAATAACTGACTTCTCTGTAAACTCAAAAGCAAAATTCTAAATTTAGAAGATAAAATTGAGGAGTTTTCAACACATAAACTAAAATACATAGGGGAAAAGGTGGGAGAGAAAATATAAGATGAAAAGTAGAATTGCTAACTATTGAAGAATTCATAAACAATTTTCAAATCTATACAAGAGAGCTTGGGTACAGCTAAGTTGTAGAACTGGACTAATATATACAAAACCATGATTTCAATCTCCAAACCTAAATGTCTAATAATAAGTTAATAAATAGTAATAATACAATATTTACCTGAAATAAATGCTTTTATATTAGACAGTCCTGAATCCTAAAACAATTAACAAAATACTCTCAATTCTTGTATCCAATGAAATGAAACCACGAATGAATTGCAAATAGTTCCTTTTTATCCTTTCCTTTCATTTTCTGTTTTCTTCTTTTCTTTATCCTTTGGCACTACTGGTGCTTGAAGGTGCTAAAGCTCTAACCACTTTAGATTATTTTTCAGGTCAAGCCTCCCTTGAGCAATGATCTCTTACCTATGGCTTCCACATAGTGAGTTAACACTATATCTAACTTTCTTTGTTTTTGTAGTTTTTTTACGAATTTTTTTTTGTCAAAACTGGTCATGATATCATTCTTATAAATCTCTGCCTCCTAATTAGCAAGGTTGAGTGTCACCAGTATCAAATGACCAATTGCTCCACATGTGTAACTAATAGATGTTTTGCTAGCTGCCAGTTGCTCACACCAGCAATCCTAGCTACTCAGGAAACTGAAGTCTGAAGATTGTGGGTTAAAATGAGGCCAGGATAGAAAGTCCATGAGATTCTTACCTCCAATTAACTACCATAAAGTTGGAAGTGGTACTGTGGCTCAAGTGGTAGAGTGCTAACAGTTAGCAAAGCAGCTCAGGGACAGCACTCAGGCACCAGAACCAACACACACACACACACACACACACACACACACACACACACAAAGATAGATGCTTCTAGTTCCTGGCCATGTCCTTTTTAATAATGCTTCTTTTGGTGAAGATTTTGTAAGTCAAATAATCTTGATGCAAAGTAATAGCTATGCTGTCTTGGGCTTGTAGTCCTCAGGTTCATCTTCCTTGCCTGTACAAGGAAGAAATTTCTTTGCCAAACTGGTGCAGTGGGAGAATCCAGTCTTAATATTCAATGTACATGTGTGAAAATGTGACCACGTAAATGTAGGGGGTGGGGTTGGGTGAGATAGAGAAGAATGATCAAATTAATGACATCGATCAAGATGTACTAACAAACCGACATATTAAATTAAAACTCCTTTGTACACTATTTATGTATCATTTTGTAAGTAGAAAAAAAATGAAACCAGTGCTTCAGTGCAATCCACACATCTTAGATATAGATTGCTCGAAGCTGTTTCTTTTAAAGAATACAGGACAGAGAAGAGTGGAACAAATCATTTCCAGAATAAAACTGATCAACTCTACCCCAAAGTTAACATCAATAGTGATGTGGACCATACAACTTTGATTTCATGCACTGAGAATACATTTCCACCCATCCCCCACTCCTGGGTTTAAATTCAGGGTCAAGATTCTGTCTCCCCCACCCACTCATAGCTAATGCTCTAACATTTGAGCCACAGATCCAATTCGGGCTCTTTTTGTTTAATTGGAGATGAGTCTCATGGATTTTCCTGCCCAGACTGACTTCAAATCATAATCCTCAGATCTCAGGCTCGGAATATAGGTGTCATCCATCAGTACCCAGCTTGAGAACTCACTTTTCCACTGTAATTCTCCTTCCCAAAACTTCATAGCCACAATCTTGGGAGAAAAGATTCAGAGAGCCCCCAATTGAAGAACATTCTATAGAATCTCCTGTCCCATACACCTAAAAAGGGAGAAACGCTATCTCTCTCCCTTTCATGAAACAATAGATGTTAGATTATTATATGATAATAATAGTAGATATTATTATAATGCTCTCAATATCTATCCCCATCCCCATTGATACCAGGCTTGGTTGTAGAACTTACTTTGACAAATGACATGTGAGAAGTGATGGCATGTGTCTTTTCTGAGCTTTAACCCTGTGGTTTTCACTCTTTGCATCCCCTGGGAACCTCCAGCAGTCAGTCTGGATCACAGAATGGACACCATGCTGAGTGGAAGTGGATCTGGATTAGGCTTTGTAGCATGAGAGAGAGTAATCAAAATTGTAAGGTATTGCGTCCTTGGGGTTGGTTTCCCCAGTAAAATTAAGCTCACATTGAGGACCCAGCTCTAGGTAGTCTAGGTCTCTTTTTCTCTATTCCTTCCCACTTCCTTCTCATTCTTCCTGAATATTTCCGTTTTCTCCTTAGGTGACACCAATTCTTGAGTGTCCTTATCCTAGAAATTTGTTTTAGGGTTAAACATTGTGGCTTTCTGTTTTACATTTTCTCTTAAGTGTTTCTTCACTTTTGTCTTTCTGGAGTTTTCAGCCAGAAGCTCCCAAGTGTGATGGATCTTCAGATAAAAACCCTCTGCCAGGGCTGGGAAGGTGGTAGAGTGGTAGAGTGCTTGCATTGCATGCATGAGTCCCTAGGTTCGATTCCTCAGCCCCACATAAGCAGTAAACCTGCACGAGACACTGTGGCTTAAGTGGGATAGTGTTAGAGTTGTGCTGAAGAATTGAGGGACAGTGCCCAGACCCAGATTTCAAGCCCCAAAACCGACCAAAAATTTTTTTACATGAAGTAAGCCAGGCCCAAAGAAGCATAGGTCTCATGGTTTCTCTTATTTTCAATAACTAGTACATGTCTGAGACACGCAGAAACTGTCAGATAAGTTGATGTTAGGCGAAATGAACCCCAACATAAGAATTCAATTTTTTTCTTTCTTGTGATTGTTTCTATCATATTTATAAGATGATTTCTTTGTTGCTTTTTATGTCCCTCCCCCACTGTATGCCCCCTGTATTCCCTGCACTTGATATTGGCATACTTTGTGCAGGGGAAGTGAAAAACCAAATTGTTTAAATTGTGGTACAGGTGGATCCATTGCAACAATGAGATGTGCAAGACGTTATGTTGAAAAACGAACTTTACAACTTTAGTTGGAGGGGGGGTCTGAGGAGGGACCACGGGGTGGGGGTGGTGAGTTGGGAAGAGATGGGAAGGGGAATCAAAGGAGGAGGCCACAATTCTTGATAAGATATGTACTCATTACCTTGCCCATGTAATTGTAACCCCTCTGTATGGTATTTACACAATTAAAAAAATAATTTCCTCTGCCATATCTGCCTTGCTTGCTTTCACTCCCCCTCATGTTGGCCTACTAGGAGGCCAGAATAACATGAAGCTCCAGAAACCTTTTGGATAGAAAAAGAAACCACCGTATGGGAAGTGAGGGGTGTATTACAAGAGATTGGGAACTGAACACAGGTAGAATGGATCATAGCTTCAGCCTCAGCTGTCTTCTGAATCATTGCCCAGTTACCAGCTGTAAGCCTTTGCTCCAAAATCTATGTGGCAAATTCTGCAATTCTTACTGTATCATCCAAACACAGACTTAGATAGGCATCCAGCATGACATAAAATATACATTTCTTAAATCAGAGAAATCTGTACCGGAGAAAATGTGCAGAAAGAACTTCATTTTATCAGGTTCACTTCATTTTTATAGGCTTATAATTTGAATGAGAGAACAATATCAAATTCTCTTTGCCTTCACAAAATCAATATATCCAAGCAATACACCACTGTAATGAAAAAAAAATCTTTTTACTAAAGTGAGTATTTGGAATGGGAAAAAAACAAATATTATAAAACTTAAAAATTGATCAAATACCAAAAGACAAAGAAAGACACTGATCAAGAACGAAATACCAATATGTTTAGTAAATAAATGAAATCTTTGAGATTCTTATCCACATAGGAAATACATAGGAAAATAAATGGGAAATTCACTGAGATCCCATCTTACACACCAGAAGAGCTATCACCACGCAAATAAAAAAAACTGCTGGAGAGGTTGAAATAAATCAGGAACTGTGTTTGGTGGTGTGGCATTGTAAACTAGTGAAACCCATATGGGGATCATAATGGAAGTTTACACGATACAAAAAAGACATATATATTGAAGACCATTATTGCAACTTGGATACATACTGAAAGAATATAAATCAATATGAATATATATGTTCATGGCAGCAATATTCATAGCAACCAAGCTGTGTAATCAACCTGGATGTTCCATAAAGAGAGAATAAAGAAAATGCACCTTTCTTAGCTATAAACATGTTTTGGTATATAAGAGAAGTGGATGTTTCTACTATATTATTGCTACATATTTTTGGATAGATACCTAATCTTAATTTCACTGGTTTTGTGGCATTGCGTTTTGACTTCCATATTGATTTCAGAGCAGTTACAATAGGATGAAAATATCATATAAAATGTGCATATTAGATAAAAATTTAAGTATATCAGTGAACACATACAGATCATCATATAGAGTTTATAATTTGAAGCAATTTTAAGAAGGCAACAGTAGGGGGAAAAGACAATGTTAGAAGCTTAATAACAAATATACAGATATGGAAAAATACAAAAAAAAGGTGCAACTAATTAGTGCTTACAGTAACAAAACATTTTCCTCAGGTTTTAAAAATGAAACTATTAATAACATCAAATAAATATGGCATGGAAGAAAATATAGCATAGACATATTTTCCCCAATATTTGTTTTATTTTTTAACAAATGGATTAAAACAAAATGTAATTACATGTCTGAAGATGATAACACTTTCAAGTGTCATTGATTGAATCCAGCAAAGGAAAGTAACCGACAAGTACAGGGTAAGAACAACCTGGGTTATGGAAGAAGATACTTAGTAGAACTTTGTGAGGAAACAATGTGCTCCTTTTTCCTCATCAAATGAGTACAGCTAACTTTTGAGAGAACACTTGTAATGTAGTCAGAGCAGTGGAGTTACTAATTTAGGTAGTAATTCATTAATTTTATTCCCGAATCCTCTGATGTGATTCCCAAATGATGTGAGTGTTCCTAGATTTTCTGAGCCCTTTTTTTCACACAGTGTTTCTAATTCCTCCCCATGCCTATGATTCTTCTGCTACTCTCAATTCTCCTTGTTTCTCAACTCAACTCCTGTGATCTTTATTTTCATGAGAAAGAGCTGAAGAATTATGAGGATGGCTTGGTGTCTGAGGTAACATCCACTCCTGTTTGGAGGATCTGGGGAAGGACCACCACGTGGGCCTCATAATCAGATATTAATTGACCTCTTTGGAAATGCAGAAACTCACTCCCTCAGCCAGAATCTGTCATTCCTTGACTTTCTCTGAAGAGATTTGGTAATAGGGAACAATTCAGAGAATGAGCTTTCCCACCACCCACCACAGCCTTGTCAGAATGAACAGGAACAAAATTAAAAGTGGCCTCAGTTCCCATAGGGCTAATCAAAAGCCAAGAGATCACACATTCCTCCTCATCAGGGACCTTCTGGTAGGAATAGAGTCTGGGCAAAGTCTAAGATGGAGATAAAATGAGACTGGGCCTAAGGAGGACACAAAAGAATGATCCTCTCTTTGACTACAAGTGAGTTGTGTAGTGAGACATGACAATTTCCTTCATATATGAAAATTCACTAGGTGAGTGATATCACTGCCACTTTGCAGGAGATCAGTGTCCCCAATGGAGAAGTTGTTAAATGTTGTGACTGCCAGTTTGCTCTCTAGGCTCTTGTCTCTCCCACCCCTTCCAATGTCAGGAATGCATTGCTTCTTTTAGGCACGCAACTACTTGTCCTCACTCTTAGGCAGGAATGCTGTAGGGTATTCTTTTGCCAACCTCTTGCATTTGAGGTAGAATAGGCCCAGGCACAGCTCATGCCAAGGGGTAGATTCAAGAAGGTGAGTATAAGTTCATATTTGTATTGAAAAATAATCATATTGAAAGAATCAAATGAAATTAATAATTGAGAGATTTAGGGTTTATAGTCGCTAAATTTAATTAATTATTACTAAAACATCTAGAATCATGGATTAGGAAGAGAACAGTGAAGTAATTTCAATATAATTTGTAAAAGAAACACCACAGCGAGAACAATTAAAGGAACTATTGGCATAGTTCCATTTACTATCTTAGGAGTGACCTTGCATTGGAGGCTTTTAGAATAATATCTAAAAGAGAGGGACTTGCTTGGCACTGGTGGCTCACACCTGTAATCCTAGCTACCCTGGAGGCTGAGATCTGAATATTATGATTCAAAGCATGTCCAGACAGAAAAAGCCAGAAGTGGTGCACGGCTCAAGTGGTAGAACACTAGCAATGAGCTCAGGGACACTGCCTAGGCCATGAGTTCAAGCTTCAGGATCAGCAATACAATGACAACAAAACAATAATGATAAAAAGAAATAAAAGAAGGACTTAACGATATGTGATGGAATGAGGCTGATGTGTAACTGTTTAGGGAACCTATAAGGAGACAAAATTTGGAGCCAAATAATATCTATTCATGACTAATCAAGGATGCAAAGCAAATGCCAAATTCCTCTTCTCAAAAACTTGCAAACTTGGGCTAGATTAGTGTCTCGGTGGTAGAATGCTTGTCTGGTATGCATGAGGCCTTGGGTTCGATTTCTCAGCACCACCTAAGCTGAAAAAGCCAGAAGTGGCGCTATGGCTCAAGTGATAGAGCACTTACCTTGAGAAGAAGAGTTGAGGGACAGGGCCCAGGCCCAGAGTTCAGGTCACATGACTGGTCAAAAAATAAAAAAACTAAACTAAACTAACCTTCCAAACATATCTTTTCTCATAATTGAGGAGAGGCTTCTTTTACAGGATTTCACCTTATCTAGCTCAAGGGGATCAGAACTTCAGTAGAATTTTCCTGTTGAGATGTAATGTGCTTAACTGTACTGAAGCTAATCATGGCTAGGAAAGTATGGACTGATACGTTTGTTGTATTTTTCCTTATAAATATATAATATTCTCAGGTTTTATATGAAATATAATTTATAATAATTATACATTATATATATTAAATTTATTATAATATAACATATATCTTAACAGACTTCCTAATCTTAGAGTTAGGAACAAGCAACATATTAAAAGAAAAATGTTTGAATCTCTGAGTAATTTCTCTACAACAGGACAATTCCACGTTACATTCTTATTACCCAGAGAGCAACAAAGGAAAGCGATGCACATGGAGGTGGTTCCCTGGATTTTGGAAACTGTTATTGCATATATATATATATATATATATATATATATATATATATATATATATATATGAAATATTGTTTTATATTAGTGAATATATCTACAACTATAATAACAGATAAATAAGTGAACACCTATGTACACACACTCAATCACATTCAAATATAAGAATTTCTTTTCTATGCTGCCTATTCACCTACAGAGAGAGTACATGAGTTGCCATTGAATTGTCCTGGAAGTTCTTTATCTGGCTACTCTAGCTTCACATCCTTTGTTCTGTAAGTAGCCAGATGTTATGTGTTCAACAGTAGTACATGTTACAGGCATAAATATCCACCCTGACACACAGAGAAACTTCGATTTCAGAAATGCCACAAATAAGTGTGAGGTACACAGTACTTTTCAAAATTGAATAGATTACATATTTATTAGAAAGCTCGTAAGAAAAAATATTCAGTGTAGGATGAAAGACTTCAGAAAACTACAGTTTAAATTACGTATAACCAAGTGGAGGTAGCTCATGCCTGTGATATTGGTTAATCTGGAGTCTGGTATGTGAGGATGACAGTTCAAAGCCAGGTTGAGAAAAGTCCCCTTGGGACACCTATCACCAATTAATCACTGAAAACTAAAATTGATTCTGTGGCTCGAAGTTGTAGAGAGCTAACCTTGAGCAAAAGACCTCAGGAGCAGTGCCCAGTCTCTGAGTTCAAATTCTGTAATAGATAATAAATACAAATAAAAATAAATTACAGGGCTGGTAAGTTGGCTCAGTGGTAGAGCACTTGCCTTGCATGCTTAAGGCCCTGGGTTCGATTCCTCAGCACCACATAAGCAGAAAAAAAGCCAGAAGTGGCACTATGGCTCATGTGTTAGAGTGCCAGCCTTGACCTGAAGAGCTGAGGGACAGTACCCAGGCCAAGAGTTCAGGCCCCACGACCGGACCCAAAATAAAATAAAATAAAATAAATTACATATAATTTTTTACCAACTCTGTAAAAGGAAAATAGGATATGACACATGGCAACATAAGACTTCAAATTACAAAGTTCCAGGGCATTTCCTCACTCTTGACAACTAGGAGTAATCCATATTAAAAAAATGGTGAACGTTTTATACCAAATTTCAAAATATGTTATACAAAGTAAATACAATAAACATGCATTCCACAGTCTAGTAACATCATATGGTGTAAAGAATCTGATTAACTGATTCATGAAAACCAATACTATGCAGTTAAAACATCCAATATCTCAGGTGTCAACTTAGCACAATACTTTCTTTTTTTTTTAATTTAATTTAATTTTATTTGTGAACATACTGTACAGAGGGGTTACAATTACATGGGCAGGATAATGTGTACATTTCTTGCCAAGCATTGCAGCCTCCTCCTTTGTTTACCCTTCACATCCCTTCCCAGCCTCCCCCCTCCCCCCCAATCCCAATCCTTCTCCTTCCCCCCCTTCCCCCCCCCCCCCGGCACCGACGTTGTAAAGCTCGTTTTGGACATGACAACTTGTACTTCTCATTATTGCAACAGGTCCACCTGTATCCTTAAACAACGGGTTTTTCCCCATCTCCTCCACAAGTTATATTGACATCAAATATAGTGAAAGCAGGGGTCATACTGTGGGGGAGGGACATACAAAACAATAAAGAGATAATCTTATAAATGCGTTAGAAACACATTCATGAAAGAAAATAACATTAAAATACATATCTAAGGGTTCATTTTCCTAACATCACATTATCTGACCTTTTCTGCTTGACTCATACATATACTAGATACTGCAAATAAGGGAAACCATGGGACCTATGTTTCTTTGGGCCTGGCTTACTTCACTCAATATAATTTTTTCCAAGTTTTTCCATTTCCTAACAAATGGGGCAATGTCATTCTTTCTTATGGAGGCATAGAATACCAATGTGTATATAAACCACATTTTCTTGATCCATTCATCTACTGAGGGACATCTGTACTTTCAATCTATGATGTCTGTTTGTATATTATCCAGCCCTATCCATCCCACAATGGCAGAAAGCTCTTCCTGAGAAAGTCCAGAGAGCTGTCTACTGTGAGTGCTCAATATAGACCTGTTCCCATTCTCTATTATTTGGATATGTGATAGATTGAATATCTGATAACTTGGAAAAGGCACAATTTGGGACTGGCTAAATAACTTTTTCCCATTGGAACATCTAATTTCAAGGCCACTGAAAGATTAGAGATGGTGATATTCTCTTTAAAATTATGTATTCAAAGGAGACAAAGTTATTTAGGCTTTGAAAGAATTGACTAGGAAGTAAAATGCATGTGATTTTTGTTAGCTCAGTAATTCTCAAAAACATAAAATGAATTCAAGTATTTAATATATACCCATATGCGTGGATATATCCATGTATGTATGTATATCCATGAATGTGCGTTCATCTCTTTTCTGTGTAGCAAATGGTACAAATGAAACTGTGCAATCACTACTCAAAGGCATGAATAAACAAAGAGAATGAGCATAGTACTCATATTTAAGAATCTATGGCTAGCCAAATCTCTGAAAATCTTTTACATCAGTTTGCATGTGTCACTTACTGCAGTACAGGGGCATTACGACAACAATTGGATACCAGGCAGAAGAAATGAGAAATGAGAGATACAAAGGGTACAATACTCTTTCTGAAGGGTAAGTAGGATTTCCTTTGTGTGTGTGTGTGTGTGTGTGTGTGTGTGTGTGTGTGTGTGTCTGTGTGTGTGTGTGTCTGTGTGTGTTTGTGTGCGTGCATTACATTTTCTTGAATCATTTCTCTCTTGAGGGGTATCTGGGCTGATTCAGTAAGCATTGTTGTGCTGAAATAGTTACTATATCCTGGTTTGTAATCTTTCAGGTAAATGCCTAGGATTAGAGTTGCTGCATCATATGTAAGTGGCTAGTCAAAACAGGGGTGAAGGGGGAAAAGTACAAGAATGACCAGGAGAAAAGGGGGGAAGTGCAGAGAGTAATCCAGTAAATATCCTACAATATTAAGAAGAGTGAAGGAAGAGGAGCATAGAGGAAAGATGCGAATGTTGAAATGGTTGATGTTGATCTAGGTATATTGTACGCAGAAACTGCTTTGTTTAATAACTCCTTTGCTACTTAAAATAATAATTAAAAAATCATATTCTTAAAATATTATGCAATTAGAAGCAAACCATGAGAATCTGCTCAGATCACCTCTAGGATCTATAAATGTTTAGGATAAGTTTTAGAACAGCACTAATGATTCATATCAACTGAAGAAAATTTAATGATTTCCAGCTATTTAAGATATGGAGATATGGCTCAAGTGGCAGCTTGTTACCTAGTGAACAATGCTATCAAATATTGAATTCAATGTTGATCTTGAACAAAAGTAAAAACAGTAAAAGTCAGGCATTTTCCATGGCACTGGTAGCTCATGAGTTTAATCCTATCATTAATCAGAAGGCAGAGATCTTGGGATCTTAACTCAATGTCAGCTTGGATAGGAAAATCTGTGAGACTCTCATCTCCAATTCACTGCCAAAAAAATCTGGAAGTGGAATCATGGCTCAAGGGGTAGAATGCTAGCCTACAGCAAAATGTTCATGGATAGAACCAAAGCCTTGAGTCCAAGCCTTAGAATAGTGCATATACAGACACAAAGGAAGTAAGTCACTCAAGTTCTCAACCTTCCATTTCCATAATCTTAACTCTAATCCTGGTCAGAACCCTAAGAATAACCTTGATGATAATAGTAACCCAATCCTAAAATTAATGGAAAATATATCCTAACAGATACTCATGGTCTTTGAAATGATTTATTTGCCCTTTTCTCCAAATCCTACAGATTCCCTGACTTGGACTCTGAAATCGTACCCTATTATAAATATTAACCTCAAGTCTTCATATCATGAAAGCGATCATAGTTTCCACGATCTTAACTTTTACTGAACTCCTCTATCTCCAAAAAGAAGTTGCAGGTTTACTAAAATTATACTCTAGTTCCTAACCCTAACTATATATCTAAACCTTACTAGAAACCTAACTCTAAATTCAACCCTATTGAACCCTGAATAGTAAAATTAGGAAAACTCTGTAATTTTTGTTAAATTTCACACTTATTTTACTTGAAAATGTTAGCAGAAATCTCAGTTTTACCTTATAGCTTATCCTTACCTAAGCCTAAGTCTAACCTGAACTAGAACAGTAACCCTAACCATAGAACTAATAGCCTTTGGATTCTAAAAGCCATAAAAATATATTAGATTTATTCATCCTAACTTTGATTCAACTCACCTCTCTAAAAATAATTTGTAGTTTTACTCATTATTTTGCTATTTTTGTAACTCTAACCTTAACTGCAATATTGAGGCTAACCCTCACACTAACCATATCCTAATCTTAATATAATTAGCAGTTTCCTATTTCACATTCATCCTAATTCTAACATGACTTGTTATTGAAAGATAGTTCGAGTTTGACCCTAAACTTTCCATTGCCCTAATGCTAACACTAACTACAGCTGCAACTGAAACATAACTTTCACCCTAATGATAGTCCAATTCTAATGCTAAAGAAAAATACTCTAGTTTTAATCAGTTTGCACTCTGGAAATGAGTTTCAGATGGCCCTGATTCCCACAAATTTTCTGACTCTTCCTCTGAAGTTATCTTGTTCCCTAACATGAATCATTATAAAATAACTTGCCCTCAAATTCTCTTATCAGGAAAAATACTGTAGTATCCATTGATCCTACCTTTTCTTGAACCTCTGTAGCCTATAACAGTTTCAGATTTACTTACCATCTAGTTCATTACTAGGTTAACGCTCTTAACCTAAACTGGATGGACATTCCATCAACATTTTGTTATTAGAGGATTATTCAATATTAGCTGTATGTTGATTGGTAATGACTGAGCTTGACAGAAAGGTGAGGGAAAACCATCTACACTTCAATGAGGTTCTGACTTGTGTTTCAGAAAGTGTTATGAAAGCTTTCCATTAGAAATCTAGCAGCTGCGCTTCTAAAAATTCCTTGGGTGGTTAGTTTCTGATAATGTCTCAATTCAAGTACTTCTCCTTGGAGTTCCATATTATTCAAGATGCTGTATTAGATCCTTTTACATTTTGCAGACAGCTCTTGGTGATGAAATTTGAGCTTTTCAAAACTGCTCTCCCAATTCCATCCCCAAAATACATTCAAAAAGACAAAAAAAAAATTGAAAAAAAATTGTTTCTGTTGATAGTGCAAATACTTTTATTTTCCATTTCAAACATAAAATGTAGTAAAACGTTTCATAGCGATTACACTGAACTAGGTTGTGGACACATTCTAATGTAAATAATGTACTGTGTTCAAGTAAAATGTTTGAGGATCCAAAATTTTAATATGCCTGTGGTCCTAAAACCAATACCTTACTGATATTGAGTGATAAATACAACTTCCCACGAGTACAGAAGTTTTCCTTGTATCTTTTTAATATATATTTTTATTGTAAAGACACTGTACACAGGGGTTACAGTTACATAAGGAAGGTAATGAGTACATTTCTTATTGAGCATTGTTACCCAATCCTTTGTTTTTTCCCCTACCATCCCTTCCTCTCACATCACCCAAATCCTCCCTCCAACCCCCTCTGATAGTATATACACTGATAGAATATTCTCCTGCTACTTTGGTTGTTGAGAGTGTCTACAAGAGCAAGCATTCCGTGGGGAGCAGGGAAACACCATATGACCTTTATTACTGAGATTTCCGAATGACTTGCTATCACTTGTACTGCATTTTGCAAGTCGAATCTCATGTCTTAAAACGTACCAGTTTTAAGAGATAAGAGGAGTGGTAAAAGAACTCTTAGAGACAAATACGTTTTCAACATATTTGGTTCCAAGCATTCCATCTAAGGCATATTCAACAACTAGTGAAACTTGTGTTGACTGTAACTATGTGTCTTTCTCCACGTGTGCATTTATACATGGGTATATGCATGTGTGTATTTGTGAGTATGGTAACATACATGTGTACATATATAAGGGCACATACATATATGCATATATAAACATATATAAATATATTTGCATATATATCAAGTGTTCAGTGATTTGATCTATAGTTCCTAACACATTGTCATTTTCACAAAGTGTACATGGTAAACTACTCTGAGGATCTGTGCTCTATGATGGGTATCCTTTGTACTCACTTCCCCATTATCTTGTTTTTCATCCCTGTGAACAACTTCAGTCTACTTTCCATAGGATAGCTTTGTTTCATTACATGTAGTTACTCACTGATACTCAAAGCAAAAGGTTGTTTGTAAAAGAAAAAGTACTTTTAGGTCACAGGTTAAAATTATCTTATCCATCCCAATGATTCTTAGAGAGATAAAATTTATAATAGTAATAAAAGTGAAAAGGAATTCCTAGATCTGTTGTTTTACCATTTAGAATGGCAAATAACATCATATCACTGTTGTAACTCTTAAATAAGTCAAGGGTAACTGATTGTCTTTATCATGTTCCCACAAACCAGTGGATCCTGAAGGATAATAGTAGACCACCAGAAATTCTAAGTAGCAGACATGAAGCATGAAAGAGAAAGTGAGGAAATGAGAGAGAGTATAAGAGAGAGAGAAATATCATAATACTGAAAGTACATAACAGATAAATAAGAGCTGCATGAGAATATTCATATGGCTATCTTTAGATACGACATGTACATTTAAAAGTAATTGTTGTATAATAACCAATCAACATAAAATATAAAGAGTTTCATGGAGGTCGGAGGAAGATGGTAGAGGAGAACCTGGAGGCTAAACAAACTCTCACATACAAAGCAGCTTTAGTGTTCCAGTGAACAGTACTAGCCTAGATAATCACACCAAGTGTGCCATCACTGTACACATTGTTTGGCTAGAGAGGAAAGATCCAGGCAAGAAGACAGGTCTGAGCACTTGACAGTAGCCGCGGATGTGGCAGCAGCTACGGCACCCATAGCCACCATATCTACAACAGAGAGTCCAGGACAAAAGCGCCATATGCAGTGGGTGAGAGGATTCTACTCAACACCAACAAGAACTGACAAGGAGCAGATAAATTCATCCTGCAGATCATAGACCAGTGATACCCAGGAACAAAGACTCCTGTCTGAGTAGAATCCTGACACCCTCACTCCTTCTCATGGAGCAGAGGAGGGAAGGCTGCCCCTCCCCCGACCCCACCAGACATCATCTTTGATACGGAGAATGGCCAGGCTAAGCAACTAGCTCCAACTCAGGTCTTGGAAGAAAACAAAAGAGTCATTTAGCAGGTCACAGGAATCTGACCTGACCTTCCAGGCTCAGATCCACTCAGAAGAAAGTCACCTAGCCCAAGCAGAGAGAGTTCTGCCCCCCCAGAGGAGTGACTATCTTCAGTGGGTTAACAGAACCAGAGGCTGCCCCTACCTACAGCAGCCTAGACAATCAATTGAAATTCAGTAAACATACACCTTGAGAATGGATCCAGGCTGGGCTCTGGGACTGTCTCAGGAGCTAGCCCCTCAGGGAAAAGATACTGTTTGCTGAAATGCCTCAACCCTAAACAGAACTTAGCCTCATCACAGCATCTCCAAACTAGAGGAAACAGCCATCTTTCTCTTTCGTGATACTCAAAGCAGATCTCCCTCCCACTGAACTAGCCTGAAGGAGGATCACAAAATCCTAGATAAAGCAGAGCATTTTATTGACTGCTCAAACAAACTGATGTAAGAAATCAATCAAGCCACAGGAAAACCAAACACCACAAACAGACCAGACACTCCACGAAGAGACTGGTTACAGACAAAGGGGAGACACAGGATCTTCCCATTCCTCACCCCTCCCACCAAAAAAAATTAAAGAACTCTTTTTGGTACCATATTTTTAAAATTTTTAATTGTTTTCTATTTTTTCTTCTTCTCTTAATTTTTATTTTAGGTGTGTGTGTGTGTGTGTGTGTGTGTGTGTGTGTGTGTGTGTGTGTGTGTGTGTGTGTGTTTGCTTTTTTAAAAAATCGCTATTGACCTTTGGTCCTTTTTAAATTTTTTTTTATTTTTTTGTCTTTCTTTTTTTGTGTGTGACTTAACTGCTCTTTTGACTCATCCCCAGATAAATACCCATCATGGTTTATTAGAACTTATCCCCTATTGTGTACATGATTAATCCAGAAATGTATTACTTAATTCACAAACTTTTAGGCTTAACATTTTTTTGGTCTTTTTTTTCCCCAGGGCTGAGCACCGAACCCAGGGCCTTGCACACGTTGGGCAGGTGCCCTTCCTTGGGGCTAAACACCCAGAAACAGGCTTAACATTATAATAGAAGTATTATATCTTTATAACATATAATTTTCAAGTAAATACTTCTAAGAATTTTTATTTTTTAGTATTTCATGTCTCCTTTCTATCATACCACTCCTGTCATCCAATCCTTTTCTTCTCTCAATATCACTTTTTAAAGTCACATAATTTTTAAGTGTTTCACTTTTTAAATTTAAATTTTTCTTTTTTGATTTTCTTCTTTTTAATTTCTCTCCTGTCATTCTGTCCAATCCCTTTCCCTCTCTGAGATTAGGACTTGGTTAAATTTACTTTAACCTCTCCACATGCTTCTAATCCTATTTTTCCCCACATTTCTCCGAAAACATAATATTTCTGATTTGAAAAATTCGTCTTTGCTGTTCTTAGCCCATTAATGCATAGTTGTTTGATGTTGAATAGATTGTATCTGTTGAACTAGGTTGTATCTACAGCCATTTTGACTGTGCAACTACAGGACTTTGGTTGATGCTTGCCTTACAATAGTGTTTTAGAAAAAAATTGGTCTCACTTTCATATGAAGTGTGCAGAAAAAGCCGGAAAACAGGAGAAAAATGGCAAGTGTGGGTATCTGAATTCTCATTCATGATAATCCAGTGACAGAACAGTTAATGAATAATCCAGAGGAGAGTTCCCGCAAAGAACTAAAAACACTACTGGTAAACGTGGTGAATGAAAAGACTGAAAGCTTGCAAAGGACTCAGTTTGAACGTGATAGGGAGAGAGAGGAGGCAAACCAAACAACAGGAATCTAGTGACTGTGAGGAAACTACTCAAAGATTGATACAGTAATTGCGTGAACAGGTTGAGAACAAAGAAAAATAAAGGAATTGCGTGAGCAGGCTGAGAACAGTCAAAGAGAAAGAAAGGAATTGTGTGAGCAGGCAGAAAACAGACGAAGAGAGACAGGAATTGCGTGAGCAAGCTGAGAAAAGACAAAGAGAACTACAGGAATTGCATGAACGTGAGGAAGCTAATCAAAGAGTAACACAGGAATTGTGACAGCAGTATGAGAATAGACAAAGATCAATAGAGGCATTCATGGAATCCATAAACAGATATCTGAAAGAATTCAGAGACCACAAATGGAATGCTGAATGGAGCCCGACAGCAGGAATGGGAGTCCAAGTAAACCATAACCAATCAACTAAGTGATTTGAGAACACCAAATTAAGGAAATAAAGAAGCTTACACAAGATCTAAAACAAAGTTCCAACAAAGAATCTGAAGCCTACAAAGGTGACCAATTAAAAGGAAAAGAAATAAAAAACCATGTAGAAAGACTTAACAGTAGGTTAGGCCATGCAGTAGATTAAATCTCAGGGATTGAAGAGAGCCTAGGTATTAAAAAGAACATACAACTATCCAAGACAAATCGAAGAAACATGATAGATCTATTCAACATTTGGAATAGACAATCAGAAGGCCTTCTCTGAGGACAATTGGTGCAGAGGATTACCTAGAGACAGAAGTTAATTGTCTAGGAAATTTGTTTAACAGGATCCTAGCAGAGAACTTCCCAAACATACAAAAAGATAGGCCTATTCAGATACAAGATGGTTGTAGAACCCCAAATAGACCAGACCAGAACAGCAATTCCCATTGTCACATTATAATCCACACAGGATCAATTCAGACCAAGAATAACTTCCTAAAAGATGTCAAGCAGAAAAGATCAATCACCTATAAAGGAAAACCAATTAGAATCATCTCATATTTTTCAGCAGAGATAATTAAAGCAAGAAGAGCCTGGAAGGCTGTATGCCATGCCCTAAAGACAAACAATTTTCAACCAATAATACTGTACCCAGCTAAACTCTCCTTCATATCCGAAGGTCAAATAAAAACCTTCCATAGCAAAGAAAAACATATCTCTACCAAACCAGCCCTACAAAAAATACTTAAAGATGGCCTACACACAGAAAACCAACAAGACCACAATAATGGCTAAGAAACCACACCCAAACTGAGAATCCAAGAACCATAGGAAGAACCAAGTTTCCACAGCCCCCACGGAGGTGGATAGCATGGCAGAAGCTACCAAACACCTCTCAGTCCTACCTCTCAACATTAATGGACTTAAAGCTCCAATTTAGCGAAATAGTCTGTCTAGTTGGATTAAAAAGCAAGATAATTCTATCTCTTGCCTTTAAGAGTCATACCTTGCCCATAAAAACAAACACATTTTGATAATGAAAGGCTAGAATAAAATCTACCAAGCAAACGGCTGCCATAAACAGGAAGGAGTTGCAATAATAATATCAGATAAAACTTGCTTCAAATTAAAATTAGTGTAAAGAGTTAAAGAAGGTGGCTACATACGACTTATGGGTTCTCTACTTCAGGAGGATATTACAATTCTAAATATGGAATTGCCAAACAATGGAGCACCCAAATATATCCAAGAAACACTATTTTCCCTCAGATCTCACATAGATCCAAAGACATTAATTGTTGAGAATTTTAACACACCGCTATCCCCACTATATTGATCAAATCGGCAAAAAAATCAACAGAGAAACCACAAATCTAAACAACTGCATAGATCAACTAGATTTAACAGACATCTACTGAATGAATATTTCACCCAGTAGCATCAAAATACACGTTTTACTCTGCAGCACATGGTACATTTTCCAAAAGAGATCACAGTTTATGTCACAAAGCAAACTTGTCCAAATTCAGAAACACTGAAGTTACACCTTGCATTCTGTCAGACCACTAGGGAATAAAATTAGAACTCAACACCAAAAGCCACCAAAAAAGTCTTTTAACACATGGAGGCTGAACAACACACTGTTGAATAAACAGGGGGTCATGGAAGAGATTATAAAGGAAATTCAAATGTCCATGATATTCAACAAAAATGAACACACAAATTACTAGCTCCTCTGGGACACTGCAAAGGCAGTACTCAGAGGCAAGTTTATAGCTCTGAGTTCCTACACCAACAAATTAGAGATATCATTAATGAGACATCTGAACCACCTTGACAAAGAGCAGCAAGATAAACTAAAATTCAACAGACAGAAAGAAATAATTAAAATTAAATCAGAGTTAAACGAATTAGAATAAACAAAAAACAGAAAGAATCAACAAAACAAAGAGTTGGCTCTTTGAAAAAATTAACAAAATTGACAGACCCTTAGAAAGTCTTATCAGAAAAAGAAGGAACACACCCAAATAAAAAAACTCAGAGATGAGAATGGAAACATCACCACGGAAACAACCAAGATTCTGAACATTTTAAGGGAATATTTTCAAACCTTTATGCTAATAAGTTTGAAAACTTGGCAGAAATGGACCTTTTGCTAGCAATTATCAACATGCAAATACTAAAACAAGATGAGTTAAAGCATCTTAAGGGGTCCATATCAAGCGTTGAAATAGACACAGCAATAAGAGACCTCCCATCTAAGAAAATCCCAGGACCAGATGGATTTTACAGCGGAATTGTACAAGACCTTCAAAACAGCGCTCACACCAATACTCCTCCAACTCTTCAATGAAATTGAAAGAGAAAGGTCACTACCAAACTCATTCTATGAAGCCATCATAACCTTCATCCCAAAACCAGGCAGGGAATCATCAAAGAAAGAGAACTATAGACCCATTTCTTTGATGAACATTGATACAAAGTTTTCAACAAAAGTTTGGCCAATCAAATTCAACAATTCATCCAAAAAATCATACACCACAATCTACAAGATTCATTTCAGGGATGCAAAACTGGTTCAATATACACAAATCAATTAATATAATTTATCACATCAACAAGAGCAAGGATTAAAAGCTCATGGTTATCTCAACAGCTGCAGAAAAAGCACTGGACCAGATCGAAAACCCCTTTATGATAAAGGTTCTGGAAAAATTAGGAATCTATGGAACATTCTTCAATACAATAAAAGCTGTATATGGAAAACCTACAGCCAGCATTATAATTAATGGTGAAAAACTAAAGCCATTTCCTCTTAACACAGGAATGAGACAAGGATGTCCACTCTCAACTTCTCTTCAATTTAGTATTAGAATACCTAGCTACAGAAATAAGACAAGATGCCAAAATAAAAGGGATGCAAATAGGGAAAGAAGAAGTAAAATTCTCCCTCTTTGCAGATGACATAATCTTGTACTTAAGGAATCCCACGGACTCCACTCCCAAATTACTCAAGCTAATTCAAAACTTGGGCAAAATAGCAGGGTATGAAATTAACCCTCAAAAATCAATGGCTTTCCTATATGCCAACAATGAGAAAAGCGTGGCTCAAATCAAGAAAGGTTTTCCATTTGTAATAGCCCCACAAAAAAAAAATACCTAGGAATTAACTTAACCAAAGAAGTGAATGACTTCTATTATGAAAACTTTAAAAATCTGAAAAAGGAAATCAAAACAGAATTTAGAAAGTGGCAAAACCTCCCATGTTCCTCGATAGGAAGGATGAACATTGTGAAATAGCAATATTTCCCAAGGCTATCTACAAGTTCAAAGCCATACCTATCAATATTCCAACCCCTTTCTTCAAGGAAATAGAAGAGGCAATCCAAAAATTCATATGGAACAACAAAAGACCCCTAATTGCAAAAAGCGATCCTTAACAGAAAGAACAGTGTTGGAGGAATATCAATACCAAATTTCAAACTCTACTACAAAGCCATAGTAATTTAAACACTTTTGTACTGGCACAAGAAAAGACCTCAGGAACAATGCACTAGAATTGAAAACCCAGAAATGAACCTACAGACCCATAATCATCTAATATTTGATAAAGGATCTAAAAAGATAAAATCGAAGAAAGACAGGCTGATCAGTAAATGGTACTAGCAAAATTTTTTAATCACTTGTAGAAAATTAAGGCTAGATCCTTATATATCATCCTGTACCAGAATCAACTCCAAATGGATCAAAGACCTCGGAGTGAAAGCAAATATTCTTTAAACATTACAGGATGGAATCGTAGAAAGCCTAGGTCTCCTTGACAAAGGCTGAAATTTTCTGAAAAGAAACCCAGAAGCAAAACAAATGAAAGAAAGGTTGGACAAATGGGATTGCATGCAATTGCAGAGCTTCTGCATGGCAAAGGACATAACTAGCAAGATCAATAGAAAGCCCACGGAATCGGAGATGATCTTCTCTTGCCATACAACCGACAAGGGTTTCATACCTAAAACAGACCTGGAAATCAAAAAATTAAATCCCCCAGCACAAATACTCAAAGAAAATACTGCCCAATAAATAAGTGGACGAAAGACTTAAAGAGAAACTTCTCTGAAGAGGAAAGGAGGATGACCAATAAACGCATGCAGAAATGCTCAACGTCCCTAGCCATAAAAGAAATGCAAATCAATCAACATTGATATATCACCTCACCCAAGTTAGAATGGCTATAATCAAGAACTCTAATAAGAACAGATGCTGGAGGGGATGTGGACAAAAGGGAACCTTAATGCATGGTTAATGGGAGTGTAATCTTTTTCAACCACTTTGGAAAGTAGTATGGAATTTCCTCCAAAGACTTCACATAGAGCTTCCCTATGATCCAGCAATCACATTTTTGGGCATTTACCCAAATGATCACAAACTAGACCATAAAAAAGCTACCAGCACAAATATATTTATTGCAGCATTACCATAGCTAAAATATTGAACCAAGCCAGATGCCCCTCAGTAGATGAATGGATCAAGAAAATGTGGTATATATACACAATGGAATTCTATGTCTCTATCTGAAAGAATGATATTGCCCCATTTGTTAGGAAATGGAAAACTTGGAAAAAATGATATTAAGTGAAGTAAGCCAGGCCCAAAGTAACATAGGTCCCATGGTTTCCCTTATTAGCAATTATTAGTGTATGTCTGAGACACGCAGAAATTGTTAGATAAGTTGATGTTAGGTGAAATGAACCCCAAAATAAGAATTCAAATTTTTTCCTGTAATTATTTCTAACTTATTTATAAGATGATTTCTTTGTTAGTTTGTATGTCCCTCCCACATGGTATAACCCCTGTTTTCACTGTATTTGATGTTGGTATAATTTGTGGAGGGGAAGGGAAATTTTTTTTTTAAATATGGATACAGGTGGACCTATCAATATAAGTTTTTTCCACCATAAACAGAATTTTACAGAAATAAGATGAATAGCAATTTAGGAAACAATAAGGTTTCCTTGTTACAAATAGGCAACCAAGGATATATGCCTGTCTTAAGATTGCATCATTAATTACTTAAATTTACAGGAAACTACATTCTTCAGCAGCAAATCCACCCAAATTAAAATACATAGATTAACATGGCTCTTGCACAAGGATGATGTGAAAATTTGTGAAGAAATGAAAAACAGTTGATTACAAATATACAAGTGTAATTATACATGTAATTCATAGGAATAAAAGGTAGTTTTACACCATTCAATCTTCACCTTTTTATAAAGGTCTTTATATTGCATAACCTTTATAAAAGTTTTGAAATTAGATAACAATTTTCATTTTATCCCAAAGAAATAAAATTCTATAAGGACCTAGGAATTAAAGGAATCTTAAACCTTTTCTATATGGAATGCAATCTGAAAGGACACATTAATGAACATATATATTATAAAACAGTATCGAATTCAAAGTATTATATCTAGGAGAGAATGAACTAGATTATGGATATTATACAAACAGAATACTAAATATTTTAAAATATACTTTTTTCAGGCAAGCACCAGAAATATCTTTAGTTTCTGTACTACTCATTTCAACAGATAAGTTAAAATTATTTCTTATTAAAAAATCACAAACGCTACAGAAATCATTATAGATGTATACAAACAACTTGAATATATATTGACATCAAAGTCAGGCAATTCACTTGGAAGAATACCATGGAATTCATGAATTTTTAAAGTAAGATATTGCTGTTGCTTTGTATTGTGAAAATATTTTGTATGGACACATAGGATGGACTGGCAATTTTGAAATTTAAGACATTTACCCAAACCATTAGGACTTAGGAGAACAATTTGTACAGCTTTCCACAACTTCAAAGAGGTAGTGATACATACTTATTCTTTTGGCAATATCAAATGCAGTTTCTTCCAAGTTGTGCTTCAGACCTGGTTTGATATAATGTTTCAACAGAAGGAGATCTAGCATAACTTTGCTATTTCTATTCCCAGCAGCAAGATGCAAGGGGGTCAAGAGGCCTTTAGTTTGGCCATTGGTAGCTGCATCATGATGAAATAAAGAAGCCACTCTGTTATTATTCCATGTATAAGTACTGTGCAGGGGTGTCCAACCATTCACAATTATTACATGAATATCTACCTTGAGCCCCCAACTCATAGACAATGTCTAAGTGTCCACTGAATGCTTCTCAATGAAGAGGGGTGTACTCATCGTCATCACTAGTATTCACATGAGTGGCCTTTTTGGAAAGTAGTCTCTGCACTGTAGTAAGGCGATTATTTTCAGCAGACCAAAAAAGAAATTGGCTTGGATCCTATTCCATTTTTCTCTTGCAATTGATACCATTTCTCACTTTTTCATCTTGTTCCTCATCTTCATCAGAATTGCCTAGCCAGAGACTTTGAGTGCCAGTGAGTATGAGGTGTTCATGTATTTCCCCAATAGTTCACATTGGATGAACTGGTCAGAAATATCCAGTGAATTTTTGGCATCTGTTTTTTTCACTATTATTTATTTTCTCTTTTTTCATTTTTACTATTCTAAATTATTCTAACTGGAGAGTAGGGAATTGATAGAGAGCAGAGGAAAGGTTTTCCTCCGTATTCAAAGGTACAGACTGAAAATGAGGACCAGTGGTGTCTTCATGTGCAGCTTATTTTAGGAATGAGAAAATAGGAAATAATGTCTTCCATTTAAATTACTTGGGAAATGGCTGAGCAGAAAGTGAAATGATGCAACCAAAAATATAAAAGCAAAATAAATTAGGATAATTATGGAGCAATCATATTACCGATGATAACCATGAAAGGGGAGAGAGGAAGAGAGAGACAGATGTGCAATGATCTAGCTAGCCAAGAAATTCATCCCTCTGATCAATTTATAGTGCAAACAATTTCATTTTTTAAAAGAGATGGAAATAGAATTTAAGATCAGATGTCTCCAATGTTTTTAATTATATTCTTATAATCTTAAATACTTGGACAATGGAATTTCCATTCAACAAATCAGTTTTTTTAAGTATAATGGATTTTTATATAACTTTTCCACACCCTTTCAAACCTCACCCCACTTTAATTTTTTCTAGTTTCATACTATCTGCATTGAATAATATACTTTCACTCTCTTCCTCCATAAATCTCTTTATTCCTTCCTTTTGACTTCCCCTCACACCTTCCAAGTGATAGTTACCTGACATATATTTTGTTGGATTAAAAGTTCAATTTTATAAGAAAATACACTCTGCAAATAGCATGCTTTGGTTAATATTTTTGTGTAAACCTGTATAAAGTTCTAGCTTCCAAATATGAGACATAACATGGGTTCTTGGTTTGTCTGGTTCTGACTTAGCTCATTAATATATTTTTAGATCTATCCATTTCATTTCAAATAATGTAACAGTCTTCAAAATGGATAGGTGCAATCCAATTGTGTATATGTGCCACACTTTCTCCAACCATCACTCCTCCAAAGGGCATCTGAGCTGTTTTCGTAACTTTGCTATGATGAATAGTGGAGCAGTGAACATGGTTGTGAAAGTGATTTTACTGTAACCTTTTGGAAGAATTCATCACTACCATTATGGGAACAATCCTCTAGCCAGTTTTCCAGAATAAGCACATCCCTCCCTTCATCTTCATCCCAATGTATTGCAAGTCTTCAAAAACACACTTCCCCCTACAGGTCTCAATAACCTAAAACCACACTGTGCCCATATTCTTTCAATACATTATATCATAAATGTACATATAATTTAGTGAGAACCTTCTATGTATTTTCCTAATGTGAGAATAAAAGTAAGAAGTATGCAATTTAATTAGCTATTATCACATTTAAAATCATTTTCAGCCCTATTTCATAGCCTCACATAATATTATTATAATCTTTATTTGATTACTTCATCTAACCCATAATTTGTAACAGGCGAGTTAAAAACAAAGGCTAAAAGTGTGGTTTGATTTTGACACTCATGTGTGAGGTTGCACAATATGGGCAATTAGATGGATTGGAAATAATAGCTCTTATCCATTTTGTTAACATAGAGATGGTTTTCCCAAAGTGATTTTCGCAATTCGTATTCCATTCACCAATAAGACATGTGATAATTTCCTTTGTTTTGCTCCTTATTAACTTTAGTTTCCATTTTATTTTATAATGGATGATTTCATAAATCTACTGTAGATACAAAAATATGTTGAAGTATTTCTATTTGTATGCATTGATATATACAAACACACATATATTACACAGGTTATAATGATAATGAATAATTTCAAGAACTGTACAATTTACTAAATTATGAAAAATATCGGCGGCTATTGCCTGGCATCCTGGTTGCTCGGGAGGCGGAGATCTGATGATCATGGTTTGAAGCCATCCTGGGAAGGAATGTCCAGGAGCCTCTTATCACCAAACAACCAAAAGAAAATCAGAATTGGAACTGTGGCTCAAAGTAGTAGAGTGGTAGCTTTGAGAGAAAAATCTCAGGGACATCATCCAGGTTCTTAGTTCAAGAAGCACAATCTACCCAAATAAAATCTATTTAATTTACACCTGTGTAAGTAAAGTAATTCCATCACACAAATGCACAACCATGCTCATTTGCGAGGTAACTCTATTTTGTCTGAAGTACCACAAAACATTTTCACTTAAATTGAAAGCATTGTACCATGGGTATATTCTATCTCTCTCATGCATTTTTCCACTCAAATACTCAAATCTTACAATTATACCATTTATTTAAAATCAGAGCTTTTTACTTTAATACCCATAATATTAGATTTTGAATTGAGTGTCTTGTGCCCCCTAAATGGGTGTTCTTACCACTTTGTCACGTCTCCAGCCCTAAATTATCCTGATTATTTTTCAGATACTTGTGTATGATCTTGGGCTCAGTCCACGTTATGTTATTCTTCCTGGAATTTAGAATAACAGGTACATATCATTGTGTAAAGATCTTTCTGTCCAGTCTGCGCTTTAACCTCTATCCTCACAAGAGTAGACTCAAATGTAGTCAAGATTTTCATAAGTTTGTCATAGCTGATTTTTTTTTAAGTCAGGTCATTTTTTGCAGGTTTTAGAGTACTGAATTAATTTGTTTTCTTGGGTTTTTTTGTTTCATTTGAATGTATATGTTGAGTTGTTCCTCACTTTTCTGGTTTCTTTCAATCAAGTTCTTACCTAATGTGGTGAGAAACCAATCCTTATTTTTCACGATAGTCAATGTGAACATGATTTATTCCAAAGCAATTTGAGTAATATTTAAACACCTTCATATCTATGAATGGTATATAAATGATAAGTGCTGCGAAGGGTCTTTTCATTTTCACAACAGTCTTTGTCATACACGGACAGATCATGAAATATATGAAGATAATAAAACTACAGATGCTAGCAAGAAGAAGGAAAACCTATTATTAATTGTTTGAAAGAGGCTTCCCTTCTAGTGAAAGAATTACGTTGCTTGATGTAGGGTTTCTCAAATTATATTGCTAGGATGAAGCTAAACAATCATCTAATTCTACAGAATTGAAGGAGAAGAATCAAACTCCTGAATAGTTTACATTTGGGTCAAATAAATCATGTTTCCAAAAAGAGAGTTGACTTTAGAGAAACATGATGAGTTGTAGGTAAATAGGTGGTTAGCTGATTTTGTTAATTTGTAAACTAATACAGGGAAATAGAGTACTGCAAGGTAAGAAAAAGAACTTCGCATTGCAATACTTATGTTTGTGTGTGTGTGTTTGTGTACACATGTACATGTATACATGCACGCGCATGTGCAAGTGCTCATTCTTTCATCATCTCTATGCTTCTGTGACCTAGGATATTGATTTACCACTTAAGCCATTGTTCCACTTCTGATTTTTGGAGATAATCGCATTTATTTTCATGATTGGACTGGCTTTGAATAGTGGTCTTCATATCTCAGCCTCCAGAGTAGCTAACTAAGCTTATTCAGCCTCCAAGTAGCTAGTTAAAATTGGGCCTGTCCTCTATGCTTCACTGCTCTTTTATTCTTGTCCTGAGGTGTTCACATGCATAAGTCATATATATGTCTAGTTGCTTTAAGAAATACTCTTACTGCTTGGTACCAGGGGCTCCCATCTGAACTCTTAACTACTGAGGAGGCTTGAGAACAGGAAGTTTAGTGGACTTTCTTCTCAATCTATAGCTGGGTGCATTGGATCATTTCCACCATCCTGCACTATCTACAGGTTAAGATTGGAAGACTACAGAATCCAAGCCAGTCAAGGTAGGAAGCTAGACAACTTGGTGTGCAACTCGTATGCCATTGATAATGGGAAGGCTAAAAAGACAGATCAGGTGCATATTCTTGTGGAAAGTGAAACTCTATCCTAAAATTAACCACTGATATGACACCAGTCTGACAAAAAAAATACCCCAATTTGAACACAATTTCCCACAACCAAAATAAGTATATACATTAACATCCAAAACAGTACAATCTGCTCTTTGTTCTAATATCAGCTTCTTCTGATTATCATATGATGTAACAGAATAGTTTCTTCATTAAACTTATTATATATTTAAAAAGATCTAGAAAATTCTTTCTCACTTATTAAGTGCAAACGAATGGCAAATTGCCTCATTTCTTACAAATTTGACTACCACTATAAATTCATCTTATGATTATTATTAATAATAATATATTCTGATTTATTACTTTACTTTGTAACAGTTTTTAAACTTTTGGCTTCTCTGCTGAAGTTGAAGTATTTAGATAGTATCATCAAATTATATTACTTGGATACTTAGGGCAGTTTTATAAAAAGTTTTTAACCAATGGCTTCTAGTAATTATGTTTTTTTTGGGGGGGGGGGTTCCTGTCCTGGAACCTGAGCTCTGGGCATGGGCGCTGTTCCTCAAGGCTAGTTCAAGGCTAGGACGTGACCACTTGAGCCACAGCACTACTTCCAGCTTTTTTTCTGTTTATGTTTGCTGAGGAATCGAACCCAGGGCCTCAAGCATGCAAGGCAAGGGCTCCACCACTGAGCCACCTTCCATGCTCCCTGTGAATTCTTAATTGGTATGTTATTTAGTTTATTTTTAATTTCAATTTAATTTTATTGTAAAGGTAATGTACAGAAGGGATACAGTTACATAAGTAAGGTATTGAGTACATTTATTATGGAAGAAACATTGTTATCTCTTCCACTGATTTTTTTTGCACACACAAAAAAAAACTACTGATGTTTTTCCTGCGGCTATTGACCAATGGGTACTGTTCTTTCTTTTTTCATGCATTTTTTATTATAAAATTGATATACAGAGGGTTTACAGTTACTTAAGTCAACTAAAGAATACACGTCATTTTATTTTGTAAATTTCAAATTTTTAACTTAATTATTTTCTATTGTTTCTTTAGGGTAATTCTTTTTTCTGAGTTTTAGGATTAGTTAATTTAGTTTTGCATAATTTTAACACAAGTAAATTATTCAGACATTTAGTTTGCTTTCAAAATAGTTAACATGTGAATATTTAAAAATTATTTTCTTAAATTTTATATGGTTGGTGAATTTAAATAAATTTATTTTCTTTAGTTCTAAACATATTTGCCCATTTAACAAATAGTGTATTTTCAAGAAGCACATACTTTATTTAAAAAGGCTTTATTACCTGGTCATTATTTGGAAATATTTGTAATTGAATTTAAAAAAATGTTTGAGCTGGGCATAGTGATTTGTGCTTTCCATTTTTCTAACTACAACGGTTAGTATAAATAGGGTTTGTAATTCAGGAGAGACTGAGAAACTATGAGACCTTATCATAAAATTTCCAGAGTGAAATGATTAGAGATATAGTCATCCCTAGCAAGATATAGAGCACCTGGTTATCATATTCTAAATCTTGAGTTAAAACACCAGCAACATCAATCTTTTGTCAAAATAAAAGGACACATATTTCAAAATGATTATTATTTAAAACTTGTTTGCAAATTTCTCATGTCTTTTATTTCTGAATTTTCAATTTACTTAATCTATAAGAATCCAAGTATCTTGTGACTATTTTATTTCTACTAAACTTTTAAATAGTATGAGCAATATTGTGATTTCATATATTAAAATACTTTTACTATTTGTGATAATTTCCTCTGTTTAATATGATAATAACAAATGTGTGTGTGTGTGTTTATTTGGGTTTTTTGTGTGTGTACTTTCTAATATTTGGGAGATCACACAATTGCTTCACATATGTTAGGCCAATGTTTTTACCACTGAGCTATACTATCTAGTTATAATACAAATTGAATTCTAAATTATGACTTTTAAATTTACATTCCTAGTATGTTTTTTCAAAATTACATATGATAAAATGTGATCCATCTTCTATCCACGTTAGCACTTGTTATTGTCATTCTTTCTCTTATTTTTTTAGAAATTAATTATATTCCTATTACAACTTCTTTACATTGTAACAGATCTATACAATGCTTTATTTTCTATTTTTTCCCATGTTATCTGACTTTCAGTCCAAACTATCAGGTGGATTAAAAAGAAACTAGATTCAGGACACTTTATTTTTCTCCTTCTCTTTTATGAAGTCTTTCTGTTTTTTGAAACAATACCAGTGACATACAGCTCCTATGTGGTCCACCATTCTTCCCCCTCTCACTGTCTTCTGCAGTACAATTTAAGTCGTTATCATTCAGCTCTATTATGCTGTACTGTTATCTAAATCTTAACTCATTCCTAAACTAATTTTAGTTGCATTGAGCAGTCTCAAAAGACATTTTCTATATATAATATCATGGGTTTGTATTTTCACAAGTTGTAAAATATGAGTGACTATCATATATTTAGATAGCTCTGTAGAATATTGGTCCACCTGCTCAATAATCTCGTATGTAAATTCAAGGAATACAGGTCAGTCAGAGCAATCTTGTAAAATGGTGTAGCTTGAGCCTTCATACTAGCTTTGAATAGTATTACCATGTTTAGTAGTGAAGACAACATAGTTCTACTTTAAGAACAGACACAAAGAAGAAGGTAACAGATTTGTCAAAAATAATTTCTTAGTTTTATGGTCCACAGATTTTTGAAAAGGATGCTATGACTTTATGAAATAAAAACAGAATCTTAAATGGTTTTATTGGCACTATTGCCTCTCTAGATTTCAAGAATGATCTTAGACTACTACCTCAATACTTTGTTTGTTTGTTTGTATGTTGGTCATGGGGTTTGAACTCTGGGCATGGGCACTGTGCATGTGCTCTTCAGCTCACGGTGAGCACTCTACCGCTGGAGCAACAACAAAACTTCCTGTTTTCTAGTGGTTTATTGGAGATAAGAGTCTCATGGACTTTCGTGCCCGGGCTGGCTTTAAACCACGATCCTCAGATCTCAGCCTCCTCAGTAACTAGTATTACAGGCATGAGCCACTGGCACCTGGCCTACCTCAAATCTTATAAAGAATGATTATCAAACTAAATGTGAGATTTAAAAAACAATAAAACATAAATGTAAAATTTCATAATATTGATCAGTAAAGGTTTCTAAACATTTGATATGGAAAACATTAATGCCTAAAGAAAAGCAAGAACTGGATTATATCAAGTGATAACCTTTCATAATTCAAGGGACACTATAACAGAAATGAAAGCATATCCAACAGATAGAGTGCACATATTTGTTCATGCTACAATGATAATGCTACAATGATTCTTAAACTTAAGTATTTTTATGTCTTCTAATTGTATATAAATTTTTTCCTGAATAGAATATTTCTTTAAATAACATATGTAAATTAATAGTCAATAGGAGGAGCATATGAAATAAGATTCTCTTTAGTGTCTAAGAAATAATAAAAAGAAAACTCACTAGTATGACCATAATATAAAAAAGGACGCAAAATATAGTAATGTATTTGTGGATAAATTGATATACTTCTCATAGTGATCGATTTGTATAATACTGCAATCATTTTAGCAAACAAGTTTTCAAGTCTTCAAAAGATGAAAGAGAATTGTATAGGATCCAGGTATTACACTTCTATGAATGTATTAAACAGAAGTAAAAAACTTTTTTGGACAGAGAATGTAGTTAATTGACAGTGAACTTGAATAGTATGTGTGAGACCCTGGAAATGATCCCCAAAAACAAATTTTGAAAAGACACACTATAGAGGATGTATGCTGGGCAAATTTCTGTAACTGAATTTTATATTTATTTTCATGTCTGTTCTACAATTTACAGCATTTCTATTTGAAGAAATGCAAGTTTGTGAAAATTAGGCTTTGGAGACCTATGAAAGTACAATTCACGTCCAAAGGACTAATATGTATACAATAAAAGGAAATAATATATTGTAAGTGAATTGCATATCAGGAAAAAAACTATTGTTAAAACTTTGTCACACAAAATGCAGAATAGCTAAAAAGATGTTTTTGGTGTTGGCTAAAAACTCTTTGTAAACTACTGCATTTAAAACAAAGATGTGATTTCTGTTTATTTTGAGGGTATTTTTTCCGTTTGAGGTTATACAGAGATAACTCAATCCAAAAGTATATGTGATAACTGGGATACCTAGGAATTATGCATCATTTCTAAGAAATTTATCTTATTTTTTATTTTTTTATTGTGAAAATACTGTACAGAGGGGTTACAATTACATGGGCAAGATAATGAGTACATTTCTTATCAAGCATTGTAGCCTCCTCCTTTGTTTCCCCTTCCCATCCCTTCCCATCCTCCCCCGCCGCTCTACCCCATCCTCCCCGTTACCCCCACCCCACCAAAGTTGTAAAGTTCATATTTTGACATAACGACTTGTACATCTCATTGTTGCAATAGGTCCACCTGTATCCCTATTTTTTCCTATGGTTTCCCTCATTTGCAATATGTAGTATATATCTGAGTCAAGCAGAAAAGGTCAGATAAGGTGATGGTAGGGAAATGAACTCTAAGTTATGTATTCAAATGTTTTTTTCTTTCATGCGATTGTTTATAACACATTTATATGATTATTTCTTTGTTGCTTTGTATGTCCCTCCCTCACACTATAACCCCTGCTTTCACTGTATTTGATGTCTGTATAATTTGTGGAGGGGAAGGGGAAAAACTTCTAAGTAATTGAGTAACTTTTCTGGAAGAAATTTTAGCAAATGACAGTAGACACAAATCTATGCATCTGCATTTTATGAAAGTCATATGTTACTTGTTTAATCCAATTGCTTATCTCTACCTTGCTAGGAAAAACGTATTCTCAAGATAAGAGCCAAAAGCAGTGAAAAGAACAAAATAGACAATCATCTTGATATATTTTTGAAAGTAACAAATGAAATAAAACAATCCCACTTAAGGAACTCCAATATTAGTGTATGTGAAGATGTTCCTGAATGCCAATATCCATTAAATTTTTGGAATTTTAATTTCTACTAACATATGAAAAGTAGAATAAGAAAACAAATACAGACAGAGTGAAGAAGCCTTGAAATCATTTTCTTAATTGTTTTGAAATTACAAAAGAATTGATACTCCTTTGCTTTGGAAATCATTTAAAAATATTTATCACTTATGATAATTCAAATAACAAGCAAGAGTAATTTTATATAATCATTATAAATATAATTTTATTACTATTGTAAAATAGAATAAAAACCAGTCCCAATATATGACCTACCTATCATTATTCTTAAATTCTAATCATTACCAAAATATCTTAAACAATCGAAATAGTTATGTCTTTAACATAGACGTAAATATTCTATACTTTTTAACTTAACATTTTCCAGGGGTATGTATTCATGTTTCTAAGAAATGTTCACAGCAGTTAAAAGATGCTTTTGTGAAATTAATGTGATACAATTGATACAATTAGTTGTTGTGTGTGTTGTTTGCAAGGCCTGGGCATTGTCCCTAAGCCTTTTTATGCTCAAAGACAGCACTGTACAACTTGAGGAAAAGAGCTAATTCCTGTTTTTACTGGTTAATTGGAGATAAGAATCTAACAAGTACTTTTATGTCTGGGCTAGTTTCGAAAACAATTCTAAGATCTCAGCACCCAGAATACCTTGTATTATAAGGGTGGAATTACCGGCACTTGGTTTCATGAAGTTTTTTTTTTTTAATTTTAATTATGTTTTAAGATGTTTGTTTCACTATGATGTATATCATTCTGCAAATAACTTTAGATATATGTATATATTTCTGATGACAAATAATCTCTAAATATGTACTATTCTACACATAACATTTATATATATATATGACAGACTCCCTCTAAAACTTTTATGTTACTATTTTTGACATTTTCATTTCAAAGGTACAGTCAATTTTTCTAAATGTTTCCTAGAATGAAATAACTAATATTTCAATATAAAGTAGAGTTTATTATTTTCAAGGGAACTTTAGATATACACATGATATTGTAGTAACATTTACATTATATTACTTGAAAAGGTTCTGCCCAAACTCTTCAATATTTGTTTGTAGTTCAGGAGAGAGAGGAAGTTAATTCATACTGATTAGGAATTTGCAATGCTTCAAAAAATCTATTCCATAATTTGTTATAAGCACATAGTCAAGCTACCTGATATGGTTTATGGTTTTTTTGTTTATTTGTTCAAAATTTCAATATGGATGCATGCACAGTGGTAACATGAAAATTATTAATCTAAAGACAAATAATAGTAAAATCATAGACATATAAACGACTTTCAATAATTAGCACTTATGATGCTAATAATAATTTGGGTGGAGAGGATGATGACCACAGTGTAGCCTGATAATGACGATGTTGTGATTGACAAGGAAAAAAAAAACTTTAGATATCTTGGAAGCTAAATTTCCCACGTTGAATGCTAGTTATAAACAGCGTTGGATTACATACAATAACAATAACAAGAGGAAGGCTGGGAAGGTGGCTCAGTGTCAGAGTGCTGGCCTTGCCTACATGAGGCTCTGGGTTTGATTCCTCAGCACCACATAAGCAGAAAAAGCGGGAAGTGGCACTGTGGCTCAAGTGGTAGAGCTCTTGCCTTGAGCTGAAGAGCTTAGGGACAGGGCCAGGCCCAGAGACGAGGCCCCATGACGAACCAAAAACAAAACAAAACAAAACAAAACCAGAATAAAAAGAGGAGAGTTTCAATATCAAGAAATACAATCAAATAAACAGGCAGAGACAGTAAAAACCCTAATGTTATTCCAGCAGTCTTTCTAAGGTATACTCACTATTCTTGGTGGTATTATTTGCTTACAAATAAAATCATTTATTTCCATATTTTGATTGGCTACGATGTAGATTTCAACTTAATGTGATTAGTTCAAATAACATTCTCAGATAGATACTTTTCCAATGATATATTAAGAGTATGTTCTTCATTACAGCTGTAAATACATGACAAAATTTACATAATAATACTTACATATCTGCAGTTACCATAAAAGGACACAAGCTGCAGAAGTTAAAATTTATTTTTATTTCTGCATGAAACTATTTCTGACTTTGTACCAACAAACTGAATTTGACTCTTTCCTTATTTGCAAGCTAAGGCAGGAAATGTAAGGACTGTTTACTTTCTTTTGCCTTGCTCTAGAATTCAACAAATATATTCTTCAATATTTCTGGTAGATTATACCCATTTACAGATGAGAAATGTAAGACCAATAGTCAATGCTGTGAGTAAATAATGGTAGTAGAATTTTTGTCTGAGTTCTTCACAAGGAGAGTCATTTGGTGATGGAGAGGACCAATATAAAAAAGACTATGGGGGAAAATGCATAATTTGTAAAGAATTGTTTTAGGATTGAATGACTGGTGATGAGTATTTGCAATAGGCTGGTGTCAGGGGCATAAAAAGGAGTACATAGAAATTACATTAGTGACAGAAACTGAGAAAATCTTGATCATTCATCTTATCTAATGGATCGAGGTAGGGTAAGAGTAAATCTAAAGCTTTTACACATCTCTGTCTCCTAACTGTGTTAGTTACATTCTTGGTGATAAGGACTACAGGTGGAAAAGATGGATTTAGAGGAAAAAAACTCACTGATAGTTCTAAGGTTTATGTTAAAGAGATGCAAAGATAGGTCTGTTTGGACATCATCAAAATATTCACGACCATGAATATGAAAACTAATAATAAAATCAGGGACATTATTAAAGGGAAGAGGAAAAGGAAAGTTCTGACGAAAGTGTGAACAATGTGAGTACCAGTGTGGACAAGATAGGAGGAAAGCGATAAATAAGGAAACAAAAAAGTAATAAACACAGATTTACAGAAGAAGGGGAAGGAAAGAATTTTCAGGAAGATATTGAAGGAAATCTACTATTTGGATTTGAAAAGTAAAAGAACATAGACAAGTTCAATAAGAACAGTGTTTTGGTGAAAGTCATATTGATAAAATGTTGAGATATGAATGTGAATACATAAAATTCTGGATCCATTAATTTAACAGATCCTATTGATTCTAAATGTTGGGAACAAATGCTTAAATCCTGACCTCAGAAATGTTATACAGATATAAATATCATTAACTTTTCTTAGTGATATTCTGTGAATATTTTTGAAAACTTTATTTAGCCAGGAGATTATAGATTGAACTACAGCACAACCAAGCCTAATTTGTCCTACAGTTCCAATTAGTGATCCATCTGTCCATATCAGTTTGGGATTTTATTGAAAAATATTTAGATATGTTTGGATATCTTATCAGCCTACTCATTATAAATGTAGGACAAGTAAAACCAAGTATTAGGTTGAACATACAGCTTTACTGATGTGACTAAAGACTCCTGGAATTGATTCCTCTTTAGAACAGAAAATGCCTCAATAGCCATTGACACATCATAACTTCCATATAGACTATTGAAATCTAATTCTTGTTAGGTATATCTCCATGGTGTGTGAACAAATCTGGCACAAATTCTTATATGTAGGAAAATGTTCTTATAAAACGTTCAGACATTACTCTCACCACTAGGATTAAATGAGTAAAAAGATAAGATATTTTGATTTAATGTCTTTCTTTCACTTTCTCATGCACATTGTCAAGGAGTGAAGGATTCTGATTTAAAAATAATACAATCTTACCTTGTATTAACACAACATCTAGGATCTAATGTTAATTCGGATACTTACTAATTAGCTCCAAATTTTGTGGATATTTATATTTCTCCTGGGTAAACTAATGAACTCCAGGAAAATGTCCCTAAGGAGCCTTTCAATTCTAATATCACTGTTTGTCTCAAAATGTTTTAAATTTTACATCCTTTAATGTGGGCATAGGGTTATATTGTGGAACTTTTCTTCTCAGAGAGTTAGTATTACCCTATTGCTTAACATGGACAAAGTACCTTTATACATAGACTGGGCCTGTACAAATAAAAAGTGGTAGTTGAACAATGTTCTGAGCAGTTTGTATAGATGAAATGGAAATAGAGCAACTATGAACTCAAAAGGAATATGCAAAGAAGACAAAGGCACAAAGTAGAATGTGCCAAGGAAAGCTGAATTACAATTTCAAATAATGTGCTCAGGTGTGAGTGTGTGTTCAAAGTACAGGTTCAGACAATATTAGTTGGATATCTTGGGTGGAAAACTGCTTTAAACTATTCTGGGCTAATTGTACAAGTAGAAGCCCCTAACTCTGAATCTAATCAGCCACAACATCATCAACTTAGGGACAATTTTCCAAGTACAAAGTGAGAAAAAAAGGGCTGATCACAATTAGTGTTCAAGTTGAACCAATTGCAATCACATAACTTTTCTTATAAATGTTCATTTATTTTGGAGCATTAACTAGGGAAAAGCCAAGTAAATATTTTGCATGTACCTAAATTAAGTGGGACGTATTATATTGGTCTCTCTTTAACTTGGAAGTTATAGATTATGTCTTTTTATTCTCTAACTAGGGACAATGATTTGCTGTCAGTTATTTTCTTCTCTTACCCTTCTTTTGCCCTTCCACTTACATAATTATTATTTAAAGAGACATAATTGAGCTTGCATTTCTAAATTCTTCAAAATTATCTGAACTACTTCATACTTCTGGCAGCCTCCTATATCTTTCTCAAGGGAAATATTTTGTCACTACCACTTTAGTCCTACATGATATTGGATATCTTCCTGCCTAATTCAGTGCAAGATATACATTAGACTCATCCTATATCTCAACACTTGTACCACCATAAAATATTATCTTACTTAGAAATCATGATATTACTATATCTGGTGTAGTGGAATCTGTCATTTTTGAATGGCCTTAAGTGATATTTACATGCAATCATGTTTTTAACCAATATGCCACTAAGTAGAACGAATTGACAAAATGTGTTTTATATATATACGGAGTAATTCTCTGCTTCCTATTAATAAGGAATTGGAAAGACTTGGAAAAATCCTACAAAGAAAAATAAGCAAGACACAAAGAAACAGATTCCATGGTTTCCCTCATTTGTAATAACTAGGAAATAGTTATTAATAATAATATTTAATAATAAATAGGAAATAGTCCCAGAAGATGAGTAGAATGGCTCAATAGCTAGGTATAAATGACCATATAAAATGATGCTGAGCAAAATAATCTGCTAGATATGGAAAGAGAGGTTTTTCTTTGTGGATGTTGTTTTCAATATACTATGTGATTTCTTTTTTCTTTTGTGTTTTCCCCTATGGTTTGTCCACTGTTGTATTTGATTTAGTATCCTGTGTAGTCTATATACATTTGTCTTCATTTGGCAAGGGAAGCAGAACAATAAAATGGCGAGACAAAGGACAAAAAGTAAACCAATGCAATAGCCATACTCACAGGACAACATGTTGGAAATTTACATTACAACATGTGAGGGGTATTGGGGTAAAGAAAAGTGTGAGAAAAATGAGGGAGGGGGTAAAAATTTTGACATGTTATGTATTCAATACCTTACAATTACTGCAACCCTTTCTATATATGACCTTAATAAAATTAAGTTAAAAATGAGCTACATAAAATATAATTTCACTGTATTGGTATAGTAAATATTATTCTATGTGTATTACCTTTTGAAAAAATGAACATTTTGGCTGCTAACTTGAATTAGCTCTTTCTTTATCAGAGGGACATCAACTGGAATGTTATCAAACTATACAATATTTTCAGAATATACTTGCCATTGCTTTGAAAAAACATTATTTTAGTATTGTCTCATACTAAAACAGAAAACAGTTCAATTCTATGGAAACTCCTAAATGAAAACTGACTAATTGTTAAGAAGACAGAATATATCTGTTCCTCAACATTCCTAAGACTACTAACTACTCATTTTCAAATTCTGAACATGCCATACCAGAGACATTCAAAATAGTACCTGTTTGCATTTTATTTAATTCTGCAATAGATGCAGTTTTCAATGAGGCATTACATATTTAAAAGCCAACAGAAAAAATAGACACGTTCTTGTAGAGGATAAAACTATGAAGTATCTATAATAATTAATTCCTTTCTTTTTTTTTTTTTTGGTCAGTCATGGGGCTTGAACTCTGGGCTTGGGCGCTGTCCCTGTGCTCTGCAGCTCACGGTGAGCGCTCTACCGCTTGAGTCACAGTGCCACTTCCAATAAATAATTCCGTAAGACTAAACATTTGTTCATCAGAGTAAGCTATTATTTCTATAACAATCAATCCCAAGTTTTTATGCCGTAAAGTCATCCTAGCCCAACAATTTACAACTTGTAAGGTGTGCCTTAAAATTCCCTAAATTCACATCATGACTGCTTTGTCACTATTGTGAAAAAATACTACACTTCTGCTAATGTCATGTCCTTCCTATTGTGGAAAGAATAGTACACTAAACTTTCATATATCATTTTCCCCGCAGTGTTTTTCTTGAGTTCAGAACACTTGCAAATATTATTTATTTTTATTTTTATTTTTATTTATTTTAGTATATATATATATATATATATATAATCTATCATAGATATTCAAGAGATCTGTATATCTTAATATTAAGATTTCAAGATTATGGTTGAAAGCCCACCCAGGCAAGAAATTTCCTTGGATTCTTATCTCCAATAAACTCATAAGGAAAAGCCAGACCCAACTGGCACTGAGGTTCAAGTGGTAGAGCAATAGCTTTGAGCAAAAACAGGCTCAGGGACAGTGCCCGAGCCCAGAGGTTAAGCCCTAGGACAAACCAAACAACAAAAACAAAATAAAAACAAACCTCAAACGTAGCATTTGTCTCATTGTATACAGAGGTACATAATTAAGGAAATTTCTTCCTGTGATATGTATAGGTAGAAAAAAAAAGATGTCACCCAATTACTCTTCATACCATGTTACACCAAAGTCTCAAAAGATTGCTCTGTTTCTATATTTATAAATTAATACAATCAATTTGTTTTCTATTTGTCTAGATTATTCACATTATCATTTTACACATGAACTGTAGGAATTATCTATTAACTAATTTCTTATTATACCTCACTTGAAAGACTACTCTAGACAATTAGAATGCAGAATCATTTGTGAATTTGTAAGTTAAATCTTTTACTTGAAAATAATTTTGTAGTATCCTATAGAATATTAAATTACAAACAACAATATCTATTTTAAATCTAAATTCTAATTTAGCCAGGTCTAAAAAGTCCTACATAAAATGAACTTTCCTATTTCTCCAGGCTTAAACTTTTGTAATCCTTCATCATTTCTTTGGAATTTAACAGATTGATGCTTACTTTTTCAAATTTTTGGTTCAGAATCATGAGCTCTTTTGCATCTAGAAATGATCTGTAATTAAGACAACATTTAAAACACAACAGAGGATTATATATGAGTTGCATTTCTATAGGAAACTTGACTTCTCAAAACATAATGAAAAAATTAGCCCAAATTTCCAACTGTATATTCCTTTCTTGTTTATTTTTATTCCTTTCTTGGTTGGTTTTATTGAGAAAAAATTATTTTCTGCTAGTTCGCCAGAGTTTCTGATCATCTCAAGTAACTTGGGAGTGGAGTCCATGGAGTCCATTAAATACAAGATCATGTCATCTTCATGTTTTTTTTTTTCTTCTTGTTTTCTTTTTTTTAATTTATTAGTTTTTCTTGTGAAAATACTGTACAGAAGGATTAAAATTACCTGGGCAAGATAATGAGTACATTTCCTGTCAAGCATTGTAGCATTCTAATTTGTTTCCCTTATACATCCCTTTCCATCTACCTCCCTTGCTCCCACCCAATCCTCCTTCCCCCCACCAAAGTTGTAAAGTTCGATTTCTACATAATGACTTGTACATCTTATTGTTGCAATGGGTCCACCTGTATCCATAGTTAAACTATTGGTTTTTGCCATTCGGTTCCAGAAATTATACCGACATCAAATACAGTTAAACAGGGGTTATACCATGGGGGAGGGACATATAAAGCAACAAAGAAATAAACTTATAAATGTGTTAGAAACAACCCCATGAAAGAAAAAAAATTGAATACATATCTTAGCTTTCATTTCCCTAACATCAACTTATCTGACCTATTCTTATTGACTCAGACATATTCTAGTTACTGCAAATAAGGAAGACCATGGGACCTATGTTTCTTTGGGTCTGGCTTACTTCACTTAATATAATTTTTTCCATGTCTTTCTATTTCCTAACAAATGGGGCAATGTCATTCTTTCTGATGGAGGCATAGAATTCTGTTGTGTATATATACTACATTTTCTTGATCCATTCATCTACTGAAGGGCATCTGGATTGGTTCCATATCTTAGCTATGGTAAATAATGATGCAATAAACATAGTCTTGCTGGAAGCTTTAGTGTGGTCTTGTTTGTGAACATTTGGGTAAATGCCAGAAAGTAGGATTGATGGGTCATAGGGGAGCTCTATGTGGAGTCTTTTGAGGAACCTCCATATTGCTTTCCAAAGTGGTTGAACAAGTTTACACTGTCACCAATAGTGCAGTAAGGTTCCCTTCTGTCCACATTCCCTCCATCGTCTGTTGTTATTAGAGTTCTTGATTATAGCCATTCTAACTGGATGAGGTGGTATTTCAATGCTGTTTTGATTTGCATTTCTTTCATTACTAAACAGCATTTCTACATGTGTTTATTGGCCATCCTTCATTCCTCTTCAGTGAAATTTCTCGTTAATATTTAGACCACTTATTTATTGGGCAGTTGTTTCTTTGAAGATTTGTTGTTGGGGGATTTAATTTTTTGAGTTCCAGGTATATTTTAGATATGAGACCCTTGTCCATTGTATGGCTAGTGAAAATGTTCTCCCAATCCATGGGCTTTCTAGTGATCTTGCTAGCTATGTCCTTTGCCATGCAGAAGCTTTGCAATTGCATGCAATCCCATTTGTCCCATTTGTCTTTGATTATTTTGTGTTTCTGGATCTCTATTAAGAAAATTTCAGACTGTGCCAAGGAGACCTAGAGTTTCTGCTATTCCATCCTGTAATATTTTCAGAGTGTCTGCTTTGACTCTGAGGTCTTTGATCCATTTAGAGTTGATTCTGCTGCAGGGTGATAAATAAGGATCTAGTTTTAGTTTTCTACAAGTAGTTAACCAATTTTGCCAGCACCATTGGCTGAAGTGCCTGTCTTTCTTCCATTCTATTTATTTAGCTCCCTTATTGAAAATTAGATGCCTATGGGACTGTAAGTTCATTTCTGGGTTTTCAATTCTATTCCATTTGTCATCTTGTATGTTTTACTTCATCTTTACCTGTTTGGATTTCCTTTAAGTTTGCATCTTGTCTTATTATCCCACCTAGCATTCTTATACTAAGTTCAAGAGGAGTGGAGAGAGCAGACATCCTTATCTCTTTCCTGAATTTATGAGAAATGACTTTAACTTTTCACCATTAAGTATAATGCTGGCTGTAGGTTCGTCAAGCCTTAGCCAAAAGAACAGTACTGGAGCAATATCCAAATTTCAAACTAAAGCGAAAAGCCATAGTAATAAGAACATCTGGGTACTGGCACAAGAACAGTCCTAAGGACCAATGGAATAGGACAGAAGACTCAGAAAAGAACCAAGTGACCTATAGCCTCTTAGTCTTTTACAAAGGAGCTAAAAAATAGAATGGAAGAAAGACAGCCTTTTCAATAAATGGTGTTGGCAAAATTGGTTAAACACCTGTGGAAAACTAAAGCTAGATCCATATATATATATATATATATATATATATATATATATATATATATATATATATCAGTCTGCATGAGAATCAAGTCCAAATGGATCAAAGACCTCAAAATAAAAGCAGACACCGTGAAAACATTACATGAAAGATAAGAGAAACTCTAGGGCTCTTTAGCACAGGCCAAAATGTTCTTAATAGAGAACCAGAAACAAAACAAATCAAAGAAACGTTGGAGAAATGGGATTGCATGAAACAGCAGAGCTTCTGCAAGGTAAAGCTCATAGATAGAAAGATTGATAGAAAGCCCACTTACTGGGAGAAGTTCTTCATGGGTCATAAAACAGACAAAGTCTTATATCTAAAATATACTTAGAACACAAAATCATAAATCCTCCAACAACAAATCCTCAAAGGAACAACTGCCCAATAATTAAGTGGGCTGAAGACTTAAGGAGAGACTTCTCTGAAGATGAAATAAAAAATGTCCATTAGACCCTTGAAGATATACTCAACTTTTCTAGTCATAAAAGAAATGCAAATCAAAACATTGAAATTTTACTTCACTACAGTTAGAATGGCTATAATCAAGAAATGTAATAATGACAGATGCTGGTGGGGATGTGGCTAAAAGGAAACCCTACTGCATTATTGGTAGGAGTGTAAACTTGTTTAACCACTTTGGAAACCAGTAAGGAATTTCTTCAAAAGACTCCTTGTAGAGCTTCCCAATGACCCAGCAAACCCACTTTTGGGCACTTACCCAAATGATCACAAAGCTACCAACACAACCATGTTTATTGCAGTATTATTCACCATAGCTATGATATGGAACCAACCCCAATGCACCTCAGCAGATGAATGGATCAAGAAAATGTGGTGTACACACACACACACACACACACACACACACACACTGGAATTCTATGCTTCCATCAGAAAGAATGACATTGTTCCATATGTTAGGAAATGGAAAGTCTTGGCAAAAAAATTATATTAAGTGAAGTAAGCCAGACCCAAAGAAATATAGGACCCATGGTTTACCTTGTTTTACCTTTGTTTGCAAGGATTAGAACATGACTAGGACAAGCAGAGAAGATCAAAGGCTAAGAACATATGAACATACAAGCGAAATTTACCCCAAGTCAGAATCACAAGTGGTTTTCCTTTCTTTCTTTGGTTTTTAATATGCTTATAATGCACTATGTGATTCTTTTGTAGGTTCATCCCCCCACGGAATTCCCCTGTTTTCACTGTATTTGATTCAAGTGTTCTGGATCATAAATAGATAGATATATAGATATAGATATATATAGCTATATAGCATATATAGCAAATATATATATATATATATATATATATATATATATTTATAAAATTTGGAGAGTGGAAGGGAAATAGCAGCATACTTAAATGGGGATGCAGATTGACCCATTGTGACAATGAGATGTACAGGACACTGTGTCGAAAATGAATTTACAATGTCAGGCAGGGGTCGATGAGGGAGGAGTTGGAGATGTGGGGAGGGAAAACATGGCAGAGGAAAAACAAAGGAGGAGATAACAATGCTTTAAAAGATATGTACTCATTACCTGATCCTGTAACTCTGAGTCCTCTGTACAGTATTTTTACGTTAAAATATATATTAAAAAATCTCTGCCTGGTGTAGATTTCCAGTGCTGCCCTCGGAATTGCATTTTCTGCCTATTCTGGCTGTGGTTAGGTCCACCTGCCCAATGGATCAGTATTCTTCAAGCCATCTTGGTCCAGAAGTGCGACTTGGATTATCCAGTGGTGGTTAGAACCAGGCCAAGGACAGGACAAAACCACATCCAGGACATGGTTTCTTCATTCCCCATGCAACTAAGATTGCAAGCAGAATTTCTCTGAATTGGGCTCCAGAAAACAATCAGTGAATCAAAAGGCATGTCCACCAAAAACCTCCCTCCGCCCCCCCCATTTCCTCCTTTCTCCCTCCCTGGGAAAGTACAAAATAATTTTGAAGGCTTTGGCACACACAAAAAATGCACACCATCTCCCCTGGTAAACTAGGTTTTAATTCACTAAGTCATGTAAACGGATAATGCTGCATTCATAATTCTGGACAACACCTTCAGGCTGTTCAATGCTTTAATTTTTATTGTTGTTGTTGTTGTTGGTAGGGGGGCCTGACCTCTATGTCTGGGTGCTGTCCCTGAGCTGTTCATCTCAAGGCTAGTGCACTACTACTTCAGACACAGTGCCACTTCCATTTTTTTCTGCTTATGTGGTGCTGAGGAATTGAACCCAGGACCTCATGCATGCAAGACAAACATTCTATCACTGAGTCTCCTTCCAGCCCTAATGGTTTAATTCTTTAAAATTTCTTCTTGTCAGTCATGGGGCTTGAACTCAGGTCCTGGGTATTAACATATCCCTGAATTCTTGAGCTCAAGGGGAGCCCTCTCCCAACTGAGCCACAGGGCCACTTCCTATTTGGAGATAAGTGACTCATAGACTTTCCTGCCAGGGTTTTCTTTGAACAGGTGAATTTTTAAATTATATTTTTTCTAGGTGTTTATTGGTACATTACAGTTTTCTGTAAACCTTTGTCTTCAAGTAATCCAACAGCATTAAATATTACATTTCAGAGTTATCCTTTAGCATATCCATTTTGAAATTATCTTAAGGTGAAATTCTAATTCTTTGTAGTAACAACCCAGTAAAGTCCAAATGGGAAATATGCTAATTTCAGCAGCCTTGCCTCTCATTCCTCTGTTTTTCTCTACAGTATCTTTCCTTGTTTTGGAACAAGTGTCATGGACTGTACAACCATTCAAAAGGAAACTTATTCCATTAATTTAATAGAAAAGGAATCCATCCTGCCTGTATCTCAAGGCAACTTTGAGTATAATATCAATCTAATAATTCATGTCAGTGGATTTTCAGTCATTTCGATAATTTTTTCTTTAACCACTCATTAAAGAGGTTCCAAAAAGCAAGAATCAAAAATCATGTTCTGCTTTCTAAGAACGTTTAAAAAGCTAGTAATTCAACAAGACACATTCTATTCTTCCAAGAGTCTATGGTGAAGAATTTCTCTTTTATCATAGCCCTTACCACTGACCCCTTCCCTTCGAACTTGTAGCTTTGTTCAGTTTTCTTGTACCAGTTTTCGTTTTGGTATTAGCCTCAGTAATCTCCTTGTAGTATTTGACAATGAAATTCCATTTATTTTTAGAGAGCTCAATTCATATTGCCAAAGGCAGAGTAATGAGCATATAATAAAGCATAAACTATTGAATATCATTAACATGATCATATGCAACTGTTTCATAAATTAATATAAGTACCACATAAATGTGCATCTTCGTATACTTTTTAAAATGCAAACTAGTTACATATCTATATCATAAATTAGTTAAGATCACTGGCACAAGAGACTAAGCTAAACTTTTATATCATCCCCAATATTTTTGTCAAATTTTCTTTTCTCATTAACTTTCACTTTAGGGCCTTCTTTTCTTAGCAAAAAGTTATAAGTTGATATACTTGGATTTTAGTCTCCTTTGAGTAACCTCTTTTCTTTCCACCACTAGTTAGTCCCTCATGAAAATACCTGAGGAATAACATCCCATTTTGCGTGCAAGATGAGTACCCAAGTCGACTATCTGTGCCTACTCTTGCCTTGCTTTGTTTAGGAATGTGGTGGCAGAGACAGGGTTGTCAGGGATCAGGTGGCTGGAACCATAGTGTTAAGAATTATGGGTAGCAAAATGAGTAGCATAGAAAGGGAGTACCAGGGAAAGGGTAATTGTGACTGTAATTGCTGAGTTGTAGTGGCAGGAAATTGGGTAGCAGCAACAGCTTTGCAGGGGTTGGGGTAGCTAATACAGGCATCCAGAAAAATTTAGCAGGGACAAACAAGGATAGAGAAAGTGAAAGATAAAAGTTGTGAGACATTGTGGGAATTCTTTGTCTACCCATGCTAAAAACATGGAGGAGGGCTATTTTAAAATAAAACTACAAAAGAAAATTTAAAGTCTTGGTGCAAAAAAATCTGTCCAGGAGTTATTACATTAAACAGAGAATTCAAAATGGTTTTTCTTCATGAATACAGACATCAAAGATATTATCATAGTTATTTCAAAATGCAAATTAAAGGGGAAAATCAGTCAAGAGGAAAAATTTATATTGAATGTTAATATTTAAGAGGAAAAGAAGATCCTAGGTGGCAGACCAAAGGCAAAGCAATATCAGAGCACTATATGGTCAATAATAATTAAGAAACTTTAATTGAAAAATTGAGCTGGAATGTACACATCAGGCAAAGGCAAGCCTACCTCCAACAAAGAAACACCATAATGTATATCTCAGAAAAAGTAACCAAGTTCCTTATCCTTGATTTCAATGATAAATATTACTCGCCTTACACACACACACACACACACACACACACACACACACACACAATATATGCAACAGCTCAATCTACTCACATTAGTTCAACGTGAATCAAAGATCTTCCTGTAATATCTGAAACTCTCAAAGTTTCAAGTCTTACTCTGAAAACATTACAGGACGGAATAGGAGAAACCCAACTTCTCCTTGGCACAGGCCAAAATTTTCTTAATAGAGACCCAGAAATAAAAAAAAAAAATCAAAGACTAATGGGACAAATGGGATTGCATGAAATAGCAGAGCTTCTTCATGGCAAAGGACATAGCTAGCAAAATTACTAGAAAGCCGACGGATTGGGAGAAGATCTGCACTAGCCATACAATGGACAAATCTAAAATATACCTGCAACTCATATCTAAAATATCTAAAATATATCTAAAATATACCTAAAATATACCTAAACCTCAAAAAATTAAATCCCCCAACAACAAATCTTCCAAGAAACAAATGCCCAATTAATAAGTGGGCTAAAGACTTAAAGAGAAACTTCTCTGAAGAGGAAAGAAGGATGGCCAATAAACACATGAAGAAATGCTCAACCTCTCTAGCCATAAAAGATTTGCAAATAAAAACATTGAGGTACCACCTCACACCAGTTAGAATGGCTATAATCAAGAACTATAATAACAACAGATGCTGGAGGGGATGTAGACAGAAGGGAACCTTACTACATTTTTGGTGGGAGTGTAAACTTGTTCAACCACTGTGGAAACAGTATGGAGGTTCCTCAAAAGACTCCACATAGAGCTCCCCTATGACCTAGCAATTCCACTGTGGGGCATTACAAACAAGACCATAGTAAAGCTACCAGCACACCTGTTTATTGCAAAATTATTTACCTTAGCTATGATATGGAACCAACCCAGATGCCCCTCAGTAGATGAATGGATCAAGAAAATGTGGTATATATACACAATGGAATTCTAGGTCTCCATCAGAAAGAATGACATTGCCCATTTGTTAGGAAATGGAAAGACTTGGAAAAAATTATATTAAGTGAAGTATGCCAGACCCAACGAAACATAGGTCCCACGGCTTCCCTTATTTGCAATAACTAGTACATGTCTAAGTCAAGCAGGAAAGGTCAAATGAAGTTGATGTTAGTTGAATGAACCCCAAGATAAGTTTTTTTTCTTTCATGCAGTTGTTTCTAACATATTTATAAGATGATTTCTATTTTGCTTTGTATGTCCCTCCCCCATGGTATAACCCATGCTTTCACTGTATTTGATGTTTGTATAATTTGTGGAGAGGAAGGGCAAAAACAAATCGTTTAACTAGGAATACAGGCGGACCCATTGCATCATTGAGATGTACAAATCATTATGTCGAAAAATGAACTTTACAACTTTGGTGGGGGGAGGAGGGGTTTAGCCATCTACTTTCCAGCTTATCTATTGGTGTAGAAACAATACGTAATACAAAGCAATACAAACCAGTTCTTACTATAAATAATTTTTCTCTGAACATCTTAAAAATAAATTCTGAGAACATGAAATAAAAAATCTCTAAGTTTAAAACAGTCTTCTAGACAAGTTAAAGAATTACTGAGAATATGTATTTTAAGAATAATTTCAGAGAGCTTGAACTCAGGGCCTGGGTTCTGACTCTGAGATTTATTACTCAAGATTAGTGTTGCCACTTTGAGCCACAGTGCCACTTCCGATTTTCTCATGGTTAATTGAACAAAAAAGTCTCACCAATTTTCCTCTCCAGACTGCTTTAAACTAGGATCTAGAGGTCTCAGATCGCTGAGTAACTAAGATGATAGTCATGACCCCTGGCACCTGGCTAGAATAATTGCTTACCTGAGACAGAGACCAGTTAGTATTAAATGTCAATCATGTTTAACTTTGTAAAATTAAGTTAACTGAAATGCTTCTGCTAGAAATAAGGAATCAAATGTGTAGGTGTGTTAAAAAGTTCTTACCAAAAGCCACATATTTTCCTTGTTTTTTTTTTCTTCCAAAATTGTGTACTTTCCAAAATCATACCTTATCTTTCCTTGCTGGTTTCTTTAGTTTATCTCATACATGCCCACAGCTCCTTCAACTATGTTCTTTATGTGAAAGCTTGGAAATATCTATTTTCAGTCCAAACTCCTTGTATGCACCTCTCATCCATATATTCAACTACCATAAAAACTTGTGAAACAGTAATCATCTCTTATCATTACTGGATATTAATGTGTAAGTAAAATTTAAGAAAATAATGAATAGCAGAAATAAATATAACATGATTTCAAAAGTAATGCTAAACATAAATACAACGTTGATTATTTTCTGAGCAATTTAATAAAAACCTCAAGGAAAAGAAATCAACTTTTTTGAGTGCTGATATTATGGTTTAAACTCAGGACCTTACCTTGTTACTTAGGCATTTTCCCTCAAGGGTGGTGCTCTGTATTTGAACGACAGCTCCCTTTCCAACTTTACTTGTGGGATTATATAGAGATAAGAATCTCATGGAATAAAAATCATTTGTGTCTCTATCTTGGGGTTCATTTCACATAACATCTTCTTATATGGTCATATGGTACCATGTACTAGTTACTTCAAGTAAGATTAACCATAGGACCTATGGTTATATGAGCCTGGCTTATTTCACTTAATACAATTTTTTCTGTGTCTTTCCATTTCCTAGCAAATAGGGCGATGTCATTCTCCCTGATTGGAGGCATAGAATTCCATTGTGTGTGTGTGTGTGTGTGTGTGTCACATTTTCTTGATCCATTCATCTACTGAGGGGCATCTGGGTTGGTTCCATATCTTAGCTATGGTAAATAATGCTGCAATAAACATAGTTTGCCGGTAGCTTAGTATGGTCTTGTTTGTGAACATTTGGGCAAATGCCAAAAATTGGATTGCTGGATCATATGGGAGCTCTAAGTGGAGTCTTGGAAAAAATTATATCAAGTGGAGTAAGCCAAACCCAAAGAAACATAGTTCCTATGGTTTCCTTTATTTGCAATAACTATTATATGTCTCGGACAAGCATAAAAGTTCAAAAGCTATGTACATAAGACCAGATAAGATGTTGTTAAACGAAATGAACCCAAAGATAGGGTTTATAATCTACCATGTGTTTTTTTTCTTTTTATGTTCCTCCCGCATGGTATAACCCCTGTTTTCACTGTATTTAATATCTGTGCCCTGCATCTTGTATACACCATTCTCTAGCTTGGGGAGGGGAAGGGAAAAACAAAATAGTTAAATAGTGATACAGGCTGACACATTGTAACAATGAGATGCACAAGACTCTAAGTTGTAAAAGGATCTTTACAATATATGCAGGGAAGAGGGGAAGGGAGGAGAGGGGAGTGTAGTTGTAGAGGAGGGAGGGGAGGGTTAGGGCAAAAAGTTCAAGACCTCAAATAAATAAAATGGACTAGAAGTATGACAGAAGTAGTTGAGCTGCTTGGTGCTATACAGACAAAATCCTATCTAGCAAGCAGAGAATTCCTGAATAGAATCCTAGTAATATTCCTTTCTTCCACCAAAAAGCCTAAATAATTTTGTCCTATTTGAACATCTAATTTCAAGGCCACTGACAAATCAAGATGGTGATATTTTATTAAAAATTAGGTATTCAAAAGAAAGAAAATTCTTTATGTTTTGAAAAAATTGAAAAGGAAGGAAAATGCATGTGATTTTTGTTAGCTCCATAATTTTTGAAAACATAAAATGTACTCAAGTATTTAATATATATCCATATGTGTGCATATATCCATGTATGCATAAATGTGTGTATGTATATAATCATATATATACATACATATATATGTATGGTTCATCTCTTTTCTGTGTAGCAAATGGTACAAATGAATCTGTACAATCACTACTCAAAGGCATGAATAGACAAAGAGAATAAGCAGAGAACTCATACTCAGTAATCTATGGTTATCCCATAACCCTGAAGATCTTTTACACCAGTCTGCATGTGCCAGTTAGTGCAGAACAGGGACAATAAGATGCCAATGAGATACCAGGCAGATGACATGAGAAATGAGAGATAAAAATGGTACTATATTCTTTTTGATGCGTAAGTAGAATTTCCAGTGTGTGTGTGTGTGTGTGTGTGTGTGTGTGTGTGTGTGCCAGTCCTGGGGTATGAATTCATGGCCTGGATGCTATCCCTAAGTTTTTATGCTCAAGGCTAGCATTCTACTACTTGAACCACAGCTCTGTTTTTTTTGGTGCTTAATTGGAGAAAAGAGTCTCATATAGACTCCTGCCTGCACTTGCTTGCAGTTATAATCTTCAGATCTCAGCATCCTGAGTGCTAATATTACAAGGGTGAGCCACCACCACCTGCCCTCTACCTCTTAGCTATAACCTCGGCCTTCCTCTGAGTTCCCGAAGTGTATGTCTCACCAAACTCATATTTTTTTTGCCAGTGTTGTGGCTTGAACTCAGAGTCTGGGCATGTTCCTGAGCTGCTTTTGCTCAAGGCTACATTCTATCACTTAAGCCACAGTGCCACTTTTCCCTTTTTCTATTTATGTGGTACTGAGGAATCCAACCCAGAGCTTCATGCTTGCTTGGTAAGCACTCCACCACTTAGCCACATTCACAGACAAGGGATTACTTCTAACAGGAACTATGAGGGTGGGATTCATTGGCATACTCTTTTCAGCACAGAAATCGCTGGCCATTTCATATCTTTGCCAGAATTTGGGACCAGTGTGAGACTCGGCAATGAGGAATGATGAATGAGTGATAGCCACTAGGCCTCAGAGATCTAGGCTCACGTCCTACAGAGGGATAGGGAATATGGAGCAAGAACTTTTCACAACTGCTACAGCCTAGGAACAATGGTCTCCCTGGAGGCAGCGGGTGTCTGCTAGATGTCCCAATGAGACACCTCTGCCAGAACATAATGTACCCATTGCATACCCCAGCCAAGGCAAGCCTTCTGAGCTTCAGTTATTAAATGGCAGAGAAGGATGCTTTGTTCACGCTACTGGCTCATGCTTAGTACTCTCTGAGGGCTTGTCCCAGCTTGCCCAGGTTGGGGGTCTGGTCATGGGCAATCTGCTGAATGCCCATCATACATAATCCATAAATACAGAGAGACATGGAGTTACTGCCTTCTTTTTTTTTTTCCCTTTGGCAAGACTGAGGTTGAAATATGAGCCTAGGCCCTATCACTGATCTCCTCTTTCTCAAGGGTAGCTCTCAGCCCTTGAGCCACAGCCACAACCCATGAGGATATTTTCCTGTGATCTCTTAGAAATAAGAGTGTTGTGGACTTTCCTGCCCTAGCTGAATTTAAATTGGCATTCTCTACATCTCAGCCTCCTGAGGAGCTAGGATTACATACAGGAGCCACTGCCACCTGACTTTCTTTTCTTCTTGTTGTTCTTTTTTTAATCGTGACAATCTGAAATCTTCAGTGTCATTCCAATGGTTTGCATGCAAATAAACTTCCTAGGCCTGGAGTACGAATGTCAGGACTGCCACACACAAATGGAGGGAGACCCTGACAAACTCATTCCTATTTATGTGAATCCTAGTGGAATGTTATAAAAAGAATTAAATTTGCAATTAATTCATGATTCTATTTTAGAAAGCCACACAAAAAGTATTGGATGTATATCTTCCATGGCAGAGGTTGGTGTGCTAAGACTGTGACCACACTTATGGATGGAGCATTGTAGGCTGTGAGTTGAAATCCTAGCATTGCCAAAAATTTATTCATGTATTAAGAAGCCACTTTAGACACATTATTTTCTGAAAAAATATCCTGGGTCTCATAATGATGTATACTTCATATGCAAATATATCCTGTGTGATATGATATAATAAATGAAATGTTATATGTATAATAATACTAAATGAATAAGTGTAATAAACGTCATATTCATTAAACTAATGTATGAATTTTTCCAGTGCTGGGGCTTCAATTCGGGCCCTGGGAACTCGTCAGAATTTCTTATCTTCAAGGACGGTGAGCTTACCCTTCACCCACAGAGCCACAGAGATACCCAGATGCTGAGTTCAAATCCCAGGCCTGCCAGAAAAATGGTGCAAATTCCAAGCCAGGGCCTTATTTTATTTTATTTTTGCTAAGCACGGGGCTTAAACTCAGGTCTTGGCATCTCTGCCACAGCTACCCTGGGATCCTAGAACCCAAGTTCAAATGTCGGGGTTTTCAAGAACTAAAATAAAAAGGAGAAGGATAAAATGGAGAAATTCAACAAGGTGGTTTTACATTTTTTTTTCCTTTGCGTTGTGACCATTCTGCGTGTAAATAACAAGGCCCTGAAAGTGTACATGACATTGCATGTTGATATTTGGCTGGCTATTAGGGAAGCCATAGCCAAAACCTAACTTAGGCCTGGAGGTCGAATCCCTGGACTGCCTCTAAGTATTGGCATGAGATTCTAAGAAACCCATGCCCATGTACATACATATGAATGGAATTTTATAAAAGTAACAAATTAGTAATTAGTGTATGAGTATACTATAAAATTATACACAACAATTATATTACATTGACTAATTGTCAGTTAATACTTTACTATGTATTCAACCATGATACTTAAAAGTGGAAGGAATAATTTGAATGTCAATAATGGGTAGCAATATAATATATGTAATTTCATACTATACAGACACCTTTCTCTTGTTTTATACATATATATGTATATATATATGTGTGTGTGTGTGTGTGTATATATGAATATATATATATATATATGTGTGTGTGTGTGTATATATACACATAAACACACACACACACACATACACACACACACACACACACACATATATATGTATATATATACATATATGCCAATCTACACATTTATCTGTTCATACATTTGTCACTCCTGGGGCTCAGTGGTATAATGATGGCTAGTACACACAAAGCCCTGGATTCGATTCCTCATTACCACATGCACATAAAAATCCAGAAGTTGTGCTCTCGCTCAAGCAGTTGAGCATTAGCTTTGAGCATAAAAGCTTAGGGACTGTGTCTAGACTCTTACTCAAGGTCCAAGATGGGCATGAAAAAAAGATTGAATGTTGTGACTGCAACTCTATAAGGATAGGACTTCAAATACCTCATCACAGAGCAAGCCATGAGTGGTGCTGACAGCTGCCATCTAACCTGACTTAGTCAGAGGTATATGACTACAACTCAGCCCCACAGAACCAGATGCTGCTGGCTTGCTCACTCCTGTAATCCAAGATTCTAGGGGGCTGAGATCTGACACTGGTGGGTTTACAAAACAGCCCTGGCAGGATTTGTGTGAAACTCTGATTGTGTATCAAAGTGATAGATATCTAACCTTGAGGAAAAGATCTTTGGACAGTACCCCCAACATTTTAGTGTAATCCCTGTGGCTGACTCCCCTTCCCCCAAAAATACTCCTCTGAACCATTAGATGTGAACTTTGTGCAGTTTGTGATGTGTTTCTGAAAGAATGGTGATACTGATGAAAGCATCCTAATACTGATGACAGCTTGTGGGATACATCTATGTGATTAGTGTGTCCTGGGGTGTTGGGGCCCTCATGGGGTGCTGTGGGCTGAGTCCTGCACAGGATGCTATGTGCTGAGTCCTTTGCAGGGTGCAGGGTGCTTAGCTCTGTATTGGGTGCTGGGTGCTGTGTCTTTCACAGGGTGCTGCATGATGAGTCCTGTAAAGAGGGTTATTTGGAGCCGGGCACCAGTGTCTCACGCTTGTAATCCTAACTACTCTGAAGGCTGAGACTTGAGGATCGTGATTCAAAGCCAGCCCGGGCATGAAAGATGCTGAAATTCTGATCTCCAATAAACCACCAGACAAGTGGAAATATCGCTGTAGCTCAAGTGGTAGAGCACTAGCCTTGAGCTGAAGAGCTGAAGGACAGAATTCAGGCCCAGATTTCTGCCTACATTTAATGAATGTGATTGTTTAAATGCTACATAAAGTATTGATTAAAATCGATCAATATCCTTTACTAAAATTGTGTATAATTTTATCCTAGAATCATTCAAGAACTGTCCATTCAGTCATAACATACATCACATTCCATTGGTATTCATATAGATAGTAATGAGTTTCTAAGTATCTCCTGCTTGGAGGTGGCAGGACCAGGATTTGAACTGTGGGCGCCAGTTCCCACCATTTTAACCTGTGGATAGGGAACTCATTTGTCTGTCCAAAAACAGCAAGATTAATGATTAGGCAGGCACCAGTGGCTCTCAGCAGTCCTCCTTGATACTTACAAGTCTGTGATGGGAGGATCATGGTCAAATCCACCCTAGACAGGAAAGTCCTTGAGACCCCTGTCCAACTTCAGTGCCAACAAAGACAGAAGTAGAGCAGTGTAGCTCTTGTGGTAGAGGGCTAGCCTTGAGCAAAAGCAGCTCACAGACTGTGCCCAGATCCTGAGTTCAAGGTCCGGGACTGGCAACAAACAGACATACACAACAATCTGTGCAGCCATCCAGCTAAAGCAGGTCATCCTCCTGTCCCCAACAGAATTAGAAAGAGTTCCCTGGGAAAGGGGCTGGGGGAGCATCTGTCATCTTGACACTGACCATGCTGCCTACATCACAGGATTCCAGCCACACTTCATTCTTTCATTGCTCTTTCTGACCAATGGGCTACAAGAATGGTGGCCACCCCACATTCCATGTTGCCAAGCATCAAGATTCCCTCTGTTGGTTGAAACCACCACCAGCAGTTGAGGAAGGTAGAGGTGGCTGAGTGGTGAGCTAGAGACATGAGGCAACTTTGGAGTAGAGTAGGAAATTGACGTCCTTGTCAGTGAGTGGGAGAATAGAGGATTTCCCAGAGCCTAGAAATGTGGCCAGCCCACCTTTCCCATTCCAGTGCTCAGATGTCTGAAACAACAAGACTCCATGAGAGAGCTGCGGGCAAGAAACTACTGCCAGAACACTGGCAGAAGAATCCTCCCCTTAGACTTGCAACATTCAAAAAAACACCGAACATGAAAAAGGGAGGGATCCCCAAAACAAACGCAACTGGGGAGGGTGATTTATCGGAGGGTCCAGCCAAAGGTGATGCTGACTGGGGGTCTCCCCTGCCTTTGGACACAGTCACAGCCAACAGGGACAAGAATATCAAGGGTTACGATACCACCAAGGATCTGCAGAGGCGCTAGCGACACATGGTGCCCACTCTGGACTGCAGCAAAAGAGGAAAACCAGGCACTCTGTGCCAAGATCTAACCACTGAAGCAGGAAAAGACAGACCTGCAGGATCGACTGGAGAAAGAGAGGGACAAGATAGATGAGGTGCACGAAGAACCAAAAACAGAGCTAGAGATCCACAAGCCACCCATACAGAGGTTGGTTTCTGCAGAAAGTGATTTACAATCTGCAACGGCCTAAGTGAAGCAGGTGGGCCAATGACAGAGAAATGGAGCAAGAAGTTCTCACCTGCCACCTGCAGGCCGCAGAGTGGCACATGGTGGAGTTCGAGATGGCTGCTTCTGCCGTCACTGCTGCACAGAAGGAGATCGAAATGTTCTTTGAACAGCTGAATGTTGTGACACTTCAGCTCGAGGAAAAGACCAGAAGCTTCAATGACCTGGAGCAAATGAACACAGTGTTGCAGGAGAAACTGGAAGCACTCTGGACACAGAAGAGTAACAGGAAGAACAGAATCTGCAAGTTCCAACAAGTGCTGGTGGGGCAGGAGGTACTGAAGAGACTACTGGATAACCTGAGCTGTATGGTGACCTCAGAAAATCTGGAGAGAGACACCTTCGCAGAGAACCTGTGCATTGAGAGTTCCTCATGGAAGGAGGAGGCTCAGTGGCTGACTGACCAGGTGAACCAACTGACAGAGGAGAAGGAGAGAAGGGAGAGGCAGGTGCTGGACCTAGAGAATGAGCTGGGGGAACTGAGAAGGAAGCTGATAGAGCCATCTCAGGCTGAGCAACAGTTGCAGGCCCAGGCCTACCACACGCAGATGGAGTTGAAAAACCTGGAGGAGCTAGGTCATATCCAGGTCAAGGAAAACCAGAAGCTCTGTCTCTAGAATGCGGAGCATTGGAACAACTATGGAGACTGGAGGATAAGGCCCACAGTCGACAGGAGATCCCTGAGACCCCCATGATGCGCATGTGTGTGTGACCCATAGCCAGAGGAATAGCTGGCCCTGCTGTGGGATGCTCTCCACAGGGTGATCGGAGAGATGGAGGAGCTCACCAAAATCCTGAACTCAGAGCATCAGGTGAAGAAACATCTGTGGGAACAGCTAGATCACTTAGAGGAGAAGATAGAGGAATGGAAAGAGGTGTCCAAGAGAGAGAGCCATGTGGCTTGGGAGCTGCAGGAGCAGCAGGAGCAATCCCTGGCCCAGCTGCAGGAGCTCAGAGCCACCTGTCAGCAGCACATTGCCTCCAATAAGCGGCTGAACTCTGAGAAGGAGGCCCTGTAGCAGCACCTGCAGAAGCAGACCAAGCTGATGGATCAGCTGAAGCAAGTGCAAGGCCAAACCAACTAGGGGGGCCAGGTGGTGCGCCCAAAGTGGCAGGACATGCTCAAGTGCTGGGAAGCACCCAGAGCACAGGAGGAGTGCCTGCAGGCCCAGCTGGGCTTCCTGGCTTTCCCTAGGGAAGGGAAAGCCATGAGCCCTGGAGAAGCAAAAGGTGAGGAGGTAACTCCCCCAGACGTGACCAAGCAGAGGCTGGAGACATCCCCCAGACGGAGAGGGATTTGGCTCTGCAAGCGCTCTCGGAGGCTGAGATCCACAGGGGGAAACTCCTGCTACACGAGCGGTGGCCCTGCTGCAGGTGACCAGCCCACCCAGCAGCACAGTGCCAGACAGAGCTGGAGCCACAGGACCCCCGCTCCATGAGCTGCCACCACAGCAGGCGTAGGGATAGGAAGTGGGACACGTGGGCATCCAAGAAGAAAATCTGCTATGTCCATGACCTGCATGATGAGGTGGACTTCCATAGTCCAGCAGATAAGCTCCACCATCGATGCAGTGAGCTGTTGGCACACAACCGCACTGTGGAGGAGTCCCTCATGGGGTATAAAGAGCAGACATTCGTCCGGGATGAGCTGTGTTGGGAGAAAGCTGAGCACATGTGCTGGCTCTCCCAGGAGAAGATGGAGAACAGAGAGCTGCAGAAGCTGCTGTCGCTCCTTGCAGGGGAAAGCACGGACAGCAGGCTCCAGCCCCCTGCCATCACCACTGCTTCAAATACCTCAGGCTCTGTGGTGAGCGAAAGGAGGGAGGAGCAGAAAGGTTTTGAAGATTTGCAACTTCAAGACACCTTGGAAACTGCCAGAGAAGAGGTCGGAGTTCCCGACCCCGTAGATAACTCCCCCATGGAGCACGTCCTGCAGCAGATGCCCCACATCAAGAGTGGTCTGCAACTCGTGGGCTCGGGCAAGGAGTGCTCTCTCCCTTTCTTCCGTAGACTGATCTGGATGATGACTCTCTATATGACATACTGACTTTCAAAAGCCTAGGCAGCCACCAGAAGTAGATGGCCAGATGGCCTTCTCTCAGGCCTTCATCTGCCACGAGATGGGATGGATAAACTGTGGGTAAGGTAGGGCAAAGGCTGCTGGGTTGCAACCCAAATTCAAGGGACATCTAATGTCACATTGGTGGCCAGGGAAGAGACCCATGTTATGCTTATCACAAACAATAAATTGTTTTCAAAGGGAAGAAAAGCCTCCAACAAAGATTCGTTCTTCCAGTCCTGGGTGTTGAACTCAGGGCCTGGCCACTGTCCTTGAGCTCTTATGGTCAAGGCTGGCACTCTACCAGTTGAGCCCCACCTCCCCTTCAAGCTTTTTCTGTATGGAATTGAACCCAGGGTATCAGTCATTCTAGGCAACCATCTACCACTGAGCCACATTCACAGCTAGGATGATTCCTCCCCCCCCCCCCAAACCCATATGGCCATTCCTCAGATAAATAGGAAGTAGGGGCTAGGACGAATATGAAGCACAAGTATTGTTCACACAGAAATACTCCTCTGCCCCCTCTTTGATCCACTTAGTTGAACTTTCTATTCTAACATTTAGGGATGAGAGAGGGAGAAGTGAGTCCCAAGAGAGGAGTACCATGAGCAGTGGCCCTGTGAGCCCCACAGCCTACCTCACACAAGTGGTCCTCTAGATTCTGATCTTACCTGATTCAATTTGGAGTCTACACTATCTCTCCACCACTTCAAGGCTCAGGATGAAATAAAGGCCAGCCCTGACTTCAGCCCACACACAGGGTAGAAGCTCCTAATCCCAGACTGACTTCCCAGAGTTAGGCTGGACCCACCGCTCATCACAATGTTGGCAGTGATGACCTCATGGATGGATTCCAGGAAGAAGGTCTATGGCAAAGAGCAGAAGCAGCAGGGTGAGAAGGGTGGAAGGAGGCAGGGTGATTGCTCTGGGATCTTCCTGTTGGAGCCCTCCCATCAAGCCAGAGCCATGCTGACCCAAAGCATGGCCAAGGCCAGGGTGTGATATCAAACAGGATTCATTTCAGGGACGCAAAGCTGGTTCAATATACGCAAATCAATTAATATTATTCATCACATCAACAGGAGCAAGAATAAGAACCACATGGTTATCTCAATAGATCCAGAAAAAGCATTCGACAAGATCCAACACCCCTTTATGATGAAGGTTTTGGAAAAATTAGGAATCCATGGAACATTCCTCAATACAATAAAGGCTGTATATAACAAACCTACAGCCAGCATTATACTTAAATGTAAAAAACTAAAGCCATTTCCTCTTAGCACAGGAACAAGACAAGGATATCCACTCTCTCCACTTCTCTTCAATCTAGTATTAGAATGCCTAGCTACAGCAATAAGATAAGATGCAAAAATAAAGGGGATCCAAATAGGGAAAGAAGAAATAAAACTCTCCCTCTTTGCAGATGACATGATCTTGTATTTAAAGAATCACATAGACTCCACTCCCAAATTACTCAAGCTGATTCAAAACTTTGACAAAGTATCAGGGTATAAAATTAACCCCCCAAAATCAATGGCTTTTCTGTATGCCAACAATGAGAAAAGTGTGGCTGAAATTAGGAAAGCAACTCCATTTGTAATAGCCCCCCAAAAAAATAAAATACCTAGGAATTAACTTAACTAAAGAAGTGAAGGACCTCTATGATGAAAACTTTAAAATATTGAAAAATGAAATCAAAACAGAACTTAAAAAATGGGAAAACCTCCCATGCTCCTGGATTGGAAAGATTAACATCGTGAAAATGGCAATACTTCCCAAGGCTATCTACAAATTCAACGCGATACCTAGGCTCTATCCCTGAGTTTTCTATTTTTTTTCAATGTATGTCATTTTACTTTTATTTATTTTTTTTTATTGTAAAGATGCTATACAGAGGGTTACAGTTACATGAGTGAGGTAATGAGTACATTTCCTCTTGAACATTGTTACCCCCTCCATTGTTTTCCTCCTACCATCCCTTCTCTCCCTACCTTCCCCGAGGTTCTTTTTTCTAGGTCTTTTGTTGTTCCATATGAATTTTTGGACTGTTTTCTGTATTTCCGTGATGTACGTCATTGGTATTTTAATAAGAATTGCATTGAATTTGTATATTAGTTTTGGAAGTATTACCATCTTTACTATATTAAGTCGGCCTATCCAAGAGCATGGGAGGCCTTTCCATTTCCTAGTGTCTTCTGCAATTTCTTTCTTTAACTTTTTATAGTTTTCATTAAATAGTTCTTTTACATCTTTGATTAGGTTAATTCCTAAATATTTTATTTTTGGGGAAGTTATTGTGTCCCTGAGTTTTCTTGCTCAAGGCTAATGTTCTGCGACCTGAGCCACAGCCCCACTTGCCTTTTGATGGTTAATTGTAAGTAAGAGTCTCAGGGACTTTGGTGGGGGACCCAGGGAAGGAAGAGAAAACACAACTCTGGTGGGCAACCCCTGCCCCCTGGTGGCCAGATGCAGGATATGCATCCACATGCCATTGTTCTCTAGACTTCAATTTTGGGAAGAGACCAGGGCCAACCTGAATTTAATTCACTCTGAGTGCTGATGCCAGAGCAGGTCTGTTCCCCCTAGGCCATGAGAGCTCCAGGAGGCCCAGCACCCAGGGGTACAAGGAAAGGAGAGGTCAGTTCCAGGCCGAGCTAAGAGCCTTTGCCCACAGACACCCCAACTTGGCCTTCCCTTCCTGATCACCATAAGACCTGTCAAAGAACAACCCAAAAAAACAAAATTGAAGCTATGGCTCCAAGTGGTAGAGCTCTAGCATTGAACCAAAGAGCTCAGGGAAAGGGACCCCAAGCTTTGCATTCAAGACCCCCAGTTGACTCTCCCCCATAAAACACAGGTTGGCTAACGTAAACTAGTAGGATTTTTGAAGTGTTTCTGAAGAATGGTGATGCTGAAGAAAGCACCCTAATTCTAATGACAGCTGAACTTGTGACATACAGCTATGTGCTGAGTCGTTCACAGGGTGCTGTTTGCTGGGGCTTTTCCACATTGGGGTTTTGTGCTGAGTCCTCAAAAAGGTTCTGTTTGCTGCGTCAGCCCAAAGGGTGCTATGTGCTGAGTCCATTACATAACGTACTATATGCTTAGTCCTTCAAAAGGTGTGGTGTGCTAATTCATCCCAAAGGCTGTTGCTATGTGCTGTGCCCTTGAGAAGAGAGGGATGAGGTGAAATTTTCAAGTACTGTGTGCCAAGTCCTTTACACAGGGTGCTCTGTACTGTCCTTCAAATGGTGCTGTGTGGTGAATCCTTTGTCAGTGTGGTATGTGCCGAGTCCTTCCACAGGGTGGTATGTGCTGAGTACTTCAAAATTGTGGTATGTGCTGAGTCTTTTGAAGGGTGCTGTGAACTGTTTTACACAGGGTGCTACATACTCAGCCCTTCAAAGGGGGCTGTGGGTGCTCTTAACATAGGTTGCTATGTACTGAGTGCCTGGGAAAGAGTGCTACACGCTGAGTTTTTCAAAGCATGCCATGTGCTGAGTCCTTTACACAGCGGGCTATGGACTCTCTCCTTCAAAGTGTGCTGTGCTGTGTGCTGAGTACTCTACACAAGATACTATATGCTGAGTCCTTCAAAGGGAGCTGTATGCTGAATCCTTTTTTTAAAATTTTATTTTATTTTATTTGTGAACATACTGTACAGAGGGGTTACAATTACATGGGCAGGATAATGCATACATTTCTTGCCAAGCATTGCAGCCTCCTCCTTTGTTTACCTTTCACATCCCTTCCCAGCCTCCTCCCTCCGGCCCCAATCCCTATACTTCCCCTCCCCCGCCCCCAACCCACCCCCCCCCCCCCTGCGCACCGACGTTGTAAAGCTCGTTTTGGACGTGACAACTTGTACATCTCATTGTTGCAACAGGTCCACCTGTATGTGCTGAATCCTTTACACAGGGTGCTTTATGCTGTTTTTTGAAGTGTGCTGTGTGCTGAGTCATCTCAAAGGGTGCTATGTTCTGAGTCCTTGAGAGGTTGTTATCCCCAACAGTCTCACACACACACACACACACACACACACACAATCACACACACATACACGAGGGTCAATGTGTACCTGGTTGCTGTGTGGAGTGGAGGGAGATGGAGGAGAGTCTCCTCCACCAGTGGGGCTAGGGGAGAATCAATTCCCTGGGAAGGGACTGGGGTTGGGGGGGAGTGCTGAGCTGTGGTGAGGCTGCAATTGCCATAGCCTGGAAGCCTTAGGGCCCAATCAGGGCTGGGCTTGTAGCCAAGGGTGGGGGGGAGGGTCCTAGCAGAAGAGTGGACATGGCCAAGGGAAGGAGGGGGCAGGGGCCAGGGCTCACTGAGATGGCAGCAGTGCACAGGGGCATGGGGGAAAGCACTGGGGGAGGGAGCAGGCACAAGGTGGCCCAGGAGAGGAGTGGGGGCAGAGAGAGAGTGGAGAGAAAGAGCAAGCACATGCATAAGGGCAAGCAGTTTCATCATCTGGCGGCCTCCCCAAACATTGCACAGGTCCTGCTGGGGAGCACAGAGCATATGGAGCTGGCACAGCAGGCACACTGCCACGGGCAGCCACGAGGAGGCGCGGTGGCCATGGCAGCCCTGAGACTGAGGTCCCGGTGTACTGAGCACGGAGGTGATGGTGGCAGGGTCGGCCTTGGAAGAGGAGGACGAGCAGAGGCCTTGTGCAGCCCCTCTATGTTTCCACAGATACACCTGCCTCCTCCCAGCAGCATGGCGTGTCAAACATAGCACTTTCATCTTGGACCTGCATTGTCTCTCACAGTCGCCCAACAGACATGGCACACCCCTGGCCGGTTTTCAGCCCCAACCCGGTCCCAGCCCTCAGTCCTTGGACTCCAGGCCCACATGCACACAAAGCCACTGCCTACAGCTTCTCCCAGCAGCAAAGGTGAGTGGCTGCCAAGGGCCCACAACCTGTGAACCCTCCAGCCCCACTTCTTCCCCCGCTGACATGGACCCATGCCTCTTGCCTCCCTTCTCCCATCCTTCTCTCACCTGCGACGCACCCCACAGTCCGCCATGGCCCTGCCACATATGTGCCCAAGGGGTGGAGGGTGGGGGCGGGTGTCGACCCAGGGATCCCACCCCCATCCCTAGTGGCCAGTGTCCCAGGAAATGGGAAGATGCAGGAAAGAGTGAGAAGGGGGCGCCACAGAGCCCCTGGCCTGGAGCAGTGGGAGAAACACAGCTGTGCATCTGCACCCTTCTTCTCCCTTGTGGGAACCTGGTGGCTTTAGTCAGAGGTGGGGAGCAGCACCTCACCTGCCTTCCTGGTTCTTTTCCTTTTTGCTGAGGGTGGTGGGTGTTGGATGGAGAATATAGGCCCTCCTTGCTGTGTGAGCCCTTGTCTTTTGTGCTCGGTCACCCTTTCACTTGAGGAGGGTCCCAGAAGAGCCCACTAGGGAGGTGAGGGCATTGGGGGTCAGATAGAAGGTGAATATCTGGGAGGAACACACCCCTTCTGACACACATACACTTGGCCTGTTCCCCCCATCCCAGCTGTCAACAGTCCTCAAAGGGTGATCACATTCCCTAGCTCTGCCAGAATCTGCTGGTTCTCCAGGTCCATCTGGTCTCCTAGTCCTCCCCAAGAATCCACCAAGTCACCCAGACTCATCTAGGCTGGAAATAGGGAGTCCATCCATGTATGTAGCCTTTAGGATCCCATCCATTTCCCCAACACTGCCCCCCCAGGTCAGACACACCTCTGGGGCACTATGACCCCCTGCTTGTTTTCAGTCCTGGCTCTGAGGAGCCACCAATCTCAGGACAACACCCAGCATCCTGACCTAAGGTTTTGGTGAATGGGGAGTCAAAGCTGGTTGTTCCCAAGGGAAAGGGTCTGGCCCTGGAGAAAGGGAGAGGCAGGGTGGTTCAACATCATTAGAGCGGTGCTTCCTTGGGTCAAGCCCCTGGTTCTGACAATGGAACCCCCGTGCTCCAGCTTGCACCTTGTCCCAGAGGAGGAACAAGCAATCTCAGGAGAGGCACTGCTCTGAGTCTGTTTGTGTGTGTGTTTGTGTGTGTGAGTGTGCAAGAGAGAGAGAGAGAGGAGAGAGAGAGAGAGATCATCTTTCCCTTATACAAGTAGACTGTGCTCAGGTGAGTGATCCGTTGGCAAATTGCAGGTACTGCATGGATTAGTCTTCTGTCACAGTCTGTATGTGTGTGTGTTGGGAGAGCAGGGAGATGAGAAAAAATGAAAATATATTTAAGTCATCATGTCTAAAAAGAGCAAAAGCCTTTTATTTGTGTGTGTGTGTTTGTTGTTCTTTTTTCATCAATGCCAAGTATGAGTCTGGCCATAATTTTTTTTCTCCTTCAATGTTTCATGGCTCCTTTGGGGGAAGATTTCAGTAGATGTTCCTTTCCACCTATCTCTTCCCTCTGTCCTGTATCCCACAGTAGCTGCTGGATCTCCCCTAAGAGGTCTATGTGAACCTCAGACCAGAGTGGACACCTGTGCTTCTGTCTTCAGCCTGAATGCTTGTGAGACCAGTGTGACCACAGCTGCACTCTTCCAGCCAGACCGTTTGCTCTCGTGTGTATAGTTGGAGCTAATTCAAGGATTGAGAATGTGTCTACAAAACATAATTAGGGACTGAGATGTGGGGGAGTAGGGCAGGGGCTGTGAAGCTAGGAGGGACTGGGGAGTGGTGAACGTTGTTACATATTAGACGGTTCACCATGACCGAGGATGAGGGGGCAACCTTACCCAGGGCATTGACGGTGTTCATGGGCATCTGGGCAGGGTGCTTCAGGCCCCCAGTGGTGGCGTGTTCCCTCCTGGGGAGGTGCACCGGTGGGCAGTCCTCCCTGGAGTCCTTCACACTCCAATCTGCATCCCTTTAAGGCCGTTTCCAGCTGGGCAGTGGTAGGCAAGTGTGTTTCCCCTCCTGGAGCTTGCTCAGTATCAGGCCGTGGCAGTTAGCTAAGGCTCTCTGAGTGCCAGTTTCTATAACTTGCTGTAGGCTGTCTGGAAGGAAAAGGGGACCACTGACTTTGGAACTCTTTATGTTTGATTGGGACAACTGAAATGCCACCTTTTCCAGGGTTTTTTTCTTGAAGCTGGCAATTTCCACTAACACCTGGGATTATGGGTCAAATTAGATAGACCACTTCAGCCACCAAACAAGGATGTTCAAAGCAGCACAGGCAGAGTTCCCCAGCCAGATGGTCACCTGCTATGAATTTCGTGCTTTGACGGCCTTTATGCAGCAGCTGTTGATTCTCCTCTGGCTCTCTCTAGGGTGACCACCACAGTCGAGGATGCCGTGGGGAGCAGAGATTGTGACCTCGCCCTCCCTAGCCTGCTAGTTGTGAACAGAGATGATTCCCAGCATCTGCACTGGACTCTGGGAGATTCAGAAACCCGGGGCACCTCGAGGATCCTTTCTCTTCAACATGAAACTTGTGGGCTGGATGTGGTAGAACATCCTGGCTGGCCCCGGGGGGAGAAGAGGAGGCCCCTTGAGCCAGGCCTTCACCTCACGGCAACCTTGTTCACACTTGAGTAGGGAATTGAGTGCCACAGAGCTCGTCAGCCATTGGCCAGAGATCTTTGAGAAGATAGGCATCCCAGAGGCCCCAGAATCCAGCGAGTACATCGTGGCTCACATCCTTGGAGCCAAAACAGTTAAGTGCGGTGGCACCAGGAGGGTGGAAAGAGGGAAGAAGGAGAACTGGGAGAAGTACATCAGGTTCCCCCCCACCCAGGATGCTTACCTGTATGGGATGGGACATTTCTGTAGTATTGTCATAGGCAGATGCTCATTTATTTATCCAACCACGAGTTACAGTGTGCCAAGTTCCAGTGTGTGGGGAGGTTATAGACGATGAAAGGTTCCAGTGCTGGTTCCACAGCACATGAAGAAACCTTGGCTTGAGCTGGATGCTGGAGCATCACTCTTGTCATCCTAGCTATTAAGGAGGCTGAGTTAAAAAGATAGAGGCTTAAGGCCAAGGCAGGAAAGACTTTAAGGCTCATATCTCCAACTAAATACCAAAAAGAAAAAGCCAAATAGTCTGGTTCAGTAGTGGGGCAACTGTGTGGTCCAAGGACCAGCTTTGAGTCACTGAGCAGGATTCACTCCCTTTTCTACCAGGTGAAACACACCTGTAAAATTTGGAGGCACTCATCCCAGATGTGCTTGTGTGTGAAAATTGCTGTCTCTAATGAGGTAATGAGCCCCTGGTTTTATTTTTTCTGAAAAGGATGGGTTTTGATGTTTCCAGTTATACAGGTTACTAGTTGTAAAGGGAAAATATATTAGAAAGGCGGCCTGCCCACCATCTCCTCCATGTTCCTGTCTCAAAGGTAATAAGGGTAACATACCACATTGTACCACCTCAGGCTGGTACAAGTAACCACTTTTGGTATGGGAGGACTTTAGATTAGAGGTACTGATGGCAAAGAATAGGAGAGAGTACATCAGTGCATCTTCCTCTGAAAGGATTCTGTAACCCTGGGGGAGAATAGTGTTTGGATATGACAACTTTAGGCTTGTTCTGCCATCCTGAGAAAAGGAGTAAACAGAGGTACATACAGGACACAGATGGAACTATCAGCATACACACACAGACCAAGAACCACAGACACTTAACACACATGTCCCACACCACTCAATTTTGACCTCTACAGAGATCCCAGTTGACAGAGAGAACATCCCAGATTGCCTCTTGAGGATGCTGCAGATGACCTCTGGAGGATGTCTCATATATCCTCTCTAGAAGGCCCTAGATGACCTCTTATGGAGGTTCCAAATGGCTTCCCAAGGAAGTGTCAGTTGACCTCCAAAGGAGTTTCCAGATGTCTTTTCAATGAGGATGAGATTACCTCTTGAGTAGCTCCCAGATGGCCACTCAAGGAGGCAACATATGGACTCCAGAGGAGGTACCAGATAACCCTCTTGAGAGGGCGACAGATGACCTCCAGAGAAGGTCCCATATAGCTTCTCTGGGAAGTCCCAGATGACATCCGAAGACAGTCATATTTTTCATCAAGGTAACCCGAGATGACCTCCCACAGAAGCTCCACATGACCTCAGGAGGTCGTCCTAAATTGCCGCTTAAGGAATCCCCAATGAATACTTTTGAATAGGTCTCAGGTGGCCTCCTGAGGAAGCCCCAGATGACCTCTAAAGAAAGTCCAAGATGGCCACTGGAGAAGGCCCAAGATGACCTCCAGGATAGGTCTCAGATAGCTTCTCAAGGAAGTTGCAGATGCACTCTTGATGAAGTTCCAGATGGCTTCCCAAGGAAGCCCCATATGACCTCTCAAGGAGTTCCCAAATGGCTTTCCAAGAAAGCCACAAATGACCTCTAGAGGGGGTCCCAAAAACAGGCTGGCAAGCTTGCCCAGACGCACCCCTAGAGGTACCTATATGACTTTTGTCCATGTTGGTCCTCTGGAGACAATCACTCAAGGCCCTGAAAGCTGACACTCTCAACTATGGGAATTTTCCCCTGGGGCCAAGGCCTGATGCCACCCAAACGGATTAATCTCCATGGGGTCTCCAAAAATTCGGACCTCTATTGTTCAAGAGAATCCATCGGGATACATTTAATATAATAAATGTTCTCCAAACCACCAACCCCCAAAATTATGATATCCAAAGCTCCAAACATCAAAGGGCAAGCCTTTTTTCCCTTTGCCTTTGTCTCTTCTTCGCTACAGACCTATACTTCCTTTGAAGTCTTTCCCATTTTCTCTTCTACCAATTCCTTCTTCTGTTCAGGCCTCTCTACTCTCCACAGGCCTGAACTGCTTTGCCTGGGTAGTCAGTTGCCATCCTTCACCTCCTGCTCTCCCTCAACTTCCTCTCCTCCCAGGTCTTTCCCCTTCTGCTATCACACCACTTCCTTCCTTCCAGGACTTTTCAATTTTTATCTCCCCTTCCATTGCTCTGAACAAGCAGCATATATAAAGTCTGTACCCTTTCTCCACTCCAACTGCTAACAGTTTTCAACTGTCACATCCCAAACTCCCCACAGCCCAATCACTTCTTAACTGCTCAACACTTGGTGATTAATGTATCAGCCCTTCCCACAGAATACCCTGTCTTTTCAAGCTGGCCAGGAGATGAGACCACGCTGATTATCAGACCCTATAGATTACTGGGGCCCTGCTGATTATTACAGTATCCTTCTTGTGAACTAGTAGCAATTGAAATTGGAAATTTGATTGTGATATTACAAACTCATTGTGACATCACAAACCCATTTTGACATCATCATTAGCATGACATCAAAAACCCATTGTGACAATATTGTCATTGTGACATCATGATTTCATTGTGATATCTCAAATCTATTATGACCTCTTAGATCCTTTGAAAACTCACATGGCCTTTTCAACATTACAGTCCCTTTGTGTCCCCATATCCTTGTTGTTAAGTAATGACAATTGAGATCAGACATGCCATTATAACATCAAAAATTGTTTGTGACATCCTCAACAGTATGACATCACATTTTCATTATGAGAGCATCAGCTCATTGTGACATCACCAAACTCAATGACATAATCGCATTATAACAACAATTGTCATTGTGACCTCATAAACACATTGTGAATGCCTATTCTGTGATTTCATTGTATTTCAAATGTGGCATGAGAGTTGATATCAGAAACACATTTTTGTGCCTACATAACCATTTTGACATCATAATCACGTTGTGACATCACAGTGCCATTGTGATATAAATAATACCATGTAACATCACAAACCTCTCCTATCCTCATAACTTCTGTGAAATGCTGACATTGTGATACCTTAGAACTTTTTGCCCTCATAATTTGTTTCCACCCTCATATTTCATGTGTGACATGAGATACCAGAAATCCACTGTGACATCATCACCATTGTGACATCAAACTGACAGATGTCATGAACATCGTGTCACATTGTGACTTCACAAAAAGTTTTAATGTTACAATTAGTTGGTGATGCCATACAGGTAAGGGGTCACAGTAGGTCTATGATGTCACAATTGGTTGGTGATATCCAAATGGCATAAAGTTTCTCAGTTGTCATGAAATCACAGAGAGTATGAGTTCACAAATGGACTGTGGTATCTCCAAAGGCATGGTTGTCACAAATGTGATGAAGTCCTAGGAGGATTGTGATGTCATAGTGTGACACAATGGTCATGATATCTGTCATTATGATGTCACAATGGTCATGATGTCACAGTGGATTTCTGATATTACATATCATAACTGAAATATTATGTTTGAAAACAGATTATGAGCTCATAAAGAGCCTAAGACATCACAGTTGTAGCACGTCACAAGACTAATGAGGACAGGGCATGTTTATGATGTCACAGTGTGTTAGTGATATCACCATGGCACTGTGATGTCACAAAGTGATTGTGATGCCATATATCTATGAGATCACAATGATTTTCTGATATCAACCCACATGCCACATTTAAAATAGAATGAAATAAGAGAATAGGCATTTACAATGTGTCTATAACATCACAATGACAGTATAATGTCATAATGCTATGAGGTCATTGTAAATGGGTGATGTTGCAAGGAGGTGTGCTTTCATAATGAATATGTGTTGTTACACTGCTGATGGGGTCACAGTTACAGTGGCATATATGAATTCAATTGTCATGAAATTGAGGATATGGGTACACAAAGGGACTGTGATGTCACAAATGCCTTATGTGTTTTCAAATGTACTTAGGGGTCATGATAGCTTTATGATTCACAGTTGTGATGAGGTCACAATGGGTTTTTGATGCTATAATGATTTTGTAATATCTCAAACACATGTCCAATTTGAATTGCTACTATTTCACAATGTGCATACAAGTTCACAGAAGGAGCGTGAAGTCCTAAGTGACATGAATCTTTTTAAATGTTGTGAGGTCATATTAGGTTTTTGAAAACACAGTGGGACAGTGATATCACCATGGCAATGTCAACTCATACATCATGTCAGAATATTGTTTTGGTGTCACAAATAGTTGATGATGCCACATGGGTGATGAAGTCACAAAAGATTGGTGATGTCACAATGCGCTGGCCATGTCACAATGACATGATGGTTCTCAATTGTCTTTAACTTACAATGAGTATATGAGTTCACAAAAGGACTGTGGTTTCTCCAAAAGTTTGTGTTGTCACATATTGAAATCCTAAATGGTTTGTGATGTCAGAATTTGATACAATGGTTATGACATCTGGCAGTGTGGTGTCACCATGATCATAATGTCACTGGGAATTTGTGATATCAAATGTCATATGTGAAATCTAATGAGGTCACAAACAGATTATGAGGGAAAAAAAGGCACGTCACAAAAGTTATGATGACAGGATAGGTTTGTGATGTCACGGTCTGTTTGTGATATCACAATGGCAATGTGATGTGCAAAGGGGTTTTGATGTCATAATGATTATGAGTTCATGATTTGTTTATGATATCCACCTATATGCCACATTTGAAGTCGAATGAAATCACAGAAAAGGCATTCATAATGTGTCGATGATATCACAATGACAATGTGAAATTATAATTTTATCATATTTTAGTTTTGTGATTTCACAATGAGCAGATGGTATCACAACGACAATGTGATGTCACAGTTGTGATGACCTCACAAACTTTTTGATGTTAAAATGTCATGTCTGATTCTCAATTATCAATATTTCACAGTGGGGTTTGGGTACACAAAGGCACTGTTATGTCACAAAGATATGTATTTTTTCAAAGGTTATAAGAGGTCATAATAGATTTGAGATGTCACAATGTGATCCTGGTGTCTAAACAGCAATGTGATGTCACAATGGGTTCATGATGTCACAGTGGTTTTGAGGTCACAATGGGTTAGGTAGGTCATGTGTTTGTAATATCACAATTATTTGTCCAATTTTAGTCGCTATTAGTTCCCCATGAGGACACTGTAATAACCAGCAGTACCCCTATAATCCACGTGAACAGATAATCATTAACTCCTGGTCTGGACCACCAGAGAGGGGAGTGCATGCTGCTGGAGTGGGCAGGACATGCTGCTGAAGAGATAGGATGTTAAGCCCCACATGGTTAGCTGCCAAGAAGTTATTGGGCATGGACATTTGGGAAGTGATGATTGAAAACTGTAATGCAGGAAACATATTTTAGTGGGGGCAGGGTACAGCCTATATGTAGGTTGCATGTTCAGAGCAGCAGAAGGGGGAAGAAAAAGGGGAAAGGCCTGGAAGGAAAGAAGTGATGAGACTGCAGGAGGATAAAGACCTGGGAGGAGAGGAAATTGAGGAAGAGCAGGAGGTGAAGGATGGCAACTGGCCACATGGACAGGGCAGGGAAGGCCTGTCAAGAGTACAGCAACCTGAAGAGAAGAAGGGAATGGTGGAAGGAAAAAATGAAAAAACCTGAAAGGTAGGACAGGTCTGTAGAGAAGGAGGATGAAAAGAAAGGAAAAAGCCTTGTCCTTTGAAGTGTGGAGCTTTGGAGATTATTATTTTGGGGGTTGGTTGTTTGAAGACCAGTTAACAAATGGCTGGGCTGCTCTTTGGAGGTATGAGGGTTCATAGTTGAGGCTGCAATTAGCTCTGGGGCTCCAGCCCATGTCAAGGTAGTCGCTTGTTGCGAAATTTATGAAGACAAGACAGGTTTGTGATGTTACATTGCATTAATGATATCACAATATCAATATGAGGTCACAAAGGGATTGCAATGTCGCAATGGTGATGTCATCACAATGGGTTTCTGAAATCAACCTATATGCCACATTTGAGATAGAATGAAATCACAGAATAGGCAATCACATTGTCTCTATGACCTCACAATGTAAATGTGATGTCATAATGCTATGATGTCATTGTCATTTTGGGATGTCACAATGGGCTGATGGTATCCTAACAACAATGTGATCTCACTCTGTAGATGATGTCACAAAGCGTTTGTAATGGTACAATTGCATGTCTGATGTCAGTTGTCTTTTGTTCACAATGAGAATATGGTTACCCAAAGGGACTGTGTTGTTACAAACACCATGTGCTTTTTCAAAGGTGCTAAGAGATCACAACAGGTTTGGGATATCACAAGGTGATTGTGATATCAGTGTGGCAATATGATGTCACAATGGGTTTGTGATGTCACAGTGGTGATAAGGTCACACTTGGATAGTGATGTCACAATGAAATTGTAATATCACCACTATAAGTCCAATTTTATTCTACTAGATCACAATGAAGATACAAATTAACATAAGGAGCTAGAAGTCAGAAAGGCCATAAATTTTGAAAAATATTATAAGGACATAATAGGTTGGTGAAAATGCAATGGGACAGAGATATCCCATTGCCAATGTGATGTTACCATTAAATGAGATAGTATTGTTTTGAAGTCAGAAATGGTGATCCATACAGGTGATGCGGTCACATAGGTTTGTGATTTCACAATGGGATGGTGATCTCACAATCTCATGCCAGATCTCTAATTGACAATGAATATGTAAGCTCATAAGGGATAATGATGTATCCGAAGGCATATGTTGGCACAAGTGTAATGGGTCTTAACAGGTTTGTGATTCACAATGTGACTCAGTGGTCATGACATCTGGCAGTGTGATGTCACAGTGGATTTCTAATATCACATGTCGTACCTGAAGTATGAGTTAAACAATTTATGAACTCAGTGATGCCAAAGAGATCACATTGGCAGCATGTCAAAAAATTTATGAGAATAGGACAGTTTTGTGATGTAACAGTGGGTTAGTGATATCATAATGGCAATGTGGTGTCATCAAGGTATTGTGATGTCATAATAATTATGTGGTCACAATATATTTCTGATATCAACCTACCTGCCACATTTGAAATAGAATGGAATCACAGAATAGGCATTCCAATGTGTCTGTAACATCACAATGACCATGTGATGTCATAATGCTATGATGTCATTGTTTTATGATGTCACAATTGGCTGATGTTGTCATAATGACAATGTGATGTTACACTGGTAATGATGTCACAAAGTTTTTGCGTTGTTAAAATGTCATGTATGACCTCAATTGTCATTAGCTCAAAATGAGGGTATGGTTACACAAATGGCCTGTGATGTCACAAAGGCCATGCTTTCTATCAAAGCTTCTGAGGTTATAATAGGTTTGGGTTGTCACAATGTGATCATATTGGCACAATGGCAATGTGATATCACAATGAGTTTGTGATGTCACCGCACTGATGAGGTCACAATGGGTTAGTGATGTCTCATCAAGTTTGTAATATAACAACGACATATACAATTTCAATTTCTTCTAATTCACTATGAGGATACTGTAATAACCAGTGGAGCCAGAATTATGTGTGGGAGCCATTAATCTTTGTAAATTCTTGGTCTGGCCCACCAGAGAGTGTGGGGAATCCACCAAAGGTGGAGATGTCAAGCCTCACATGGTGAGCTGTCAAGAAGTGATTGAAGGGCTGGGAAGGTGGCTCAGTGGTAGAGTGCTTGCCTTGCAAGCCAGAGGCCCTGGGTTCGATACCTCAGCACCACATAAGCAAAAAGCAAAAAGCCGAAAGTGGCTCTGTGGCTCAAGTGGTAGAGCGCTAGCCTTGAGCTGAAGAGCTGAGGGACAGCGCCCAGGCCCAGAGTTCAGGCCTCATGACCGGATCCAAAAAAAAAAAGAAGTGATTGAACATTGGGCAGTTTGGAAAGTGACAGTTGAAAACTGTTAGGCAGAAGACCTGTTGGAGTGAGGAGGGGTACAACCTATATATAAGTTGCATTTTCAGAGCACTGGAAGAGGAGATAAAAATGAGAGCTAACCGGATGGAAGAAAGTGGTAATACAGCACGAAGGGAAAAACCTGAGAAGAGAGGAAGCAGAAAATTGGTCATTAGGGCAGAGTAGTGCAGGCCTATGGAGACTGGAGAGGCCTGAAGAGAAGAAGAAAGTGGTGGAAGGGAAAAAGAAAAAGACCAGAAAGGAATGACAGGTCTGTAGTGAAGGAAGGAGTAATGGAAAAGTTAAAAGCCTTGCCCATTGAGGTTTGGAGCTTTGAAGATCATAAATTTTTGGCTGGTGGTTTGCAGACCAATTAAGATAGGGCGGGGCTTCCCATTGGAGGTCTGAGGTTTGATGGTCAAGGCTGCTCTTGGACCTAGTTATCCAGTCCAGGATAAGGAAATCACAGTCTCCTTTCTAGTGTAAATTGGTTTATTACATTAAATGTGACTCAATGGTTTGTCTCCTTGCCTTAGAGGTAATAAGTACATGAGTTCACAGAAAGAGCTTGAAGTCTCAAAGGCCGTGAATCTTTTAAGATATGATGAGGCCATAATATGTTTGTAAAAACACAATGGGACAGTGAAATAACAATGCCCATACCACAATATCATGTCAAAATAATGCTTTGATACCACAATTAGTTGTTAATACCATTCTCGTGATGAGGTCACAATAAGTTTGTGATGTCACAATAGGTTCATGATGTCAGAGTGGCATGGGATATCTCAATTGTATTAATTGACAATGAATATATGAGTTCAAAAAGGGACTGTAATGTCTCCAAAGGCATGTGTTGTCACAAATGTGATGCCGTTCTAACAGCTTTGTGATGTCACAATATGACACAATGGTCATGACATCTGGCAGTATGATGTCATAAAGGATTTCTGATATCACATGTCATACCAGAAATATGAAAACAGATTATGAGCTCACAAAGCCCTACGTTATGATGATGGCAGCATGTCACAAAACTTACAAGGACAGGACTGGTTGTGACGGCACAGCAGGTTAATGATATCACAATGGCAATGTGATGTCACAAAGGATTGTGATATCACAATGGTCATATGGTCAAAAGGGGTTTCTGAAACAGAGTGAATTCACAGAATAGGCCTTCACACTGTTAAGTCATAACAATGTCACTGTGATTTATAATTCTATGATGCCATTGTTGTTTGATGATGTCACAATGACCTGATGGTGTCATAATGACAATTTGATGTCACTTTTGATTTATGATGTTACAATGGTTATGAGGTCACATTATTTTTCTGATATCAACACAAATGTCAAATTTGAAATAGAATGAAAAAGCCAGGTGCCGGTGGCTCATGCCTGTAAACCTAGCTACTCAGGAGTCTAAGATCTGAGGATCGCAGTTCAAAGCCAGCTCAGGCAGGAAAGTCTATGAGACTCTTATCTCCAATGAAAACCAGTAGAAAACCAGAAGTGGCTCTGTGGCTCAAGTTATAGAGTGCTTGCCTTGAGCTGAAGAACAGGGACAGCACCCAAGCCCAGAGTTCAAGCCCCACGACCGAAAAAATAAAAGATTAAAAACAGGCATTCATAATATTTTTATAACATCACAATGGCAATGTGATCTCATAATGCTATTTTGTTATTGTAGATTTGTGATGTCAAAAGTAGTTGATGCTGCCATAATGACAATACTATGTCACACTGATGATGTCACAAAGGGTTCGTGATGTTACAATGGCATGTTTGATATCAATTGTCAGTTCATAAAGAGGGGATAGTTACACAAAGGGACTGTGATGTCACAAAGGCCATGTGTTTCTTCAAAGGTGCTAAGAGGTCCTAATAGGTTTGGGATGTCACAATGTTATAGTAATGTCAAATGGCAATGAAAGCTCACAATGGGTTTGTGATGTCACATTGGTGATGAAGTTAAATAATTTTGTGAAGTCACATCTCATAATCACATGTCCAATTTCAGTTGCTACTATTTCACAATGAGGATATGAGTTCACAGAAGAAGACTGAAGTATAAAAGGCCATGAATTTTCTAAAAAGCTATGAAGACACAGTAGGTTTTTGAAAACACAGTGGAACAGTGACATCACAATGGCAATATGATGTTGCAATATGATGACTTAATAATGTCTTGATATCACAATTGGTGATGCCACACGTGATGAGTTTACGTGATGAGTTTACAATATGTGTGTGATGACACCATGGGTTGGTGATATCAAAATGACACATGTGATTTCAATTGTCATTAACCACAATAAGTATATAAGCTCACAAAGGGACTCTGATGTCTCCAAAGGCATGCATTGTCACAAAAGTGATGAAGTCCTAACAGGTGTGTGTTGTCAGAATGTGACCAAATGCTAATAACACCTATCAGTGTGATGTCACCATGATCAAGATGTCACACTGGATTCGGTTATCACATTTCATACCTGGATTGGGTATGAGAGGATTGCAATTTCACATTGGGTTAGTGATATCACTATGGAAATGTGCGGTCATGAAGGGATTGTGCTACCACAATGGCTATGATATCACAATGTGTTTCTACTATAATAGGTTTGTGCTGTCACAATTGGTTGGAAATGTCACAGTGCCATGCAGGATCTCAAATGTCATTAATTCGCAATGAAGATATGAGTTCTCAAAGGGACTGTGTTGTCTCCAAAGTCATGTGTTGGCACAAATGTGATGAAGCCCTAACAAATTTGTGAGTTCACAATGTAACACCACGGTCTTGATGTCTATCAATGTGACGTCACAATGTTCATGTCAGAGTTAATTTCTGATATCATATTTCATGCCTGGATTATTATGAGTTTGAAAACAGATTATAAGCTTACTAAAGACCTAAAATATCCTAATGGCAGCATATCGCACAAGTTATGACTAAAAACTCATGGTCTTTGGAGCTTAAGATTCTTTCTTTGAAATTGTATCCTCAATGTGAACTAGTAGAAATTCAAATTGGACATGTCATTGTGGTATTACAAAGTCATAGTGACATCACAAACTCATTGTGACCTTATCACCACTGTGACATCACAAAACCATTGTGATATCACATTGCTGTTGTGCCTTCACAATCACATTGTAATATCACAAAGCTATTGTGAACTCTTGAGATGTACAAGTCGTTATGTCGAAAACGAACTTTTCAACTTTCGTGTGAGGGGGGAGGGGGGAGGGGGGAGGACTGGGTGGGGGGGCAGGGGGAGGATGGGAAAGTGAAACAAAGGAGGAAGCTACAATGCTTGATAAGAAATGTATTCATTATCTTGCCCATGTAATTTTAACCCCTCTGTACAGTATTTTTCACAATAAAAAAAAAACATGAAAAAAAGAAATCATGACCTCTGTGGCATCATAGACCCTTTGTGTACTCATATCTTCATAGTGAAGTAATGAAAATTCTTATCACTCGTAGCATTGTATCATCACAAATACTTTGTGCAATAATTATCACTGTGAAATCACATTGTCATCATGACACCACCATTCATTGTGACATCACCAAACCCCAATGACACATACCATATTTTTATTTTTTTCTTCTGTGAGTTTTTTTTATTGTAAATACAGTGTACAGAAGGATTACAGTTACATGAGCAAGGTAATGAGTACATATACTGTCAAACATTGCTTCCTTGACATCACATTGTCATTTTCATGTCATAGACCCATTTTGAATGCCTATTCTTTGATTTCATTCTATCTCAAATGTGCCATCTGCGTTATCAGGAAACCATTGTGAACTCATAACCTTTGTGACATCTAAATCTCTTTGTCACAGCACATTGCCTTTGTTATATCACTAACCCACTGTGACATCAAAGACCTCTCTTGTTCTCATAATTTTGTGACATGCCATTGTGATATATTAGTGAGTTCGACCTCGTATTTCAGATATGACATGAGATATCTAAAATCCAGTGTAACATCATGATATCACACCGCTGGACATCATAACCATTGTGTCACTTTGTGACATCTCAGACCTGTTAGTTCTTCACCTTTTTGACTACATATGCTTTGCTGACATCATAATCCTTTCCCAAACTCATATACACATGGTGTGTTAAGGACAATTGAGATCCCACATGCCATTGTGCCATCACCAACCCCTTGGGACATCTCAAATCTATTGCGATCTCCTCATCAATATTGCGTCACCAATTGTGACATCAAAACATTCTTATAACATGATGGTGAGATATCACATTGTCATTGTGAAATCACTGTCCCATTGGGTTTTCACATAGTATGACCTCATACTATGGAGCTTCTTCTATCACCTGGTATCCTCATATTGAATTATGTCATTGAAATTTGATATATCATTCTGATATTACAAACAAACTGTGACATCGCAAAACCATTGTGACCTCATCACCACTGTGACATCAAAAACCCAATGGCATATCTCATTTCCATTGTGACATTATGGATCACATTGTGCCATCCCAAACCTATTATGATCTCTTACCACCTTTGAAAACACACATGGCCTCTGAGACATCACAGAACCTTTTTGTATCCATATCCTCATGGGGAACTAATGAAAATTGACATCAGATATACCATTGAAACATAACAAATCCTTTCTGACATAATCATAATTGTGGCATCATGTTGCCATTATGACACCATCAGCTCATTTTGGCATGTAAAACTACAATGACATCATAGCATTGTAACATCACATCGTCATTCTGATGTCATAGACACGTTGTGTTTGCCTATTATGTTATTTGATTGTATTTCTAATGTGGCATGTCGGTTGATACCAGAAATGCATTGTGAGTTCATGACCATTGTGATATCACGATGCCTTACTAGCATCACATTGCCAGTGTGATGTCACATTGCCAAATTTATGTCAAAAAGGGATTTTGATGTGACAATGGTTATGACATCACCATGAGTTTCTCATATCAACCCACATACCACATTTCAAATACAATGAAATCACAGATTTGCCATTCATAATCTGACAATGATTTCACAATGACAATGCCAAATGCTATACTGTCATTATTTTGTGATGCCACCATAAGCTAAAAGTGTCATAACAACAATATAATGTCAAACTGGTTATTATGTCACACAGGGTTTATTATCTTACAATGGTTATGAGGTCACAATGTGTTTCTGATATCAACTGATATGCCACATTTGAAATAGAATGAAATCACCAGATATACGTTCACAATGTGTCTATGTAAGCAAAATGGCAATGCCATGTCAAAATGCTATGATGTCACTATAGCTTGGTGATGTCACAATGAGCTGTTGGTGTCATAATGACAGTCTGATGTCACACTGGTTATGATGTCACAATGTCACAATGGCATGTCAGATCTTAATTGCCATTAGTTTATAGTGAGGATATGAGGATGAAGTCACCATGATATAAACAAATGAACTGTGATGAAACAAAGGTCATGTTTTTTTGTCAAAAGTGCTAAGTTTCCTAACAGGTACTGGTTGTCAAAGTGTTCATGATATAAAAATGGGTTAGTGATGTCAAAACTAGTTTGCAATATCACATCTTATTTCAATTTTCAATTGCTACATGTTCACAATGATACAAGTTCACGGAAGGAGCTTGATGTCTCAAAGGCCATAATTTTCTAAGATGTGATGAGATCATAATAGGTTCGTGAAAGCATGAGGGTTGGGCTGGGAAGGTGGCTCAGTGGTAGAGTGCTTGCCTTGCACGCTCAAGGCCCTGGGTTCGATTCCTCAGCACCACATAAGCAAAAAGAAAAAAACCGGAAGTGGCGCTGTAGCTCAAGTGGTAGAGTGTTAGCCTTGAACTGAAGAGCTGAGGGACAGCGCCCAGGCCCAGAGTTCAGGCCCCACGACCGGACCCCCAAAAAAAAAAAAAGAAAAAAAAAGAAAGCATGAGGGTTCAGTAATATCACAATTGCAATATGTGTCAAATTATAATGTCATAAGAGTGTTTTTATATCACAATTAGTTGGTGATGTCATAATAGTGATGAGTTCAAAATAGTTTTGTGATGTCGCAGTAGTTTGGTGATGTGAAAATGGCATTCCAGGCCTCAATTGTCATTAACTCATAATGAGTACATGAGTTTAGAATGGGATTTTGAGGATTCCAAAGTCATTTGTTGGCACAAATGTGATGAAGTCAGAACAGATTAGTGATGTGACAATGTGACACAATGGTCATTACATCTAGCAGTTTGATGTCACAATATTCATAATTTCACAGTATATAATATTTAATGTCATACCTGAAATAATATGAGGTCGAAAATAGATTGAGCTCTCAATGGGTCTAACACAGTGGCAACATGTCACAAAACTTAGTATAGGACATGTTTGAGTTGTCACAGTTGTTTAGAGATATCACAATGGCAATATTATATCACAAAAGAATTGTCAAGTCACAAAGATTATGAAGTCAAAATGTGTTTTTGATATGAACCCACATTTGAAATACATCGAAATCACATAATAGGCCTTCATAATGTATAAATGTTGTCACAATGACAATGTGGTGTCATCGTGGTATGATGTCATTACAGATTTTTGATGTCACAATGACCTGATGTCATAATGACAATGTGATATCACATCAATGATTATATTGTAAATGCTTTGTGATGTCACAATGGCTTATCTGATCTCAATTGATATTTCACAATGAGGATATGGATACACAAAGGGACTGTGATGTCACAAAGGCCATGTGTTTTTCCAAAGGTGCTAAAGATGTCATAATGGGTTTGGGAGGCAATAAGGTGATTGTAATGTCACAATAGCAATGTGATATCACAATGGCTTTGTGATGGCACATTGGTGATGAGGTCACAATGGACAGGTCAGATTTGTGATATCAGAACAGGTTAATGATATCACAATGGCACTGTGATGTCACAAAGGGATTTTCATGTCACAATGACTTTGAGGTCACAATGGATTTCTGATATCCACCAATATTGCTAGCTTGTAATAGAATGAAATCACAGAATAGGAATTCGCAATATGTCTATAATGTCACTATGACATATGTCATAATATTATGATATTTAAGTTTAGTGATGTCAAAATGGCCTGTCATCTTATTGGTAATTAAATTACCATGAGGATACCAAAAGTTGCTATGTGCTGACTCTTTCAAAAGGCACATTGTGCTGAATCCATTACACAGGGTCCCTTGTGCATTTTTAAAATGTGTGCTGTGTGCTGTCATCCCAAAAGATTAAATGCTCTGAGTCCTTGAGAGGGCAATCACACACACACACACACACACACACACACACACGCACACACACACACACACACACAAAAGGAACGTTACCTTGCACCTGCTTGGTGTGTGGGGTGGATGGAGAAGAGTCTCCCCCAGTGGTTTGGCTGAGGGGAATCTTCAGTTCCCCCAGGCAGCTGCTGGGGGTGGGGGGAAACCCTGAGCTGAGGTGAGGCTGCTTCTGCCATAGCCTGGTAGCCTTAGGGCAGAGTCAGAGCAGCACAAAGCCAGGGCGGGGGCATGGTGGAGGTGGGGAGGGGTGTGACTGAGGGTAGGACAGGGCGTGGCTGAAGGGGCACATAGTTGCTGCAGCCAGTGGCACACGGGAGCTGGCATACTTGCGCAGCAGGGGCTGGGCAGCCTGGGTGAGAAGTGGGGGCAGAGAGAGAACAGAGAAGAGCAGGCACATGCACCAGGGGTGGCAGCATCATGACTGGCCTCCACTGCTGTAGGAGCACAGGTCTGGGCCTGGAGCACAGAGGACACAAAGCCAGCACACCAGGCACATACCTCTCACAGCCCCAGGGAGGCTCAGAGGGCAGGTAGGCCCTGAGTCCAAGGCCCCTGCACCAGGAGCTCAGCTGTGGAGGGGGCAAGCTCAGCCCTGCCACCTGCCCACCCCTGCCCCGGCCCCTTCTCCTGACCTCCCTATGACACCGCGTTTGAAACAGGTTGTTGCCAGCTTGGACCCATAGCGCCTCTTGTTGCCATCCAGCAATGGTGCACCCCTGGCCTCCTTGCTGCCCTGACCGGGTCTCAGTCCCCAGTTGAAGCCCCGCGGGTCTGCAACTTTCGACCTCCCCCTAGCCCCCACCCCGCACGGACTCAGACCCCTGACTCCTGCCTCCCTTCTTGTGTCCCAAACGCCCCTCCCCAGCACCAGGCAGGCCAGCCCTGACTTTGCCACAAATGCGCCCCAGGAGTGTGGGGGGGTAGGGGAGTGGATGTTGATCCTGAGATCCTACCCCAATCCCTAGTGGCCAGTGTCCCAGGAAAAGGGCAGATGCAGGGATGAGGGAAGAGGAGGCGCCACTTAGCCCCTTGCCTAGAGCAGTGGGAGCCACAGAGCTATGCATCTGCACCTTTCCTCTCCTTTGGGGGAACCTGGTGGCTTTAGTCAGAGGTGGGGAGCAGCACCTCCACACCTGCCTTCTTGAGATTTTTCCTTTTTTCTGGGGGTGGGGAGTGTTGGATGCAGAAGATAGCCCCCCCTTCTGTGTGACCCCTTGTCTTTTGTGCTTGGTCACACTTTCCCCTGAGGAGAGTCCCAGAAGAGCCCACTAGGGAGGTGAGGGCACTAGGGGTCAGATAGAAGGTGAATGTCTGGGAAGAACACGCCCCTCAAACACACATACACCCTGCCTGTCCCCCTCCACTCCATCTGTCAACATCTTTCACAGGGTGATCACATTTCCCAGCTCTGCCATCATCTTCTGGTGCTCCAGGTCCATCTGTTTTCCTCATCCTCCCCAAGAATCCACCAAGTCACCCAGAAGCATCTAGCTGGAAGTAGAAAGTTTATCCATGTATGTAGCCTTTAGGACCCCATCCATTTCCCCAACACTGCCCCTACCCCGGTTCAGACACTTCTCTGGGGGCACCATGACCTCCTGCTTATTTTCAGTCCAGGCTCTGAAGAGCCTCCTGTCTTAGGACTCCTTTACCTAGAGTCCTGGCCTAGGGTTCTGGTGAATGGGGAGTCAAGGCTGGCTATTCCCAAGGGAAAGTGTCTGGCCCTGGATATAGGGAGAGGGAGGATGGTTCAGCATTATTAGAGCGGTGCTTCCTTGGGTTGAGTCCCTGGTTCTGACAAGGAAACTCCCGTGCTCCAGCTTGTACATTGTCCCAGATGAGGAACCAACAAACTCAGGAGGGGCACTACTCTGAGTCTATGTATGTGTGTGTGTGTGCATGAAAGAGAGAGAGAGAGAGAGAGAGGGGGGGGGGGAGAGAGAGAGAGAGAGAGAGAGAGAGAAAGAGAGAGAAAGAGAGAGAGAGAGCCTGACTGTGCTTAGGTGAGTGATCAGTTGGCAAATTGCAGGTGCTTCATGGATGAGTCTACAATCACTGTTCTGGATTTGTGTGTGTATTTGTTGTTCTTTTTTCAATGCCAAGTGTGAGACCAGCCATAATTTTTGTTTTCACCTTCACTGTTTCATGGCTCCTTTGCGGAAGATTTCAGTAGATGTTCCTTTCCACCTCTCTCTTCCCCCTTTCCTATAGCCCACAGTAGCTGCTGGGCCTGCGTGGGTCTCCCCTAGGAGGCCTGTGTGACCCTCAGACCAAAGTGGACACCTTCTGCCTTAAGCCTGAAGGCTTGTGAGATGAGTGTGACCACAGCCGCACTCTTCCAGCCAGACAGTCTGCTCTCGTTTGTATAGTTGGAGCTAATTCAAGGGTTGGGAATGTGTCTGCCAAATGTAATTAGGGAATGAGATGGAGGGGGGGAGTAGGGCAGGGGCTGTGAAGCTAGGAGGGTCTGGGAAATGGTGAACGGTGTGACATTGCAGATGGTTCACCACTACCAAGGATGAGAGGACAACCTTACCCAGGGCATTGACGGTGACCATGGGCATCTGGGCAGGGGGCTCTGGGACACCACTGGTGGTGTGGATTCCCTCCCGGGGGAGTGCACTGGTAGGAAGTCCTCCCTGGAGTCCTGCAGACTCTAATCTGTGTCCTGCCTGTGCTGTTTCCAGCTGGGCAGTGGTAGGCAAGTTCATTTCCCCCTGCTGGAGCCTGCTTGGTATCAGGACATGGCAGTTAGCTAGGGCTTGCTGAATGCGTTTCTGTAAACTGCTGTGGGCTGTCTGGAAAGAAAAGGGACCACTAACCTTGGAACCCTTTAAGTTTGATTGGGGCAACTGAAATGTCACCTTTTCCAGGGTTTTTTCTTGAAGCTGGCAATTTCCACTAACGCCTGGGATTATGGGTCAAATTAGACAGACCGTTTCAGCCAACAATCAATGACATTCAAAGCATCACAAGCAGAGTTCCCAAGCCAGATGGTCTCCTGCTATGAACGTCGTGCCTTGAATGCTTTTATTCAGCTCCTGTTGATTCTCCTCTAACTCTCTCTAGTGTGACCCCCAGAGTTGAGTGAAGGTTAAAATACTTGAGGCAGTGACCATTTGTTCCTTGTTTCAGAGCAGAGCAACACGTGGTGCTAAAGCACCTAGTTGTGTGCCTTCATAAGACCTGTAAATACTTAGCTTGGGGCTGTCCTCCTGGGCTCTGCTGTGTCAGAGTGTAGGACAAGGCCTGAGCTGCAGCCCGTTTAAATAAAACAGCTGTAGAGTCTGACTCTCGGTGGTCTTCTTGGTGGGGGTCCTGTGACCTAGACATAACACTGAGGATGTCATGGGGAGCAGAGATTGTGACCTCACCATCCCTAGCCTGCCAGCTGAGAGTAGACAGGATTCTCAGCACCTGCACTGGACTCTGGGAGATTTAGAAACCCAAGATGCCTCGAGGATCCTTCCTCTGTAACATGAAACTTGGGGGTTCAGATATGGTTGGCCATCCTGGCTGGCCCCAGCGGTTGAAGAGTAGGCCCCTTGAAGCTGGCCTTCAGCTCATGGCAACCTCATTCACACCTGAGTGGGGAATTGAGTGCCACAGAGCTGGTCAGCCGCTGGCCAGAGATCTTTGAGAAGATAGGCATCCCAGAGGCTCCGGAATCCAGCGAGTACACCCTGGATCATGTCTTCAGAGCCAAAACAGTTAAGTTTGGTGGCACCAGGATAGTGGGAAGAGGGAGGAGGGAGAACTGTGGGAGAGCTACATCAAGCTTTGCCTCGTTCACCAGGATGCTTTCACGAATGGGATGGGACTTTTCTGTAGTATTTTTGTAGACAGATGGTCATTAATTTATCCAACAAAGAATTACAGTGTGCGCCAGGCTCTGGAGGGGTCATAGACAATGAGAGTTTCCAGTGCTGGTTCCACAGCACATGAAGAAACCTTGGTTTGAGCTGGATGCCGGTGCTTCATGCCTGTCATCCTAGCTACATAGGAGGCTGTGATGGGAGGATTGATGCTTGAGGCCCAGGCAGGAAAGCCTGTAAGACTCTTATCTCTAACTAACTAGCAAAAAGTAAAACCAGAAGTGGATGTGTGGCTCAAGCCGTAGTCTGTTGGCCGTGAGTAAAAAGGCTCCGGGACAGCACTTAAGCTCTGAGTTCAAGGCCCAGGAATAAGAGAAAGGAAGGAAAGAGAGAAAGAGGAGGGAAGGCTGGATGGAGAAAACGAGGAAAGGAAGGAAGAAGGGAGAACATGTGAGCCTTGGTTTGGAGTCCCTGGATCAAGGGAGCAAACCATTCACAACCTATGTGGGGACAATTTAAGAGCCTAAAGCCAGTATGTAGGACCAAGCTACTGACACCTCAGCAACTTTCTGACATCCAGGAGCTGTGTGGTCGCCGACTGCAGAAGGAAGCAGCCTCGGGAGGACACTAGGACTCAGGATGGGTCACCAGGTTTCAATCATCCCTGGCGCCAATGAGTTTATTTTCTGGTCACATAAGAACAAGCTGTCCAAGGGCTAGGGAGGTATTGGTGTGAGGGAGTGTCGGGGGGGGGGCCAGGATAAGCAGGAAGATGAAGAGGGAGGACGATCACAGGTCAGGAATGTCAGGACATTGGAGCCATGACTTTGCCTGACAACCTAGACCAAAAGTGATAGGGCCTTTGACCCAGCCACACTGCTATTAAGAGTCCTGGCACATTGGGTTCTCCATTGACCACCTGGCTATCATCCACTGCAGGATGCCTGTGCAGTACATCCTTGGGGACTGGGACTTTCCAGGGCTCAATCTGAAGTTGACAACCCACCTTGTTCTTTCCTCCTCCAGAGACAGAAGTAAGCTGGCCACTAGCACAAGACAGCCAGGGAATGAGGGTGGGAGTAAGGACCCTTGTTGCCCCAGACTTGCTCTATGGGGCGCTAGGACCCCGTGGTTGCCTTTCTCAGAGGCAGAGATGGGTCTCTTTGGTGGCTCAGCCTTTAGCCTAGGTGGCAGATCTGAGATTCAGAGAGGGCAGACTGAAGGTGGGGCAGGTTTGGATAGAGGCTGGTGGGAAAACCAGAGGCACTGGTCTCTGAGCAGGGTTGTTTCTTTGAGGATACTCACAACCCAGGAACATTCCGGGGATAGATCAGCCCTTTTCTCCTTCCTGAGAGAGAGGGACTTGGAGCCCTTGAATCTGCATGCCTTGGCCAAGAAATCCTTTCATTCCCACATCCTGTGGTTGGATAACTAGACCTCACCTCCCTACCCAGTGAAGAGGCAGGACAGTGAGAGATCTTGGGTCTTTGATAAGGTCAGGGGATTCTGAATATGCGGTTGTATTTGAATATCCTAACTTGGTGCATGGTAAGTTCCATCTAAGATTACCATGATGTAGGACATATAATCTAGAGAATCAGAGCAGGATGGGGTCTGTTCTGGGAGTCTTGAGTATTATGTGTGAGCTTTCAGCTCCCATATGCCCACATGCTTCCCTTTCTTGGGTGGGTCTTTGCTAGCAAAGCTTGAAACTTGGGACTGGGTCCTATCCCTTGTCATTTATACTCTAATCTAGCACTCTACCATTTGAGCCACAGCTCCACTTCCAACTGGTTTGGGTGTTTATAATTCGAGATAAAGAGTTCTCATGGACTTTGTTGCCAAGGGTGGCATCCAACTGTGGTCATCAGATCTCAGTCTCCTGAGGGGATAGGATGAGAGGCATGGAAAAGTATCTTTGGCCGGGTGGCACTAGCTCATGACTGTCATCCTAGGTACTCAGGAGGTGAGATCTGAGGATCAGGGTCAAAGCCAGCCTGGGCAGGAAAAACCCTGAAGCTCTTATCTCCAATGAACCACCAGAAAAACAGAAGTGGTGTTGTGTTATGGCTTAAGTAGTAGAGTGCTTGCCTTGAGCTGAAATGCTCAGGGACAGCACCCAGGCCTCGGGTTCAAGCCCCACAACTGAAAAAAGAAACAAAGTAAAACATGTTGGCCTGCAAAGGATGGTTCAGGTGTGGGAGGGAAGAAGAGGGGGGTGCTGTGGTTGGGAGACCAGGTGCTCACCCCACTGTACAGACATTTCTAAGAACTCCCCAAGTTTACCCCAGCTTGAAGCCACAGCTTCAAGAGGACATGGCTTGTGGCAGGCAGGGTGTGGGCGAATGGGTGCAGAGGTGGGATTGCTGTGTCTGTATTCTCTCCAATAAAGATGGATTTGGATGCTTGGTGACAAAATCTGAAGTGAAGGGTTGCAAGAAGTTTGTGGCCTTATAAGATGGTTTTCCTCTGGAAATGTGAAGGTGGCTGAAACCGGAAGTCGCCAGTGGCTCACAGCTGTCATCCTAGCTACTCAGAAGGCTGAGATGTGAAGACCATGGTTCAGAGCCAGGTTGGGCAGAAAAGTCTGTGAGACTTGATGTCCAATGGATCACCAGATAAGAGGAAGTGGTGCTGTGGCTTAAGTGGGAGAGTGCTCATCTTCAGCTGAAAAGCTGAGGGACAGTGACCTGTCCCAGAGTTCAAACCCCATGACCAACAACAGAAAAAGAGGTGGCTAAGTTTTCTGCATAGCAGTGTGTACGGTATGAAATGCCATGCTTGTCTATGAGACATTCCAGATATATGAGAGGCTCAATGTTTTGTCTTCAGTGGGTCTGAGGTCGGTAGTGCCACCTTCTTCGGGGTGGGATATGATCCTAATGGAATGAGTTCATGGTTCTGTTTTTTGGGACTGCTGAACCCTTGGGCTATCTGTGTGTGTGTGTGTGTGTGTCTGTCTGTCTGTCTGTATCTGTGTCTGTGTGTGTTTAAAGGTACAAGAACTGGGCCTTGAACTCAAGGCCTAGGTGGTTTTCCTGACCTTTTGTGGTCAAAGCTAGTGCTCTGACACTGTAGCCACAGCTCCCTCTGTGGCTATTTGGTAGTTCACTGTAGATAAGAGCCTCTCAGACTTTCCTGCAAGGGCTGACTTTTAAAAGTGATCCTCAGACCTCACCTTCCTGAGTAACTAGGATGACAGACAGGAGCCACCTGTGCCGGCCTTGTGTGTGTGTGTGTGTGTGTTTGTTTGTATGTTTGTGTGTGAGTGAGTGTGTGTGGAAGTGGGTTGTAACAAGGAGCACTGGGCCCTTTTGTAACTTCTAACCACAATCTTTGGGGGGTGCATGGGCTTTGTGGCTGAAGTCTGGGGGCCTGGAAGGATGAGATGCTTGAAGGGGACTCAACACCATTAAATTATAAGACCAAGGGATCTTTGTGCCCTGGAACTGTCTACTCACTTGGGCCTGGTGGTGGCAGAGGGAGCTTGGGAGGACCTGGGGGTGGGGTCCACAGGGGGTGGGTCCCCAGGGGGACAGAGAGTGTGACCAGCATTTAGTAAGGATGTGAGTCCTGTTAGTATGGAGTGTATTGACGTCGGTCAGACTCTGGGTCGTCTGAACATGATGTCTGAGGGGAGAGCCAACCCTATTTTAAATCTTGACCTGTGATTTCCAGATCTCAGTCTCCTGAGTAGAAAGGATTATAGGCATGAGGCTCTGGCACCAGGCCTCTGATTCTTTTTGGTATATTAGAGTTTGAACTCAAGGCCTAGGTTTTCCAGTCAGGTCTTCTACCATGGGAGCTAAATTTTTCTTTCTTTATCATTTCCAAGATAGCGACTCAATATATGCTCAGGCTGGGCTGGATCACAGTTCTCCTGTGACAGGCATGGGCCACCATGCGTGGTAATCTGCAGTTGGGATGGTAGACATGTTGCGCCATGCTCAGTTCTTGGCAATTCTGTGAGCATATGACAAGAAGATAGCTGGAAAGGGCTCAGAAGGGGCCTGTTATTTATCTTGCAACAGGTATGGGATTATGAAACTAAACATGGCTGCCTTTCATCCTTACTCTATCCCCATGAGGAAAGGGATCCTTCACTGTGTTCAGTTTTGCAGCTGGGGAAAACGAGGCACGGAGAAGCTGGATGGCCTACTCATTTCCCCCAGCTTACAGGAAGCTCGGCCTGACTTCTCTGCCATGCTCCCTAAGACTATGGGTGCTAATCAGTCCAATTCTTGTGGTAGGAAGTACACTTCTTGTCAGTCAGGGGCTTGAAATCTGGGCCTGGGTGCTGTCCCTGAACCCCTAAGATCAAGTCTAGCATTCCACCACTTGTACCACAGCACTACTCCAGGTTTTCTGGTGGTTCTTTGGAGATAAGAGTCTCAAAGATGTTCCTGCCTGTGCTGGCTATGAACCATGATCCTCATATCTCAGCCTCCTCTGTAGTTACCATTATAGGCTTGTGCCACCGGCACATGGCTTAAGTGTACTTTTAACTTCCTCTCACTGTCTCTGTCTCTGTCTCTCTCTCTCTCTTTGTCTCCCTTTCTCTGTCTGTCTCTCTCTCTCACACAGGAGGTGGGCTGTGGGTCAGGAGCTGCCTTGCTTAGCCTGTTGAACTAGCTCCCTGAAGTATGCCCCTCTGTGCCCAGGCTAGACCATGATGGCTATTCATTGTGAGTCCGTCTGCTGAGTCCTTCTCCACTATTCTCTGCTAACCAAAGTGGATGAAGAGGGATCGTGTTTTCCAACCGCAAAGCACGATCCCGGGCCTCTGATCCTCACCACCACATATTGGGCCAGACCCTGATGATAAGAAAATGAATTCACTCTATGTCTACTTTCACTTTGTGTCATTTTGGGGAGAGGGGGCAGTGTGCAGAGGAAAGACCCCAGGCCTGACACCTCCTGGGGGACATTTGTTCTTGTGACAGAGCCAAGTCATTGCTGTGGATAAGAAAGAAGCCGCTATCAGACTGACCCAGAAAAATGCTCAAAGGTAGGTAGGCTGTTGAAGTATCAAACCCGCCTATGTCTGCTTTCTCAAAACATGCAGGGTGCAGTGTGGTGCCCTGGGACTGGCCCCAGGGGATTATAAATGGATGGTGGTGAACAGGTGCTGGTGGCTGAGGTCTGATGGTCATGACTCAGAGCCAGCCCAGGCAGGAGAGTCTGTGATATTCTTATCTCCCATAAATCACCTCCCCCCACCAGAAAAAAAAGCCAGATGTGGTGCTGTGGCTCAAGTGGTAGAGCCTCAGCCTTGAGTAAAAGAAGCTCAGGGATGACACTGAGGCCCTGAACCCAAGCCCTAGGACTCACAAAAAATAAAATAAATGAATGGTGGGCACCTGTTATGTTACTACCAAAAAGGATGGATTCAATCTTCTCTCTGGTACTTGAATCCAAAGGTAAGGGGCTTCCCTTGATGTTCCTCTAAACCTCTCCTTCTGTCTATTATCTCTTCCGGCTTGAGCTGCAGGATAGTATTTACATCATCCCTCTTGATATGATCTTAAGTACCATCACCTACTTTTCCTCCTTGGGATGGGGATCCTGGATTTACTCACCACTGGGAGGATGAGGCACTGCAGACATGGGGGTAAGTATCCCCGAAACTCATACTCTCACACACACACTCACCTAGGCCAAGTCAGAGTAGCCTTTTCCAAAAACACTTTATCTCCTTGGATTAACTGACCTAGGAGAGGAACTTGATCCCCTGTAAATGACTATTTTAACTAGGGCTTGCTAGTTGACATGAGATAAACAGAAGCTCAAAAGAAAAGCTCTGGTGCCTGTCACCTCTGGCTCAGGCTTGTGCCTGACATCCTGGCTACTTGGGAGGCAGAGATCTGAGGATCAAAGTTCTAAGCCAGCCATAAGCTGGAAAGCCAGTGAGGCTCTCCTGTCCATGGAACCACCAAAAAGTTAGAAGTGGAGCTGTGGTTCAAGTGATAAAGCACCAGCATTGAGCACAAAAATTCAGAGACAAGTCCCAGATCCTCAGTTCAAGCCCACATAAAGAAATGGTCCCATGTGTTGCCCCCAGACTGCTTGAGCCTTGAGTGCTCTCTTCCAGAGTGTGATACAGCACCGGTCTCTGGGTAGTGTATCAGAGCCTTCAGAAATTGGGTGGTAAAAGCCAGACCTTTCCCCTTTGTGCTTTCTGAACACACACCAGCTGGTAGGAAGAGCTTGACAAGGGCAGCAGCCTGCAGAACAGAGAAGATCCCTCTCACACAAATAATATGAATAACTACACTAATCACATTATGCAGTAAACTTGTATGTAAATATAAATCATGTATTTAAAATGTATACACATATTATTCTTTAGAGTGTTAGGACTTGAATTCAGGCCCTAGGAACAGGCCTGCCTTTTTTCTTCCAGCACGGTGAACTTCCCCATCCCCCACAGTGCTGCATATTTACCCAGAGCCTGAGTTCAAATCCTAGGTCTGGCAGATAAATGGGCATGAATTCCAAGACAAGGAGCCTCATAATATTTTAAATATTTTTAATGTATCAATGTATGTACTTATTTATTTCTATTTATTTTGTCAAGCACAGGGCTTGAACTCAGGTCATGGTAATTCTGCCTCAGCTTTGATCACTCTAGGCTGGGGTGAAGCCCCTGGACCCACAGCTGAACCTGGGTTCCTGGGCCCCAAATGCTGACAGGAAAAAATAAATTAATGCGACACAGAAAAAAAAAAACCAACTGGCAACTTGCAGATGGCTGCCAGTTTTACATTTGTTTGGTTTGCAGGATTACCATCCTGTGTCTGAATGACACGGCAGAAAAATGTTGATAACCTGGCATTGCTGAAGGCTGGCAGGCTACCCGGAAAGCCATAGGCCAACAGGTCAACATAGGTCCTGTGTTAGAAGCCCCTTCCTGTCCCCTACAAATGGAGGGAAATCCTAAGAGTCTCGTTCTTATTCATAGGAATATTGATGGAAGACTATGAATGGCAAGGTGGATTTGGTTGATTCTGAATACTACCGTACAGTTAGACAGAGTGATTTTATGAGGCCAATGGATTTTAATGAGTATTTTTTGACACATTCAAAGAATACTATTAATTACATGGACGCAATAGTTTCCAAACCGTGGTTGAATTAATTAATATTTCATTAAGGATGAAAACAATAATATTAATTACATGGAAGCATAATAAATACCCAAGAATTGGTAGAAATGTGGTCTATGTAACTGAAGAATGTATAGACATCTCTGGCACTCTATAAATATCGGTATTTATTTGTGTACTACCATTTTCATGTCAATCTGTTCTTATTTTGTCAATGCCTAGGGCTCGATCTCAGGTGCTGGAAATGCTTGTCAGCTCCATATGCCCCAGGCTGGTGTGTTGACACTCACCCATTCATGAATTGGGTCTTGTAGGCTGTGAATTCAGTTGCCAGCACTCACAAAAATTGAATCGTGGATTAAGAAGCCCATGGTGACTTATTTTTTTCCTTTTCTGTGAAACTCCTGAGTGTCACGTGTGAAGTTTCATATATAGGCAAATCTATATCCTATGTAATAAATGTAATAAATATTTCATGTGTAATAACAGTCAATAAAATAAATGGTAAATAAATGAATAAAACAAAAATAAAATGAATAACTATACTAAGCTCCACATGGGGTCAACATCTGGAGCTCGATCTCAGGGTCTAGGAAAGGCCTGGCAGCTGAATTGGCTAGAGGCTGCTGTGCTGACAGTCACTCATCCATGAATTGAACCTTCTAGGCCCTGAGTTTAGATCCCAGCACTGCCAAAAATGTTATTGTGGAGTGAGAAGCCAAGCGTGACACATGTTTTCTTTTTCTTTGAAAGTACTTGGTTATATGTAGGATGTATAATTCAGATGCAAATTTATAACCTATGTAATAGGATGTCATTAATGAAAAAAATGTCATAAGTGGAAGAATTGTCACTACAATAAATGAAAAAAAGATTGAATTAGTAGTGAATCATTCTAGGATAAAATAGACACAATAATTAGAGGATATGCATTAAGTTTAATATTTTATTAAGCATTAACAGAATAAAAATTGCATGGAAACATAAATACCTAATTATTAGTAATAACAGCTAATGCACAATTTAATAATATATAGACATCTGTCTCATTCTATAAAATATGTGATTATATGTATGGATGTATGTACATATGTGATAAACAATAATAGGATATTGAGTAATTTTAATTAATGTTTTATTAATTGTTTACTGGGAAACATCATTAAGTGGAGACATAATTTAATACCTAATAATTGGTAGTAATTAATATATAAATTAATATATAAATTAATAATAGACAGACATCTTTTTATGTATATAATATTTATATACACCAATCTCTATCTATGCCTCATTCACTCTTGGGGCCTGGTGGTTGAGTGCTCGCCTAGTAAGCACGAAGCCCTGGGTTCGATACCTCAGTGTGATATAAACAGAAAACTCAGAAGTTCTGCTGCCACGCCTACTCCAGTGGAGTCTGCTTAGCATGGAACACCTGCTATCAGATCTGAGAATGGGGCCTCACAGAAGCTTACCTCTGAGAATGGGACTTCATAGACGTCTACCTCAGAGAATGGGGCTTCAAAGAGGCCTACCTCCTGGAAAGGCTTGCAAGCCCCTGGGAAAGATATGTTCCTGGTCCTGTTTTTCTTTTCTTCGCTGTATAGGAGTGCCTATTAATCTTTTACTGTTCCTGCTGCTTGTTCTACTTTCTCATGTTCAATGTTCCCTTATTCAGGGCTCTTTCTTGGAAGTGATGACGACCCCACCATCCGATGAGTGTCCTGAGAATATGACTAACTCACCAGAGTTAAGTGCTACCCTGAAAGCCACTCTTATGGAGGCTATTAGACAAGTCATAAGTAAATATAAAAGTATTGGGGGTTTCATGACGTCACTTCAGCAGAAGGAATTGTTTGTAAGAGATTTACAAGAAGCTGTAGGCACGGCTAGAGCAGAAAGTGTATATGGATATTGGAGACTTCCCTTTAATCCTGAAGCATATACAATAGACCCATATAGATATCCTGTAGATAAGAACGATGTAGAGGGATATTTAGACCAAAAGCTAAATAAGATTCCTAAAAGGTTGGTAGATGGAAGGTGGAAATGGCTTTTCAGAGGAAAATGGTAGGATCCTCCATTATCTAGAGGACCCTAAAGACTTCCCCCAGATCCATAGCCTTTTACAGGTGTGTATGATAAGGATGGCAACCGTTGGGTAAACTACTTAAGAAAAAAAAACTTCCTATTACTCTCTTCCATTTACTGAGAGACTTGGTAGATCTAGGCCTCCTTGGTGCTTACTATCAAAGAAGAAATAAAAAAGATCTTATGAGACAGTGAAGGCCTCTATGGAGAAGAGTAAACGATTATGTGAAAGGGTTACAGAGAAGACACTATGAGCTTGAATTTGATATATGGCCAGATTTAACTAAGTATACTGAATATCATGAGTTTTGGCCACAAATTGGGGACCCTCTAAAAGAATGGCAAAGAAGCACAATTGCTTAGAAAAGATTTGAAATGCATAAAGTACAAAACTCAACAAAAGTAACAATAAAGTACTAGAGTTCATGCCTTTCTGTCCAGCACCGTGCCCATATGCTCTGGTTAATGGTTAATAGGTGATAAACATCTCGAAACCAATTGTATTTCTTAAAAATAGAGGAAACGCCTGAAACAAGTGCCTATCATCATAGCTCGTCATACAAAATACAAGATCAGGCGACCAGCTGGTAACCACCCAAGAACAAAGCCTTGCAGCAAGATTATGTAACCTTTGCCCTTTCTCATGGAGACCTTTATCTATAAAAGCTTGTTATCCTCTGCAATAAATCGCACTCAGCATTCACTCCTCTTGTGTGTGAGTTGTCTGTTTGCCATCTCCCCAACTGTTCCAGTTATCTCCACTAGGTGTCCTCCGTCTTCCCGAAAGAGCCAATCAGCGGCATTCTGATATCTTTCAATCAATTGAGTGCTAACCTGGAGCACAAATGCTTAGGGACAGTGTCAAAGCCCTTACTCAAGCCCCAGGACTGACGCCACAAAAAGATGGAATGTTCAACTGCAACTAGAGAAAGACAGGACCTCATCACAGAGAAAGCTAGTAGTCTGGTGCTGACAGCTGCCACCTAACCTGACTTGGCCAGATGTAAACTGTTGCAACCCAGCTCCATGGGTTAGCCCTGTCATCCTGGTTTACCCTGGCTTACCACCAACATCCCGGCTACTCGGTGGGTTTAAAACTTGGCAGGAAGTCTACTAGACTCTTTGAAATATGGCTTGAAGTGGTAGAGTTCTAACCTTGAGCAAATGGTATTAAAGTGAGAAGCCGCTGGCACCTTCTTTTTTTTGTCCGCCGTGGGGCTTGAACTGGGGCCTGGGCGCTGTCCCTCAGCTCTTCAGCTCAAGGCGAGTGCTCTACCACTTGAGCTACAGCGCCACTTCCGGTTTTCTGGTGGTTTATTGGAGAGTGGAGTCTCATGGTCTCTCCTGCCTGGGCTGGCTTTGACACGTGATCCTCAGATCTCAGCCTCCTGAGTAGCTAGGATTACAGGCGTGAGCCACCGGCGCCCGGCCCGCTGGCACCTTCTTTCTTTTCTTCTTCATTTTTTAATCTAGACAATCTGACTTCTTAGCAGGGTCATTCCAATGGCTTGAATTTATAAATTAACTACCCATTATTCTTTATAGCTGCTTTCACTGAGAAGGATTTTCTCTCCTCATCTTCTCTGGTCACAGGTTTGAAGCCAAAATTGAGAAGTGAGTATCACAGGATTTGGCAGCAAATGTCCACAGGACATGATAGCCCTGTCACTTAGCATTGAGCTGCAGAGAATTTACTGTCTCAGGATGAGAGGACCGATAGCTGGAGCAATCCTCATACTGTCTACATTGCACATTTTGCCTATAAAATGATCTAATAATTATGTGTGTTGTGTGTCTCTAACCTTAAGTATCTAGAACACACTAGAAGCATCTTCATGTATCTCTTTTTCTCTAGTGCCTCTTAAAATTTAGATTAAGGGCTTGTGTGGAGGGGCTACTCGGTGAATCCCTAAGGAAAGCACCTTGAAGCCGTTCAAAGTCATCCTGAGCAGGAAGTCTGTGAGACTCTTAACTCCAATAAACCACCAGAAAACCAGAAGTGGAGCAATGGCCCAGAGGGTAGAGCTCCAGCTTTGAGAGAGAAAGCTGAGCAGGAGACAGAGGCTAGATCAGGCAGGAAAGCCTGGGAGGCGCTTATGTCCAATTACTGACCAGATGGGTGGAAGTGTATCTGTGGTGGTGGTAAAGCCTCAGCCTTGTGAAAAACAGCTGTGGAATACATTGGGCCCTGATTTCAAGCCCTGGAATGGCCACAAAAAATTTTCAAAAAGAGAAGGCCAAGTTTATGTATCACTGCCCGATGCAGTTATGTGTGTATATTACCTCCCTGAGTGCAAACAGACCATATGCAATTCTTCTCCTTTTATTTACTGGATTATTTTTCAGATATACTCCTTGCACATACCGCATCATTGTCTTCATTTCAGGCCCATAGCTTTTCTCTTCCAGGGTTCCAGGCATGTGTCCTTATATGATGCATCCTGACGCTCTCAGCAGCCTTTATTTACATTTTATTATGGGACCAATGCAAGAATAGTCACAAATCAGACAGGGGAAGAGAAGATCAGGTTTCATAGAAGTAACCAGTATTCAGAAAATTAAACTTGGGGACATAAAATGGGAGCATACTTATGTAAAAACTACCATTAAGGAAAAGATGAGGATGCTGGGAATGTGGATTACTGAGAGAGTGCTTGCCAGGCATGCAAGAAGCCTTGGGTATGATTCCTTGGGAGCACATACACAAAAAAAGTCAGGATAGGTGCTGTGGCTCAAGTAGTATAGTGCTAGAGACTAATGTCCTGGCTTTTATTTCAACCCAAGAACTGGCAAAGAGATATCTAGATAGGTGGGTAGATAGATAGATATAGGCACATACATATATACATACATACATACACAAATACATAGATCCATAGATAGATTCAATAGATAGATAGAAAGATGATAGATGAATCTGGTCTTGGATGTCAGGAGGAAAGAAGGGAACAATTCCCAGTCATGAGGCCTTCTGCAGTGTGCCAGGACACCAGCATCGCCTTCACACGACCACAGGGCAGGAAGACTGTCTCTTTTCCACTTCTCAGGCAGCCAACGGCCCCAGAGTCAAACAGGCAGACCTAGGTTCTAACTCAGGGATTGGAGATTTGAATTAATGACGTGGAGAATGAAGGAAGGAGAAAGGACTGGCAGAGATAGAAGAATGGCCTTCAAATCTGACAGATGGAGAGTGAAAAACCCACTCCTTAAGACCAGAGAGCAGCGTTTTTCTACTCTGTTCCTCCCCTCTTACCCACTAAACTGGCTCTCTATTGGTAAATTAAAGGTAGGCTGAGGTTCCCTTCACCTGAGGGAGGAAGGTTAATTAGTCATTGTTTGAAGAGGCAGAGAAAAGCCTTACCCTAGTTTAACTCTAACAATTGTTTCAGGTTTCCCCCCATTGGTGGCTGTTCCTGGAATGAATGAAGTGATTTTGCAGCTGCCTTCCCTGATGAGTGTGTACATTCTGCCTCCTAATCCTGTAGGCCTACTCTCTTCATCTAGCTTGGCTTTGAAACTGTTTTCTGCCTTCAATTACAGTGTTACACTGCAGTTCTTCCTGCAAACATGGCTAGGGTTTGGGTCCTGAGAACTTCATTTGAATCCAGGATAGGTCAATAATGTTTCTTTCCTGCTTCTATAGCTCAAGAACTCTAAGAACATTTAGAGTACAAGTACTTCTCATCACCAAAGGAAACCAAGGAAGCTCTTGAACATCTGACCTTTCATAAGTGGAAATCTTAGTGTCATAGACTTTTCTGCCCTCGCTGGCTTCACCCTGTGATCCTGGCACCTCAGTCTCCTGAGCTAGGGTGATGGGACTGAGCTACTGGTGTTCGGCTTGGTTCAGAATTGCAATGACATTGACAATACAAGTCAACTGCTTATCACAAAGGGTTTGAGGAACATATTAAGCCTTTCAACATTGGACCATTCAGAACCCAGTAGGACACAAGGTTACAATGCTAGAGTCTGAGAGGCTGGGCATATGGATCTGCTACACTTGAGCCTGCAGCTCTAGTTCTATTCTGGTGTCCATCAGTGTTCATTTTCCAAAGAATGTTCTCGTAATTAGCAAATAGGAAAATTTCTTTGATTAAGCCTCACTTTTTTCCAATTGTGTGTCTCGAACTCAAGTGTGGCACTGTCCCTGAACCCATCAGCTCAAGGCGAACACTATACCACTTGAGCCACAGCGCTACATGGGTTTTTTGGTGGTTCACTGGATATAAGAGTCTAATAGGCTTTCCTTGCCTAGGCTGTCTTTGAACAGTGGTCTTCAGCTCTCAGCCTCCTGAGAAGCTAGCATTCCAGGTGTGAGCACTGGCATCTGGCCTATTGTTTTTGACAGTCCTGGGGCTTGATCTTAGGGCCTTGGTACTGTCTCTGAGCTTCTTATTCTCAAGGCTAGGCACTTGACCCACACCACAGCTTCTGCTTTTTCTGAGTATGTGTCACTGAGGTTTAAAACCCTGGTATTCATGCATGCTGAGCGAGCTCTTTATCACTTAGCTGCATTTCTAACCCCACACTTACAATTGTATCCCTCACTTTCGTATCCTCAAGAAAAGGCATCTGACTGTACATCATCTAAAGAAATCCCAACGGTGGCGGCAGAAACTGCAGCCACCATACCTGAATCACAGAGAGTCCAGGACGAAGGAGCCAGACCCGGCAGGTGAGCAGATTCTACTCAACACCAGCAAGAACCAACAAGAAGAAATCTTCATCCTGCAGTTCGCAGACCAGAGACGACCCAGGAACCAAGACTCAGTGTGAGTATAAGCCTAACGTCCTCATTCCTTCTCAGGGAGCAGAGGAGGGAAGGCCAGGCCTCCACCACCCCCAGTAATGGAGATCTCCATCTTGGATACTGACAAAGCTCGGCAGAGCTGCTAGCTCCAACTCAGGACTTGGAATAAATCTAGAGTCATCTAGCAGGTCACAAGAGCCTAACTTGGCCTACCAGACTCAGCTCTACCCAGGGAAAAGTCACCCAGCTCGGGCCCCAGCCCCAGGAGTGGCTTACTTCACTGGGTAATCAGAGCCAGAGGCTGCCCCTCCCTTTAGCAGCATCGACAATCAATTGAAATTCAGTAAACAGAAACCGTGAGAGTGGCTCCAGGCTGGGATCCGTGAGTTTCTCACAAACCAGCCCCCAGGAAAAGCTACTGTTTGCTGAAAGGCCTCAACTCTACCCAGAACCTAGCCTCATCGCAGCATCTCCAAACTCGAGAAAAAAGCCATCTTCCTCTTTTGTGATACTCAAAGCAGATCTCCCTCCCATTGAACTAACCTGGGAGGAGGATTACAGAGCATTTTTCTGCCTGTTCAAAGAAACTGACTTAAGTAACCAACCAAACCACAGGAACACAAGCAGACCAAAGACTACAACAAGAGGCTGGTTATGGACACAAGGGAGACACAGGATTTTTCCCACCCCTCCCAAAAAAATCAAAGAATTTTTTTTTGTGCCTTTTATAATTTTGTTTTCTAAAAAATTTTTTAATCTTTAATTTTTACCTTTTTAGAAAAAAAATTGTTTTCTAGTAATTTTTTTTCCTCTTAAAATTCTATTTTAGGGGTATAAGTGTGTGTGCGTTTTTCTTTCTTTTTTATGTTTCTGTTTTTGTTTTGTTTTGTTTTTTGTTTAGCTCTACTGACCTTCTGATCTTTTTTCTTACATTTTTATCCTTTTCACCTTTTCTTCTCTTTCGTTCTTCTTTATGTGAGTTAATTGCTGCTCTGCACATCCTCAGATAAACCCGTATTCGATTATTAGACCTTATCTCCAATTGTATACACACTTAATCCACAAATTTATTACTCAATTCAAAACCTCTTAGACTTAAATTCCTTAATAGCAGTATGACATCTTTATAGCTTTATAATATTTTGAGTATTTTGTTTTTAAGTTTTTCACATGTCCTTTATATCCCTCCCCTTCTCTCATTATATTCATGTTGTTCTCTGAATAGTTTGTTTTCAATTCTGTAAAATATATCTAATTTTTACCTTACTATTTTTTCTGGTCTCTATTTGTTCCTTTTCTTTTCTTTTCTTTCTCTCTCTCTACTTACATCCTATCCAACCTATTTCCTGCTTTGAGATTAGGACTTAGTTAACTCTCCCTGTGCCTTCCCACATCACTCTACTACTATTTTTTACGCACATCTCTTCCTAAACCTAATAATTTCTAGTTTACCAAATTCTTCTTTGCAGTTCGTAGCCCATTAATATATAGTTGTTTGATGTTGAATAGATGTATCTGTTGAACTAGAATGTACCTGCACACTATTGACTGTGGAAATACAGACTTTGGTTAATGCTTGCCTAAAGAGAGTGTTCTAGCACAAAACTGGTGTTAATTTCATCCCAAATGGGCAGAGTAAGCCAGAGAAACACAAGAAAAATGGCAAGTATGGGTACCTCAACTCACACTCATGATAATCAGGGGACAGAAGAGATAATGAATAATCCAGAGGAGATTTCCCAAATAGCTCTACAAACACTGCTGGCAAACATGATAAATGAAAAGATTGAAAAAATACAAAGGACTCTGTATGAGCGTGATAGGGAGAGAGAGGAGGCATCCCAAAAGTTTATACAAGAATATCATAAGTGTGAGGAAGCTACTCAAAAACTGATACAGGATTTGCATGAGCAACTTAAGAATACTCAAAGAGAAAGGGAGGAATGGTGTGAGCAAGCTGAGAACACTCAAAGAGAACTACAAGAATGGCATGAAAGGGAGGAAGTTAATCAAAGAGTAATACAGGAATTGAGAGAGCAGGATGAGAATACACAAAGATCACTAAAGGCATTCATGGGATCCATTAACAAAGAGTTGAAGAAAGTCAGGGAGACCACAAAGGGAATGCTGAATGGAACCCAACAGAAGGAATGGGAGTCCAAGGAAACCATAAACAATCTGAGAATAAACACGAAATACCAAATTAAGGAAGTAAAGAAGTTCATACAAGATCTAAAGCAAAGCTTCAACAAAGAACTTGAAGCCATCAAAGCTGACCAATTAGAAGGAAAAGAAATAAAAAACAAAGTAGAAATTCTCAACAGCAGGTTAAACCAGGCAGAAGATCGAATCTCGGGTACTGAAGACAGCCTAGACATTGTAGAGAAAGAACTTACAACCATCCAAGAGAAATCCAAGAAATATGAGAGATCTATCCAACACTTGGAAGACACCATCAGAAAGCCTAATCTAAGGACAATGGGTGTAGAGGAGCACCTAGAAACAGAAGTTAATGGTCTAGGAAATTTGTTTAACAGGATCCTAGCAGAGAACTTCTCAAACATGCAAAAAGATAGGCCTATTCAAGTACAAGAAGCTTTTAGAACCCCAAATAGACCAGACCAGAATAGGACATACCACCCTCACATTATAATCCACACAGGATCAACTCAGACCAAGGAAAAGATCCTTAAAGCTGTCAAGGATAAAAGATTAATCACCTATACAGGGAAACCAATTAGAATCACCTCAGATTTCTCAGCAGAGACAATCAACGCAAGAAGAGCCTGGAATGATGTATGCCATGCCTTAAAAACAAACAACTATCAACCAAGAATTCTGTACCCAGCTAAACTCTCCTTCATAACTGAAGGCCAAATAAAAGCCTTCCATAGCAAAGAAAAATTGAAACAATACATCTCCACCAAAACAGCCCTATAAAAGATTCTTAAAGACGTCCTACACATACAACACCAACAAGAACACAATAAAAATCAAGAAATTGCACCCAAACTGAGAATCCAAGAACCATAGGAAGCACCCAGTTTTCGCAACCCCCAAGAAAGTGGATAACATGGCAGGAACTCCCAAATGCCTCTCAGTCCTGTATCTTAACATTAACGGACTTAACTCTCCAATTAAGCAGCATAGACTGTCTAGTTGGATTAAAAAACAAGGTCCTTCTATCTTCTGCCTTCAGGAGTCACATCTTGCCCATAAAAACAAACATATTTTCAATGTTAAAGGCTGGAACAAAATCTACCAAGTAAACAGCAGCCATAAGCAGACGGGAGTTGCAATACTAATATCAGATAAAATAAACTTCAAATTAAAATTTGTGAGAAGAGATAAAGAACGTGGCTAAATACTAATTAAGGGATCTCTCCTTCAGGCGGATATTATAATTCTAAATATATATTCGCCAAACAACGGAGCACCCAAATTTATCCAAGAAACACTATTTTCCCACAAATCACACATAGATCCAAAGACAATAATTGTTGGGGATTTTAACACACCGATCTCCGCACTAGATAGATCAACTAGGCAAAAACTCAACAGAGAAACCGCTGTTCTATACAACTGCATAGATCAACTAGATATAACAGACATCTACCGAATATTTCACCCAGCAGGATCAGAATACACGTTTTTCTCAGCACCTCATGTAACATTTTCTAAAATAGACCACATTTCAGGAAACAAAGCAAACTTGTCCAAATTCAGAAACATTGACGTTATACCCTGCATTCTCGCGGAGCACAGGGGAATAAAATTAGAACTCAAAACCAAAATCCACCAAAGAAAGTCTGATAAAACATGGAGGCTGAACAGCACACTGCTGAATCATGAGTGGGTCAAGGAAGAGATTAGAAAGGAAATTCAAATGTTCATGCTATTCAACATAAATGAGCACATAAATTACCACCTCCTCAGGGAAACAGAAAAGGCAGTACTCAGAGGGAAGTTTATAGCTCTGAGCTCCTACATTAACAAATTGGAGAGATCCAAAACCAACAATTTAATGAGCCATCTGAACCTACTTGAAAAAGAGCAGCAAGAAAACCCTAATCCAGTAGACCGAAAGAAATAATTAAAATTAAATGAATTAGAATCCAAAAAAAACTATAGAAAGAATGAACAACAGAAAGAGTTGGTTCTTCGAAAAAATTAACAAAATTGACAAATCTTAGCAAATCTTATCAAAAAAAGAAAAGAACACATCCTAATAAATAAACTTAGAGAAGAGAATGGAAACATCACCACGAAAAAAACCAAGATTCAGAACATTATGAGGGAATACTTTTCAAAACTTTATGCTAATAAGTTTGAGAACTTGACAGAAATGGACCTTTTCCTAGCAAATATTGACATGCCAAAACTAAACCAAGATGAGTTAAACCAGCTTAACAGGCCCATATCAAGCATTGAAATAGAAACAGCAATAAGACACTTGCCAGCTAAGAAAAGTCCAGGACCAGATAGTTTTACAGCAGAACTCCACAAGGCCTTCAAAGCAGAGCTCACACCAATACTCCTCCAAATCTTCAATGATATTGAAAGAGAAAGTTCACTACCGAACATATTCTATGAAGCCATCATAACCCTCATCCCAAAACCAGGCAGGGACTCATCAAAGAAAGAGAACTATAGACCCAGTTCTTTGATAAACATTGATGCAAAACTTCTCAACAAAATTTTGGCCTATCGACTTCAACAATTCATCCAAAAAATCATACACAGAGATCAAACAGGATTCACTGCAGGGATGCAAAGCTGGTTCAATATACGGAAATCAATTAATATTATTCATCACATCAACAGGAGCAAGGATAAGAACCACATGGTTATTTCAATAGATGCAGAAAAAGGGTCCAACAAGATCCAAGACCCCTTTATGATGAAGGTTTTGGAAAAATTAGGAATCCATGGAACATTCCTCAATACAGTAAAGGCTGTATATGACAAAGGTACAGCCAGCCTTATACTTAATGGTGAAAAACTAAAGCCATTTCCTCTTCACTGAGGAACAAGACAAGGATGCCCACTCACTCCACTTCTATTCATTCTGGTATTAGAATGTCTAGCTACAGCAATAAGACAAGATGTAAACATAAAGGTGATCTGAATAGGGAAAGAAGAAATAAAACTCTCCCTCTTTGCAGATAACATGATCTTGTATTTAAAGAATGCCGTAGACTCCACTCCCAAATTACTCAAGCTGACTCAAACCTTTGGCAAAGTAGCAGGTTATAAAATTAACCCCCCCAAATCAATGGCTTTTCTGTATGCCAACAATTAGAAAAGTGTGTCTGAAATTAGGAAATTAACTCCATTTGTAATAGCCCCTCAAATATTAAATACCTAGGAATTAACTGAAGAAGTGAAGGATGTCCATGGTGAAAACTTAAAATCTTGAAAAAGAAAATAAAAACAGAACTTAGAAAATGGCAAAACCTCCCATGCTCCTGGATTGGAAAGATTAACATCGTGAAAATAGCAATACTTCCCAAGGCTATCTACAAATTCAATGCGATACCTATCAAAATTCCAACCTCATTCTTCAAGGAAATAGAAGAGGCAATCCAAAAATTCATGTGGAACAATAAAAGACCCCGAATAGCAAAAACGCTCCTCAACGGAAAGAATACTGCTGGAGGAATATCAATACCAAATTTCAAGCTCTACTATAAAGCTATAGTAATCAAAACAGCTTGGTACTGGCATAAGAAGAGACCTCAGGACCAATGGAATAGAATTGAAAACCCAGAAATGAACCTACAGACCTATGCCAACTAATCTTGGATAAGGAAGCTAAAATAATAGAATGGAAGAAAGACAGCCTCTTCAGTAAATGGTGCTGGCAAAATTGGTTAACTACTTGGAGAAAACTAAACTAGATCCTTATATATCACCCTGCACCAGAATCAACTCCAAATGGATCAAAGACCTCAGAGTCAAAGCAGACACTAAGAAAACATTACAGGACGAAATAGGAGAATCTCTAGGCCTCCTCGGGTGTGGTCGAAATTTTCTTAATAGAGACTGGAAACACAACAAATCAAAGAAAGATTGGATAAATGGGATTGCTTGAAGTTGCAGAGCTTCTGCATGGCAAAGGACATAGCTAGCAAGATCAATAGAAAGCCCACAGATTGGGAGAAGATCTTCACTAGCCATGTAACGGACAAGGGTCTCATATCTAAAATATACTTGGAACTCAAAAAATTAAACCCCCCAACAACAAATCCTCAAAGAAACAACTGCCCAATAAATAAGTGGGCTAATGGCTTGAATAGAAACTTCTCTGAAGAAGAGAGAAGGATGGCCAATAGATACATGAAGAAATGCTCACCTCCCTAGCCATAAAAGAAATGCAAATCAAAACAACATTGAGGTACCACCTCATCCCAGTTAGAATGGCTATAACCAAGAACTCTAAACACAACAGATCCTGGAGGGGATGTGGACAGAAAGGAACCTTACTTCATTGTTGGTGCGAGTGTAAACTTGTTCAACGACTTTGGAAAGCAGTACAGATGTTCCTGAAAAGACTTCACATAGAGCTCCCCTATGACCCAGCAATCCCACTTTTGGGCATTTACCCAAATGTTTACAAACAAGACCACACTAAAGCTACCAGCACAGCTATGTTTATTGCAGCATTATTTACCATAGCTAAGATCTGGAACCAACCCAGATGCCCCTCAGTAGATGAATGGATCAAGAAATGGTGGTATATATACACAATGGAATTCTATGCCTCCATCAGAAAAAATGACATTTCCCCATTTGTTAGGAAATGGAAAGGCTTGGAAAAAAATATATTACATGAAGTAATCCAAGCCCAAAGAAATATAAGTCCCATGCTTTCCCTCATTTGCAATATCTAGTACATGTATGAGACAAGCAGGAAAGGTCAGATAATGTGATGTTAGGAAAATGAACCCTTAAATATGTATTTAAATGTTTTTTTTTCTTTCGTGCATTTTGTTCTAACTCATTTATAAGATTATTTCATTGTAGCTTTGTATGTCCCTCCCCCACAGTATAACCCCTGCTTTCACTATATTTGCTTTCGGTATAATTTGTGGAGGAGATGGTGAAAAACAAGTCGTTTAAGGATACAGGTGGACCCGATGAAACTATGAGAAGTACAAGTTGTCATGTCAAAAACGAACTTTACAACTTTGGTGCGGGGGCGGGGGGGATCGTGTGGGAGCGCGGGGGGGGGGGGGGGTGGCTGGTAAGTGATGTGAAAGGTAAATAAAGGAGGAGGCAGCAATGCTTGATATGAAATTTACTCATTATCTTGCCCATGTAATTGTAACCCCTCTGTACAGTATGTTCTCAAAAAATTAAAATAAAAAAAAATACCTGAGCATTTAAAGTAGCTAAAACACTTAATGAGTTTTATAAGAATTATTTAATCAAATATGGAATTGCAATGTCATTATTTAATTTTGAGATTAAATAATCAAAGAACTTTGCCTTATGAAAAAAAGTGGCAATAACTCTCATCCTCCTGGAATGGAAAGATCAACATCGTCAAAATGGCGATACTTCACAAGGCTATCTTCAAATCCAATGCGATACCTATCAATATTCCATCCTTATTCTTCAAGGAAATAAAAGCGGCAATCCAAAAATGTATATGGTACAATAAAAGTTCCCGTAATATCTAAAACGATCCTTAACAGAATGAACAGTGCTGGAAGAATATCAGTACCAAATTTCAAACTCTACTACAAAGCCATAATAACAAAAACAGCTTGGTACTGCCACAAGAACAGACCTCAGGACCAATGGAATACAATTGAAAACCCTGAAATGAACCTACCGACCTATAGCCATTTAATCTTCGATAAGGGATCTAAAAATATAGAATGGAATAAAGTCAGCCTCTTCAGTAAATGATGCTAGCAAAATAGGTTCATCACTTCTAGAAAACTAAATCTAGATACTTATATATCACCCTGCACCAGAATTAACTCCAAATGTATCAAAGACCTCAGAGTCAAAGTAGCCACTCTTAAAACATTACAGGATGGAATAGGAGAAACCCCAGGTCTCCATGGCACAGGCAGGAATTTTCTTATAGAGACCCAGAAACACAACACATTAAAGAAAGGTTGGACAAATGGGATTGCATGAAATTGCAGATTTTCTGCATGGCAAAGGACATAGCTAGCAAGATCAATAGAAAGCCCACGGATTGGGAGAAGATCTTCACTAGCCATATAACAGACAAGGGTCTCATATCTAAAATATACTTGGAACTCAAAAAATTAAATTCCCCAACAACAAATTTTCAAAGAAACAAGTGCCCAATAAATAAGTGGGCTAAAGACTTACAGAGAAATTTCTCAGAAGTGGAAAGAAGGATTTCCAATAGACATATGAAGAAATGCTCAACCTCTCTAGCCATAAATGTAATGCAAATAAAAACAACATTGAGATACTGCCTCACCAGAGTTAGAATGGCTATAATCAAGAACTCTAATAACAACAGATGCTGGAGGGGATGTGGACAGAAGGGAACCTTACTGCATTGTTGGTGGGAGTGTAAACTTGTTCAACCACTTTGGAAAGCAGTATGGAGGTTCCTCAAAAGACTCCACATAGAGCTCACTTATGACCTAGCAATCCCACTTTTGGGCATTTACCCAAATGTTCACAAACAAGACAACACTTAAGCTACCAGAACGACTATGCTTATTGCAGACTTATTTACCCTAGCTAAAATATGGAACCAATCCAGATGCCGCTCTGTGGATGCATGGATCAAGAAAATGTGGTATATATACACAATGGAATTCTATGCCTCCGTCAGAAAGAATGATATTGCACCATTTGTTAGGAAATGGAAAGACTTGGAAAAAATTATATTAACTGAAGTAATCCAGGCCCAAAGTAACATAGGACCCATGGTTTCCCTTATTTGCAATAACTATTATATGTCTGAGTCAAGCAGAAAAGTTCAGGTAAGTTGATGTTAGGGAAATGAACACCAAGATACATATTTCAATGTTTTCTTTTTCTTTCAGGTGATTGTTTCTAACACATTTATAAGATTATTTCTTTGTTTCTTTGTATGTCCCTCCCCAATAGCATAACCCCTGCTTTCACTGTATTTGAGGTTGGTATAATTTGTGGTGGGGAAGGGAAAAACAAATCATTTAAATAGGTATACTTGTGAATCCATTTCAACAATGAGATGTACAAGTCGTTATATGGAAAAACGAACAAACAACTTTGGTGGGCGATGAGGAAGATTGGGTGGGGAGACTGGGAGAGGATTGGAAGGGGAAACAAAGGAGGAGGCTACTATGCTTGATAGAAATGTATTCATTATCTTTCCCATATAATTGTAATCCCTCTGTACAGTATTTTCACAGTAAAAATTAAAATTAAAATTAAAAATAATCATCTATTATTATTATAGTCTTATATTCTGACTTATTTACTTTGTAACAGTTTTTAAACTTTTTGCTGCTCTGCTGAAATTTATGTATTTAAATATTATCATCAAAGTATATCATTTGTGTACTGGGGGCAGATTTTACAAAGTGTTTAACCAATGGCTTTTAAGAATTCTTAATTGGTATATTATTTGTTTCATTTTTAATTTCAATTTAATTTACTGTGAAGGTAATGTACAGAGGGGTTACAGTTACATAAGGTAATGAGTACATTTCTTATGGAAGGAACATTGTTATCCCCTCCATGGGTTTTATTTCTACACTCAAACAACTACTGTACTTTTGTTTTCTTTGTTCATGTATTTTCATTATAAAATTGATATACAGATGGTTTGCAGTTATTTAGGTCAACTAAACAGTACAATTCATTTTATTTTCTGAATTTCAAATTTTGAAGTTCCTTTGTTTCTTTAGGGTAATTCTTTTTTCATAGTTGTAGGATTAGTTAATTTAATTTTGCATGATTTTTAACACATGTAAATTATTCAGACACATATATTTTGCTTTTAAAATATTTAACATGTGAATATCTAAAATTATTTCCTTAATTTATATATGGTAGGTGAATTTAAATAAATTTATTTTCTTATAGTTCTAAACATATTTTCCAGGTAACAAATACTTACTATATTTCCAAGAAGCACATACTTTATTAAGAAAAATCTTCATAACCTGGTTACTTTTTTTTGTAAATATTTGTACTTGAATTAAAAAAAAAAGTTTGAGCTGGGCAAGGTGATTTGTAGCTTCCATTTTCTAGCTATGGTAGTAACTGTGAATAGGGTTTGTAATTCAGGAGAGCTTAAGAAACTGAGACCTCATTATAAAAATATCCAGACTGAAATTATTAGAGATATGGCCATCCCTAGTGAGATATAGAGCAGCTGGTTATCACCAGTAGCATCAATATTTTGTCAAAATAAAAGGATAAACTCTTCAAAATGTTCATTATTTAAAACTTGTTTGCAAAGGTTCTCATGTCTTCAATTTCTTATTTTTCAATTAACTTAATCTATAAGAATCCAAGTATATTGTAACTATTTTATTTCTACTAAACTTTTAAATAGTACAAGCAATATTATGATGTCCTATCTTAAATTACTTTTACTATTTGTGGTGATTTCTTTTGTTTAATATGATAATAATAATCCAAATGTGTGTATGTGGTATGTGTGTGTGTTTATGTGGTTTTTGTGTGTGTATGATGATATGTGAATACTTTGTAATGCTTGGGATATCACTTGGGATAGCATTGTTTCACATATGCTAAACCAAGTTTTTACCTCTGAACTATACTGTGAAGTTATAATGTAAATAGTGCTTTAAATTATGACTTTTAAATTTTCATTCCTAGTATGTTTTTTTCAAAATTATATATTCTACAATGTGATCCATATTCTATCCATGTTAGCAAATTTTATTGTTACTTAGAATATTTCCACTTCCAAACTCTTGCGTTTGTTGATAAAGGTTTTACTTTGCTTCTTTTCTCGCTTCATTCTTTTTGCCTTTAGATTTTACCTATTCTTTCTCTTATTTCTTTGGTAATTAATTATCACATTCTTATTGCAATTTCTTTACATTGTAACAAGTCTATACAATGCATTATTTTCTATTGTATTTTTTCCCATCTTCTCTGACTCAGTCCACACTATTAGGTGGATTAAAAAGAAACTTGATTCAGGACACTTTAATTATTTTCCTCCTCCTCTTCTCTGAAGACTTTCTGTTTTTTGAAACACAAAACCAATGACATACACAAAACCAATGACATACAGCTCGTATGTGGTCCATCATTCTATTCTATCCCCTCTCACTCTCCTCTGTAGTACAGCTCAAGTCATCACTCAGGTTTATTGTGCTATAGTGTTATCTAAATTTTAACTCATTCCTAAATTAATTTTAGTTGTTTCAAGCATTCTCTTAAGACATTTTACTATATGTAATATCTGGGATCGTGTGTTTTCACAAAGTGCCCAATATGAGTGACTATCAAACATCTAGATAACTCTGTTAAATAGTGGTCCACCTGCTCAATAAACTTGTATGTAAATTCAAGGAATACAGGTCAGTCAGAACAATTTTGTAAAATGCTGTAGCTTGAGCCCTCATACTAGATTTGAATCTTATTACCATGTGTAGTCTACTATAAGAACAGACACATAGAAGAATGTAACAGATTTATCAAAAATAAATTCTTAGTTTTATTGTCAACAGATTTTGAAGAGTATGCCATGACTTTATTAAATAAAAATAGAATCTTAAATGGGTGTATTGGCACTATTGCCTCTTTAGATTTAAAGAATGAGCTTAGACTACTTCCTCAAACCTTGTACAAAATTTTAAAATAAAATATGATTATCAAACTAAGTGTGAGATATAGAAACCTATAAAACATAAGTGTAAAAATTCATGACATTGGATGAGTAAAGGTTTCTAAAAATTTGACATGGAAAGAATTAGTGGCTAAAGAAAAGAAGAATGTACTGGTTAATATCAACTGATTACCTTTTATAATTCTATGAAAGAAGTGAAAACATACCCAACAGATAGAGGGCACATATTTGTTAATGGTACAATGTTAATGCTACAATGATACTGAGTCTTAAGTACTTTTATATCTTCTAATTCTATATATTTTTTTTCCCAAACAGGATATTTCTTTAAAGAACATATGTAAATTAATAGTCAATAGGAGGAGCATATGAAATAAGCTCCTCTTTAGTTTCTAAGAAAAAAATAAAATGAAAACTCACTAGTATGACCATAATATAAAAAGATGACGCAAAATATAGTAATGCATTTGTGGAGAAATTGATATACTCCACATAGTAGATTGATTTGTATAATACTGCAATCATTTTAACAAGCAAGTTTTCAAGTCTTCAAAATGTCAAAGAGAATTGTATATGATTTAGCCATTACACTTCTATGTATGTATTAAAGAGAATTAAAAAACTTATTTGGACATAGAATGTAGTTCACTGACAGTGCACTTGAATAGTCTGTGTGAGACCTTGGAAATAATCCCCAAAAACGAATTTTGATAAGACACACAATAGAGGATGTATGCTGGACAAATTATTGTAAGTGAATTTTATATCTATTTTAATGTCTGTTCTAAAATTTACACCATTTCTATTTGAAGAAATGCAAGGGAAAATTAGGCTTGGAAAATCTATGATTGTACAATTCACTTTCAAAGCACTAAATTGTATACTGTAGAAGGAGATATTATATGGCATGTGAATTACATGTTAGCAAAAAAAAAAAAACTATTGTTAAAGATACTTCACACAAATTGAAGAATACCTAAAAAGATGTTTTCCGTGTTGGCTAAATCTATTTGTAAACTACAGCTTTTAGAACAAAGATTTGATTTCTGTTTATTTTGAGTTTTTTGGTCTGTTTATTTTAGTTTTACAGAGATAACTCAATCAAAAAGTGTATGTGATAACTGGAATAGCTAGGGATTATGCATGACGTATAAGTAATTGATAACCTTTTCTGGAAGAAACGTTTAGCAAATGACAGAAGACCCAAATCCGTACACCTGTGATTTATGAAAGCCATATGTTACTTGCTCAATAAAATTGTTTTTTTCTACTTTGCTAGGAAAAAAAGTATTCTCAGGATAAGAGCCAATAGCAATGAAAAGAAACAAAATACACAATAATCTTGATTTATTTGTGAAAATAACAAATGAAATAAACCAATTCCATTTATGGGGCTCTAATATTAGTATCTATGAAGATGTTCCTGAATGCCAACATCCACTGAATTTTTGGAATTTTAATTTCTACCAACATATGAAAACTAGAATAAGAAAACAAATACAGTCTTCGAGTAACCAGACTTGGAATAAATTTCTTAATAGTTTTGAAATTACAAAAGAATTGATACCATTAAAAAATGATTCTTTCCTATGGAAATCATTTAAAAATGTTTAACATTTATTATAATTCAAATACCAAACAAGAGTAATTTTACATAATCATTACAAATATTATTTTATTACTATCGTAAAATAGAATAAAACACCAGTCTTGATATGTTATCATTATTTTTAATTCCTAAACATTACCTAAGTATCTTAAACAATCTAAATAGTCATGTATTTAACATAGATGTAAATATTCTATACTTTTACTTAACATTTTGCAGGGGCATGTATTCATGTTTCTAAGAAATGTTCACAGCACTTAAAAGATGCTTTTGAGAAATTAAGGTAATATATTTTGTTGCTGTTGTCGTTGTTGTTGTTTACAAGGCCTGTGCATTGTCCTTAAGCCTTTTTATGCTCAATGCCAGCATTCTACAACTTGAGGCACAGAGCTAATTCCTGTTTATAGTGGCTAATTGGAGATAAGAATCTAACAAGTACTTTTCTGTCTGGGCTAGTTTCAAAATCAAATCTAAGATCTCATTACCCAGAATAGCTCCATTTATAGGCGTGAGTCAGTGGCACTTGGTTTGATGTATTTTTTAATTTTAAATATGTTTTAAAATGTTTGTTTCATTATAATGTACATCATTCGACACATAAATGTAGACATATGTATATATTTCTGATGACAAATAATCTCTAAAAATGTATGTCTTTCTATTCACACACACACACACACACAAATATATATATATATATATATATACATATATATATATACATATATATATATGTATATATTTCTGAAGATAGACACCTTGTAAAACTTTATGCTCTTTTTTGACCTTTTTTCATTTCAAAGATATACAGTATATTTTTCCAAAAGTTTCCTAGAATAGAATGACTAACCTTCAATAGAAAGTAGAGTTTATTACTTTCAAGGGTATTTTAGATATACACATGATATTGTAGTAACATTTACAGTATATTACTTGAAATGATTCTGTTCAAACTCTTAAATATTTGTGTGTAGTGGTGGGGAGAGAGGAAGTGAATTCATACTGGTTAGGAATTTGCAATACTTCAAAATTCTATTCCATAATTTGTTATAAGCACATAGTCAAGTTACCTGTTTTGGCTTAGTTTTTTTTGCTTCTTTATTTGATCAAAATTTTAATATGGATTTATGCACAGTGGTAACATTAAAATTATTAATCAACAGAAAATAATTGCAAAATCATAGATACATATCAGACTTCAATAGTTAGCAATTATGATGCTAATATTAATTTTGATGATGAGGAGGAGGACCACAGTGTACCCTGATAATGACCATGTTGTGATTCAAAAGGAAAAAAAAACTTTACACAATTTTGAAGCTAGATTTCCCACATTGAATACATAGTAATCAACAGCTTTGGATTACATACAATAAGAATAACAAGACGAGAGTTTCAATATCAAGAAATGTAATCACATAAACAGGTAGAGACAGTAAAAACCCTAATGTAATTCATGTATTCTCACTATTCTTGGCGGTATTGTTTTCTTATAAATAAAATCATTAATTTCCACATTTTAATGGAATAAGATGTACTGTTCAACTTAGTGTGATTAGTTCAAATAACATGAAAGCCATGGCTCTCATATACATACTATTCAATAACCAATGTTTTCCAGTAATATATTAAGAGTATGATCTTCAATACAGCTGTAACACATGACAATATTTACATAATACTACTTACATATCTGTAGTTACCTTAAAAGGACTTAGGCCTTAGAGCAAGGAGGTAAAATTTATTTTTATTTCTGCATGAAGCAATTTGTGACTTTACACCAACAAACTGAATTTGACTCTTTCCTTATTTGTAAGGTAAGTTGGAAAATGTAAGGTCTCTTCACTCTTCTCTTTTCTTGCTCTAGAAGTCAACAAATATATTCTTCATTATTTCTGGTAGATTACATCCATTTAGAGATGGGAAATGTAAGGCCAACAGTCAATGTAGTGAGCAAAGAATGATAGCAGAATTTTTGTCTGAGGTCTTCACTCTGTGTGCTTACAAAGAGTAATTTGCTGATGGAGAGGACCAATATGAAAAGACTATGGGGCAAAAGCATACTTTGGAAATGGTTGTTTTAGGACTAGGTGACAGTGATGAGTAAATGAAACAGGCTGGTGTCAGGGGCATGAAAAGGAGTACATAGAAATCATATTAGTGACAAAACCTGAGAAAATCTTGATCATTCATCTTATCTAATGGGAGGGAGTAGAGAGGTAAGAAGAAATCTAAGGTCCTTCCACAGGTCTGGCTAGCAACTGTATTAGTGATATTCTTAGTAATAAGGACCACAGGTGGAAATGATGGATTTAGGGGATAAAACTCTCTGATAGTTCTAAAGTTCATATTAAACAGATGCAAAGATAGGTCTGTTTAGACATCAAAATCTCCACGACCATGGATATAAAAAAGGATAATAAAATTGGGGGGGTATTATTGAAAGGGAAGAGGAAAAGAAAAGTTCTCACACAAATGTTAGCAATGTGAGCACCAGTGTGGACAAGACTGGAACAAAAAGAAAAACAAGGAACCAAAAAAGTAATAAACACAGATTTTCTGAAGTAAAGGAAGGAAAGAATTTTCAGGAAGATATTGAAGGAAATATGCTATTTGGATTTGAATAGTAAAAGGATATAGACAAGTTTAAAAATAATAGTGTTTTGTTGAAAGTCATATTGATAAAATTTTGAGCCATAAAATTCTGGATCCATGAATTCAACAGATCCTGTTGATTTTAAATGCTGGGAACAAATGCTTTTATCCTGACCTTAGCAAAATTATATAGATATAACTCTCATGAACTTTACTTAGATGTATTCTGTGAATATTTTTGAAGACTTTGTTCAGCCAGCAGATTAGAGATTGAACTACAGCACAGACAAGCTTAATTTGTCCTACAGTTCCAATTAGTGACCCATGTATCCACAACAGTTTGAGATTTTATTGAAATATCTTTAGATATATTTGGATATTTTATCAGCCTATTCGTTATAAATGTAGGAAAAGTAAAACCAAGTATTAGGTTGAACATACAGCTTTGCTGATGTGATTGAAGACTCCTGGAATTGATTCCTCTTTAGAATATAAAATGCCTCAAAATCCGTTGACACATCATAACTGCCATATACTCTGAACCTGCCACAAATTCTTGTATGTAGGAATTACTCTTATAAACTTCAAGCTTTTATTGAATGGAAGAGTTCAGACATTACTCTCACCACTAGGATTAAATACGTATAGAGATAAGACATTTTGCTTTAATGCCTTTCTTTCATTTTCTTATACCCATTTGCAAGTAGGGAAGGATTCTGATGTAACAACAATACAATGGTGACTTGTTTTAAGACAACGTCTAAGATCTAGTGTTAATTTGGATACTTACTAATTAGCTCCAGATTTTATGGATATTTATATTTCTCCTGGGTAAGCTAATGAGCTCCAAGAAAATGTCCCTAAGAAGCCTTTCAATTCTAATTCACTCTTTGTCTCAAAATGCTTTAAATTCTACATCCTCTAATGTGGGCATAGGGTTATATTGTGGAACTTTTCTCCTCAGAGAGTGAGTACTACCCTATTACTTAACATGGACAAAGTACCAAACAAAAAGTGGTAGTTGAACAATGTTCTTAGCAGCTTTTACAGATGAAATGGAAATAGAGCAACTATGAACTCAAAAGGAATGTGCAAAAAGACAGAGGCACAAAGTAGAATGTGCCACGGAAATGCTGAAGTGTAATTTGAAATTATGTGTTCAAGTGTGAGGGTGTGTTCAAAGTATAGCTTCAGACAATGTAATTGGATATCTTCAGGAGAAGCTGCTTTAAACTATTCTGGGATAATTGTACAAGTAGAAGCCCCTTAGTCTGACTCTAATCAGCTACAACATAATCAACTTAGGGATTATCTTCCAAGTGCAAAGTGAGAAAAAGAGGGCTCATCAGAGTTAGTGTTCAGGTTGAAGTACGTTTTCATTTATTTTGGAGCATTAAACTAGGAAAAAGCCAAGTAAACATTTTGCAAGTACCTTAATTAAATGGGACTGGGGCTGGGGGTTTATCCCAGCAGAAGGGTGCCCTTCTGGCACGCGCAAGGCCCTGGGTTCAGTCCTCAGCCCTGGAAAAAAAAAACCTAAATTAAGTGGGATGTATTATATTGGTCTCTTTTTAACTTGGAAGTTATACATTATGTCCTTTTATACTTGGGACAATGATCTGCGGTCAGTTGTTTCTTCTCTTCCGCTTCTTTTGCCCTTCCACTTACATAATTTTTTATTTAAAGAGACATACTTGCGCTTGCATTTCTAATTCCTTGAAAATTATCTGAACTGCTTCATACTTCTGGCAACCTCCTGTATCTTTCTCAAGGGAATATTTTGTCGCTACCATTCTTATCCTAAATGATATTGGATACCTTCCTGCCTAATTCAGTGCAAGTTATACATTAGGCTGATCCACATATCTCAACACTTGTACCACCATGAAATCCTATCTTATATAGAAATCATGATTTTAGAATGTCTGGGGAAGTGGCATCTGTCATTTTTGAATGGCCCTACGTGATACTTACATGCAGTCATGTTTCAAACCAATGTGCCACTCAGTAGATGAACGAATTGACAAAATGTGGTATATATATATATATATATATATATATATATATATATATATATATATATATATATATACCCGGTGGAATTATATGCTGCCAATTCATAAGGAAATGGAAAGACTTGGGAAAATCCTACTAAGTAAAATACACAAGACACAAAGAAATAGATTCCATGGTTTCCCTCATTTGTAATAAGTAGGAATATCTAGGATTGTCCTAGCAGATGAGCACAATGGTTCAATAGCTATGTGTAAGATGATTCTGAGCAAAATGAACTCCTACATATGGAAACAGAGGTTTTTCATTGTGGTTGTTATTTTTAATGTACTATGTGATTTCTTTTTTCTTTTGTGTTTTCTCCTATGGCTTGTTCCCTGCTGTATTTGTTTTCGTATCATGTGTCATTGTATATATATATCTTAATTTGGCAAGGGAAGAGGAACAATAAAATGGCGAGACAAAGGTCTAAGGGCAAACCAATGCAATAGCAATTCTCACAAAACAAAATATTGGAAATTTACATTACAACTTGTTAGGGGTACTGGGATGAAGGAAAACAGTAAGGAAAATGAGGGAGTGGGTAAAAAGTTCATGTTATATATTCACTACCTTACAATTACTTCAATCCCTTCTATATATCCCCTTGAAAATAAAATTTAATTAAAATATAAGCTACATAAAATATAATTTTACTGTATAGGTATAGTCAATATTATTCAATTACCCCTTTCTTTATCAGAGGGTCATTAACTTGAATGTTATCAAACTATACAATATTTTCAGAATATACTTCCCATTATTTTGAAAAAACATTATTTTAGTAATGTCTCATACTAAAACAGAAAACGGTTCTCTTCTATGGAAAGTACTAACTTTTAAAACTGAATAATTGCTAAGAGGACAAAATATATGTGTTCTTCAAAATTCCTATGACTACTAAATACTCATTTTCAAATTCTGAACATGCCATACCAGAGACATTTAAAATAGTATCTGTTTGCCTTTTATTTAATTCTGTAATAGATGCAGTTTCCAATGGGATGTTACATATTTAAAAGTCAACAAAAAATGGCCACATTCTGTTAGAAGATAAACCTATGAACTATCGATAATAATTAATTCCTGAAAAGTATACATTTGTTCATCAGACTAAGCTATTATTTCTATGACAATCAATCCCAAGTTTTTATGCCATAAAGTCATGCTAGCACAACAGTTTCCAATTTGTAAAGTGCACCTTAAAATTTCCTAAATTCACATCATGACTTGCTTATCACTATTGTGAAAAAATACTACACTTCTGCTGTGATGCCCTCCCAATTGTGCGAAGAACACTACAATAAACTTTACTGCATCATTTTCCCCCAAGTTTCATTCTTGAGATCAGAACACTTTCAAATATTATTTATTGTTATATTTATTTTATTATATATTATTATTATTATTTTATCTATCATAGATATTCAGGAGATCCAAATATCTGAATATTAACATCTGAAGATTATGGTTCAAATCCCACCGAGGCAGGAAGTTTCCTTAGCTTCTTATCTCCAATAAACTGTTCAGGAAAAGCCAGATATCACTAATGAAGTACAGTGTTAAGACCTGCAGGATTCATAGGGCTGTTACATGTGACATTATTATGTAAAGCACCACTAACAGTCATCTCTGACATCCATAACATTCTGCTTCCACTTAAAAGTAAATCAGAGTGGCTCGAAGAAGAATAAAAATATGATTTTTCCCTGTCTGGCTTCCACCATAATGTGGGACCATGACTCTAAATATCTAATAAACCATTTGCCTTGGCTAATTTCTTAAAATAGTTTTTTAAATAAATAGTAATTTTTAAAAAATTTTAAATAATTTTTAAATAAATAGTAATTTGTTGTTTGCTTTTGGCAGGCATGAAATAAGACTGCATTAACATTTTGTGAGTTGAGAGGCTAAATTTTACCAGAATCTAAACATAATGAAAAATAAATGATTTTAAGATAAATAGCTGTTAGGTACATTTTTTTTTATTTTTCTTATTTTTATTTTTATTTTTTGTGAACATACAGTACAGGGGGGTTACAATTACATGAGCAAGATAATGAGTACATTTCTTATCAAGCAATGTAGGCTCCTTCTTTGTTTACCCTTCACATCCCTTCCCTGCCTCCCCCCGCCCACCAACCCAATCTCTCCCCACCCCCTTAGGTACATTTTTAACGTGACATACACACAAAGACATCTTTTTCCTAAGCAGTTCATGTAATTCAAATAACTATGTTTCAGAAATAGATGACACAAAAAGTTAGAAAAAGAGAACCAGTATTGTGTAGTATAGTCTTTTAAAATAGCTGACAAATAAATATTAACCATAATCCCGAAATAATACCAGTCAAATGCTCTTGAAAAGAGAAGATTTTAAACAGAATGTATAAAAAGTGCCAGTGCCAGCACTGCTTCAGGAGCTGCTCTCTGGGATTTAGGGCTTCTAGTACATGAGGATGTTTTAACCAAGATTAATTGATTTCAGGAACTAAATATTTTTTAGTTATAATTCATAGAAGAAATCTGTTGTTCAAATTTAATGAAAGGATAACAGTTTATATTAGAAAGAATGCTACACACTTATTGTGGTAGGCAGTGAAATACCTTCCCAAAATATCATCCCCAAATATCTAATTCCTCAAATGTAGATTTGCATTTTACACATATCTATCTATCTATCTATCTATCTATCTATCTATCTATCTATCTATCTATCTATCTATCTATCTATCTATCTATCTATCTATCTATCTATCTATCTATCTATCTATCTATCTATCCATCCATCCATCTATCTATCTATCTATCTAAGTTTGTAAAATAATCACCTTTCATTACCCAAGGAGCCCAAATTTGAATAATTATCAGATGGGGGAAGTATATTCAAATGGGTGCTTAAAAGTCCCAGCTGTAGTGGGAAAGGGGCATGATTAGGGTAAGAACCTTCAGAAAGATGTAAAGTTGCTACATTAGAAGATAAAGGAAAAGACAACAACCCAGATTCTTAACTTTCTGGAAAGCATAACAGGAAGTAAATGCCATTTCCACTAGAATCATCTGAAAAGTATTTCAGCTCTGTCGGTGGCTCGATTTTAATCTAGTGAGACTTCTTTTAGATTTCTGTCCTTTAGAACTAAAATGATAAATACGGATTATACAAGCCACTTAACTTGTAGAAATTTGACAGATTTGATAGAGTAAACCAAGTCAACTACAGCCTTTTACTGATGCAACTACAGAGACAACACATGTCCTAGTTTCTGAGAATAAGATAAAGTTGCCAATGGCTTTGTATGCATGTATGATGTACATACTACTAAAGGCCTTGCATTAATGAAGTCTTGAAATTCAAAATAATATCTAAATAAGGAGCTCCCTATCTTTATTTTCACATTTGGGGATCAATAAGTACTACAGTTATGTAGAAAGCTAAGGTAAGAATATGGAAATGAAATCTGTCTCCTAATATTATAAAGATAATTTATGTCATTTTGAGTTATAGTTTCTAAAGTAATAAAAAATGAAGTAGAACAGAAACAGAAATTCAGTTTTCTATCCTTCCTAACTTTCCAACAGAAATTAGAGAATCCATTAAAGATACAACAATTCCAGAATGGTTTAGGATGTTATAAGATCACTAGATGGTGAAAAAGAAGATAACAAAAATGGGTCCCTTGGAAAAATGGGAAACAAAATCTACACCTACAGATTGTGATATAGCTAGAAAAGTTTCCACTATTCTGTCTTTGATATTTTAGGTTTGTTTACACAGCAACTTTCCTCTCATAGGAAATGACTCTTTATTAATACTTAAGGGTTTGCAGCTTATAACCCAGCAACAAATAATGCTTCTAAATGTAAAAAAGAATGATACTAAGAGTAACGAAGGCTACTTGTGTTGCTATAGCTAATAAATAAGAATGATCTTTGGGAATAGTCAAACAATCTTGATCTTTTTCATACCTTTCCTCTTATTCAACAAGAGAAATCCTAGTCAAGATATGTAAAACATTAATAAAGGTTTTTTATATTTTTTATTGTTCACACCAAAGCAAATACACTTTTCCTCTTTGCAAGCCTGATTTTGAAATAGTCAGAACTTCATAATTATTTTATAGGCAAAAGTTTATTGCTTTGGCTTAGTTTTTTCCTGCATTTGGGCATTGCTCTCTATTATTTTGGCAATTACACAAAAAATCAAGATAAATCCATTATGCTTATGTTGAATTGTTCAAAGTCAAGCTTTCTTCAAACAAAATTTTCTGTTCCCTTCTACACTGCTAATTGAAGTTTAAATGGTAACAAAAACGTGATACTTTAATGTACATTTTCATTGAAACCAGTGAAAACAAGAGTGTCTGTTATTGCTTTTTAAAATGTTTTCAAGTATTTTCCTTGGCTATTTTCATTATTGCCTTTGTTCCATCCTCTAATCAGGAGCACAGAGTTTCACAAAAAGATCTTCCTAAGGAATAAGATGTTAGTCAAAAAATAGGTGTATAACAAAGATTTTCATCACTTACGAGATTGAATAGGTCAGAAGACATTTTGCCATTACTGGCCTGGTTCTTAAACTAAGTGAAATGCATGTAAATGTGACAGTTATTCCAAACAATGACTATGGCTTATACTTTTCTGCTTCAATAAAATGAGTAACTTTACTGTAAATGAAACCTCTGGCAAGGTTGGAGGGCATATAGATTTAGGGTAGAAGGGTTAATGTTAGAAAGCCAAGAGAGATTCCATAAACAGCACTGGCTATCACTTATCAGTTAATTATACTTACGACATATGAGTATATAAACATAAATATGAATTGAGTGAGAAATATGTGATTTACACAATTGATTCAATGACGACTAAGACCAGAAAACACTTCCCTACATTTATGTAAACTATTATATCTGATGAAGATTTAAAGAGTTTTAGAATATATATTTTAACATTTATGTCAAAATATTTATTTTTACCTGTTTATTTTTACTTTTGGCGGCTGTGCGGTTTGAGATCTGGGCCTGGACATTTTCTCTCAACTGTTCAGCTCAAAGCTAGTGCTCTACCACTTGAGCCACTGCCAGTTTTTTGTTGGCTCATTGGAGATAAGAGTCTCAGGGACTTTCCTGCCTAGGCTGGTTTTGAACCATGATTCTCAGCTCTCCGAATACTTAGTAGCTAGGATTACAAGTATGAACCACTGGCACCTACTACATAATTATTTTTACACATTTATGAAGTATGGAGTGGTAATCCCATTCATTTATATCTTGTGTTTTCCTGCCAGCATCCAGTTTCTCGGTTTCTTGATCGCATTTAGTATGGACATTATTGTATTATGTGAAGTAATTCTCATATATGTTTTATGATGTCATGTTAGTTCTAATGTTCATTCATTTGATGACTGATGATAATTTTCTTGTGCTTATTTTTCACAAGAGGTATTTTGATGTTTTCTAATTGATTTTTTTAACATTAGGTTTTGAGAGTTCTATGTACACTCTAGGTTTGAGGCATGCTTCAGATACAGGAATTGTAACTATTTTATCCTTGACTATGGGTACCTTTCATCATCATCATCATCATCATCATCACCATCATCATCATCATCACTATTAGTATTACTACTATTACTTTTTTACATGTATGTATGGTCCTGGGGTTTGAACTCAGGGTCCCTGAGATTTATTGCATTTTGTTAACAATTTACCATTTGAGTCATGCCTCAGTTCTGGCTTTCTTGCTGATTAAGCAGAGATAAGATTCTCAGGAACTTTATTTTGTGGGCTGCCTTCAAACAGCAATACTCAAATCACAGCCTCCCAAGTAGCTAGGATGTGATACATGAGCCACCTGCTCCCAACTTCTATTCACTACTTGTATATGAGCTTTTACAGACTAAATTATTTTACACTTTTATTGAGTTCTACTATATCAAGTTTTCCTTTCCTATAATTTTAATGCCATATTTAAGTATGCTTCATCTCCAAATTGTCAAGACATCTTCCTTTGCTTTATATTTACATCCCCCTTTTTGTTTTATATGCCACCTTCAAAACCTGCTTTAAGAGAATATTTGAAGAAATTATTATATTTAAGTCAACATTCACTTTTTAATTCTCCCCAATACTGTCTAATCTATCACCACTATTAAAGAAAATGTCATTCCACAAGTGTTTGGTTTTACACTTTTATTAAATATTCCTTGATAATATGTATGTGGCTCTAATATGGTGCCCTACAGACCCATTGAGCTATATAATCTTTCCTCTACAAATAAGACAATTTTACACTAATAGTTTTAATATTGGACAGAGAAATATATTCCAGTTTATATTCCTTTGTCAATGAATCAAAGTGTGTTGGTCAGGTGTTTTAAGAAATTGTCAAAAACTTATAAATAAAATTGTGAAGCTGGGCGCTGATAGCTCATGCTTATAATCCTTGCTGCATAGGAGGCTGATATCTGAGGATTGTGGTTCAAATGCAGCTGGAATGGGAATGTCTGTGAGACTATTATCTCCAATTAACCATGAGAAATCTAGAAGTGGCAAAGTTGCTCAAGGAGTAGAGCACTCACTTTGAGGTGAAGAGCTGAGGGACAGTACCCAGGCCCAGATTTTAAGCCCCAAGAATGACCAAAAAAATGGGGGAGGAAGGAGGAGACAATATGCATCCTCCAATCCGTAAAAATTATATGTCTCTACTTATTTAGATTTTTGTCTTTATATTCAGCATGGTATAATTTTCAATGATGGTGGGTGAACAACACTGAAATAGATTTTGACGATGTGTGGAGATAGCACAAAGACATTCACAGAAAACCATTGAAAAATAAAGGGATATGGGAATAGAGAAAGACAGAAACAAGTTAATCAGGCCCTTGATCAATATGTGAGTGTGCAAAATATTTCAATACGATTTCTTCATAAAATTAATATACACCAATTAATTAATATCTTCCAAATGCATTGGTATTCAAGCATGACATAAAGGATAAATACAGATTCTGTGGTGAAATGAAACAATAATAGATGAGAAAATACATGATTATAGTAATTGTGTAAACAAACTAAGAAATGTGGTCAAGAGTCGGGGCTCATGGCTCATTAGAAGAGAAGGCCATTGGTGTCTAAAATAATACTAAAATGTTAGACTTGAACCTATATTTAAGACTGCTTATTGCTAAAGTCAATAAAGGACATGTTTGGCAAATAAAGTAAAATGATAGCTTACGGACAAATGAAAACAATAATATACATATATGTCTATATACATGTATATATGCATCTGCATATTCATTTATGTGTATACATATATAGTTATTTGTATATATACACATGTAAGTATGAATATATGCATACATACACATAGTATGTATACATATACACTTATTTAAAGAGACTTGAATCAGAAATATATTAAGAGCATACTAATGCCAATGAAAAACTTAACCACCCTGACTAAGTTATCTAAAAGTCCAAATACATATCTCTGTAATAATATATCATCAACCAAATAACATATGGAAAGATCATAACCTACCTAGACATTGTGGAAATAGAAACAAGATAGCACTGCACAACCACTATGTAGAAATTGGAATCCTTATACATTGGTGTTTAGCACTTAAAATGATATAGTCAGTTTGTTAAACATACTGACAATCTTTAAGATATTACACATATAGTTGCTCTATTATCCAGCATTTTGAATCATAATTTTATATACAAAATAGATTTCAACACATGCCCAATGAGACACATGTACAAGAATATACATAGCAAAACCTTTTACAATAATATATAATAAAATATTGAAATGCCAATTGAGAACGTTATACAATTATACACATGCATACAAAACAATATGCTCTATAATTGAGAAAAATTTACATGAACTTACTTGGGAAACACTAATATTACATGGGAGAAATGGATAAAATAAACTTCATTTTCTAATTAAATTAGCTTTTTAAAATTGGCACATCTGCAGTGGTAGACTATGAAGTAATGGTTGGCCAATGGATAGTAGGTTGAAATGATGACAGGAAGTGACTACTAATAAATACTGGAGTATTTTGAGAGGGTTATGATGACAAAATGTTCTAGAACTGAAGGTGATGTTCATAGTCCAACTCTAACTTTCTATGAATCATTTTACTTTATCAAAGAATTACAGATTGCATTACAGATTGCATTTGCATTAACCTTAGGAAAAATTTTAGAATAGTAGTGGGTGAATCTGAGAGATAATTTAGAAATTAAAATCACAGAATTCTGTAATGCATAAGTTTATTATGTTGGTGAATGAGACTATCAATAAATATCATCTGTGGCATATCCTCTAAGTGACTATATATGATATTGCGAGTCAGTGAATATTCTACAAAATTATGTAAATTGAGGGATGAGATAGGATTGAGAAGGATGAGGGAAAATTATCATCAAGATGTATTATACTGGGCTGGAAATGTGGCTTAGTGGTAGACTTAGTGGTAGTGTGAAGCCCTCGGTTTGATTCCTCAGTACTATATAAACAAAAATTATGGAATTGGCACTGTGATACAAATTGTAGAGTGCTAGCCTGAGGAAAAGAAGTTCAAGGACATTGCCCATTGTCAAGACCCTAAGTTCAAGACCCAGGACTGGCCAAAAAAAAAAGGAAGCATTGTATTAAGACAGGCACTAGTGGCTCATACCTGTAATCCTAAATAATCAGGAGGGTGAGGATTGAGGTTTGAAGCCAGCCCAGGCAGGAAAGTCTGTGAGATTCTTATCTCCACTTAAATCTCAGAAAAATCTGAAAGTGCGACTGTTCCTCCAGTAATAGAGTTCTAGTGTTCATCCAAAAGAGCTCAGGGGCAGCGCCCAGGCCCAGAGTTCATACCTCAGGAGATAAAAAAGGAAACTAAAATAACTCACTAAACACTATTCATAAACTGCATGGTCAAACAGCAACCCCCAATTACGTACTTAAAGTTAATTAAAAATATGCTTAGAATAAAATACAAGTCATCTTAGGGACCAAATATAGATAGAATTCAAAGGTTGTTTACAAGGGCAAAGTAAATTTTATATCACGAAGTTTGAGTTGGCATTTGTTCTTCAGTCTTAATAAATAATTTATAAAATTGACAATACTGCCAATTATAGGTCAATTTCATTGAGGAACAGATTGAATTCTGCTGTCTTTTCATAGCAAATCATAGTGATGAGTTTTTTGCCTCTTGTTGAAGTACAAGTAGATTTAATTTTAAAGTAGATTTTCCCTACTATAATATTAATTTAATCAATCATTTCATTAGGGCTATGTTGGTCAGATTTTCTAGTAAATCTTATCCCTTGTACTAAATGAGAGCATGTACTAAATGTCAGTCTCCTATTAATATGACAAAATACTTTATAAAATTAACCTAAAAGGAGGAAAGATTAATCTTGGCTTCTGATTTTATACATTTCAGTTCATGTTTCTTATCCTCATTGCTTTGGGTTGGTGGTGGCACAGTACCCCATGTCAGGAACATGTGATGGAGTATGTGTTTTCATGGAAGCGAGGAAGTAAAGAAGAGGAGGAAGAGCCGGGCGCTGGTGGCTCACACCTCTAATCCTAGCTACTCAGGAGGCTGAGATCTGAGGATCGCAGTTCAAAGGTAGCCCGGGCAGAGAGACCGTGAGACTCCTATCTCCAATAAACCACCAGAAAACCGGAAGTGGCGCTGTAGCTCAAGTGGTAGAGTGCTCGCCTTGAGCTGAAGGGTTGAGGGACAGCACCCAGGCCCAGAGTTCAAGCCCCACGGCCGACCAAAAAAAAAAAAAGAAGAGGAGGAATAAGAGTGGGAGAGGAAGAAAAAGGAGGAGGGGGAGAGGAAGAAAGAGAAGGAAAGGGAGAAGGAAATGGAGAAGGAGACAGAGAAGAAAAAGAAGGAAGAAGAGGAAAGGACTTTGATTTTATTGTCCTCTTTGATCACAAGTTCAGAGTGACCAAATCTCTACAACTGTGCCCACTTGAAAATGTTCACCACCTCTTTATGGCAACATAGTGAAAACTAATTATTAATCCCAATCCTTTATGATTTCAGATTTAATTTCTAGAGTGGTGGGTAGACATTTCTGTACAATTGTATAACTTCTGTTCCTAAATATTTACTTGAATTAATCAGAGGAGATATTTGGCTCAGAGTTGGTTAGGTTATACATGAATGAAATATTTTGAGTGCAAATACATTTTATTTAACAGATAAGGAAGCGTCAAGAGATTTCATTTTTTTATCTTCAAAAATGACTATTTCATCTAACTAATAATGACTTGAATTTTTCATAATTTTATGGCATTTTTATTCAAGTATTTTGTCATCTATAGTGAGGTTCATTCATTCAAGTAGAAGGAAAATGAATACTATCAATTCTATAGAGAGTAGGTATAATATGATTTTCCTGCCATTCAACAATAAGTTATATTCAGATCTATAGGAATAATTGGATAAGTCATGGAATATCTTGCTTTAGTTATCTCATATTTAGATTGATTCAATTTCTAAAAGTCAGTGTTGACATAAAATACATGAAATTAACCTCTGAAATGACTTCTACTCAACCCTCAGAAATACATGACCAGTAACTAAGATTTCTGCATACTCAAAAATTATATGAATCGACATTTTATGTCAAAAAAGTTTAGGGTAAAAAGAATAGAAAATCATGTAGCCACAATAGATAAAAATTAATGTTAATGACAAATTGCTTCATTCAGCCTGACAGAGCCTATTGATTTTAGCTTACATGAGACATTTGATTAATGATCTTTTTGTCGCTTTTGAATAATAGAGTATTTCAATTTGTCCAAAGATTCTGTCATTTAAACCTTCCAGTGTATATTTTTTCATAAAAATGAAAAGTATTTTTCCACAGTGCAGGTTCAGATTTAATAACTAAATCAATATCTAAATGTTAATTTGTTAAATTGACCTCTGGAAGTCAAATAACAAGAAATTTATTTTATATTTAGATATATTATATCCATGCTGAATATGAGTGTCTCAAGCTTCTAATCCTGGGTACTCTGGAAGCTGCAGTTAAAAGCCAGCCTTGGCAAGAAATGTTGTGAGACACATCTCAATCACACACACACACACACACACACACACACAGAGAGAGAGAGAGAGAGAGAGAGAGAGAGAGAGAGAGAAAGACAGGAGTGGAGTTGTGGATCAAATGTTAGGACACAATACTTGAGTGAATAAAACTAAGGGATAGGCCTTGAGTTCAAATTACAAGAACAAAACACACGCACACACATACACAGAGAGACATGGAAAATATTATGTCTAAATTCTTATTTTAGTTTGAAGAAATAAACGATATCATGAAAAGTCATATTTGTTACATATACTGCAACTTTTGTGAAGTGGTTTTTAGTAAAATTTGTTTTAAGATATAGCATAGGTTATTAAAATTAATATTAATCTACTTAATAGGTATAATTCCTCATAACACCTTGGAGTACAACATTTGGTATTTTTCTATAGTCTTAAGAAGTATTCTGAGTAAAAGAAAGAAAGGAAGAATGGAAGAAAGAAAGAAAGAAAGAAAGAAAAAGAAAGACAGACAGACAGAAAGAAAGATAGAAAGAAAGAAAGAAAGAAAAGAAAGAAAGAAAAGAAAGAAAGAAAAAGAAAGAAAGAAGACAGAGAGAGGTAGGGATGGAGGGAAGGAGGGAGAAAGGAAAGAAGAAAGGAGGGAAGGAAGGAAGGAACAAAAACAATTTAATTTATAAAATCTGCTATTTAGCCCAACATAAATTTCATGTAAGTTAACCCTTTAGTAAATGCAAGTTTGTAATTGTCATTTATCTGCCTGTTCTCTATGCATGAATGAAACCAACAAATGAAGGATCAGAAATAACCACGTGAATGTTTGTATCTGTAGTAAATACGTACACAAAGCTTTTTCTCATTTTCTATACATCATCAAATAACTATTTACAAACAATTTACATTTACTTATAAATATTCTAAAAATTGATGCAACCAAAGGATGTAAATGTATTATATAATGTGAACTCTAGTATTTATAATGCTAATAATATTACAATCTTCATTTTATATTAATCATAACAATTATGTATTTTATCAGAGAAATTAGCATCCTCTAATTTTGGTGTCTGTGGGAGTCCTCATAGCAGACATTATTAAAATCAAAGGAGATCTGTATTTCTGAAAGCAATTAACTCAATGGAGATTGTTCAAATACATCAGAAGGGCTTTAGAAAGGTTACACCATGTTTACATGATTAGCTTTGATGTAGTTCAAGAGCCACAAAATAATCATACTTCGTTTTGCTATCACTATAAATATTCCCATTGTAAGAAGAATCATTCATATAATTTACTTGTTATAGGTTTGTCCTTAAGTTATTATTTTCTATGAAATAATATCCAAATGATAAACTACACTGAGTTAAAGCAAAAGTTGCAAAATATATTGGACGATGTAACTCCTCCCAAATACATATTTTGAAATTGTATTCACCTGTCTGGTGACATTAGAATTACCCTTTCAGAGATGACCCTGAAATAATGATCCTGATAAAAGAAGCCCAATATAACTACTCTGCCATGTGAACATCCAGCAAATAAAGTATAATGAACTAGAAAGTAGACCCCCATAAGACAAGGAATTGATTTGAATAACCATTTTTTATAATCAATGTTCAAGCTTCTAGATTATGAGTAATATACTCCTGATGTTTGTAAGCCACTTACTTTGAAGTATTCTCTTATAAAAGCCCAATGATTGACAAAAAGCAAAGTAGTTTTGATTTAAATTTCAATTTTCAGAAAAAAAGATTCATAATGTTTTATTATTTGAACTTTAGTCTCCAAACCTTCAGGTTAAAAATATTTTTAAATGGGAATTGAATTGATGTGCAACTCTCTAGTCAACTATCATAATTAATTTTTTGAATATTTTAATATCTTTAAGAAGTTGTACAAAGGAGTTGCCATTCACTGAAACAGTTTATGGATGCAGTGCATCTTGGTCAATGTCACCCCTTTCAATATTCTCATCCACTCCTCCCAATCAACCCCAGTCTTTACGTATCTCAATATTATGTTATGTATCGAATTACTTGCCATTTAACAAAGCAATTTATGTGTACAATGCACCTGGAATTGTGTTACCATTTCAATATCTTCACTCCCATTTCACACTACTTGCTTTATATATTTCAATTCTGGGAAGTATGTAATAGTATAATGCCTGTATTCTATCCTTTTTCCCTTCAATTTCCTACCCCTCTCACATTGTCCCCATTGTCCTCTCTTGCAGTACACATTTATTGGTATTTATTTTGTGGGGCTTTGACTTAATCTTTTAAGAGAATAATAACAGTATTTCACTCTCCATGGGCTCTGATACTTGAGATAATTCATTTGTACCTGTTTGTATACCATCCAGTATGTTTAACCCCCATGGTATAACCCCCGATTTCACTGCATTTGATGTTGGTGTAATTTGTGGAGGGGAAGGGCAACAACAAATCGTTTAACTAGGGATACAGGTGGACCCATTGCAACAATGAGATGTACAAGTCGTTATGTCGAAAAACGAGCTTTACAACTTTGGTGGAGGTGGGGAGGATCAGGTGGGAAGAGGTGGGAATTGTATGGGAAGGGTTGGGAAGGGGAAACAAAGAGGAGGCAACAATCCTTGATAAGAAATGAACTTGTTATCTTTCCCATATAATTGTAACTCCTCTGTACGGTATTTTCACAAGAAAATTAATTAATTAAAAAAGAATTTTACATTTATAAGAACCTTCTATCTACCACAAATGAAGAAAATCATGCAACCTAGGTTTCTCTGAGTGCAGTTAATTTCACTTAATATTATTTCTAAGTATTTCATTTTCCTTAAGAATGGTGCAATATTATTCTTTCTGATGGATTAATGGAATTTGATTATTTATATATATATATATATATGTATATATATGTATATATATGTGTATATATATATATATATACATACTTATAAATAGGGATCAATAAAATTATATATATATATATGTCTTGTATATATATGTACATATGTATGTATGTATATGTGTGTGTGTGTGTGTGTGTGTATGTAGGTTGCCTGATTTCCCTTATTTGTTGTATTAGAATGTGCCTATAATTCTACAAGTAAACACACTTAGATGGTAAAAGAGAAAACATTAAACATGGACAAGATATATTATATGGGATTCAAAAAATTTATACAGTGAGATCAATGGAGGATGCCCTTTGGAGAAGATCACAGAGGCTCAATAGTTGTATGAGTATTATCATATAAAATAATATTCAGCAAAAGTATCTAGAAGAAATGATAATGAGAGTTTTATTATTTTGCTTTTTCCTCCTGTCTTCTGTTGCTCTTTTGATTTTTGTACCTTTGGTCTTATATGTAAGTTTGGAAAAGTCAAGGGGAAAGAGAAATGGTGGGGCAAAGGGTGAACAAAGGCAGCAGTGCTACTCAATAAACACTACATTGAAAATGAACTATACAACTTATACGGGAGGGAGGTTCAAATGGAAAATCTGGGAGAACATGAGGGAATAGGTGAGACTGTTCAAAAGAGTGTCCAATATCTGATCATATAATTGTAACCCTTCTGTACATCATCTTTTTTTATTGTGAAAATACTCTACAGAGGGGTTACAATTACATGGGCAAGATATGAGTACATTTCTTATCAAGCATTGTAGCCTCCTCCTTTGTTTCCCCATCCCATCCCTTCCCATCCTCCCCCCTCACTGAATCCACCTCCATTCCTTCCCCCCCCCACCAAAGTTGTAAAGTTCGTTTTCGATATAACGACTTGTATGTCTCATTGTTGCAATGGGTCCACCTGTATCCCTATTTAAACGATTTGTTTTTTCCCTTCCCCTCCATAAATTATATCAACATCAAATAGAGTGAAAGCAAGGGTTATACCGTTGGGAGGGACATGCAAAGCAACTAAGAAATAATCTTATAAATATGTTGGAAACAATCGCATGAAAGAAAAAACATTTGAATACATATCTTAGGGTTCACAGATTAAAAATGGACTTCATAAACAGGCTAGAGTAGGTATACAAATATTAGATAAAATAGGCTTTAAATAAAAAGTTGGATGAAAGTAAAAACAGACAAAAAACGACATTAAATATTGACAAAGAAAACTCTCCATCACGGGGATATAACAATTCTAAATATCAATGCCCTGAATCCTAGAGCTCCCAAGTTCATCAGAAAAATGCCACTTAACGTAGAAATATTCATACATCCAAACACATAGTTGGTTGCTTGAACACATCATTCTTACCTCTGGATAGGCCAGCCAGGTAAAAACTTAGCAAAAAAAATCTTCAGACCTAAGTAACTGCAATGACAAGGTATTCCTAATAGATATGTACAGAATATTTCACCTAGCAGCATCACAATATATATCTCTCTCAGCAGCCCATGAAATGCTCTCCAAAAATATATATCTTAGATCATAAGGAAAATCTATGAAAATTCAAAAATAAAAATGAAATTACTCCTTGTATCCTGTCAGATTATGATGGAACCAAATTAGATATTGACATCAAAAGGCATCATAGAAAATTCTGAAAATCACAGAGACTGAATAAAACATTGCTAAATCATTAGTGAGTCACTGAAGAAATATGGAGGGAAGTTCCAACGTTTATGGAATTCAGTGTAAGTGAACACACAAAATACTACCTCCTCTGGGACACAACAGCACAGGCAATATTCGGAGGAAAATGTATAGTTTTGAGTATGTACAGCAATAAATTAGAACAATCTTGAATCAGCACTAATGGTGCACCACTAGGTCCTTGAAAAACAGGAACAAGCCAAACCAAAAACCTGTAGACAGAAATAATACAAATTAGATTAAAGCAATAAATAAATCAGAGTTTCAAGAAAACATACAAGCAATCATAATTGACTTTTATCTACTAGTAACTCACGAATTCACTCAATGAATGTCAATGTAGCTATTTTCAGAGATAGACTCAAACAGCTCAAACCAGTGAACAAAAAAGCTTCTAGAATTCTAAAAAGCAATATTCTATTTGACTTTAAAAAATTTCTCTGTTGTTATTATTAAGGTGATTTATAGAGGGATTACAATTGCATGAGTCAGGTAATGAGTACATTTCCTTTTATGAAATGACTTTGGTTCCCTCACTTGTTCCTAGTCCCTCACTCCTGTCCCCATCCATGTATTAAATAGTTTACTTTCATCAATGTTCAATGAACTCCACTGCTGCAATATTTTACCCTTTTCCCTAAGGCTCTGTGCCCACCCCTCATCTTCCTGAAGACGTACAATGAATATATCACACGTAAGGTAAAGACAGTTTCATCACAAACTATAAAGAACAACAAACACAAAACAAAATAGGAGACTTCTGTTTCCATGTCTCATAGTTTGTTTGAGTATGTATATCATGTTATATAAATATAATTGTTTTTTATCATAAAGTCAATTCAGGGACTATGGTATGATAACTTATAATGTTGCTTTGTATTTAATAATGCTTTTTATTTTAACATTAAATTTGTAAGTAACACAATTCAAGTCCTAGTGAAATTTGAAGGTTCAGGTTTAAAGTTAAATTTTCAAAGTATGTAATAATTCCATTTTGGCAACCAAAATGAAAAACAGGGATGTTTTATACACAAGAATGTCATTATTTCATGTGTAAAAAAAGTAAAATAAATGTAATATTAATCCAGTGGAAATAAGAAATCAAATACTTTTGCAATGAATCAATTCCATAGATTATGAGATCTATTGATAAAATTAATAAAACTAGTAAAGATGGTTTTTAGACAGAACTTCTTGTACATTTTATTGTTGCAATGGGTCCGCCTGTATCTCTATTTAAACAATTTATTTTTATCCCTTCCCTTCCACAAATTATACCAACGGGGAGATGTGAAGGAATGAGAAGGGGAAAGAAAGGAAGAGGCAAAAATGTTTGAAATGTACTTATTACCTTGCCCATGTAATTGTAACCAATCTATAGGGTATTTTCACAATTAATAATAATAATAAATATATACATATATATAATAAAACCCAGGACTAGGAAAACGTATTTTAAGAGAAAAAAAATTAATACAACTTGTTTTAAGTAGATTACTTAAGACATGAAGCAAGTGATAATTTTCTTTTCTAGGTGGTTGATATAGAAATCAAACCCAAAGATTCCAGAGTTCGATGTGCTTAATACGAGTCAATTTACACATATGCTTGACTCATCTCAACATTATATGAAGATAACAGAGAACAGGACTAGAATAAAAAACATCACTGAAATGTTTATTTTATGACTGAATATTTCTTTTTTATATCTCTTTATTTTATTTGAAAAATCTGGTAATTTATTGAAGTTACATCAACAGTAATGAGAAATAAACAGCCCCTAACGCCTTAAAAGACAATCAATAAGACAAAAAGGAAACAACAAAGAAGAATATTGAACCTCATTTTGTACGTGGTCTTTGTATATTGTGGTGCTTTGTAATTGTATATTATGTGCCTATCCCATGAATCTGGGCTCAAATCACTAGGGCTACTGGAAGAAAATTTCAAAATCTAGAGCAGCGAACACAGCTGTGCAGTTGTTTGTGGGTTTCACTACATTAGCAGCTAGGTGTACACTTGGGTGTGTCCAAGAACATCAGCAAAACCAATGATGAGGCAGGCACCAGTGGCTCCTCCTTGATATTTACAAGACTGATAGGAGGATCATGGTCAAGTCACTCTAAGCCAGAAAGTCCTTGAGACCCCTGTCCAACTTCAATCCCAACAAAGCCAGAAGTAGAGCCATGTGGCTCCAGTGGTAGAGGGCTAGCTCTGAGCAAAAGCAGCTCAAAGACTGTGCCAGATCCTGAGTTCAATGTCCGAGACTGGCAACAGACACACACAACAATCTGTGCAGCCATCTGGCTCAAGCAGGTCATCCTCTTGTCCCTAACTGAACTGGACAGAGTTCCCTGGGAAAGGGGCTGGGGGAGCCACTGTCATCTTAACTCTGCCCATTCTGCCTGCATCACAGGATTCTGGCCAAACCCCCATTATTTCATGATTCTTTCTGACCAATGGGATACAAGAAATGTGGCTATGCCCACATTCCATGTTGCCTGGTAGATGGATGAGGCTCTGTTAACACACTGAGGCTGAGATCTACAGGGGGCGAAATCATACCTCAGAAGCGGTGGGCCAGCTGCAGGCACCTGGCCCATCTGGCAGCTCAGTGACAGACTGAGCTGGAGCTACAGCCCCCTGCCACATGTGCTGCCACCACAGCATTCATGGGGATGGGAAGCAGGACATGTGGGCGTCCAAGAAGTAAATCTGCTTCGTCCACAACCTGCCTGATGAGGTGGACTTCCAGAATCCAGCAGGTGAGCTCCACCATCGATGCAGCCAGCTGTCAGCACACATCCAAACTATTGAGGAATCCCTCATGGTGTGTAAAGAGCAGATGTTGGCTCTGAATGAGCTGTTTGGGGAGAAAGCCAAGTGTGTATGCTGGCTGTCCCAGGAGAAGATGAAGAAGAGGAGAGTGCTGCAGGAGCTGCTGTTGATCCTCACAGAGGAAGGCATGGACAGCAGGCTTCAGATGCCAGCACAGGCTGAGCCCCCCCCCCCCCCACCAATGCTGCTTCAGATGCATCAGGGCCTGTGGTGTGTGAAATGAGGGAGGAGCAGAAAGGTTTTGAAGAATTGCAACTTGAAGACAGCGTGGAAACTGCCAGAGGATAGGTGAGGGTTCTCGTCACCATAGAGGACTCCCCCAAGGAGCACGTCCTGCTGTAGATGCCCCAGATACAGATCTGCCCATAGCTCAGGGGAGGAGGGCTCCCTCCCTTTCTTCTGTAGACTGATGCAGATAATGACTCTCCATGTGACATATTGACTCTCAAAAGCCTTGGAAGCCACCAGAAGTAGGTGGTCAGGTGCCTTCTCTCAGACCTCCATCTGCTGGGTGATGGGAAGGTTAAACTGGGGGTTGGGTAGGGCAGAGGCTGCCGGGAGGTGGCCCAAGCTCAAGGGATATAATGGCCCATTGGTGGCCAGGGAAGAGACCCATGTTATGCTTATAACAATAAATTGTTTTCAAAGGGGAAAAAAGCCTCCAACAAAGATTTGTTCTTCCAGTCCTGGGGCTTGAACTAAGGGCCTGGCCACTCTCCCTGAGCTCTTTTTGATCAAGGCTGGTGCTCGACCAGTTGAGCCCCACTTTCCCTTCCAGCTTTTTCTGTGAGGAATCAATTTTTCATAAATTATTTCCTTTAGCTTACATTTTTAAAACAGTGTGTTAAGTGTATATCTTGGTAACTAATTTTGGATTCCTCCTTCAATATAGTTCTGAGTATAATGTCTCACATCAATTCCTAACCCTTCAGTCATGCTAGGCGACCACTCTACCACTGACGCACCTTCTCAGCTAGGATGATGCACCCCTCCCAAACCCAAATGGCCATTCCTCAGATAAATAGGAAGTATTGGCTAGGATGAATATGAAGCACTTCTGGTTCACACCAAAATACTTCCCCACCCCCTAATCCCACACCCTTAGTTGAAGTTTCTCTTCTACCATTGAGGGATGAGGGAGGGACAGGGGAGTCCTGAGAGAGGAGTATCAAGAGCAGTGGCCCCACATCCTCCCCCACACAAGGATTCTTCTAGATTTCAATCTTACCTGACTCAATGTGGAGTCTACACTGTCTTCCCACCACTGTAAGGCTCAGGATGAAATAAAGGTCAACCCTGGGCTCAGCCCACACCCAGGGTGGAAGCTCCTAATCCCAGACCTACTTCCACCTCTGACTTCCACCACTGAGTTAGGCCAGACCCACCACTCACCACTATGTTGGTGGTGATGACCTCATGGATGGATTCAAGGAAGAAAGTCTATGACAAAGAGCAGAAGCAGCAGGGTGAGAATGGAAGAAGGAGGTGGGGTGATTGCTCTGGGATCTTCCTCCTTGGAGCCCTTCCTTCCATACAGAGCCATGCTGACCCAAAGCATTGACAAGGCCAGGGGATGAGACACGATGGACCAGCACAGGACTAAGGAGGCACTGCTTTGTAGTGGAGCACTTGAAAATTCCAATTATATTTGGCCAATGCCAATCCCAAACCCAACATGCAAAGCCTCTCCTTGTTGTTGGACACGAACACTCTCCCTGAGCTCTTATTCTCGAGGCTGGCACTCTACCACTTGAGACAAAGGACCAGTTTTGTTTTCTGACGGTTCATCGAGGATAAGATTCTCACACACTTTCTGCCCAGGCTGGTTTGACACCGTGATCCTCCAAATCTCAGCTTCCTGAGTAGCTAGGATGCCAGGCATGAGCCACCAGTGCCCAGTATGTGATGACTTTTGAAGGCATCTTGGCGATTTTGTAAAGGAGCCCCAAAGGGCCTGGATAGACCATGACCCAATCAAGGAGCTGGGATCAGAGAAGGATGACTTTCTACCCATTCTGTTCCCCAAAATTAAAGATGCCAGGTAGTGGTGTATGCATCAGACACCTAAACCAGCAGCCACCAGGCTTAGTGGGGAAAAAGTAGAGAATATCCAAAGATTGCATTATAGAAATCTCTGATTTTGCATGCATGTGGTGTGTGTGTGTGTGTGTGTGTGTGTGTGTGTGTTTGAACTCAGGGTGTAGAGTTTTCTTGCTCAAGGCTACTGCTCTGCCACTTGAGCTACAGCCCCACTTGCTTTTTGATTGTTAATTGTAGGTAAGTGTCTCAAGGATTTTCCTGTCCAGGGTGACTTGGAAGCATGATGGAGACCCCAGGGAAGCAAGAGTAAACTCAACTCTCAGGTACAATCCCTATGGTGGGCCACTCCTGCCCCCTGGTGGCCCGATGCGGGATATGCAGCCCCGTGCCATTGTCCTCTAGAGTTCAATTTTGAGAAGTGACCAGGGCCAAGCTGACTTTTGTTCACCCTGATTGCTGATACCAGAGCAGGTCTTTTCCACCCTAGGCCAAGAGAGCTCCATGAGGCCCAGCTTCCCAGGAGCACCAGGAAGAGAGAGGTCAGCTCCAGGCTGAGCTAAGAGCCTTTGCACACAGACACCCCAACTTGGCCTTCCTTATCACCATAAGACCTGTCAAAGAACAACCCAAAAAAACAAAATTGGAGCTGTGCCTCCAAGTGGTAGAGCTCTAGCCTTGAACCAAAGAGCTCAGGGATAGAGCCCTCAAACTTTGAGTTCAAGACCCCCAGCTGACCCTCCCCCATAAAACACAGGTTGGCTAAATGTGAACTAGTAGGATTTGTCAAGTGTTTCTGAAGAATGGGGATACTGAAGAAAGCACCCTAATTCTAATGAATGCTGAACCTTTGACATACAGCTATGGGCTGAGTCCTCAAAAAGGTGCTGGTTGCTATGTTCTGAGTCCCTGAAAAGAGTGGGCCGTGCTGAGTTTTTCAAAGGGTGCTGTGTGCTGGGTCCATTACACAATATACTGTATGCTGAGTCCTTCAAAAGGTGTGGTGTGCTAATTCATCCAAAAAGTTCCTAATATGTGCTGTGCCCTTGAGAAGAGAGGGATGAGGTGTGTTTTTTGAGTGCTGTGTGCTGAGTCCTTTTCACAGGGTGCTCTGTATTGTCCTTCAAATGGTGCTGTGTGCTGAGTGCTTCCACAGTGTGGTATGTGCTGAGTCCTGCCATAGTGTGGTATGTGCGGAAAACTTCAAAATTCTTCTATGTGCTTTCTTTGAAGGGTGCTATGCAATGAGTGGTTTACAAAGGGTGCTTTTTACTCAGCCTTTCAAAGGGCTGTGTGGAGTCTTATCACAGAAGGTGCTATGTAATGAGCCCCTGGGAAAGTTGTTATGTGCTGAGTTTTTCAAAGCATGCAATGTGCTGAGTCCTTTACGCTGCAAGCTATGGACTCCCTCCTTCAAAGGGTGTTGTGTGCTGAGTACTCTACACAGGGTGCTTTGCGCTGTTTTTGGAAGTGTGCTGTGTGTCATCCCAAAGAGTGCTATGTTCTGAGTCCTTGAGAGGTAGTTATCCCCAACATCACATACACACACACACACACACACACACACACACACACACACACATACACACACACACACACACACATATACACAAGGGTCACCATGCACCTTCTTAGTGTGTAGGAGTGAAGGGGGATGGAGAAGAATCTTCTCCAGGGGTGGAGCTGAGGGGAGATTCAATCCCTGGGGCAGGTACTGGGGTTGGGGGAGAGTGCTGAGCTGAGGTGATGCTGCAATTGCCATGGCCTGGAAGCCTTAGAGCCCAGTAAGGGTTGTGATTGCAGCTAGGGGTGGGAGGCATGGCCTAGGGGAGGAGTGGGCATGGCCAAGTGGAGGAGGGGGAGGGGCCCTGGGATACACTGTGGTGGCAGTGATGGGGGGGAGCAGGCAGGCCTGTGTGGTGGCCCAGGAGTGGAGTGGGGACAGAGAGAGAGAAAGCAGAGAGAAGAGCAAGCACAAGCATGAGGGGAAGCTGTTCCAGAGGCTGGTGGTCGCTGCCATCAAAGCGCAGTCCTGAACAGAAGCACAGAGCACCTGGAGCCAGCAAGGCAGGCACATCACTGCGGGCAGCCCCACGGGGGCACGGCGGCCATGGCTGCCCTGAATCTGAGGTTCTGGCACGGGAAGTACGGCGGTGGCTTCGGTGGTGGAGGCAATGGAAGCAGGCAGCTGAGACGGAGGTGGTGCTGGTGATGGCAGCTGAGGCAGGGGTGGCAGCAAGCACAGACGCCGGCAGATGCCCCCTCCACCTCCCAGCAGAGCAGCGTTTCAAACATGGCTCTGCCTGATCTGATCCGAGACCCCTTTCGCAGTTGCCCAGCAGAAATGGTGGGTCCCTGCCTGGAATGAGGCCCCGACCCAGTCCCTGCCCCTGGTCCTTTCACTCTGGGCCTGGGTGCACCCAGAGCCATCGCCTACAGCTTTCCCAGCAGCGTACATGAGTGGCCGCTCTATGGGACCACACCTGGCGACTCCTGCACCAGGCGAACCCCCTGACCCCCTCCTTCCTCCTCCCCCACAGACCTGGACCCTCGCCTCCTGTCTCCTCTCTCCATCCTGCCCGCACCTCCCCTGCACCCCACAGTCCACCCTGGCTCTGCCACAAATGCGCCCCAGGAGAGGGGGGTGGGTGTTGCCCCAAGGATCCCACCCCCATTCCTAGGGGCCAGTGTCCCAGGAAAAGGGCAGATACAGGAAAAGGTCAGATACAGTGAGGAAGGGGCACCACAGAACCCCTGGCCTAGAGCAGTGAAAGCCACATCTGCACCCTTCCTCTCCCAGGTGGGAACCTAGTGACTTTAGTCAGATGTGGGGAGGAGCACCTCCACACCTGCCTTCTTGGCTCTTTTCCTTTTTGCTGGTGGTAGGGGGTGTTGGATGCAGGAGATAGGCCCCCCTTGCTGTTTGAGCCCTTGTCTTCTGTGCTAGGTCACCCTTTCACCTGAGGAGGTCCCAGAAGAACCCACTAGGGAGGTGAGGGCACTGGGGGTCAGAAGGTGACTATCTGGGAGGAACACACCTCCTCTGACACACATACACCTGTCCTGTTCGCCCACCCCAGCTGTCAACAGTACTCACAGGGTGATCACATTTCCCAGCTCTGCCTGCTTCTGCTGGTGCTCCTGGTCCTTCTGGTCTCCTAGTCCTCCTCAATAATCCGCCAATTAGCCCAGAAGCATCTAGGCTGGAAGTAGGGAGTCCATCCATGTATGTAGCCTTTATGACCCCATCAAATTCCCCAACAACGCTCCCACCCCAAGTCAGACACTTCTCTGGAGGCACCAGGACTGCCTGTTGTGTTTTCTCTCCGGGCTCTGAGGAATCATGTCTCTGGATTCCTTGACCCAGTGTCCGGGCCTAGGGTTTTGGTGAATGGGGGTCAAGGCTGGTTGTTCCCAATGGAAAGGTCTGGCCCTGGGTAAAGGAAGAGGCAGGGTGGTTCTGCATTATAAGAGCAGTGTTGCCCTTGGGTGGGAGCCCCTGGTTCTGACAAGGGAACTGCCATGCTCGAGCTTGTACATTGCCCAGATGAGGAACCAACAAACTCAGGAGAGGCACTTCTCTGAGTCTGTGTGTGTGTGTGTGTGTGTGTGTGTATGTGTGTATGTGTATATGAGAGAGAGAGACAGAGACAGAGAGAGGGAGGGGGAGGGAGGGAGGGAGGGAGATATCGATCATCTTTCTCCTCGTACAGCCTGACTGTGCTCAGGCCAGTGATCAGTTGGCAAATTGCAGGTGCTGCATGGTGAGTCTTGTGTGACCCATTTGGATTTGTGTGTGTGTGTGTGTGTGTGTGTGTGTGTGTGTGTGTGTGTGTGTGTGTGTGTTGGGAGATTAGGAGATGAGAAAAATGAAAATATATTTAAGTCACCATATCTAAAAAGAGCAAAAGCAGTTTATTTGTGTGTATGTGTGTATTTGTTGTTCTTTTTTCATAATGCCCAGTATGAGCCCAGCCACAAGTTTTGTTTTCTCCTTCACCATTTCATGGCTCCTTTGGGGAAGGTTTCAGTATATGTGCCTTTCCACCTCTTTCCACCTCCTTCTTCCCCTTTCTTGCAGCCCACAGTAGCTGCTGGACCTGCATGGGACACCCTAGGAGGCCTGTGTGAACCACAGAACAGAGTGGACACCTGTCCTGTCTTCAGCCAGAAGGCTTGTGAGGCCAGTGTGACCACAGCCGCACTCTTCCAGCCAGACACTCTGCTCTCATGAGTATAGTTGGAGTTAATTCAAGGGTTGGGATTGTGTCTGCCAAACATAATTAAGGAACGAGATGGGTGGGAGTAGGGCAGGGGCTGTGAAGCTAGGAGTGTCTGGGAAGTGGTGAATGGTGTAACATGGCAGATGCTTCACCACAACCAAGGATGCGAGGAGAACCTTACCCAGGGCATTGACGGTGTCTGTGGGCATCTGGGCAGGGGGCTCTGGGCCCCCACTGAGGGCGTGGATTCCCTCCTGGGGCAGTGCATCCGTGTGTAGTCCTCCCTGGAGTCCTGCAGTCTCCAATCTGTGTCCCACCTGGGCCGTTTCCAGCTGGACTGTGGTAGGCAAGTTTCCCCTCCTGGAGCCTGCTCGGTATCATACCGTGGCAGTTAGCTTGGGCTCTCTGAATGCCAGTTTCTGTAACCTGCTGTAGGCTGCTTGGAAGGAAAAGGGGACCACTGACTTTGGAACCGTTTAAGTTTGATTGGGACAAGTGAAATGCCACCTTTTCCAGTTTTTTTTTTTTTCTTGAAGCTGGCAATTTCCACTAATGCCTGGGTTCATGGGTTAAATTAGATGAACCAATTCAGCGGTCAAATAGTGACGTTAAAAGAGGCACAGGCAGAGTTCCCAAGCCAGATGGTCTCCTGCTATGAATGTCTTGCCTTGACTGCCATTCTCTGGCAGCTGCTGATTCTTCTACAGCTCTCTCTAGGGTGACCACCACAGTTGAGGATGTCATGGGGAGCAGAGAGTGACCTTGCCATCCCCAGCCTGCCAGCTGTGAGCAGAACGATTTTCAGCACCTGAAGTGGAACCCGGGATGCCTCGAGAATCCTTTCTCTGTAACATGCAACTTGGGGGCCACATATAGTGGGCCATCCTGTCTGGTCTCACAGAGAGGAAAGGAGGCCACTTGAGCCAGGGGTTTAGCTCATGGCAACCTTGTTCACACCTGAGGGGGAATTGAGTGCCACAGAGTTGGTCAGCCACTGGACAGAGATCTTTGGGAAGATAGGCATCCCAGTGGCCCCAGAATCCAGAGAGAACATCGTGGCTCACATCCTGGGAGCCAAAACAGTTAAGTGCGGTGGCACCAGGAGGGTGGGAAGAGAGAAGAGGGAGAACTGTGGGAGAGCTACATCAGGCTTTGCCTCGCCCCCCCCCCCCCCAGCCCCAGGATGCTTACATGAATTGGATGGGACTTTTCTGTAGTATGGTCATAGACAGATGCTCATTTAGTTATCCAACAAATAGTAACAGTGTGTGCCATGCTTGAAGGGGTGAGGGTTGTCATAGATGATGAAAGGTTCCAGTGCTGGTTCCACGGCACATAAAGAAACCTTGGTTTGAACTGGATGCTGGTGCTTCATGCCTGTCATGCTAGCTACTTAGGAGGCTGATATGGGAGGATCAAAGCTTAAGGACCAGGCAGGAAAGACTGTAAGACTCTTATCTCCAACTAACAACCAAAAAGAAAATGCCAGAAATGGATGTGTACCTCAAGCCTTAGACTGGTCGCCTTGAGTAAAAGGCTCAGGGACATCACCAAGGCTCCTAATTCAAGGCCAGGAGTGAGACAAAGAAAGGAAACAGAGAGAGAGGAGGGAAGGACAAAGGGAAAAAAAAGAGGAAAGGAAGGAAGAAGGGAGCATGCGAGCTTTGGTTGGAGTCCTTGGATCAAGGGAGCTAACCACTCACAATCTCTGTGGGTAACATTTCAGAGCCTAAAGCCAGTATGTAGGACTAAGCCACTGACCCTTCAGCAACTTCATGACATCCAGGAGCTGTGTGGTCACCAACTGCAGGGGGAAGCAGCCTCAGGAAGGACCTAGGGCTCAGGGTGTGTCACCAGGTTTCAATTATCCCGGCCCTAGCAAGTCTATTTCCTGGTCAGATAATAAGAAATTGTCTAAGGGCTAGGGAGGTGTTGGGGTGAGGGAGTGTCAAGGGCTGGGCAAGGCATAATCAGGAAGATGAAGAGGTAGGACGATCCCAGGTCAGGTGTGTCAGGACATTGAAGCCATGACCTCTCCTAACAACATAGACCCAGCCACACTTCTATTAAGAGTCCTGGAACCTTGGGTTCACCATTGACTGCCTGGCTGTTGCCCACTGCAGGATGCCTGTGCACTACATCCTTGGGGACTGGGACTTTCCATGGCTCAATCAGAAGATGACACCCCCGGTGTTCATTCCTCCACCAGAGACAGAGGTAAGTGGACCACTGGCACAGGACAGCCAGAGAATGAGGACAGGAGTCGGGACCCGAGTGACCTCAAGACTTGCTCTAGGGGGCACTAGGACCACGTGACTGCCATTCTCAGGGGCAGAGGTGGGTCTCTGCTGGCTCAACCTTTAGTCTACATGGCATTCTGGGATTCAGAGAGGGCTGACTGAAGGTGGGGCAGGCTTGGGTTGAGGCTGTTGGGAAAACAAGAGGCACTGGGCTCTGAGCAGGGTTGTTTCTTTGAGGATACTCACAACCTAAGAACATTCCTGGGATGGACCAGCACTTTTCTCCTTCCAGAGAGAGAGGGACCTAGCACCCCTCCAGTTGGAGTCCCTTGGCCAAGAAATCCTTTCATATTCACATCCTGTGGTTGGATAACTAGAACTCACCTTGCTGCCCAGTGTCAAGGCAGGACAGTGAGAGATCCTGAGTCTTTGATAAGGTCAGAGGATCCTCAATATGAGATTGTACTTGAATGTCCTAACTTGGTGCATGGTCAGTCCCATCTAAGACTTCCCTGATGTAGGACATAGAATCTAGAGAATCAGAGCCGGATGGGGTCTGTTCTGGGAGTCGTGAGTATTATGTGTGAACTTTGAGCTCCCGTGTGCCAACCTGCTTCCCTTTCTTGGGTGGGTCTTTGCTAGAAAAAACTTGAAACTAAGGACCAGATCTTATCCCTTGTCTTTGATGTTTAAACCTAGCACTCTACCATTTGAGCCAAAGCTTCACTTCCAGCTTTTTTGGGTGTTTAATTGTAGAAAAAGAGTTCTAATGGACTTTGCTGCCAAGGGTGGAATCCAACTGTAGTCCTCAGATCTGTCTCCTGAGGGGAGAGGATGAAAAGGATGGAAAATTATCTTTGGCCAGGTGCCAGTAGCTCATGGCTGTCATCCTAGGTACTCAGAAGCTGAGATCTGAGGATCACGGTTCAAAGCTATCATGGGGAAGAAAGACCCTGATACTCATCTCCAATGGACCACCTGAAAACTGCAAGTGGTTCTGTGGCTCAAGTAGTAGAATGCTTGCCTTGAGTTGAAGAGCTCAGGGACAGCACCCAGGCCCAAAATTCAAGCCCCACAACTGAAAAAAAAGAAAGCAAACCATCTTTGCCTGCAAAGGATGGTGGAGGTGTGTGGGGGGGTTGGGGGAGGGTGCTGTGGTTGGGAGACCAGGTGCTGGCATCACTGTACAGACATTTTTAAGAACTCCCCAAGTTTACCCCAGTTTGAAGCCAGAGCTTCAAGAGGACTTGGCCTGTGGCAGGAAGGGAGTGGGCAAATGGGTGCAGGGGTGGGATTATTGTGTCTGTATTCTCTCCATTGAAGGATGGATTTGGATGCTGGGTGACAAAGTCTGAAGTTAAGGGTTGCAAGAAGTGTGTGGCCTGACGAGGATGGGTTTCCTCTGGGTATGTGAAACTGGCTGAGGCCGGAAGCCGCTGGTGGCTCACAACTGTCATCTTAGCTACTCAGAAGGCTGAGATGTGAAGACCATGGTTCCAAGCCAGCTTGGGAAGAAAAGTCTGTGAGACTTGATGTCCAATGGACCACCAGAGAACAGAATTTGGCGCTGTGGCGCAAGTGGGATATTGCTCACCTTCAGCTGAAGTGCTGAGGGACAGCACCCTGGCCGGGAGTTCAAACCCCATGACCAACTACAAAATAAGGGGAGGCTAAGTTTTCCGCATAGCAGTGTGGACAGTAGGAACTGCCATGTTGGACTATGAGACATTCCAGATATGTGTGAGGCTTACTGGTTTTTCTATAGTGGGTCTAATGTCGGTAGTGCCACCTTCTTGAGGGTAGGATGTGATCCTAATGGAGACAGTCCATGGTTCTGTTCTCAGGGACTGCTGAAGCCTTGGGCTGTCCGTGTGTGTGTGTATGTGTGTGTGCGTGTGTGTGTGTGTGTGTGTCTGTGTCTGTGTCTTTGTCTGTGTCTATGTCTGTGTCTGTGTGTGTTTGGTGTTAGAAGACCTGGGCCTTGAACTCAGGGTCTAGGTACTGTTCCTGAGCTTCTGTGCTCAAAGCTATTGCTCTGACACTTGAGCCATAGCTCCACCTCTGGCTTTTTGGTGGTTCACTGTAGATAAGAGCCTCACATTCGTTCCAGAATGGGCTGGTTTGAACCCTGATCTTCAAACCTCAGCCTCCTGAGTAGCAAGGAAGACAAACATGAACCACCCCTGCAGGTTTTGTGTGTGTGTGTGTGTGTGTGTGTGTGTGTGTGTGTGTGTGTGTGAGTGTAGAAGTGGGCTGTAACAAGGAGCACTGGACCCTTTGGTAACTTCAGCTTGCTTTCTTTGGGGGTACATGGGCTTTGTGGCTGAGGTCTGGGGACCTGGAAGGGTGAGATGCTTAATGGGGACTCAGCACTTAAATTATAAGTCCAAGGGATCTGTGTGCCCTGGAGATGTCTACTTGTGCCGCGGACCGGCTCTGTTGGGACGGCGGAGGACACCTAGTAGGGGTAACTGGAACAGGTAGGGAGATGGCAAACAGACAACTCACACACAAGAGGAGTGAATGCTGAGTGCGATTTATTGCAGAGGATGACAATCTTTTATAGAAAAAAGTCTCCATGAGAAAGGCAAAAGGTTACACAATTTGTTGCAAGGCTTTGGGTGGTCACCAGCTGGTTGCCTGATCTTGTTCTTGGATGATGATCTATGATGATAGGCACTTGTTCCTGGCTTTACCTTATCAACCCCATAAGAATAGCAAAGTAAATCGGTTTTGAGATGCTTATCACATATTAACCATTAACAAGAGCATGTGAGCAAGGTGTTAGACATAAAGGCATAAACTCTAGTATTTTATTTTTACTTCTGCTTAGTTTTGTACTTTATGCATTTCAAATCTTTTCTAAGCAATTGTGCTTCTTTGCCATTCTTTAGAAGGTCCCCAATTTGTTGCCAAAAATCATGATATTCAGTATACTTAGCTAAATCTGGCCATACATCAAATTCAGGCTCATAGTGTCTTCTCTGTAACCCTTTCACGTAATCGTTTACTCTTCTCCATAGAGGCCTTAACTGTCTCATAAGATCTTCCTTGTTCTTTTTGATAGTAAGCATCAAGGAGTCCTAGATCTACCAAGTCTCTCAGTAAATGGAAGAGAGTAATAGGAAATTCTTTCTCCTAAGTAATTTTCCCAAAGGTTGCCATCCTTATCATACACACCTGTAAAAGGCTATGGATCTGGGGGAAGTCTTTGAGGCCCTCTTGATAAGGCAGGATCCCACCAGCATCCCCTAATAAGCCACTGCCATCTTCCATCCACCAATCTTTTAGGAACCTTATTTAGTTTTTGGTCTAAATATCCCTCTACATCTTTCTTATCTACAGGATATCTACTGTAGATACTTCAGGATTAAAGGGAAGTCTCCAATAGCTATACGCTCTTTCTGCTCTAGCCTTGCCTACAGCTTCTTGTAAATCTCTTACAAACAATTCCTTCTGCTGAAGTGAAGTCATAAAACCCCCAATGCTTTTATTTTCACTTATGATTTGTTTAATAGCCTCCATAAGAGGGGCTTTCAGCGTAGCACTTAAATCTGGTGGATTAGTCATATTCTCAGGACACTCATCGGATGTTAGAGTCATCATCACTTCCAAGAAAGAGCCCTGAATAAGAGAATGTTGAGCATGAGTAAGTAGAACAAGCAGCAGGAACAGTAAAAGAATAATGGGCACTCCTATGCAGCGAAGAAAAGAGAAACAGGAACAGGAACACATCTTTCCAAGGGGCTTGCCACACTTTCCAGGACGTAGTCCTCTTTGAAGCCCCACTCTCAGATCAGATAGCAGATGTTCCATGCTAAGCAGACTCCACTGGAATAGGCGTGGCATACTCCCTTGGGCATGGTTGGTGGCAGAAGGAGCTTGGGAGGACCTGAGGATGGGGCCCGCAGGGGGTGGCTCCCCAGGGGGACAGAGAGCATGGCCAGCGCTTAGTAAGGATGAGAGCCCTGTTAATATGGAGCGCACTTTCATGGTTCAGACTTTGGGTCTTATCATGATGTTTGATGGGTGAGGCCAACTGTATTTTAAATGTTGACCTGTGATCTTCAGATCTCAGCCTCCTGAATAACTAGGATTATTGGCATGAGCCTCTGGCACCAGGGCCTCTTATTCTTTTTGGTATATTACGGTTTGAATTCAAGGCTTTAGACTTGCCAGTCAGGTCTTCTAACATGTGAGCCAAGACTTTCTGTCTTGGGCATTTCCTCGATAAAGTCTCAATATATGCTCAGGCTGGTCTGGATTGGGATTCCTCACGGCTACCTTTCTGGCCAGACCCTGGTTGTAAGAAAATGAATTCACTCTATGCCTATATCGCTTTGCTGGGATGTCGTTTTGAGGAGTGGGTGGGGGGTGTGAAGAGGAAAGACCCCAGAACTGACACCTCCTGGGGGACATTTCTTCTTGTGACAGAGCCAAGTCATTGCTGTGTATGACGAGGAAGCCGCCATCAGACTGACCTGGAACAATGCTCAAAGGTATGTAGGCTGTTGAAGTATCAAACCCACCCATGTCTGCTTCCCACGCACAACAAGGGGGTGCAGTGCAGGTGGTCCAGCACTGGCCCTAGGGGATTATAAATGGATGGTGGTGGTCAGGTGCCAGTGGTTCCTGCACCTGACCGGGTTATTGGGGAGGCTGACGTCTGATGGACGTGACACAAAGCCAGTCCAGGCAGGAGAGTCTGTGAGATTCTTATCTCCCATAAACCAACAACCACCCCCCCCACACACACACAAAAAGCCAGATTTGGTGCTGTGGCTCAAGTGTTAGAGCCTCAGCCTTGGGTAAAAGAAGCTCAGGAATGACATTCAGGCCCTGAATCCAAGCCCTAGGACTCACATTAAAATAATGAAATAAATGAATAGTGGGCATCAGTTACCTTACTACCAAAAAGGATGGATTCAGTCTTCTCTCTGGTACTTGTATCCAAAGGTAATGGGCTTCTCTTGATGTTCTTCTAAACTTCTCCTCTCCATTATCTCTCCAGGCTTCAGTTGCAGGATAGAATTCATATCATTCCACTCAATGTGACCTTATGTACCCTCCCCTACCCGCCTTCCTTGATGTGGGGATCCTGGATGTATTCACCACTGGGAGGATGAGGCACCGGAGAAATAGGGTAGGTAACCCTGAAACTTACACACACACACACACACACAGACACACACACACACACACACACACACACACACACACACACACACACATACCCATACTCACCCAGGCCAACTCAATGTCTTTTCCAAAGACACTTCATCTCCTTGGATTTACTGACCTAGGAGAGGAACTTGATTTCTTGTAACTAAGTATTTTAACTAGGGCTTGCTAGTTGACATGAGATAAACAGAAGCTCAAAAGAAAGGCTCTGGTGCCCATCACCTCTGGCTCAGGCTCACACCTGACATCCTGGCTACTTGGGAGGCAGACGTCTGAGGATCAAAGATTGAAGCCAGCCATAAGCTGGAAAGCTGGTGAGACTCTTCTCTCCATGGAACCACCAAAAAGTCAGAAGTGGAGCTGTGGCTTAAGTGGTAAAGCACCAGCCTTGAGTACAAAAACTCAGAGACGCAGCTCCCAGATCCTCAGTTCAAGCCCACACAAAGAAATGGACCCATCTTGTTGCCCTCAGACGGCTTGGGCCTCCACTGTCCTCTCAAGGAGTGTGATACAGCACTGGGCCCTGGTTAGTGTATCAGAGCTTTCAAAAATTGGGTGGTGGAAACCAGGCCTTCCCCTTCATGTGCTTTCAACCCACACCAGCAGGAAGGGAGAGTGTGAGAAGGCCAACAGCCTGCAGAGCAGCGAGGACCCCACTCTGCCAGGGTGATTGGAGCAGGATTCTTAGAAGCAGCACTTGAAAAGGGGTCTTCCTTAACTAGGAGTATCTGACAGGAAGCACACAGAGCAAAGATGCTGTACATAAAGGACAACATAGAGGAGCATGTTCACTTCAAGCCAGAGCTGCTGCTGAGAAACTCGGTACAGATGTGCAGGACTGTCCTGAGACACGCCCGAGTGGTTACAGAAGAAGAGCTATCCAGGGTTGGGATTGTGTCTTAGCAGTAGTGGGCTTGCCTTGCGCACAGGAAACCCTGGGTTCAATTCCTAGGTTCCACATACACAGAAAAAGCTGGAAGTGGAACCATGGCTCAGGTGGAAGAGCATTGGCCTGGAGCAAAAGAAGCTTGGGTACAACACCTAAGCCCCGAGGTCAAGCCCCAGGACTGTCAACATAAAACAGCACTCCAAGGATTCTTGGTGACAGGTGGATGGCTATGCCCTGTAGCTCTTAGTAGATCCATCCATTTTATGTGTCTCCTTGTTTGACACAGGGAAGCTGGACACTCCTTCTGCCCTGACATCTCCTGGACCCAGTTATCAGCAAACCTCCCAACATCTTCCACCAGGACATGGAGCAGCTGGCCCCAGAAATCCTCAGATACCGGTTGAGTGGGGCAGGGGGATACAGGCCAGAAATCCTAGTGGGTCTGATCTGCCCCAGATGACCATGCCTTCCAGAGGAGGCGGTTGGGAGGTTATAGAGGGGTAGTGATATGGAAGGGGCACTTTAATGCCTATGGCCCTACCCAGATTCTGAGCCTCCCTTTGCTGTCCCTAAGGGATCTAGAGTAGTGACTAGGTTGGAGTGTCTAGAGGAGGACTAGTTGGAAATTCTAAAGAATGAGACACCATAAAGCATGTTCCGATGGCTCATACCTATCATCCTGGCTACTCGGGAGTATCTTGTTTCCCCAACACAGGCAGGAACGTCCCAGGGGAGTCTCATCTCCAATCTCCAACCAGAAGTGGCACCATGGTTCAAATGGTAGAGTACTGGCCTTGAGCAAAAATCATCATCAGGGACAGTACCCAAGCCCTGAGTTTAAGCCCCTCAACCAAAACAAAAACAAAAACAAAAAACAAAAATCCAAAAAAGAAAGACACCCCTTGCCTGCAAGAGATGGTTAAGGAGTGGGGTTGCTGTGGTTGGGAGACCAGGTGCTGGCCTCAGGGTACAGATGTTTCTAAGAACTCCCCAGTTTTGCCCAAGGTTGAAGTTACAGCATGGTGGGCTTTGCCTTACCAAGAACTCCAGAGGTCGTGGCCTTTCTTAGGCAGGGAGTGGGCGAATGGGAATAGGGGTGGGAGGGTAGTGTCAATTATATTCTCCCCATCCATGGAAGAATGGTTTTGTACGCTGGTGTCAAAGTCTGAAGGGAAGGGCTGCATGTGGTTTGTGGCCTGACAAGGTGGGTTTCCTCTGGGTGTGAGAAGGTGGCTGAAGCCAGGCATTGCCAGTGGCTCACAACTGTCATCCTAGTTACTCAGGAGGCTGAGCTCTGAGGATCCAGTTTCAAAGCCAGCTCGGGCAGGAAAATCTGTGAGACTTTTTCTCCAGTGAACTACCAGAAAACCGGAAGTGGCGCTGTGGCTCCAGTGGTAGAGCATGCACCTTCAACTGAAGAGCTGAGGGACTGCGCACAAGCCCAAAGTTCAAACCCCATAACCAACAACCAAAAATAAGGTAGCTGAGTTTTCTACATAGCGGTATGTACAGTAGGAAATGGCATGCTGTGTCATGAGCCATTCCAGACATATGAGAAGCTCTGAGTTTTGTCTATAGTTGGTCTGAGGATGGTAGTGCCATCTTCTCAAGGGTTGGGGTATTCTGATGCTCAGGGACTGCTGAGGCCTTGGGCTACCCATGTGATGTGTGTGTGTGTGTGTGTGTGTGTGTGTGTGTGTGTGTGTGTGTATTTTTCTATCATTTTTCTCTGTCCCCTTCATTGGTGCCTGTTTGCCTCTTTCTGACCTCACATGGTGCCCCTCCTGCACAGTTGCTGTGCACAAGGTTGCCTTGCCTTTAGCCCCTTATCAGGGTCTACAATGAGTCTTAAATTGCCAGAGACCTGCATATTTCAGCTTTTCTTTGGGGCCCAAATCCAGTCGTCCATGTTTTGGGCCACCTCCAGGAGATTCTGGGTTAGCAGGGCAGGTGGCATAGGTTCTCCCCTGACACAGGGTGGGGGGGGCGGGGGCTCAGTCATGTGATGTCCTATCGTTTTCCTCAGCTGGGCCTCTGGCTGCATGTCCCTTCCTGAAGGCTGGTAGTGGAGTGGGGGAAGGGTGGTTGCCTGTGGCTCTGGACAACTCAAGCATGAAAGCTGACTGAAGGCCGCCCAACCAAGGATCTTCCGGGGCTACATGGGAGGTGAGGCCCAAGGTGGCTTGGAAGTATCTGTCGGTGTCTAGGAAATGTCAATGTACCTTACCACAGGAAAGTCTATCTTCCGGCCCCAGCTGGGCCTCTCTAGGTCCTTCTAGACTATTCTGGATGCCCAGAACACAGAAGCACAGACTTTAGATTCCAGGGCTACGGAACTGGGGGATGAGAGACTGTTATGGCCAATACCTCAATGTTCTGGGGCATTAGCCTTGACCTGGCTATGCCCCCCTTGTGTATGTTCACTTCTTAATCCAGTGTTGGCCACACACAACCTTTTGTGGCAATGCTGTGGACGTAGCAGGAGTGGAAGTTAGATCTAGGATAACCAAAATCTGGATATATGGCGTGTGGGGATGGGGATGGCAAAGGGTGTCTATTAAGAAAAACATCTCAGATCTGGAACTCAGGGCTTAGGCACTGTCCCTGAGCTAACACGCTACCACTTGAGCTACAGCTCACCTTTCATCTTTTTTAGTAGTTTAGTGGAGAGAAGTGTCTCGTGGACTTTCCTGCCTGGGCTGGCTTCAAGCTGCCATCTTAAGAGCTCAGCCTCTGAGTAGCTGGGGTTGCTGGTATGAGCCATTGGCAACGGCTAAGGATGTTACCGTGTGTAGGTGTGTGTATGTGCACATGTAAGTGTGTGTGTGTGTGTGTATGTGTGTGTTTGTGTTTTCCAGGGCTTGAACTCAAAGCCTAGGTGGTATCCTTTAGCTTCCTTGTACAAGGTTGGTGCTGTACCACTTGAACTAGTGTATCTCTGCTTCCCAGCTTTTTGGTGATTCATTGGAGAGAAGAGTCTACCCAGGCTAGCTTTGAATCTTGATTGATCCTCAGGTGTCACTCTTGAGTAGCTAAGATTATAGACATGAGCCACTGGCATCCAGCTACAAAGATGTCTTCTCATACTCTCTTCTGTTCTAACACATTGTCTGCTTGCCCTGGCCTAGATCCTCTGACCTCCACATCAGCTCCCAGCAGCCCCTGACTGTGTGGAGAACATAAAGCTCCAAATTGTTCCTATTTCTTTGTCCTCTGGGAAGGGAATGTTTCCTCTGAAGCCTGGGTTAGGAGGGCTGGCTGCAGATGGGTAATCGGCTTGGAGAGAGGTACTCTGTTTTAGTCAAGAAGGAAAGTGTGGCCAGATGCTAATAGCTGATGATGTCCTATTCCTAGCTCCTCAGGAGGCTGAGATGTGAGGATTACCATTCAGAGCCAGTCCAGCTAGAAAAGTGTGTGAGACTCTCTTCTGCAAATAACCACCCAAAAGCTGGAAGAAAAGCTGTGGCTCAAGTAGTAGAGTGATAGCATTGAACGAAAAAACTGAGGGACAGAGCCCAGGACTTGAGTTCAAGCCCTAGCACCAAGATGCATGGGTGTGCGTGCACACACGCACATGCTCACACATACACAGACACACAGACACACATACAAAGACACAGACACAGACACAGACACACACGCACACACACACACACACACACACACACACACACACGAGCTGAGCTAGAACTGGGGACAGTCCTGAGGCATAGTCATAGTCATAGTAAACTCTCAAAGTAGATCAAGTGCTTTGTCCCTAAGACCTTCTTGGGCTGAGTGGGTCTGGGCCATGGCAGTAAGTTCCATGGAATCTGCCCCTCCATCTGTGCACGGGGCCACAGGACCAACGGAAGGACACTATGGATGCTCCTTTGTAGTCAGTCCAAGATTGCAGATCTTCATCTGTCCCAAAAGCAGTGGAGAGGAAAGCAGGGCTCTGAGCCCTGGGACTCCTGGGATAGAGACTGCTACAAGCATCAGCCAGCCAGCTGTGGATACCTGAGCCTACAAGTCTTTCATGAGCCCACCTCAACACCTGCCCAAGGTGTGGCTGACAGAGTCACAAACTTGTGATACCCGCAGGAGTGGGCATTACCTGCTGTACCATCTTGCAGCTCCTGGTCCTCCTGGCCCAGAACCGTGGTCTGAAATGTCGGTTTACTGTTCAGATGCACACTGCACCCATGACTGATGGCATTCTGATGGACCCGGCTGATGACCTCCATGCCCCAAGGCGGGACCCTTCTCGATACTGTGGCCTGTTCCATACACAAAGGCCGCCAAAGACACCTAGACATTGGGAGACCCGACCCTCAGAGTCCCATTGGAAAGCACTCTGCCTAGAGCCATAGAGTGAGCTCCAAACAGGTGTTTGTCAAGGGGCTCAAACTCTGGGCCTGGGCACTGTAGCTCAGCTCTTCAGCTTACCACTTGATCCACAGCACCTCCTCCAGATTTCTGGTGATTCCTTGAAGATCAGAGTCTCCTGGACTTTCTTGCCAGGGCTGGCTTTGAACCACAATCCTCAGATCTCAGCTTCCTGAGGATCTAGGAGGACATGAACCACATGCGCTTAGCTGATCTGGCCTTTCACCACAGTGGGCTAGGAGCTTCTTAAAGCTTTTCTTTATTTTTTTTCTGTGCCAGTACTGGGGCTTGAACTCAGAGTTTGAGCCCTGGTTTCTTAACTTTTTCGAAAGGCTGGCACTTTACCACTTGAGCCACATTTCCATTTCTGTCTTTTGGTAGTTCATTGGCCTGAAAAGAGTCTCACTAACTTTCTTCCCCTGAGTTGGATTTGACCCATGATATCTGATCTCAGCCTCCTGAATAGCTAGGATTTACAGGGGTTGAGCCACTGGTTGATAGAAACTTTTCTAAAGGAAGAGTTCTTCCCTGCATTTGCCCTGACTCCTCCATGCAAAGGAGGCCTCTGAGGGTCATGAGCTGTGAAAAATAGGCTTCCAGCCACTGGAAATGGCTGGGGTCCGTGGTGAAAAGCCAAGCTAATCTTCCCCCTGGGCCCCATTCTGGGTCCCCACCCTCTGCCCTACCTGTGACTCAAGTACAAACCTTGACCCAGACTTGAATGTCCTGCCAGACTTGTCTGAAGCCAAAGAACCTTTATTCTACCCACACCACCTCCTCTACACCATACCTCAGGACCTTTGCCCATGATGGACCTTCTGCCTGAGGCTCTCTGTCCTGTTCCACATCTTAGAACTCCTGTGGAATTTTGGCACTGGTTATATCACCTCCTGGAGCAACTCTTTCCTTCCTTTATCCCTCTTTTTTTTTTAAATATCGAATTGCTAGAGATGGAACTTGTGAAGGCTGACTGGCAAATGTTCTATCTTGGTGTGTGTGTTTGTGCCAGTCTGGGGGTTTGAATTCATGACCTTGACAGTATCACAGAACTTTTGTGCTCAAGGTTAGCACTCCAGTACTTGAACCACAATCTACTTCTGGCTTTTTGGGTGTTTAATAAGAGAAAAGTGTCTCATTATAGTCTTTCCTGCTTGTAATTTTGATCCTCAGATCTCAGCTTCTTGAGTAGCTAAGATTACAGGGGTGAGCCACCAGCACCTGACCTTTACCTCTTACTTCTAATCTTGCCCTCTTCTGAGTCCCAGAAGAATATGACTCACCAGGGTCCCTATTTTTCCAGTCTTGGGGCTTAAACTCAAGGTCTGAGCATGTTCCTGAGCTTCTTTTGCTCAAGTCTAGCACTCTATCACTTAAGTCGCAGTGCCACTTTTGGCTTTTTATTTTACTGTGGTACTGAGGAATCGAACCCAGGACTTCGTGGAATCTAGGTAAGCACTCTACCACTAAGCCACATTCACAGCCCAAGGTTCACTTCTAACAGGAGCTATGAGGGTGGGATTTATTGGCTAACCCCTTTCAGCGCAGAAATCACTGGCTATTTCCTATCTTTCCCAGGATTTGGGACCAGCCTGAGACTTGGCAATCAGGAATGATGAATGAGTGATAGGCACCAGGCCCCACATCCTGCAGAGGGATCTAGAATATGGAGCCAGAACCTTGGACAACTCCTACAGCCTAGGAAGAGTGGTCTTCCTGGAGGCAGTGTCTGGCTTCTAGGTGTCCTGATGGGATACCTCACCCACAACATAATGCACCTGTTGCACACATCAGCATAGGCAAAGCCTTTGGGGCTTCACTACTTAAATGGCAGAGAAGGATGCTTTGTTCAAGCTACCGGCTCAGACTTATTATTTTCTCAGCGCTTGTCCCAGCTTGCCCAGGTTTGGGGGCTGGGCATGGGTAACCTGCTAATGCCCATCATCCATACACCATCCATCAATACAAAGAGACATAGAATTACTGCCTTCTTTCTTTCTTTTTTTTTTTTTTATTGACAGGTCCGGGATTGAACTATGAGCCTAGGCCATGTCCCTGAGCTCCTTTTACTCAAGGGTAGTGCTCTGCTCTTGAGACACAGCCCCAACCATGTGTGTATTTTTTTTCCTGTGGTCTCTTAGAAATAAGAGTGACAGGAACTTTCTGCCCCAGCTGAATTCAAACTGGCATTCTCTACATCTCAGCCTCCTGAGAAGCTAGGATTATAGCTGCTGATTAGAAGCCACTGACACCTGGCTTTCTTTTCTTTTTGTTCTTTTTTAATCATGACAATATGAAGTCTTCACAGTGCCATTCCAATGTTTGCATTCGAAGGGAACTACCCAGGCCTGGAGTTCGAATGCTAGGACTGCCCCCCACAAATGGAGGGAGAATCTGACAAACTCATTCCTATTCATGTGAATGCTAATCGAATGTTATAAAAGTAATAATTTGTAGTTAATTCTTGATTCTATTTTAGAATGCCACCCACAAATTACTGGATTTATATCTTTCATTCTAGCACCTAATGGAAGGATATTGACTAATTTTTAATTACAGATTTTGTAAGTATTCAACCATAATACTTCATTAAATGGAGGCATAATGTAATCACTAATAATTGGTTTTATATATATATATATAATATCTTCACATTCCCTCTTTGTATATATATGCATATATACACACACACTCACATATATATATATATATATATATATTCACATCTATCTATCTATCTATCTATTTATCTATCTATCTTTCTGTCTATCTATATATTGGGCACTATTGTGGCTTGATCACAGGTCCTCAGAACTTCCTGGCAGCTCAATTTGCCACAGGCTGGTCTGCTAAGACTGTGACCCCATTTATGGATTGGGCATTGTGAGTTGAAATCCCAGTATGGCCAAAAACTTATTCGTCGAGTAAGAAGCTAATTTTGACACATTTTTTTCTTCTCTGTGACAGTCCTTGATCTCAGTGTGATATATAATCCATATGTAAATATATCCTAGGTGATATGAGGTAATGAAACATTATATGTGTAATAATACTAAATTAATAAGTGTAATAAACGTCATATGCTGTAAACCCATGCAATATAAATAGATCTCATATATAAATATTAGTTTTTCCAGTGCTGGGGCTTCAATTCAGGCTCTGGGAATTGGTCTGAATTTCTTGTTTTCAATGACGGTGATCTTCCCCTTCACCCACAGTGTCACAGATTTACCCAGACCCTGAGTTCAAATCAAAGGCCTGCCAGAAAAATGGTGCAAATTCCAAGCCAGGTCATTATTGTTATTATTATTTTGGTCAAAGCATGGGGCTTGAACTCAGGTCTTGGCATCTCTGCCACAACCAACCCTGAGATCCTAGGACCAGAGTCCAAATCTTGGGGCTGGCAAAAAAAAAATTAAATGAGAAGGATAAAACTGAGTTGAGAAGGGCAAACAAAGAGGAGTCAACAGTGCTTGATAAGAAATGTACTAGTTATCTTGCCCATGTAATTGTAACTCCTCTGTATGGTATTCTCACAATAAAAAAAAAAAAAACTGAGAAGTTCAAGAAGTGGTTTTACTTTTTTTTCCCTTTGCGTTGTGGCCATCCTGCGTCTAAATGACAAGGCCCAAAAAGTGTACATGACCTTGCATTGCTGATGTTTGGTGGGCTATTAGGGAAGCAATAGCCAAAAGAAGCAACTTAGGACTGGAGGTCGAATCCTGGTACTGCCACTAATGAATGGTGGGAGATTCTATGGCGCATTCCGATATACATCCGTACAAATGAAATGTTATAAAAGTAACAAATAAATTACTAGTGTATGATTATATTATAAAACTATATACAACAATTATACTACATTAATTTTCAATTAATGCTGTCTCGCTTAAGTAGTCGAGTACTAGCTTTGAGCATAAAAGCATAGGGACTGTGTCTAGACCTTTACTCAAGACCCTAGTAGTGGCACCAAAAAAAAAGATAGCATGTTCTGACTGCAGTGATTTAAGGATAAGCTGCAAATACCACATCACAGAGCATGCTTGGAGTCTGGTGTTGACAGGTGACCTCTAACCTGACGTAGCCAGTGGTAAACCACTGCAACTCATCTTCACCGAAACAGATGCTGCTGGCTCACTCACCCCTGTCATCCAAGATACTCAAGGGCTGAGATCTGACACTAGTGGGTTTAGAACTCAGCCCTGGCATTAAGTCTGTGAAACTCTGACCTGTGGCTCAAAGTGGCAGAGCTCTAGGCTTGAGCTAAACATCTTAGGATAGTATCCCCAATATTTGAGTGCAATCCACGTGGATGACTCCCTCCATAAAAACCACCCCTCTAAATCATTACATGTGAACTTCTTGAGGTTTGTTATGTGTTTCTCAAAGAATGGTGATACTGATGAAAGCACCCTAATTCTAATGACAACATTTGGGATACAGCTATGTGATGAGTTCTTCATGAGTTGTTATGTGCCTAGTCCTAAATGGGGTTCATTCTTTCATCTGGTCCTTGTAAGAGCTTCACAAGTAAGATGATTGTGCAGATGGGAAAGTTGAGGCTCAGATATGCCCACATGTCAGGGCCAAAATGATGTATGTACTGAAATCTAGTGAGTTGTCTCCTGCAGACAATTATTTTGGTTTAGTTTTTCCCATCATGTACCTTGAACTCAGAGCTTAGGCGCTGACTTTCATTTTGGGCTCATGGCTAGCACTCTACCACGTGGATCCAACGACCCCTTGCAGTAAAGTGTCAGAGCTTAGGTGTCCTTAGCTGAGGTCTGTCATCCAGCCTACTCAGGAAGCTGAAATCTGATGATCTGGGTTCCAAACTATCCCATGAGGCTATTATGTCCTATTCACCATTTAGAAACTTGAAGTGGAAGCCGGATACCGGTTACTCACGCCTGTCATCCTAGATACTCAGGAGGCTGAGAGCTGAGGATCACAGTCCAAAGACAGCCTAAGCGGGAAATTCCTTGAGATGGTTATCTCCAATAAACCACCAGAAATCTGAAGGGGCTCTTTAGCACAAGTGGTAGAGCTCTAGATTGAGCTGAAGAGCTCAGAGACAGCACCCAGGCCCAGACTTCAACTCCTCCAACTTATAAGAAAAAAGAAACCTGAAGTGGAGTGCTGGGAATATGTCTTAGGGGTAGAGGGCTTGAATCCTCAGTACCACATCACTAGAAAAAAAGGTAAAGTGCTCTGTGGCTCAAGTGGTAGAATGCTGTCCTTGTACAGGAGAAACTCAGGTACAGTGGTCAGGTCCTGAATCCTTCAGGACTGGTGTATGCACACACACGCACACACACACACACACACACACACACACACACACACACACGCACACACACAGACCAGCAGTGAAGGTGTGACACCAAATGGGAAAGCACTGAGCTTCTGCTCTGAACTCATGGTCAGCACCTTTGCCCTGAGTTCAACCCCAAAACCTAGCCACCGGGGGGCCAACTATGAGAGGTCACAGGTTTCAAATCCTGATGAGCTTCCACCAGCCCTAGATGACAGGAAGCATTGTGATTTTGCACAAGTGCTTAGATTTAGCAAGCTTCTGGAAACCTAGGGAGGCAACACTGCCAATAATGAATCATTTCATTAGATTCAGGGCCCTCGTTGTCTGCCAGAAGGACGCTTTAATTAATTGTAGCAGTTTGTCTCAACACTGTAACATAGTGCAACAAAGACAGGATGAGTGCAGGGAACTTGGTCTGCCACAGGAATTGGCACAAATGAAGACTTCCTGTCAAAACAGAGCACTGGAGAGAGAGATAGCTTGGGGTAAAAAGAGGCCTTTTTCTCCTGGCCTTTAGATCCCACCCACACTAATCTTCACTAATTGCCCCGGATGAAATGTTTGTTACACAGCTGTACAGGAGTAAGGCTTTTTGTTTGCCTGTTCCAACAATGAAGCAGACTTCCTCCAGTAGCCTGGGGTATGGAAAAACCCTCAGGTTACACTGGGAACAGTGAGGGGAGCTCTGGAACATGCACTGTCTTGAAAGCTGTGCTATGAAATCATGCTTTTCAAAGCAAATTTCTTAGCTGGGATCCTTTCTTCATAGTGACTCTGGATGTTCACTGATAGAAATACTTGCATATGTACACAGATACGTGGAGTTACTGGCTCTTTTTTTTTTGCGGCAGTTCCTGAGTCTTGACATTGTCCCTGAGATCCTTTTGCTCAAGGAAGCATTTTATTGTGCCTTAAAACATGATACATCATTAAATGGAGGCATAATTCAATACCTATTAATTATAAGTAATATATTACATATAATTTAGTAATATATTGCATGTAATATGTTACATGCAATATATTACATGTAATATGTAGACATCTCGCATTCTATAAATATTTTTATATATTTAAATATACAATCGAATAAACCTATAAATCTCTCTCTCTCCCACAGCCCTCTCTCTCTCTCTCTCTCTAGTGTATAACTCCATATTTGCAGCAATTTACACACCTATCTATTTATATATTGGCGACTCCTTGGTCTAGAAGTCAGGTCCTGGGATCTGCCTGGCAGTAAATTTTTTTGAGGCTGCTGTGCTTACTGACCACTTGATGAATTGGGCATTCCTGGCCCTGAGTTCAAATCTCAGCAGTGCCAAAGTCAATAGGTGGAGTAAGAAGCGAATGTTGAACTGTTTTCCTTTCTGTGAAAATCTTGTGTCCTAGGTACAATATGTAATATCTATGCAAATACATACATATATATGATATATATTATAAATGTATATAAATATTATTGCCAGTCCTGGGCCTGGAATTTATGCCTTGGGAAATGTTCCTGAATTTATTTCTTCAAGGCAGGTGAGCTCCTATGTCACCCAGAACACAATAGAGTTACCCAGCCTCTGAGATCAAATCCCAGGTATGGCAGATAAAATGGCCCAAATTCCAAGTCAAGGTCTTAACATTTGGGGGGGGCAGGCATGGGTCTTTTTTGGGGGGGGGTCCGGTTGTGGGGCCTGAACTCTGGGCCTGGGCGCTTTCCCTCAGCTCTTCAGCTCAAGGCTAACACTCTACCACTTGAGCCACAGTGACACTTCCGGCTTTTTTCATTTTGCTTATGTGGTGCTAAGGAATCGAACCCAGGGCCTCAGGCATGCAAGGCAAGCTCTCTACCACTGAGCCATCTTCCCAGCCCAGGCATGGGTCTTGAAATTAGGTTGTCCTAACTCTGCCTCAGCCTTGATTACCCTAAGCTGAGGTGCAGCTTTTACACCGACAGATGACCCAGGGATCCTAGGACCTGAGTTAAACTCTCATCACTGGCAAAAAAAAACATCAAACCAACAAAAATGGAGGATGAATAAACCAGGAAGTTTTACACAAGAGTATTACCTTTGTTTCCTTTGCACTGTAACCATCCTGGGTGACAGTGACTAGGCTTGAAAATTTTACGTGACCTTGCATAGCCAAAGGCTGGGGGACTTTCGAAGCCTGAGCCCAATCCAGGCACAGAGGCCCTTAGTTCAATCCTGGGACTGCCACCTACACATGACTGAAGATCCTAGGAAACTCGTTCCTATCTATAGGAACATTAATAGAATGTTGAGATGTACTAATTGAATCACTAATTAGCTAGTCATTCTAGTATAAGAGTGTACACAATAAATATAGATCATTGATTAATTTAATTAATACTTTATTAAGTCTTCTACCATGATTAATTAATGGAGGCATAATTTTATACCAAATAATTGGTAGCAATAGAATATATGTATCTGTATAAATATAATATAGACATCACACTTTGTATGGAGTTATACACTAGAATCTACATAAATGTCTGTCTTTGTATACATTTATTGATAGATGCATATACATATGTAAATACACACACACACACTTCAGTCTACACATATATCTGTTTATATATTGGCTACTCCTAGGATGTGAACTTGAGTCCTCAAATTTGCCCGACAACTTCACTTGCATCAGACTGGTGTGGTAACATTGACCCATTCATGAAGTGAGCCTTCTAGGCCCTGAGTTCAAATCACAGAATTGCAAAAAACTTAATCCTGGTGGAAGAAGCCATTTGTCCCACATGTTTTCCTTACCGATGAAAGTCCTGGGCCTCAAGTATGATGTACAATATATATGCAAATCTATGTCCTATGTGATAGGATGTAAAAAATACTATATGTCTAATCATACTCACTAAAATACATAACAAATCATTAAAAACAAAATAAAATGATTAACTACACTAACTGCAATATGCAGTAAACATTTGTTTTTGGGTCTGGTCATGGGGCCTGAACTCTGGGCCTGGGCGCTGTCCCTCAGCTCTTCAACTCAAGGCTAGCACTCTACCACTTGAGCCACAGGGCCACTTCTGGCTTTTTTCTTTTTGCTTATGGGGTGCTGAGGAATCGAACCCAAGGCCTCAGGCATTCAAGGCAAGCGCTCTACCACTGAGCCACCTTCCCAGCCCCTGCAGTGAACAATTGTAAGTAAATATAAGTCATGTATTTAAAATGTATACGGATATTATTTTTTTGAGTGCTAGGGTTGAATTCAGGCCCTGGGAACAGGCCTGACTTTCTTGTCTTCCAAGACAGTGAGCTTGCCCTTCCCACATAGTGCTGTAGATTTACCCAGATCCAGAGTTCAAATCCCAAGCCTGCCAGAAAAAATGGCGTGTAGTCCAAGCCAAGGAGCCTCATAAATTTTTAAATATTTATAGTGTACATATGTATGTATGTATGTATGTGTGTATGTATGTATGTATGTATGTATATATGTATTTTTATTTTGCCACAGGGCTTGAACCCAGGTCGTGGTAACTCTGCCTCAGCTTCGATCACTCTAGCCTGGGGTGCAGCCACTGGATCCACAGCCAAACCTGGGTTCCTAGGCCCCAAAGGCTGACAGGAAAAAAGTAAATAAATCAATACAGAATAAAACCGTTCAACTTGCAGATGGCTGACGATTTTACATTTGCTTTCTTTGCAAGGTGACCATCCTGGATCTGAATGACTCAGCTAAACAATGTTCTTAACGTGGCTTGCTGAAAGCTGGCGGGCTACCAGGGAAGCCATAGGTCAATATGGCAACATAGGCCCTGAGTTCGAAGCCCAGTTCTGACCCCTAACAATGGCAGGATATTCTAAGAGTCTCGTTCATATTCATAGGAATACCAATAGAAGGTTTTGAATGTCAAGGTTGAATTAGTTCTTCCTGAATGATACTACTATAAAATTAGAGTGATTTTAGGAGGCCGATGGATTTTAATTAATATTTTTGACACATTAAAAGAATACAATTAATTACATGGACACAATAATTTCAGGACGTGGTTGATTTAATTAATAATTTATTAAGGATGAAAACAATAATATTAATTACATGGAGTCATAATGAATACCCATGAATTGGTAGGAATGTAACATATATAACTGAATAATGTATAAACATCTCTTGCACTATAAATATCTATATTTATTTTACTACCATCTACATGTCAATTGGTTCTTATTTTGTTAACCCCTGGGGCTCTATCTCAGGTGCTGGGATCTGCTTGTCAGCTCCATATGCCCCAGGCTGACATGCTTACACTCACCCACTTATGAGTTGCACCTTGTAGGCTGTAAGTTCAGATGCCAGCGTTCACAAAAATTGAATCGTGGATTAAGAAGCCCATAGTGACACGTTTTCCTTTTCGGGGAAAGGCCTGGGTGTCAGGTGTGAAGTTTCATACACAGGCAACTCTATGCCCTATGTAATAAATGTAATAAATATTCCATGTGTAATAACAGTCAATAAAATAAATGGTAGATAAATGAATAATACAAAAAGTAAAATGAATACACTAAACGCGATATGGAGTCAACATATGGGCCTTGATCTCAGGGCCTGGGAACTGCCTGGCAGATGAATTGGCTAAAGGGTGCTGTGCTGACAGTCACCCATTCACGAATTGAACCTTGTAGGCCCTGAGTTTAGATCCCAGCACTGCCAAAAACGTAATCGTAGAGTGAGAAGCTGAGCATGACACATGTTTTCTTTTTCTTTGAAAGTGCTCCGTGTCAGGTAGGGTGTATAATTTGTATGCAAATCTATATGCTATGTAAGAGGATATCATAAATATAATAAATGTCATAGGTGGAAAAGTTATCACTACAATAAATGATAAACACATTGAATTAGTAATGAATCATTGTAAGATAAAATTAGATATAATAACTATAGGACTGCATTAAGGTTAATATTTTATTAAGCACTAACAGAATAAAAATTGCATGAAGACATAATTAAATACATAATAATTGGTAGTAACACATGATGCATACATAATTTAATTATATATAGACATCTGTCTCATTCTATAAAATATGTAATTATATGTACGGATGTATATACATATTTGATAAATAATAACAAGGTATTGAATAATTATTAATTAATGCTTTATTAATGGTTCAACTGGGACACATCATTAAATGGAGACATAATTTAATACCTAGTGATTTGTAGTAATATTATCTATAATTTAATAATATACAGACATCTCTCTTTTTGTGTATATAATATTTATATACAGCAATCTCTATCTATTTATATCTTGTTCACTCCTGGGGCTCAGTGGTTGAGTGCTCGCCTAGTAAGCACGAAGCCCTGGTTTTGATTCCTCAGTGCCACATAAACAGAAAACCTGGAAGTTCTGCTGTCTTTCAATCAATTGAGCACCAGCCTTGAGCACAAATGCTTAGGGACAGTGTCAAAGCCCTTACTCAAGCCCCAGGACTGCTGCCAAAAAAGTCAGAATGTCCTACCTGCAACTGTAGAAGGACAGGACTTCAAATACCTCATCACAAAGCAAGCTAGGAGTCTGATGCTGACAGCTGCCACCTAACCTGACTTAGCCAGATGTAAACCCCTGCAACCCAGCTGCAAGGAACCAGACGCTGCTTGCTTACCCCTATCATCCTGGCTGCTTGGGGGCTTTAAAATCCAGTCCTAGCAGGAAGTCTGAGAGACACTTTAAAATGTGGCTTGAAGTGGTACAGCTTTAGTCTTGAGCAAATGTTATTAGAACAGTATCCCCATGCTTTGAGTTCAAGCACCCTGGGTAATGCCGCCCCCCCCCCCAAATCCCATTAAACCATTAGATGTGAACTTGTTTAGTTTGTGAAATATTCCTCAAAGAATGGTGATACTGATGAAAGCACCCTAATCCTAATGACAGCTTATGGAATAGAGGTATGTGCTGAGTCCTTCATAGGGTGCTATCATCTGAGACCTGCAAAGAGTAACATGTGGTGTGTCCTTCATAGGGTGCATTCTTTCACCTGGTACTCAAAGACCTCCACAACTCAGATGATTATGCAGACAAGAATATTGAGGCTCAGATATGTCCCCATGGCAGAGACAAAATTATGTATTACTGAAGACTAGTGAGTTGTCTCCTGTGGACAAGTGTTGTGTTTTGATTTTTCTCAGTCATAAACCTTGAACTCGGGGCCTAGGTGCTGACACTTACCTCTTGGGCTCATGGCTAACACTCCACCACGTGGAGCCATTAACCCCCTTGCAGCAGAGTGCCACGGCCTAGCAGTTGATAGCTGAAGTCTGTCACTTTGGCTTATAAGAAGCTTACATCTGTGGATCTGGGTTCCCATCTATCCCAGACACAAAAGGTCCCATGAGACTATTATCTCCATTTCACCACTAAGACACCTGAAGTGGAAGCTGGGTGCTTGTGACTCATGCCTGTCATCCTAGCTACTCAGAAGGATGAGATCTGAGGATCATGGTTCAAAGCTAACCTGGGCAGGAAAGACCTTGAGACACATAGCTCCAATGAACCACCAGAAAACCTGAAGTAGCTCTGTGGCTCAAGTGGTAGAGCACAAAACTTGAACTGAAGAGCTCAGAGACAGCACCTACAATAAAACAACAACAATAAAAAAACAGAAACAAAGAAACCTGAATTAGTGGGCTGGGAAGGTAGCTTAGAGGTAGAGTACTTTGCATATATGAAACCCTGGGCTTGATTTCTAAGGACCACTTCACTAGAAAAAAACTGAAGTGGCTCTGTGGCTCAAGTGGGAGAGGGCTATCCTTGTATAAGAGAAACTAGGTACAGTGCTCAGGTCCTGAGTTCATGCTCCAGGACTGATATATGCACACATGTGCATGTGCATGCGTGCGCGCACGCACATACACACACACACACACAAACACACACACACATACACAGACCAGAAGTGAATCTGTACGTGCATGTGTGTGTGCTAGAGGAAAACAGAAACATGAAGATGCTTCTAGTGTGTTCTAGATACTTAAGGTTGGAGAAACAAAGCACTCATAATTATTAGGTCATTTTATAGACCAAAGGAGCAATGCAGAGAGTATGAGGATCGCTCCAGCTTGCGGTCCTCTCATCCTGACACAGTAAATTCACTACAGCTCAATGCAGTGACAAATCTGGCATGTCCTGTGGACACTTGCTCCCAAATCCTGTGGCACTCATTTCTCACTTTTGGCTTCAAACCTGTGACTAGAGGAGAAGATGAGGAGAGAAAATCCTCAGAGAAAGCAGCTGTAAAGAACATTGGGGTAGTTTACTTATAAATTCAAACCACTTGAATGACACTGTTAAGAAGTCATATTGTCCCGGTTAAAAAATGAAGAAGAAGAGAAAGGCAGGTGCCAGTGGTTGCTGACTGTAATCCCAGCTCATGAGGAGGCTGAGATGTAGATAATCTTAGTTTGAATCCAGCCAGCATGGGAAAGTCCCTGGCATTGTTATTTCTGAGAGATCACAGAAAACCCCAGAATTAAGGCTGGAACCCAAGGTTAATGCAATACCCTTGAGTAAAAGGAGCTCAGGGAGTATGCCTAGGCTCACAGTTCAACCCCAGGACCTGCAGCAATGATGGACCTATGATGCCTCTCCCAGGATTCTAGAAGCTTGGGAAATCCAAGCATATGTCTGGTATCACAATGCTTCCTGTCATATGAGTCTGGTGAAGCTCATCAGGTTTTGAAATGTTTCACTTCTCTTAGTTGGGCCCTGGGTGGCTAAGTTTTGGGGTTGAATGCAGGGCCTAGGTGCTGACCATGAGCTCAGAGCAGAAGCGTGCGTGCACACACACACACACACACACACACACACACACACATACACACAGACACACAGATCAGAAATGAAGCTGTGGCACAAAATGGTAAAGCTCTGGGCTTCTGCTCTGAGCTCTTGGTCTCAAGATGTAGACTAAGGATTTGTGTGGAGCACCTCCTTGGCGAATCCTTGAGGAAACCCACTTGAAGCCTCCTCAGGAGATTGCTGTTCAAAGCCAGCCCAAGCAGGAAAGTCTTTGAGACTCTTATCTCCAAAAACCAACAGAAAACCAGAAGTGGAGCACTGGCCCAGAGGGTAACTCCAGCTTTGAGAGAGAAAGCCCAGCAGGAAAAATAGGCCAGACCAGGCAAGAAAGTTTGGAAGGTGCTTATGTCCAATTAATGACCAGATGGCTTGAATTGGAGCTGTGGGGGTGGTAGAGCCTCACTCTTGAGCAAAACAGCTGAGGAACGCATCGGGCTTTGAGTTTAAGCACTGAGATGGCCACAAAATAAATTAAAAAAGAGAATACCAAGTTATGTATTAGTGCCCTACTTACTTATGTGTGTATATTACCACCCTGAGTGCAAACAGACCATATTCAATGCTTCTGTGTTATTTACTGATTTATTTTTAGATATACTCGTTGCACATACTGCATCATTCTCTTCATTTCAAGCACATGGCTTTTCTCTTCCAGGGTTCCAGACCTGTGTCTTTATATGATGCACACTTAAGCTCTCAGCAGCCTTTATTTACATTTTATTATGAGGCCAAGGCAGGGACAGGCACAAATAATGCAGGGGAAGAAAAGGCTAGGGTTCATAGAAATAACCAATATTCAGAAAATTTAACTTGGGGACGTAAAATTGGAGCATACTTATGGAAAAACTACCAGGAAGAAAAAGATGAGGAGGCTAAGAATGTGGATTAGTGAGAGAGTACTTGCTTAGCATGCAAGAAGCCCTTGGTTCGATTCCTCAGTAGCACACAGAAAATAAGCCAGAATTGGTGCTTTGTCTCAAGTAGCAGAGAGCTAGAGACAGTGCCAAGGCCTTGAATTCATCCCAAGAACTAGTAAGAGATCACTAGGTACTTAGGTAGGTAGGAAGGTAGGTAGGTAGGTAGGTGGATAGATAGATCTTGGACGTCAGGAGGAAAGAAGGGAATACTTCCCAGTGTGAGGCCTTCTGCAGGGTGCCAGGCCACCACATTGTCTTCACACAACCACAGAGCAGGAAGACTGTCTCTGTCCCACTTCTCAGGCAGACGAAGTTCCCAGAGCCAAGAGGGCAGAGCCAGGTTCTAACTCATGTGCTTGGAGACAGAAGAGAAAGGGCCCTGCTTCTCCTTGGACTGGGAATTTGCATTAATGATGTGCAGAATGAAGGAAGGAGAATGGACTGGCAGAGGTAGAAGAACGGTCTTTCAAATCTGACAGATGGAGAGTCAAAACCCCACTCCTTAAGACAGAGAGCAGGGTTTTTCTTCTCTGTTCATCCACTCTCCCCCACTAAACTGGCTCTCTATTGTTAACCTAAAGATAGCCTGAGGCTCCCTTCACTTGAGGGAGAAGGTAAATCAGTCATTGTTTGAAGAGACTGAGAAAAGCCTGACCCTGATGTAACTCTAACAAATGTTTCAAGGATCCCCCCATTGCTAGCTGTGCCTGGAATGCATGAAGTGCTTTTGCAGCTGACTTCCCTGTTGATTATGTACATTCTGCCTCCTAATCCTGCAGGCCTAGGTCTCTTCACCTAGCATGTCTTTTGAAACTGTTTACTGTCTTTCAAATACAGTGTTACACTGGAGTTCTTCCTGCTAACACGGCTAGGGCTTGGATCCTGAAAACTTCATTTGAACCCAGGATGGGTCAAAAATGTTTCTTTTCTGCTTCTATAGCTTAAGAATTCTAAGAACATTTAGAGTGCAAGTAACTTCTCATCACCAAGAGAAACACAGGAAGCTCTTGAACATCTGACATTTCAGAATTGGAAGTCAGAGTGTCCTAGACTTTCCTGCTCTGGCTGGCTTCACCCTGTGATCCTCAGATCTCAGCCTCCTGAGCTAGGTGACGGGTGTGAGACACTGCTGTTCTGCTTGTTTCAGAAGTGTAATGACATCGACAATACAAGTCAACTGCTCATCACAAAGTGCTTGGGGAGCATATTAAGTCTTTCAACATTGGACCTTTCAGAACCCCGTAGGACACAGGTTATAATGCTAGAGTCTGAGAGGCTGGGCATATGGATCTGCTACACTTGAACCTTGAGCTCTGCCTTGAATTCTGGTCTACATCAGCGTTCTACATCAATGTTCTCCTAATTAGCAAATAGGAAAAGTACTTTGATTAACCCTTACTTTTTTCCAGTTGTGTGAATTGAATCATGTCTAGACACTTTTCCTGAGCAAGGCAAACACTGCACCACTTGATCCACAGCGCCACGTGGGCTTTTGTTGGTTCATTGGAGATAACAGTCTAACAGGTTTTCCTTGTCTAGGCTGACTTTGAACAGTGGTCTTCAGATCTCAGCCTCCAGAGGAGCTAGGGTTCCAAGTGTGAGCCACTGGCATCTGGTCTATTGTTTTTGACAGTCTTGGGGCTTTTTTTTCTCAAGGCTAGCGCTCTACCACTTGAGCCACTTCACGTCTTCTGGCTTTCTGAGTATGTGGCACTGAGGATTCAAACCCTGGCATTCATGCAAGCTGAGTGAGCTCTTTACCACTAAGCCACATTTCTTGCCCCACCATTACAATTTTATCCCTCAACTTGCCTATCCTCAAGAAAATATTTCTGACTATAAATCATCTAAAGAGATCACTATAGTAAGGTGTCCAAAGGTAAAACACAGCTCACACTTGAGTGAGACTCTAAACGTGAAGACTGTGACAAATGTCTCCATTTAATTATGTATCATGTTTCAACATTTAATTTAATATTAATGAAAAATGAGTTATAATATCCTAAATTATTGTGTATAATTTTATAATGTATGTTCAAAATGTAATAAATATTATGTGTATAATAAAACAATAAATTAATGACTCAAATAAAAATAAAATACAAAATCAATAGTAATCATAATATGTAGTAAACATACATATGTAAGTATATATCATATATTACACATGTATAGAAATAGTTTTTCCATTGCAGGGCCTTCATTCGGGCCCTGGGAACTCTAGCCTGAATTTCTTTTCCTCAAGGACAGTGAGATTCGCCTTCACCCATGGTGCAAAAGAGTTACCTGGACAGTGAGATCAAATCCCAGCAATGGCAGAAATACTGGCCCCAGTTCCAAGACTGAGACTTAATTTTTTTAATGGAAGCAGGTATGTTTATTCAGTTTCATACTGAACATTAAACAAAAATACAGTGGAGAATTTTGTACAGCTATTCAGATATCCTTCCTTTACCCCTAAAGTTCTTCTCTGAGAACTACATTGTTTCTTTTTTTGTACATTTTTATTGTAAATATGTTGTACAGAGGGTTACAGTTACATGAGCAAGGTAATGAGTACATTTCCTATTGAGCACTGTTGCCTCCTCCTCTGTATTCTTCCTACCATACCTTCTCTCCCATCTCCACAACTACTCCCCCTGCCCTGGTCAGTGACTTATTTTTTTTTATTTTTGGCTTGGCACAGGGTTTGAATTTAAGTAGTGACAATGCTGCACCTTCCCACACATTGCTACAGATTTACCAAGACCCTGAGTTCAAATCCCAGGCTAGGAAAGAAAACTGGCAGAAATTCCAAAAAAGAGAGCTTTATTTTTTAATTTAATTAATTAATTAATTAATTTTTTTCTTTTTTTTTGGCCAACCATGGGGCTTGAACTCATGTCGTGGCAACTCTGCCTTAGCTTCGATCACCCTAGGCTGGGGTGCAGCACCTGGACCCATATTAGATCAGGGGATCCTAGGACCAGAGGGCTTGCAAGAAGAAAAAAAAAAGTTGGAAAGCACAAAAAGTGGTGAGCTGCAGAGGGCTGGAGGGTTTTGCGATTTTTTCTTTGCAAGGTGACTATCCTGGGTCTTAATTGCCTGGTTGCAAACTGGAGCTGACCTGCCATTGCTGAAAGCTGGCGGGCTATCAGGGAAACCATAGTCCAACCTGTTAACATAGGTTTCTGGTTCAAACCCGTCCTGACACCTACCAATGGCAGGAGATCGCAAGGGACTTGTTCCTATGCATACGAATAACAATTGAAAGAGTAGTTCATGCAACAGTTGAGTCTAAAATTGGATGCTGCCCACCCATGTATGGAAATATAGATCCTTGGTTTAATTATGAATTTATGACTATATTGTCCCCCACCAGGGCTTGATCTCAGGTCCAGGGAATGGCCTAGCTCTTAGTGGCTATAGGCTGGTGTGCTCACCATGACCCTTTCACCAATTGGGTCTGCTAGGCTTTGAGTTCAAATCTTTGCACAGCCAAAAGTTCATTCTGATGTGAGAATCCAATCGATCTACCTGTTTTCATCTCCTGTGAAAGTCCTGGGTCTCAGAGAGGATGGAGAATGCTATATAGGCAACTCTACAGCCATAAGAACAGGTTGTTATCCATGTCATCACAGTTATACCTATCACCATACTCAGTAAAAGACACAATACGAAGTACACCAAATGCAAGATGCTGTCCAAACATATATGTTAATATAGATCCTATGTTTAAATAATTAATTTATGGCTGTCGTGGGGCACCCTGAGGATCAATGTCAGATCCTGGGAATGGCCTAGCTCCTTAGTTGCTCACAGGCTAGTTTGTTCACCTTGACCTATTCACCAATTGGTCCTGCTAGGCTCTGAGACAGATCCCAGCACTACCAATAAGTGGATCATGAAGTAAGAAACTGAGTGTGAAAATTATTTTCCTTTTCTCTCAGAGTCCTGGGTGTTAGGCATGATGGAGAACATGTCTACAAATGTAGATGCTATGTGATAGTATATCATCAATGTAATAAATGGAGTGGGTGTCATCGTAGTAAATAAAATCAATGGTAAATAAATGAATAAAAAAATACAAGGAACAATCACACCAAACATGTATGGACTGAACATCTATAGGTAAGTATACATCCTATCTTTACAATGTATATAGATAGTATGCTTTCCAGAGCTGGGGCTTGAATTCGGGCCTAATGAACAGACCTGACTTTCTTTTCTTCAAGTATGGTAAGATTCCCCTTCATCCACAGTGCTGCAGATGTACCCAGACCCTGAGTTCAAACCCAAAACCGGGCAGAATAAACAGCGCGAATTGCAAGCCAGGGAGCTCATTTATTTTTTATTTTATTTTATTTTATGCTCAGCACGGCACTTGAACTCACGTCGTGGCAACTCTGCCTCAGCTTTGATCACTCAAGGCTGGGATGGAGCCACTGGACCCACAGCTGCTCCTGGGATCCTAAACCCCCAGGCCTTGAAGGGAAAAAATGCACAGAAAAATGTTGTGAGATAGCTTTTTATGTTTTCTTCCTTTGCACGGTGACCCTCCTGGGTCTGAATGACACTGTTGCAAAGGGTACTTCACCTTGCATTGCTGAAGGCTGGCAGAATACCGGGGAAGCCATAAGCCCACGTGGCAAGGTAGGTCCTGATTTCGAATCCCTGTCCTGACACAACCAATGCCAGGAGATACTAAGAGACTTGTTCCCATCCATAGAAATAACAATGGAATGTTATCAATGTCACGGTTGAATAAGTTGATTGTAAATGATGCTTCTATAAAATTAGCATAATTTTAGGAGGCTGATTGATTTTATTTAATATTATGAAGCATTAGAAGAATACTATCACTTACAGGAACACAATAATTTCAAGACACTGATTGATGTCATTAATAGTTTAAGGATGAAAACAATAACAATAATTACATGGAAGCATAATAAATACCCAAGAATTGGTACAAATGTAGTCTATATAAGTGAATAATGGACAGACATCTCTGGCATGCTATAAAGATACATATTTATTAGTATACTTCCATCTGTGTGACAATCTGTTCTTATTTTGTCAACCCCTGGGGCTTGATCTCAGGTCCTAGGAACTGCCTGTCAGCTCAATTTGCCCCAGGATGGCGTGTTGACACTCACCCATTCATGAATTTGGCCTTGTAGGCCATGAGTTCAGATGCCAGCACTCCCAAACAATGAATCGTGGAGTAAGAAACTGATGTTGACACATGTTTTCCTTTACTGTGAATCTTCTGGGTGTCAGGTATGAAGTTGAATACATATGCAGACCTATATACTATATATTCAATGTAATCAATGTTCTATGTGTCATAATAGTCAATAAAATAAACGGTCAATACATGATTAAAACAAAAAATAAAATGAAAAACTCCACTGAATGCAATATGGAGTCAACATATGTATATAAATATAAATCATATATGTAAATTGTAGGATGTTTTCTAGTGGTGGGGATCAATTTCAGGCCTAAGGAACAGACTTGAATTTCTTGTCTTCAAGGAGGAAATCTTCCCCTTCCCACACAGTGCAACAGAGTTACCCAGACCATGAGTTCCAATCCCAGTCTTGGCAGAAAAAATGGCACCTTTATAGTATATGAAGTCCAATTCTTCGGTATTTCATTATGCCTCCATTTTATGAATGTGATTGTTTAAATGCTTAATAAAGTATTAATTAAAATCGGTCAGTGTCCTATAATATAATTGTGCATAGAAAACTCAACAACTGCTCATTAATTCATGACATTAATCACATTCCATTGGTAATCATATGGATAGGAATGGATTTCTTAGTATCTCCTGCCATTTGGAGGTGGCAGGACCAGGATTCGAACTGTGGGCTCCAGCTCCCACCACTTAAACCCGAGGATAGGGAAATCATAAGGCTGTCCAAGAACATCAGCAATACCAATGATGAGGCAGGCAGCAGTGGTCTCAGCAATCCTACTTGTTACTTACAAGGCTGTGATGGGAGGATCAAAGTCATCCTAAGTAGGAAAGTCCTTGAGACCCCTGTCCAACTTCAGTGCCAACAAAACCAGAAGTAGAGCCGTGTAGCTCTTGTGGTAGAGGTCTAGCCTTGAGCAAAAGCAGCTCATGGGCTGTGCCCAGATCCTGAGTTCAAGGTTTGGGACTGACAACAAACAGACATACACAAGAATCTGTGCAGCCATCTGACTAAAGCAGGTCACGCTCTTGTGCCCAACTGAATTGGACATAGTTCCCAGAAAATGTGGCTGGGGGAGTTGCTGTTATCTTGACTCTGTACATGCTGCCTGCATCACAGGATTCTGGCCACAATCCCATTCTTTCATGTTTCTTTCTGACCAATGGAATACAAGAATTGTGGCCATGCCCACATTCCATGCTGCCCTGTACCCCCGGGATTCCCTCAGTTGGTTGTCACCACTACCAGCAGTTGAAGAAGTTAGAGGTGGCTGAGTAGTGAGCAAGAGACTTGAAGCTACTTTGGAGTAGGAAATTGATGTGCCCTCCTGCTTCCCAGCCCCATCCTCTGCTTCCTCCAAGGCACCACATTTCAAACCTCAGGTGTTGGCAAGCTTCTGGTAAGCTTGCAACCCTGACCTGGTCCCAGCCCCTGGTCCTCTGCTCTGGACCTGAGTGTCTGCAATGCCCCCTCCATTGCTGCTCACTCCATCATGAACATCAGCCAACAACTTTTCCCAGCAGCACAGGTGAGTGGCCACCCAGTGGGCCTGCACCGTGCGACACTCGTACCTGGAGACCCCCCCCAGGTCCCAGACTTGCACCTCCCTCATACCCAACAGTCCAGCCAGGGCTCTGCCACTAATGCGCCAAAAGGGTAGGGGGTGGGTGTCAACCCGGGGATCCCACCCCCATCCCTAGCGGCCAATGTCCCAGGAAAAGGGCAGATGCAGTGATGGGTGAAGAGGGGGCGCCACATCGTGTGCAGAGGAGGCGCCACATCGTCCCTGGCCTGGAGCAGTGGGAGACACAGAGCCATGCATCTGCACCCTTTTTCTCCCTAGTGGGAACTTGGTGGCTTTAGTCAAAGGTGGGGAGCAGCACCTCCACACCTGCCTTCTCTGGTCTTTTCTTTTTTTCTTTGCATGAGGGTTGTTGGATGCATAAGATAGACACCCCCCTTGCTGTTTGAGCCCTTGTCTTCTGTGCTTGGTCAACCTTTCACCTGAAGAGGGTCCCAGAAAAGCCCAGGAAGGAGGTGAAGGGCGCTGGGGGTCAAAGCAGAAGGTGAATATCTGGGAGGAATACCCCAACCCCCCTCACACATACACCTGGCCTGTTCCCTTACCCCTCAGCTGTAAACAGTTCTCACAGGATCATCACCAGCTCTGCCAGCATGTGCTGGTGCTCTTGTTCCATTTGATCTCCTCGTCCTCCCCAAGAATCCACCAATTAGCCCAGGAGCGTGTAGGTTAGAAGTAAGGAGTATGTCGATGTATGTATCCTTAGGAATCCATCCATTTCCCCCCACCACTGGTCAGACACCCCTCTGAGGTCACCATGACCCTCTGCTAGTTTCCTTTTCCAGGCTCTGAGGAGACACCTGTCTCAGGACTCCTTCACCCAGCATCCTGACCTAGGGTTTTGGTGAATGTGGAGTCAAGGCTGGTTGTTCCCAAGGGGGAGGATCTGGCCCTGGAGAAAGGGAGAGGCGTGGTGGTGCTGTTTCATTTGAGTGGTGCTCCCCTTGGGTGGGAGCCCTTGGTTCTCTCAAGGGAACCTCCATGCTCCAGCTTGTACATTGTGCCAGATGAGGAATGAACAGAGGCACTTCTGAGTCATGTGCGTGTGTGTGTGTGTGTGTGTGTGTGTGTGTGTGTGTGTGTGTGTGTGTGCATTAGAGAGAGAGAGAGGGAAAGAAAGAGAGATTATCTTTCTACTTGTACATCCTGACAGAGCTCAGGTGAGTGATCAATTGGCAAATTTCAGGTGCTGCATGGATGAGTCTTCTGTCACCAGTCTGGATTTGTGTGTGTGTAGAAGTGGGTTGCAACAAAGATAGTCGGACCCTTTGGTAACTTTTCCTGCTATCTTTGAGGGCTTCACAGCTGAGGTCTAGGGGCCTGGAAGGGTAAGGTGCTTGAAGGGAACTCATCATCATTAAATTACAAGACCAAGGGATTTGTATGCCCTGGAGCTGTCTACTCCCTTGGGTCTGGTTGGTGGCAGTGGGAGCTTGAGAGGACCTGGGAGTGTGTCTCACAGGGGGTGGTTTCCCAGGGGGACAGATTGTGTGGCCAGAACTTAGTAAGAATCTGCACCCTGCGAGTATGGAGTGCACCAGCATAGGTCAGAATCCGGGTCTTCTCACCATGATGTCTGATGGGTGACGCCAACCCTATTTTAAATCTTGACCTGTGATATTCAGATCTCAGACTCCTGAGTAACTAGGATTATAGGCATGAGCATCTGGCACCGGGCCTCGGATTCTTTTTGGTATATTAGGGTTTGAACTCAAGGCCTTATGCTTGCCAGTCAGGTCTTCCACCATGTGAGTCAAGCCCTTCTGTCTTGGGCATTTCCAAGATAGAGAGTAATATATGGTCAGGCTGGGCTGGATCATGGTCCGCCTATCTGACAGGCATGCTCCACCAGGCCTGGTCCTCTGTAGTTGGGATAGTAGACATGTAGCACCATGTTCAGGCATCGGTTTAGATGGATTATCTCAAACTCTTAGTGCACGGCAGCCAATTCTTGACCACAGGCCAAGCCTGGGTTAGGCCTCAACCATTGGACCTCAGTCTCCTCTTGGGACAATTGTGAGGAAACAAGGGATTTATACAGAGGGATCTCTGGCATAGGGCACAGAGGGAGCGGCCATCAGATACCATTCTTAGCAATTCTGTGAGCAAATGAAAGGAAGATACCTGGAAAAGGCTCAGGTGGAGCCTGTTATTAATCATGGAACAGTTGAGGGATTGTGAAACAAAACATAGCTCTCTTTCATCCTGACCTTATCCCCATAAGGAAGGGGATCCTTCACTGTGTTCAGTTTTGCAGCTGGGGATACAGAGGCAAGGAGAAGCCAGGTGACATACTCATGACCTCCAGTTCACAGGAATCCTGGCCTGACTTCTCTGCCATGCTCCCAGGGACAATGAGTGCTATCATTGTCAAGAAGTCCAATTCTTGTCAGTCTGGGTCTTGAACTCTGGTCCTGGGCGCTGTCCCCAAGCTCCTCAGATCAAGGCTCGCACACTACTACTTGAGCCACAGCACCGCTTCCAGTTTTTTGGTGCTTCTTTGGAGATAAGAGTCTCACAGACGTTCCTGCCTGGGCTGGCTGTGAACCATGATCCTCATATCTCAGCCTCCTATGTAGTTAGGATTAGAGGTCTGAGCCATGGGCACCCGGCTTAAGTGTAATTCTGACTTTTTCTCTCTCTCTCTCACAGGAAATGGTTTAATGCGTGCTGGAGGAGGTGGCCCAGCGTCCCCATGTGGCTAGAACCCAAGGTGGCCCTCTCATTCTGGAGGTAGGCTGTGGGTTAGGAGCTGTCTTGCTCAGCCTGTTTAACCAGGTCCGTGAGGTAAGCCCCTCTGTGCCTTGGCTAGACCATGACGGTTATTCACTGTCCATCCAGCCTTACTGGACTTAGTATTGTTTTGTATGTCATTTTCTACCACCTGGCCAAAATTATGATACATAGTTATGGAATGAAAATGTAATGCCATCTTAAGAAAGTCATTTAGGGCTCTGGGAATGTGACTTCATGTTGTGGTAATTGCCTAGCATGCATGAACCCCTGGGTTCAATTCATCACAGAAAAACACTGAAAGTGGTGCTGTGCCCCAAGTGGTAGAGTGGTGGCTTTGAGAAAAAAAAAAAAAAAAAAAAAAAAAAAAGCTCAGGAATAATTCCCTAGCCCTGAATTTAAGCTCCCTGGACTGTCAGAAACAAAACAAAACAAAACAGTTAGTAAATGCAAAATAAAGAACACATACTTGGAATATATAATTGCTCCTTCCATATTGATACCTGACAACAGTCCCTAATTCATGCATTTTGTCTATATTAGGATACTGTGTTGAAAAAAAAAATGTTTTGTTCATTAGATCACTGCAGTTAATGCCAGGAATGTACTTAGATGTCAAGGGAAGGTGAATTCTGGAAATTCAAAGATTCCAGGCTTTTGGGAGGTCACTGCTAATCACAGAGAAGGCTAGTCTAAGTGAGATTTGGAAATCTTTTTGGACAGTCATGGCACCAAAAAGGCAGAGGCTAATTAACAGTTGTGATAGAAGAGAAGGAATAACTCCAGATGGAAGGAATAAATGATAGTAACTAACGTATACCAGAAACTGTACTAGGGAAATATTTTTGGTTATTGAAGAACTAGTTATCAACTAGGCTTATACCTCATTGCCTTTAACATTCTAAATCTCTTAGACTAGTTCTTAATATCTGTGTGATAAATGTATCTCCTTCTATGCTGTTCTTTCATACCTGATCTCCTTTGCTTTCTAAAAATCTCAGTCTTTCTATATTACTCTATGAATATTGTCTAATACTAAATAACACCTACACAGATGGCATAGGATGCTAATGTAAGAGTCCCATAGCTCATGAGTCATTAATATAACAACATGGAAAAATGAGGACATATTTATTCCTACCCCAATTTTTCTGAAAAGCTGCAATGTCATCATTTGATTCAAATTTCCATTCTTTGTCTACATAGTGTCATTAAGTACACATAAATGCAAATATGAACCAGGTGCTGGTAGCTTAAGCCTGTAATCCTAGCTACTCAGAAGGATGAGACCAGAGGATTGTGGTTCAAAGCAAGCTTTGTCAGGAAAGTCCATGAGACCCTTATCTTCAATTAATCACAGGAAACCCAGAAGTGGTGCTGTAGCTAAAGTGATAGAGTGCTCAAATTGGGATTAAGAGGTGAGGGACAGCGCCGAGGATCAGAGTGAAAGCACCATGACCAACAAAAAAAGTGCAAATATGACTTTCAGTTTCCCCAAAAGGAATGACAAGGTCAATAGTAATCTTTCCAAGCATAAAAAATAATTCCAAAATGATTCAGTACACCTACTTTTGCTGAGTTATTTAAGTTATGGCTTCTTTGCTGGGAATATTCTTTTCTTTTAAAAATTGTCATATATTAGCTTTATAATAAACTTCATCGAATATTTCTTTTATCAAAAGAGAAGTCCATACTGTGGATCTCACTTGTCTTTCTTACTGTTTTAGTTCAAAGCCAACCCAGACAGAAAAGTCTGTGAAACTCTTATCTGTAAATAAACATTAAAAAAGCCTAAAGTGGAGTTTTGGCTCAAGCAGTAGAGTACTATTTTTGAGGATAGGTGGGCAAGAAAGACAACTGTTCAGGGACAGAGTCCAGCCTCTGGGTTCAAGCCCCAGAACCAGGGCAAACTAAACAAACAAGCAAACACAAACAACCCCCGATATTTCTTTGGGATTCTCCTTAAAGGGATACTGGTCTGAGAAGAAGCTGCTTGTGCCGATCATACTCACATGATCCTGCTTTTTTGGAATTCTTATTGCTATGGAGAACTCAGGACCAGACTAAAGGAAGTGATAACTGACTCCTGCAAAAAGAGAATCATCTCAGGGGTGAAATATCCATCCATAAGACACTTTTAAACCTCCATGTCTTTGTTTCTTTGCAGTAGAACAATTTTAAAACAATGTTATTAGGGGATGGGAATGTGGTTCAGTGGTAGAGTACTTGCCTTGCATGCATGAGGCCCTGATTTTTCAGTACCACATAAACAGAAAAAGTCAGAAATGGCGCTGTGGTTCAAGTGGTAGAGCACTATCCTTGAGCTGAAGAGCTGAGGGAGAGCGCCCAGGTCCAGAGTTAAAGCCACACAATTGGCAAAAACAAATACGAACTAACTAAAAAAAACAACAATGTTAATTTCTTTTATTCTATGATGGCCTTCACATGGCATATTATTATCTTTTGTAATACTCTCAACTAGAAGTTTACAGACAAGTTTATATGAATAAAAAATACACTGGAAAAAGCAAGGGACAGAGTTTCCTTAAAGCCTTGGGATTCTTTTCTTGTAAAGTAAAAAGGAAAGCAGAAGTTAATTTGAACTCTATCATTCCTCTATGTTCAATTCCTCTCCTGGGATCAGTTTCCACAAAGTCCAGTAACAATCATTGGTGCTTCTTGAGGTCTAAGGAATGTTTTCAGGCTTCATTGAACTAACACAACGACACTTTTGGACATGAGGTAACAGGTGCTTCAGAGAAAACTTAGTAAAGAGAAAATATATTTATATTGCTTATAAATACATTATCCATGAGTACATTCAGTTAAAACTTCATAATTACTCTGCAAATTAAGCCAAATTTTAAATGGGAAGAAGGTCCTCAGATCATTCTTTTTGTGAGTGTATATGCTGTGCATTATTTCCCTAGTGCACATGAGTTAACAGTAAACGAAACATTTGCAATAATAGGAGAAAGAGAAGTTCTGTGTTTAAGTATAAGGGTTCAATACACTATAGAAGACTACAAATAAGACAACATCAAAACAATAAAGCCAAGTCCAGTATGTAGATTTATGGGAGTGTTCCTAAGTGGAATATGAAGTATGAGGCTTTTCCCTTTCTAAATCACGCTTGCTAATCGCACGAATTTTTAAAAGTAGAATGGAAGAATAATTCTGGTTCCAAAGCAAGTCAGCTATAAGGGCATGGATTTAACTGGAAAAAAAGTCCATCTTGAGAGAGCAGGAATTATAATAGCAATGAACTAGTGGCTAAGATCACATTTCTTTTTCTTTCCTTTACTTGCATTTTGTTGTTGTTGTTGGTCTTGGCACTTGAACTCTGAGCCTGGGCGCTGTCCCTCTGCTATTCAGCTCAAGGCTACTGCTCTACCACTTGAGCCACAGTGCCACTTCCAGTTTTCTTGTAGTTAATTGGAGAAAATAGTCTCTTGGACTTTCCTACCTGGGCTGGCTTTGAACCCCAATCCTCAGATCTCTCCACCACCTGGCGTAAGATCACATTTCTAACAGTGTACACTCAGCATATGCAATGTATATGTTCATCTATCTTTCTATGAATTTTTGAGTTAAAAATCTGGACTACAGCTTAGACTTTTCACTCACAAAAATGTTTGTAGTTTAAAAGTCGATACTTCTGGAGAAATAAAACCTATGAATGTAATGGAGTCTGGCAAGTTCAGTTTGCATGCAGCCTGGGCAGAACAGTCTTTGCCACACTACCAGCCAAAACCTGGATTGGAAGAATGTCTCAGGTGATGGAATACCAGTCATGAGCAAGATTGATGAATAAGAGCTTAAGGCTTTTGCATACATACATACAAACACACACATACACACAGAGGCACTTATATGTGCACACACAAATACAGAAATGAAACAACTCTTAGAATATTCAGAAAAGTTTTAAAAAAGCAATAGAAAATATGTCCTGAGTAAGAATTAAGAGATAAATTTTAATATTAGAAAGTCCTCAAGTGAACTTTCTTCAAAAAAGTTTGAGACTATTACATAGGTAGGGACGAGGAATAGTAAGAGAGTTAAGTAATTATTATTAAAAGGATGGAATGAATCAGAGATACCAGCAGGTGCATCTGAAGATGATCATATCCTGTGTCAAATTTAGAAGATCTTTGAAAATAGTACATAAACACTCTGAGCAGTCATTCTAGTGGATAATATCATTGGAGAAGTTCAGATTTGCTAGTCTATGTCTAGATTAAATAAACCAACAATGCATGGCAGGGCAATGTGATACAAGCTTGGAATTCTAGTACTCAGACTAAGGCAGGAGATTAGAGAGTAGAATTAAGTAGTGATACTTTCCCTGGACCAGGTAGTATAATTTTGTCTAATAAAACAAACCAAACAACAAGAAAGGAATACACAGTTGGAAGTTTGGGCTAATTTTGTCATTATGTTTTGAAAAGTCAACATTCCTATTGAAATGTAACTCGTATATAATCTTCAGTTGTGTTTTAAAAGCTCTCTTCATTACAGAACATTCCCAGATTCCAAATGGCTCATGATTCCCACCCAAAATTTGAAAAAGTAAGTAAGCATCATTCTGTTGGATTCCAAAGAAATGACGAAGGATTACAAAATCTTAAGCCTAGAGAAATAGCAAAGTTCATCAAATGCAGGACTTTGTAGATCTTGCTAAATTAGAATTTAGAGTTAAAATAAATATTTTAGTTTTGTTTGTAATTTAATATTTTATAGGATGCTACAAAATTCTTTTTAAGTAGAGGGTTTAATTGACAAATTCACAAATGTTTCTGGCATTCTATTTGCCTAGAATATGCTTTCAAGAGAGTTATAATTAGATCTTAGTTAATAGATAATTCCAACAGTTCATGTATAAGATGATAATGTAAATAATCTAGACAGAGTTGCCAACAAATCAATATTAATTTATAAATATAGAAAAAAATGCAATTTTTGAGGGTTTTGTATGACATTGTATGAAGAGAATAATTGTGTGACATCTTCTTTCTTCTACCTATAGGTAACACAGGAAGCAAGTTCCTTAATTACCTGCCTCTGTATACAATGAGAAAAATGCTACATTTGGGATTTGTTTTTGTTTTATTGGTTTGTCCTAGGACTTGATATCTGGGCCTGTAAACTGTCTCTGAGCCTGTTTATAATCAAGGATCGTGCGCTACCACTTCAATCTCAGTGCCACTTGTGTCTGACTTTTTCTGAGTTTATTGGAGATTTCAACCATAATCTTCTGACCTTAGCATCCTGAATATCTGTGATAGTTTAAAAAGTATAAAAATGAATAACATTTGCAAGTGTTCTGATCTCAAGAATCTCACTAGGGGAAAAATGATGCAACTCAGTTTATTGTAGTATTCTTTCCAGAACAAGGAGTGCATCACATTATCAGAGGTGTAGTATTTTTCACAATAGAGATAAGCTATTCATGATGTGAATTAAGGGAATTTTAAGGTGCACTTTACAAGTTGGAAACTATTGGACTAGGATGACTTTATAGCATAAATCTTGGGATTGATGGTCATAGAAATAATAGCTTACTCTGATAAAATTTGCTTACTCTTTAAGAATTAATTACAGATGCTTCATAATTTTTTCCTCTACGAGAATGCGGCTATTTTTCTGTTGACTTCTCAATTTGTAACACTCCATTGGAAACTGCATCTATTGCAAAATTACATAACATGCAAACAGGTACTGTTTTGAATATCTCAGGTATGGAATGTTCAGAATTTGAAAATGAGTATTAGTCATAGGAATTTTGAGGAACATATATATTCTGTCCTCTTAACAACTTATTTACTTTTAAAAGTTATGGGTTTCCATAGAATTAAACTGTTTTCGGTTTTATTATGAGAAACTACTATATTTATTCTTTTTTCAAAATATTGGCAAGTTTATTGTGAAAATATTGTCTAGTTGGATAACATTCAAGTTGATGACTCTCTGATAAAAAGGAGTAATCCATTCAAATTAGATGCCAAATAGTATTGATTTTTAAAAAGTTGCTACATAAAATAAAGAATAATATTTACTTTAACAATACAGTGAAATTATATTTTATGCAGCTTATTTTTTAATTTAGTTTTATTGTCAAATTGATGTACAATGGGGTTCCAGTAATTGTAAGGTAGTGAATATATAACTTTTCAAACTTGTTACCCCCTCTTTCATTTTTGTCACAGTTTTCTTTCACCTCAATACTCCTCACAAGTTGTAATGTACATTTCCAACATATTGTCTTGTGAGTAATGCTATTGCATTGTCTTCCCCTTTGTCCTTTGTCTCGCCATTTTGTTGTTCCTCTTCCCTTCCCTAATTAAGGTAAATGTATACACAGGCTACCAAAATCAAATAGAGCCAAGGACAAACCATAGGGGTAAAAACCCAAAGAAAATAGAAATCACATAGTACATTAAAAACAACTGCAAAAAAAATCTCTGTTTCCATATCTTGGAGTTCATTTTGCTCAGCATCAGCTTATATCTTCATATAGACACATAAAGCCACTGGAAAATAATAGGTGCCTGGACACTATATCATGTGAACAACATGTTAGAGTTTTTGATGGTAAAGGTTGAATTAGGATTGGGGAAAACGTAATTTTGATAAAGGGATTTCAAAAGAATTAAAAAATTATGACAGGCATATTTTAATTGTTCAAACTTTTTAACAACTTAGCCTATTAAGAAAATTGCCTGGGAAAATAGGCTTTAATGCAAATAAAGCTATGGAGACTTAGTTGAGAGGGAGAAATGTGGGTAAAGATAGCTCATTTTCACAATAAACAAACAAACTTCAGAAACCTTACTGTAAATCCTGTAGGTTCCCTTGAGAATTGTCCTTACCCAGGAAATATACTCTCACTGTGTGAAATTCAAAGTTCTTAAAAAAACCTAAGACATCAAAATTTGTGAATTGAACTTTCATTACCAAAATTATTCTTTGAAAAAGATAATTTGGGTCAAAATATTTAGGCAGAAAGTGCCCTCCAAAATGAAAGAAGGTATTGGGTTCACGCTTTTCTGTTTGTAACACTTTCCCCAATGTCTTTGCACGTGAAGCACTGAAACACAGAAAAAAAATCTGATTGGATACTCCTATGATAACACATTTCTAAGCAGCTCACAAAAAATAATATCCTTATCAACATGAGGTAGTGAAGACTTCTCATTACATAAGCCAAAAAGTTTGGGATCAGAAAAGAATTGCGTAAATTGAAAGGGTAAGCAAACAATGTTCTTACAAGCCCTATCTAAGCATATTGACTTCAGCAGTGGAGGGGGGCCAGAAATTTTGATATAGATTTTCTTAATATTTTTGCTACCTAAAGTGATTTTACAGAGCCTATATGGCTCACTACAATGCAGAATAGATTGAATGAAGACAGGAAAATAAATTCTATGTTCAAATGAGGCAACTTCAAAGAGTTTTAAAAGAGAAACCATGAAGATATAGAGGGGCGGGGTGAGGAGGATATCTTATAGACTTTCAGCTTCACTGGACTTGAGGCCAAGAAGCTGTGCCTAATTGGAAATCAGGCAAGAGCTAAGAGGAGGACATAGATTTAGGACTTACAAGCATTGTCTTTTGTAACAGACACTGTCACCCAAGGTATGGATGATTTAACTCTATTCTTTTCCATACATCTTGCTGAGCAAATGCAAGACCAAGAGAAAAATAACCTATTGAAATATTTTTGCAAAGTATAACTTCACTGATCCTGATATGGTATCTAAGGAGAGTCCTAAGGGAGAACATAAAAGTGGAATATACTTTGGTTTCCTCTAAGCATCTTGTTAGCAAAATATATCTTTGAGGTTAGAAGTGATTGAACCAAAAAGTAGTGGAGTACTTATTTTTGTGACACTTTAGACACAAGAAGATTTTAAGGTAAAAGAATAAAAGTATAGCTAAATATTTGTGATCACAACTTCTTGGACTGGTTTTGTGGAGACAAAGTTTTACATTAGAGTTTGTCCTCATTAACATAGATGTTGGTTTTTTGTGGCAACCAAATGCAACGGTGAAGTTTAATGGACTCTCTTAGTCAAGTAAACAGCATGGTAGAAAAAATGGCAAATAATATTTAGTAAATTAGTTTGGTTAATTACTTTGCCAGAACAAAGAATGAAAGATATAATTCAAAATCACTTGACTTAAAAGTTTGACGAAAGGGTAGTGAAGAGAGATGAAAGAAAATATAGAGGACTTTTCTGTCTCCAGTGGAGTAATGGGTTCTTGATCTTGTTTCTTCCATTCTATCTTCACAAGCTATCAAGGGTGGCTGAGGACTGGATTATCCATTGCAGACAAAGAGAACTCACAGAAGAAAATATTTGCAGCACATGTAGGTGATTCTTAACCTTAGACAATCTATTTAAATATGTTCAAAATTCTCTGCTACCCAAAACTGCCCTCTTTGAACAGCTTTGTTTGCTTTTCCCAACACTACCCTTCATTGACTATTTAAAATTTTGAGAGGTCACATTCATCCTCTCTAGAGATTGCTGTTTGGTTGTGATTTTTGTGTGTTTTTGTATTTTGTTGTGTTTTCTAACTAAATTACAAAAGGTTTTGCAAGTGTATTACAAAAAATATGTCCATCTAATTGTCCAATGCTCCTTGATCAGAGTGACTCCTTCTATCATTCTCAACCAACCCCTTCTCCAAGATTTATTTCAGATTTACCACTTCCTTTATCACATGTGTACATTGAGTATTCTAGCTGTACATGCCCCTTGTTCCATTTTTCATTCATTCTATGCCTTTACTATTATTCCTCTCTGGTTTCAACTTCCTGATAGTCATTCTGTTAAACTGTCTGTTAATATTTTGAAAGGTTTATATACATTCCACGGAGTTTCAATCCTGCATATACTTGAACTGATGTCAGCTTATATTTCCATAATTCATTCATCTGCAATAACAATTTGCAAGACTGGAGATGTGAAGCACCTACACATGATTTTATTCTCATCCATTTGGAAGATTAATCTTTAGTCAACAAGAAAGTTTAAATATGGCTTAGAATATATTCCTAACTACAAAATTTTATAAATGGCTTTGTAAAAAGGTTTGTGATTATTTTATTTTACATGGGATAATATTTTCTACTACCTATAAGTTTTGGAAAAAGAAGAAAACCACGATTTACTACTATAGAGGAATATGGTAGAAACAGAAGACAGATTTTATGTTTGTCACATCTCTGATGAGTACCCATATTCATGACTTTAAGTCATATTTCTTACTATGTTAGATAGATAGGGAAAACATAAAACAACATATGATAAGGCATCTATTTGTGACTTTTCAAAATGTACCTTATTAAGTGATGAAACTTACTTTATTAGCTAGTTTTTGGGTTTGTATTATGGGAGGTTGTTCTATTTGACACATTTCTGAAAGGCACCTACTGAACAACACAAATGGTGGGTGGTACTGTTTCTACACTTTAATGAATGGTTGAACCTGCTTGGCATTAGTGCTGGATAAATAAATCAACTCTATTGTAATTTGCACCCTAAACTTGAAAAATTTGTAATGTTACTATCGTCTACTTGTCAAATGTTATTTTGGTGAATGTGATTTTTAAAAGATTATTTCAAAAGGAATCTGTTTTCAGGAGATTAAATGTAGGTTGTCATTTGTTTGTGAATGATAACATTTTTATACAACAGAACCAAGTTTTACTGAAGTACCAGTATTTTGAAGCATTAACGATATTCTCAATTAATGTTTTTGTGAATTATATTTGACCTGAAGTCAAGTTTTCCTAGCCTTGGTAGACTAATTATGGATCTATCGTTCTAGGAACTAATTTTTTGGCCTACTTATGCTGGACAGAAATCTTTCAGTAATCATCAGAAGAGGGGTATTAAAAATAATTTTGTGACATTTGTGATCTTGGTCACACATATGGGCTGGTCATTTGTTTGAAAGTTTGAATTACTGTACTTTCAGATTTTGTGATCTCATCTTTCATTTTAAGTTGCACTGCATTTCACAATTGCAAACTGCTGATTCCGGTGTCATAAGGAATTGAGATGGATTTTCAATTACTTTCTGTTGACATGTTTCATGAGTCTAGGTGAGAAATCTTGCCCTTGTTATCTGATGAAGCAGATAACTGGGACCTGGGATCCTAGGACCCATGGGTCCTGCAGAAGAGTAATACATTTTAGATATCATATCATAAAATTTGGGTATAATCAGTAGGAAGGCTTCCGAAATTGGAGAAAAATATTTTGGAATCAGTGAGTTAAAACAATAAACAGAGCAGCAGAGTAAAGTCCCTTATAGATTAGAGGAAAACAACAATTTTTTTTTACAATGTGAATTCAGAAGACCAAGAACACTTAGAAGGTATCAAAAGTTTATACCAAAGACATTGCATTGATACTTTTTATTTTCAAATGTACATTCTAAACCTTATTATTTATATTCCAATTTATTTATTGTAATAAATATCTATTTATTTGTCACATTATCAATTAATTCTAGTAAGTTTCACTGTGTGAAATAAAATATTAGCACGTATAAAGATAAAATATGTAACTATATATAATATAAGAAAAAGGCACATATTTTTCAATGTACTGTTGTGGTTCGGGTATCAAAGGCAACTGTCTTTTAAAGTATTATTCCATTATTTCTACCTCAGTGTTGGTAGAGTTGGACCTAAAGCTTTACAATTTGTAGATTTACAGCCTAGAGGCAAGAGGAAACAATGTGATAAACATTACCAATTTAAGGCCTAATATCAAGGAGAAACATATAGACTTCTCTTGTAACTATGAAAATATTGGGTGAAAGAAAGGCAGTAGTGTAAATTCCTGCCTGGTTGGATGGTAGACTGGCCAGGACATTAGGTAATCATGCATGTCAAAACTTTTTCACCTTCTTGGCTTTAGCTACTTTTGAAATACTAGGTATAAGAAACAATTATATTTTGATAAAATACATTCTAGTCTAAACGATTCTGTCTTAATTGTTCATCTCTCTATGATCCTTTTTAACTAAGATTAGTTTTGTTCCAGTAAGAAAATCTATGCTGTCAGGGTAAGATATTCTGGTTGGTCTGTTGCTACATGGAAGAAGAGTAAGGGTCAGGTAGACATTTGTGCCAGTAAGACCTCATTTAGGAATTTTAAGCTGCAGAAGTTTAGAAGGAGCTCTTAAGCAAGGCTTGCTTTGAATCCATTAGCTCCACAAAGCTAACTCAGGTGATAAATAAGTACTTGAAAAGCTATCACCTTTGGACCTAGCTATAAAGGCTTCAAAGTATGATCAAATTTTAAATGAAAAAGACTTAAAATAGTTATTGACAAAAAAAATTGAAAATGTGAGCAATCGACCAAACAATATGTTTTTTCCAATATACACAGAATTTTAGAGAAGTAAGATCAATAACATTTTTAGGAACAATAAGGTTTCCTGGTTACAAAAAGTCAACTAAAGATATATGCCTTTATAAAGATTGCATCATTAACTACTTAACTTTACAGGATACTACATGCTTCAGCAGCACATTTACCCAAATTACAACAATATAGAGATTATCATGGCACTTGCACAAGGATGATATGAAAATTTGTGAAGTATTCCATATTTTTCATTCTTCAGATGTAAGAAATGAAAAACAGTTATTAAAAAATTGATTACAAAAATACAAGTCATTATGTCAAAAATGAACTTTACAACTTTGGTGCGGGGAGGGGGCTAGTGAGGAGGATTGAGTGGGGGGGGGGAGAGGGAGGATGGGAAGGGATGAGAAGGGGAAACAAAGGAGGAGGCTACAATGCTTGAAAAGAAATTTACTCATCAGGCTGAGAACACTCAAAGAGATCTGCAGGAATCCCACGAACGGGAGGAAGCTAATCAAAGAGTAATACAGGAATTGAGAGACCAGGTAGAGAACACACAAAGATCACTAAAGGCATTCATGGAATCCATTAACAAAGAGCTGAAGGAAGTCAGGGAGACCACAAAGGGAATGCTGAATGGAACCCAACAGAAGGAATGGGAGCCCAAAGAAACCATAACCAATCAACTAAGTGATTTGAGGACAAACACTGAACACCAAATTAAGGAAGTAAAGAAATTCATACAAGACCTAAAACAGAGCTTCAACAAAGAACTTGAAGCCATCAAAGCTGACCAAATAGAAGGAAAAGAGATAAAAAACAAAGTAGAGAGTCTTGACAGCAGGTTAGACCATGCAGAAGATCGAATCTCAGGGATTGAAGACAGCCTAGATATTATAGAGAAAGAACATACAAGCATCCAAGACAAGTCCAAGAAATATGATAGATCTATCCAACACCTGGAAGACACCATCAGAAGGCCTAATCTAAGGATAATGGGTGTAGAGGAGCACCTAGAAACAGAAGTTAATGGTCTAGGAAATTTGTTTAACAGGATCCTAGCAGAGAACTTCCCAAACATGCACAAAGATAGGCCTGTCCAGATACAAGAAGCCTTTAGAACCCCAAATAGACCAGACCAGTATAGGACATCCCACCGCCACATTATAATCCACACAGGATCAACTCAGAACAAGGAAAAGATCCTTAAAGCTGTAAGAGAGAAAAGGGTAATCACTTATAAAGGGAAACCAATTAGAATCACCTCAGATTTCTCAGCAGAGACAATCAAAGCAAGAAGAGCCTGGAATGATGTATGCCATGCCCTAAAAACAAACAACTATCAACCAAGAATACTGTACCCAGCTAAACTCTCCTTCATAACTGAAGGCCAAATAAAAACCTTCCATAGCAAAGAAAAACTGAAACAATACATCTCCACCAAACCAGCCCTACAAAAGATTCTTAAAGATGTCCTACACATAGAAAACCAACAAGACTGCAATAAAGGCCAAGAAACTGCACCCAAACTGAGAATCCAAGAACCATAGGAAGAACCCAGTTTTCGCAGCCCCCAAGAAGGTAGATAACATGGCAGGAACTCCCAAATAACTCTCAGTCCTATCTCTTAATTTTAACGGACTGAACTCTCCAATTAAGCGACATAGACTGTCTAGTTGGATTAAAAAACAAGACCCTTCTATCGGCTGCGTGCAGGAGTCACATCTTGCCCGTAAAAACAAACACATTTTCAATGTTAAAGGCTGGAACAAAATCTACCAAGCAAACGGACCGCATAAACAGGCGGGAGTTGCAATCCTAATATCAGATAAAATAGACTTCAAATTAAAATTCGTGAAAAGAGATAAAGAAGGTCGCTACATACTAATTAAAGGATCTCTCCTTCAGGAGGATATTACAATTCTAAATATCTATTCGCCAAACAATGGAGCACCCAAATTTATCAAAGAAACACTACTTTCCCTCAAATCCCATATAGATCCAAAGACATTAATTGTTGGGGATTTTAACACACCACTCTCCCCACTAGATAGATCAACTCGGCAAAAACTCAAAAGAGAAACCGCAGATCTAAACAGCTGCATAGATCAACTAGACTTAAAAGACATCTACCGAACATTTCACCCAGCAGCATCAGAATACACGTTTTTCTCAGCAGCACATGGAACGTTTTCTAAAATAGACCACATTTTAAGCCACAAAGCCAACTTGTCTAAATTCAGAAACATTGAAGTTATACCTTGCATTCTCTCTGACCACAAGGGAATAAAATTAGAACTCAACACCAAAAGCCACCAAAGAAAGTCCGGTATCACATGGAGGCTGAACAACACACTGCTGAATCATGAGTGGGTCATGGAAGAGATTAGAAAGGAAATTCCAATGTTCATGCTATTCAACAAAAATGAACACACAAAATACCAGCTCCTCTGGGACACAGCAAAGGCAGTACTCAGAGGGAAGTTTATAGCTCTGAGCTCCTACATCAACAAATTGGAGAGATCTGAAACTAACAATTTAATGACACATCTAAACCTCCTTGAAAAAGAGCAGCAAGATAAACCCCAATCCAGTAGACGGAAAGAAATAATCAAAATTAAATCAGAATTAAATGAATTAGAATCCAAAAAAACTATAGAAAGAATCAACAAAACAAAGAGTTGGTTCTTCGAAAAACTTAACAAAATTGACAGACCCTTAGCAAATCTTATCAGAAAAAGAAGAGAACACACCCAAATTAATAAACTCAGACATGAGAATGGAAACATCACCACGGAAACAACCAAGATTCAGAACATTATAAGGGAATACTTCTCAAAACTTTATGCTAATAAGTTTGAGAACTTGACAGAAATGGACCTCTTCCTAGCAAATATTGATATGCCAAAACTAAACCAAGATGACTTAAACTATCTTAACAGGCCCATATCAAGCATTGAAATAGAAACAACAATAAGAGACTTCCCAGCTAAGAAAAGTCCAGGACCAGATGGTTTTACAGTGGAATTTTACAAGGCCTTCAAAGCAGAGCTCACACCAATTCTCCTCCAACTCTTCAATGAAATTGAAAGAGAAAGCTCACTACCGAACACATTCTATGAAGCCATCATAACCCTCATCCCAAAACCAGGCAGGGACTCATCAAAGAAAGAGAACTATAGACCCATTTCTTTGATGAACATTGATGCAAAACTTCTCAACAAAATTTTGGCCAACCGACTTCAACAATTCATCCAAAAAATCATACACCACGATCAAACAGGATTCATTTCAGGGATGCAAAGCTGGTTCAATATACGCAAATCAATTAATATTATTCATCACATCAACAGGAGCAAGAATAAGAACCACATGGTTATCTCAATGGACGCAGAAAAAGCATTCGACAAGATCCAACACCCCTTTATGATGAAGGTTTTGGAAAAATTAGGAATCCATGGAACATTCCTCAATACAATAAAGGCTGTATATGACAAACCTACAGCCAGCATTATACTCAATGGTGAAAAACTAAAGCCATTTCCTCTTAACTCAGGAACAAGACAAGGATGCCCACTCTCTCCACTTCTCTTCAATCTAGTATTAGAATGCCTAGCTACAGCAATAAGACAAGATGCAGACATAAAAGGGATCCAAATAGGGAAAGAAGAAATAAAACTCTCCCTCTTTGCAGATGACATGATCTTGTATTTAAAGAATCCCATAGACTCCACTCCCAAATTACTCAAGCTGATTCAAAACTTTGGCAAAGTAGCAGGTTATAAAATTAACCCCCCAAAATCAATGGCTTTTCTGTATGCCAACAATGAGAAAAGTTTGGCTGAAATAAGGAAAGCAACTCCATTTGTAATAGCCCCACAAAAAATAAAATACCTAGGAATTAACTTAACTAAAGAAGTGAAGGACCTCTATGATGAAAACTTTAAAATCTTGAAAAAGGAAATCAACACAGAACTTAAAAACTGGCAAAACCTCCCATGCTCCTGGATTGGAAAGATTAACATCGGGAAAATGGCAATACTTCCCAAGGCTATCTACAAATTCAACGCAATACCTATCAAAATTCCACCCTCATTCTTCAAGGAAATAGAAGAGGCAATCCAAAAATTCATATGGAACAATAAAAGACCCCGAATAGCAAAAACGTTCCTCAACGGAAAGAACACTGCTGGAGGAATATCAATACCAAATTTCAAACTCTACTATAAAGCCATAGTAATCAAAACAGCTTGGTATTGGCATAAGAACAGACCTCAGGACCAATGGAATAGAATTGAAAACCCAGAAATGAACCTACAGACCTATAGCCATCTAATCTTCGATAAGGGAGCTAAAACAATAGAATGGAAGACAGACAGCCTCTTCAGTAAATGGTGCTGGCAAAACTGGTTAACTACATGTAGAAAACTAAAGCTAGATCCTTATATATCACCCTGCACCAGCATCAACTCCAAATGGATCAAAGACCTTGAACTCAAAGCAGACACTCTGAAAACTTTACATGATGGAATAGGAGAAACCCTGGGTCTCCTTGGCTCAGGCCGAAATTTTCTGAATAGGGACCCGGAAACACAACAAATCAAAGAAAGGTTGGACAAATGGGATTGTATAATGTTGCAGAGCTTCTGCAGGGCAAATGACATAGCTAGCAAGATCAATAGAAAGCCCACAGACTGGGAGAAGATCTTTACTAGCCATACAACAGACAAGGGTCTCATATCTAAAATATACTTGGAACTCAAAAAATTAAACCACCCAACAACAAATCCTCAAAGAAACAACTGCCCAATAAGTAAGTGGGCGAAAGACTTAAAGAGAAACTTCTCTGAAGAAGAAAGAAGGATGGCCAATAGACACATGAAGAAATGTTCAACATCCGTAGCCATAAAAGAAATGCAAATCAAAACAACATTCAGATATCACCTCACTCCAGTTAGAACAGCAAAAATCAAGAACTCTAACAACAACAGATGCTGGAGGGGATGTGGACAGAAAGGAACCTTACTTCATTGTTGGTGGGAATGTAAACTTGTTCAACCACTTTGGAAAGCAGTATGGAGGTTCCTCAAAAGACTCCACATAGAGCTCCCCTATGACCCAGCAATCCCACTTTTGGGCATTTACCCTAATGTTTACAAAAAAGACCACACTAAAGCTACCAGCACAACTATGTTTATTGCAGCATTATTTACCATAGCTAAGATATGGAACCAACCCAGATGCCCCTCAATAGATGAATGGATCAAGAAAATGTGGTATATATACACAATGGAATTCTATGCCTCCATCAGAAAGAATGACATTGCCCCATTTGTTAGGAAATGGAAAGGCTTGGAAAAAATTATATTAAGTGAAGTAAGCCAGGCCCAAAGAAACATAGGTCCCATGGTTTCCCTTATTTGCAATATCTAGTATAGGTATGACTCAAGCGGAAAAAGTCAGAGAATGTGATGTTAGGAAAACGAACCCTCAAATATGTATTTTAATGTTTTTGTTTCTTTCATGCATGTGTTTCTAACGCATTTATAAGATTATTTCTTGGTTGCTTTGTATGTCCCTCCCCCACAGTTTAACCCCTGCTTTCACTATATTTGATGTCAGTATAACATGTGGAGGAGATGGGGACAAACAAGTCGTTTAAGGATTCAGGTGGACCTGTTGCAACAATGAGAAGTACAAAATGTCATGTCAAAACCAACTTTACAATGTCGGAGGGGGGGGAGGGGGGGTATCATTGGGTGGGGGGGAGGGGGGACGCTGGGAAGGGAGGTGAAGGGTAAACAAAGAGGAGACTGCAATGCTTGGTAAGAAATGTATGCATTTTCCTGACCATGTAATTGTAACCCCTCTGTACAGTATGTTCTCAAATAAAATAAAATAAAATTAAAAAAAAAAAAAAGAAATTTACCGTACAGTATTTTCACAATAAAAAACTAAAAAAATACAAATGTAACAACACATATAATTCATTGAACTGAAAGTTAGTTAGACATCAGTGTATTAAATCCTCACCTTAGAAAGGCCTTTATATAGCATAATCTTTACAAAACTTTTGAAAGTAGATAACATTGTCATTTTATCCCAAAGAAGTAAAATACTATAAGGACTTAGGTAAAAAAGGAATCTTAAACTTTTTCTATATGGAATGCTATCTGAAATAACACATTTATTAATGAACCTATATATTATAAAACAATGTAGAAATCAAAGTATTATATCTAGGAGAGAATGAAATAGATTATGGGCATTATACAAACAAAATACAGATTATTTTAAAATATACTTTTTTCAGACAAGCATCAGAAATATTTTCAGTTTCTGTACTACTCATTTCAACAGATAAGTTAAAATGATTTCTGATTTAAAAAATCACAAACTCTGCAGAAATCATTACAGATGTATACAAACAACTCTTGAATACAATTTGACATCAAAGTCAGCCAATTCACTTGAAGAATACCATTGAATCCATGAATTTTTAAAGTAAGATATTGCCGTTGCTCTGTATTGTGAAAATATTTTGTACAGACACAAAGATGGATTGGCATTTTTGAAAATTAAGAAACTTAACCAAACCATTATGACTTAGGAGAACAATTTTTACAGCCTTCCATAACTTCAACGAGGTGGTGATACGTATTTATTCTTTTGGCAATATTAAATGCAGTTTCTTTCAAGTTGTGCTTCAGACCTTGTTTGATATAATGCTTCAATAGAAGGAGATCCAGCACATCTTTGCTATTTCTATTCCAAGCAGCAAGATGCAAGGGGGTTAAGAGAACTTTAGTTTGGGCATTGGTATCTACATAGTGATGAACTAAGAAAGAAGCCACTCTTGTATTATTCAACATATAAGCACTGAGCAGGGGTGTCCAGCCATTCACAGTAATTGCATGAATATCTGCCTTGAGCCACCAACTCATGTAGGATTCCTGATGAAGAGAGGTATACTCATCATCATCCCTAGTATTCACATGAGTGGCCTTTTTGGAAAGTGGTCTCTGCACTGTAGTAAGCCGATTACTTTCAGCAGCCCACAGAAAAATTTGCTTGAATACGTCTCCACTTTTTTTTGCAAATGATACCATTCCTCACTTTTTTATCTTGTTCCTTGTCTTCATCAGAATTGCTAACCAGAGACACTGAGTACCAGTGGGAATCAGGTACACATGTATTCCCCAATAGTTCACGTTGGTTGAACTGCTCAGAAAAATCCAGTGAATTTTCTACATCTGTTATTTCACCATGATTTTTTTCTCTTTTTCCATTTTTACTATTCGAAATTATTCTAACTGGAGAGTAGGGAATTGATAGAGAGCAGAGGAAATGTTTTCCTCCATATTGAAAGGTACAGACTGAAAATGAGGACCAGTGGTGTCTTCATGTGCAGCTTATTCTAGGAATGAGAAAATATGAAAAAATGCCTTCTATGTAAATGATTTGGGGAATGGCAGAGCAGAAAGTGAAATGATGCAACCAAAAATATAAAAGCAAGATAAATTAGGATAATTATGGAGCAGTCATATTATCTATGAGAACCATGAAAGGGAGAGAGGAAGAGAGAGACAGATTTGCAATGACCTAGCTAGCCACAAAATCCAGGCCTCGGATCAATTTATAGAGAAAACAATTTTATTTTTTAAAAGAGATGGAAATAGAATTTATGTATTTACTTGAAATTAGTAAATACACTTTTAATAGCCTTCATAAAGAGACATAGCTTTGACCAAATTACAGACAAGGATCTAAATCCCTGATAATTCTAGTAACAGATCTGACTGAAATCAGTTGAATATCACTTTTCCTGTAGAGTGAAGGAATAGGTCCAGGCTAGGAAAGCAGCTAGAGAAGGCAGACCGATTGTATCTGGGACAAAACTTTGTGGAAAATGGTATCAAGGATTAATTACGAGTGATCCACTTGCACTGGAAGTGTGAATCTGAACTATTGCTTGCTGATTATGAACTATTGCTTTAATCATTATATGTTCCAAGAAGAAAAGATGAGATTTAATTGATAGCAAAGGATTAGTAATACACTTTGACTTCTCATTAAGGACCTTCAACCATCAAAATCACATGAAGTCAATAGACAGGCCTACTTTTTTAGATGAAAACAGGTGTCTTTAAAAACAAGGTAATTAAGTATTCCTACAAAAGACTTTTTTTTTACTACTGCATTATACAGTTTTTTTCTAAAGTTGGGTAACAAATAATGGATCTATTAGAAAACTCTTAAAGCTCATGTGTTCAATAGTGAGTTTTCTTATATCATGGTATTTTTGTTCATGGTTTTAAGAAGAAATTTACTAGCTTAAATTTCTGACAGGACAATATCATCACTGTACAACTTGCTTCTATACTCTAAGTTTTAAATTACTATCTAAGTATGTGCATTAGATAGCTATAGAGGAAAATCTAGAAGCCACACTGGTGGCTCATGTGTTTATCCTAGCTAATCAGAAAGATGAAATCTGAGGATTGTGGTTTGAAACCATACCAAGCAAAAAACATCCATTAGATTCTGATTTGAAAGTAACCAGCAAAAGCTAGAAATGGAGCTGTGGGACAAGCAGTAAAATTCTAGGCTTGAGAAAACTAAAACAAAAAAACAACAAATTCTGGGACAGAACCAGGTCCTGAATTCAAGGCTAGTATTAGCACAAAACAAATGAATGAATGAATGAATTAAAATAAATTAAGTAGTCACATGTGGCGAGGCAAGTAAAATGTAACACCCATGGTGACTGGATTGTGTATTATTTTGTAATAAGGCAAATTAATGTTTGTCCAAATCACTAATATTTTATTTGTACTTTTTTGTATTAAACCCTGAATTTAGCATGCATATATATGTGTGTACATGTGCACACATGTGTGTATGTGTATATGTGTGAGTGTGCTGTTGCAATGTTGCTTGCCAATGTGGACAGGGTGAGGCTGAAAAGAGCTAACTGTGTTGCAATGCTTTTATTTATCAGTGTTTTGTCATGTCATTTCTGTGGAGCCACTCTTCTGTACATTTTATTTTCAAATAATAACATCATCATAATCAAAGCATATACAACATTAAGTTAGATAAAAGAGACCAATTTCAGCTCTTATTATATGTTAGGTAAGAAGATGCAGATATAATTAGGTAGTAAGTTAGTGCTATAAGATGACTGTCAGTACAAAATATGTATTTGACCTCTTAAATTCGTTATACTTTTAAGATATACTCATGGAGTGAGTTTGACCTACTTGACCAAACAGGTATTACTCTCGGGTTATTCCCATGAAACACAAGGTGGATAAACTCTTTCCAGATTTCTGTTGAAAATAACTTTCTTTGTAACATCATATCTATTCTCTCTAAGATAATCAACCCTGTATTTATTAGGTTTGAATATCCCATCAAATTGACTGAAAATCAGTATTGTGGATATGCTTGTTAGATATACCTTTCAAAAACAGACAAACAAAAAGCCTGTGTCACCTCCAGATTGTGGATGCATTTGAAGTTGTTTTGTACATGCAATTGGATCTTCACTAATGGCTCTTTTGTGGGAGTAACTATCACAACTTTAACAAACAAGGCTTTTCGAATATCTTTTCCAATATACATAACAACCCAAAGCGAGTCTTGCAATTTCTGAAAAGCCTTTGAATATTTCAGTATTATTTCAGTTCATTGACTATAGAGCTAAAGACATTTCTGAAATAAATATTGTTAAGATCTGAAGATGTAAGTGGGTATATAGGCTTTTTTATCTATCATTTTATGAAAACCCAGTTTTTATGAAAGTAAATGAAATTGAATAAAAGTGAATTTGGTAAGCTAATTATTAGTATAATTTTGTTTTCTAGTAACAGTTTTTTAATGTAGATGATGCAGTTAAATTATTTCCTTTGTGGCTCTGTACTTCAGTTAGTTTCAAACTCTTTATAATTATAAGAGCGAATTTGTAGAAAAATAAAGGTATTTGAAAATGATTAGGATTAATCTTGTGTTTTGTGTCCTACTTTCAAGAAAATGAGTTGTTTTCAAGTGTTAATATTTTATGATTGAATCTTCAGTAACACAAGAAATTTTGAAAAACATGCAGTAGTATTGATGTCTTTTTAAACCAATTGTATTCACAAGTTGGAGAGTCTTTAATTGATGCTTAGGTCTTGGTGTCTATGATTTTTAACCTCTCATTCCTAACATTAATGATAGTTAAGACTGCATTTTTGGGTATATGAAAGGTAAAATATTTATCTGGGTCAAAGGTGATTTTTATATCAGTCTTGCTTTAATAGCATTTTAAAGTACTACATTTCTCTCAAAATGTTGGGTATAAAAAGTAATCAAAATACTTCTAATGGTAAACAACTTATCTGAGCTACAATGTGGAAATGATTGGTCTATAGGCCTGCAGTCTGTTTTCATCAGGAATTGGGGAGGTTATTCTTTCAGTATGATTGTGTTAAACAGAGATGAGGGTCCCCAGGCAATGCAGTGTTGTCATGGGATAGAATATGATTTCTAAAATTTTGAGCTAGAAATCAAGAATGTTATAGTTTAGCAGTTCCTTTCACCAGGGAGGTATAAATCGATTATGAACTTGGAGTTTTCATATTACAGTTACTTATTTCCTTTTTTTCTTTTTGTTTTTTTTTTTTTTTGGTTGGTCGTGGCGCTTGAACTCTGGGCTTGGGTACTGTCCCTGTGTTCTTTCGCTCAAGTTGATCACTGTACCACTTCAGCTACAGTGCCACTTCTGGTTTACTAGCTGTTTATTATAGATAAGAATCTCTCAGACTATCCTGCCTGGGCTGGCTTTGAACTGCATTCCTCAGATCTCAGCCTCATGAGTAGTTAGGGTTACAGGTGGAGCCACCGGCATCCCGCTTAGTTTCCTATTTTCTAACAAAGATAAATTGAAATATCATTAGAATGTGGACAATAATTCTGGGAAATTTTCCTAGAATTAGTGGACTAAGTGCTGGTATTTTAGTTATAAATTAGAATGAATTTATTTGATACCCTGGGAATGGGCGCAGGCTACGATTTACCATTTGTGCAATTTTCTACTAGTAATTCCAACTCTGAAAACTTCAATATCATCATCTCAGAATTAGAAATGGAAGTAGTTCTACTTTATGGGATTATTGTGAGAATTAAATTAGATACCATGGGTAACGTACTTGGAAAAACAATCAGCATTTGATCCTTTCTCCCTGTTATTTTATTATGTGATGAATTCTAACATTTTTACTGTGATTTTTATATTGTGTCTCTTTAGGATACGCAATGTGATGTATTGACATTCATTTTGTTGGTCACTTTTATGTCATTTTGAGGAAAAAAACTGCAAAGAAAATTTCTGAGAAGGAAACTATTATTTTGACTCATGGTTTAAGAGAACACAGTTTAAGATTCAAATGTCTCCATTGTTTTTTTTTTGGGGGGGGGGGAGGCGGTCCTGTCGTGGGTCCAGAACGCTGGGCCTGGGAGCTGTTCCTTAGCTCTTCAGCTCAAGGCTAGCTCTCTACCACTTGAACCACAGCGCCACTTCCGGCTTTTTACTTTTTGCTTATGTGGTGCTGAGGGATCGAACCCAGGGCCTTGGGCATGTAAGGCAAGCTCTCTACCACTGAGCCACCTTCCCAGCCACGATTCCATTGTTTTTAGTTATATTTTTATTAAATAGTCGTACGAAGGAATTTTGATTCAATAAATCAGTTTATAAGTACAATGGATCTTTACATAACTTTCCCACACCCTTCCAAACCTCACCCCACTTTCATTTCTTCTAGTGTCTGCATTGAATATTATACATTCCCTCTCTTCGACCATAATTCTCTTTATTCCTTCCCTTTGACTTTCTCATATCTGCCAAATGATAGCTTCTTGGTGTTCATTTTGTTGGAATAAATGTTCAATTTTATAAGAAATCACACCTTTTAAATACTCTTCTGCAATACTATTGTGTAAACTTGCATAAAGACCTATGTTCCAAATACACGACAGAAAATGGGTCCTTTGTGGGTCTGGCTCTGACTTAATTTACTTAACATATTTTTAGATCTATCTATTTCTTTGCAAATTATGTAACAGTCTTCATAATGGATGGGTGCAGTCCAATTGTGTATATGTGCCCCACTTTCTCCAACCATTCCTCCACCATAAGGCATCTGGGCTGTTTTCATAACTTGGCTACAGTAAATAGTGCAGCAGTGAACATGGTTGTGAAAGTGATTTTACTGTATCTTTAGGAAGAATTCGTCACTACCTTTCTGGGAGCAATCCTCTAAGCAATTTTCCAGAATAAGCACATCCTTCCTTTCATCTCCATCACAACTTTTTGCAAGTCCTCAAAAACATACTACACCCTACAGGTCTCAATAAGCTAAAACCACACTGTGCAATACATTTTTTTCATGATTGTACACATAATTTAGTAAGAACCTTCTATGTACTTTTCTAATTTGGGAATGTGGGACATGACAATAGAGGAAAAGTAAGATAAATTCAATTTAATTAGCTATTATAATATTTAAAAACATTTTCAGCTCTAACTCATAGCCTCACTTACTATTATTTTAATCATTTTTTGATTACTTCATCAATCCCCTAAATTATAACAGGTGCATTAAATACAAAAGCAAAAATTGTGGTTTATTTTTGACACTCATGTGTGAGGATGCACAATATGGGCAAATAGAGAGATTGGAATTAATACCCATTACCCATTTTGTTAAATTAAGATGGTTTTCCCAAACTGATTCTTGCAATTCATATTCCATTCAACAACAAGAAACATGTGACAATTCCCTTTGTTTTCCTCATTAATAACTTTTGTTTCTATTTTATTTTACAACAAAGGTTGATTTTTCATAAATCTACTGTAGATACAAAGATACGTTAAAATACTTCTATCTTTATGCATTGATATATACACACACACATCTGTTACACAGGTTGTAATGATAATTTATAACTTCTGTAACTCTGTGATTTACTAAATTATTTAAAAAATAGACAGCTTATGCCTGGAATCTTGGTTACTCAGGAGGATGACATCTGACGATCCTGATTTGAAGCCATCTTGGGCAAGTAAGTCCATGAGACTATTATCTCCAAACAACGAACCGAAAATCAGAATTGGAACTGTGGCTCAAAGTAGTAGAGTGGTAGCCTTGAGAGAAAAAGGTCAAGGACATCACACAGACTCTTAGTTCAAGAACTATAATCTAGCCAAAAAATCTAATTTACACCTGTGTAAGTAGAGTATTTCCATCACCCAAATGCACATCCATGCTCATTTGCAAGATAACTCTGTTATGTCTGGAGTACCACACAACATTATAGCTTAAGTAGAAAGGATCACAACATGGGTTCACTCTATCTCTCTCATGGGTTTTTTCTCCACTGAAATACTCAAATCTTACAATCATTCCAATTATTTAAAGTCATAGCTTTTTTCTTCAATAACCATAATATATTTTGCATTGAGTGTCTTGTATCTCCTAAATGGGTGTTCTTACCATTTTGTCATGCCCCCAGCCCTAAATTAGTCTGATTACTTTTCAAATAGAATCGGGCTTCCTTCTTGTGTATGATCTTGGGCTCAGTCCACTTTATGTTATTCTTCCTGGAATTTAGAATAACAGGTGCATGGCATTGTGTACAGCTCATTCTGTCCAGTCTAAGTTTTAACCACTGTCCTCACAACAGTAGACTCCCATGTAGGCAGGATTTTCAAAAGCTTATCATAGCTGTTTTTTTTTAAATCTTTGCATTTCCTGCAGGTTTTTGAGTACTGAATTAATTTGTGTTTTCTTGGGTTGTTTTGTTTCATTTGAATGTATGTGTTGAGTTGTTCCAAACTTTCCTTTTGTTTCTTTCACTAACATTCTTACCTAAGTGCTGAGAAACCAATTCTTCTTTCTGAAGATAGTCAAGGTCAACATTATTTATTCCAAAGCAATTTCAATAATATTTAAACACCTTCATACCTATGAATGTTATATGAATGCTAAGTGCTGAGAAGGGTCTTTTTATTTTCACAACAGTCTTTACCATACACAGACAGATCATGAAATATATGAAGATAATAAAACTACAGATGCTTGCCAGGTGGAGAAAAAACTATTATGAATTGTTTGACAGAGGCTTCCCTTCTGGTGAAAGAAATACGCTGTTTGATGCAGAATTTCAAAAAATCATATAGCTAGGAAGAACCTAAACAATCATGCAATACTACAGAGTTGAGGGAGATGAATTGCCCTCCTGAATACTTTACTTTTGGGTCAAATAAAAGCAGGCTTGCAAAAAGAGAATAGACTTTAGAGAAACATGATGAGTTGATGTAAATAGCTGCTTAACCCATTTTGTTAATTTGTGAACTAATACATGGCAATAGGATACAACAAGATAAAAAATGAAGAAGGTCACATTGAAATACTCATTGGTGTGTTTGTGTGTTCACGCGCACGTGTGTATGCACACGCACATGTGCAGGTGCTCATGCATGTATTCATCATTCCTGAAGCTTGATAGTGCCTGGTCACTATCCCTAAGCTTCTGTGCCCAAGGATAGTGTTTTACCACTGGAGCCATTGCTGTATTCTGATGTTTTGGAGATAATCACATGTATTTTCATGATTGGACTGGCTTTGAACAGTGGTCTTCAGATCTCAGCCTCCTGAGTAGCTAGCTAAGCTGATTCAGCCTCTGAGTAGCTAGTTAAAATTCTGACTGTCCTTTATGCTTCACTGCTCTTTTATTCTTTACCTGAGGTAATCACAAGCCTAACTCATATATATGTCTAGTTGCTTTAAAAATATTGTTACTGTTTGGCACCAAGGGCTCCCATCTCTAATCTTAACTACTTAGGAGGCTTGAGAACAGAACCCAAGCCAAAAGTTTAGTGGACTTCCTTCTCAATGTGTTGCTGGGTGACTGAATCATTTCAACCATCCTGCGCTATCTAGAGGTTAAGATTGGAAGGACTGCAGAATCCAGGCCAGCCAAGGTAGGCAGCTAGACCAATTGGTGTGCAACTCTGATGCCACTGATGATGGGAAGGCTAAAAGGACAGATCGGGTGCATGTTCTTGTGGAAAGGGAACCCCTATTCTAAAATTAACCACTGATATGACGCCAGCTTAGAAAGAACAATACTCCAAGTTGAAATCCCCACAATTACCCACAACCAAAATACGTAAATATATTAACATCCCAAAACTTAGTACAATCTGTTCTTTGGTTTAATATCATCTTTATCTGATTATCACATGATGTGACAAAATCGTTTCTTCATTATCTTAAGATAAATTTAAAAGACCTAGAAAATTCTTTCTCAATTATTAACTGCAAACGGATGGCAATTCGTCTCATTTCTCACATATTTGACTACCACTATAAATTCATCATATGATTTTTATTAATAGTAATATATTCTGATTTATTATTTTACTTTGTAACATTTGTAAAATTTTGCTTCTCTGCTAAAGTTTAAGTATTTAAATAGTATCATCAAAGTATATTCCTTGGGTACTTAGGGCAGCTTTTTACAAAGTTTTTAAACAATGGCTTCTAAGAATTCTTTTTTTTTGTTTGTTTATTTTTTGTTTTTTGTTTTTTTTTTTGGTCGGTCGTGGGGCTTGAACTCTGGGCCTGGGCGCTGTCCCTCAGCTCTTCAGCTCAAGGTGAGTGCTCTACCACTTGAGCTACAGCGCCACTGTGTCCGGTTTTCTGGTGGTTTATTGGAGATAGGAGTCTCACGGTCTCTCCTGCCCGGGCTGGCTTTGAACCACAATCCTCAGATCTCAGCCTCCTGAGTAGCTAGGATTACAGGTGTGAGCCACCAGCGCCCGGCTAAGAATTCTTAATTGTTATATTATTTAGTTTATTTTTAACTTTAATTTAATTTTTTTGTAAAGGTAATGTACGAAGGGGTTAGAGTTACATAAGTAAGGTAATGTGTATTTTTTTTAATGGAAAGAACATTGTTATCCCCTCCATCGATTTTCTTGTACAGTAAAAGAAAGAAATACTGATGCTTTAGCTGTTGCTATTGATCAATAGGTATTTTTGCTTTCTTTGTTCATGCATTTTTTATTATTAAATTGATATACAGAGGGTTTACAGTTACTTAAGTCAACTAAAGAATGCATTTCATTTTATTTTCTTAATTTCAAATTTTGAATTTAATTATTTTCTTTTGTTTCTTTAGAGTAATTCTTTTTTCAGTCATAGGATTAATTAATTTAATTTTGCATGAGTTTTACACATGTAAATTATTTAGACACATATTTTGCTTTTAAAATATTTAACATGAATATTTAAAAATTATTTTCTTAATTTTTATATGGTTGGTGAATTTAAATAAATTTAATTTCTTGTAGTTCTAAACATATTTGTCGTTACTGTGTTTTCAAGAAGCACATACTTTATTAAGAAGGCTTCATTACCTGGTCACTTTTTGGAAATATTTGTACTTGAATTAAAAAAATGTTTGAGCAGGGCATGGTGATTTGTGGCTTCCATTTTTCTAGCTATGGTGGGAAGTATTAGTAGGGTTTGTGATTCGGGAGAGGCTTTGGAATGATGAGACCTTATTATAAAAGTATCCAGAGTGAAATGATTAGAAATATAGCCATCTCTAGCGAGATATAGAGCACCTGGTTATCATATTTTAAATCTTGAGTTAAAATACCATTAAAATCAATTTTCTGCCAAAATAAAAGTATACATGTTTCAAAATGTTTATTATTTAAAACTTGTTTGCAAAGGTTCTCATGTCTTCTATTTCTTAATTTTCAATTAATTGATCTATAAGAATCCAACTATATTGTGACTATTTTATTTCTACTAAACTTTTAAATAGTATGAGCAGTAATATGATTTCATATTAACATATTTTTACTATTTGTGATAATTTCCTCTGTTTAATATGTTAATATCAATATTCCAAATTGTGTGTGTGTCTGTGTTAATGTGGGTTTTTTGTGTGTGTGCTTTGTGTGTACTTTGGAATGTGTGGGCGATCACACCATTGCTTCACACATGTTAGGCCAATGTTTTACCACTGAGATATACTGTCTAGTTATAATTCAAATACTGTTTTAAATTATGACTTTAAAATTTTCATTTCCTATGAATTCAAAATCATATATAATAAAGTGTGATCCATCTTCTATCCACGTTAGCAATTTTTATTGTTATTTTATTGTTATTTACAATATTTCTACTGCCTTTCCACTTCCAAACTCTTGTGTTTGTTGTTGATGAAGGTTTTACTTTGCTTCTTTTCTCTCTTCATTCTTTTTCCCTTTAGAGTTTACCTATTCTTTCTTTTATTTCTTTGGGAATTATCATCTTCCTATTACAATTTCCTTACCTTGTAACAGGTTTTTACAATGCTTTATTTTCTATTTTATTTTCTATTTTCCCATGTTCTCTGACTCTCAGTCAAAACTATTAGGTGGATTAAAACGAAACTTGATTCAGGACACCTTATATTCCACTTTCTCTTCTCTGAAGTCTTTCTGTTTTTTGAAATACAGTACCAATGACATGCAGCTCCTATGTGGTCCATCATTCTATCCCCTCTCACTCTCCTCTGCTGTGCAGAGTTATCTAAATCTTAACTCATTCCTAAATTAATTTTAGAAAACAAATATAGTCTTAGAGCAAACTAGCCTTGGAATACATTTCTTAATTGTTTTGAAATTAAAAAAGAACTGATAATCCTTTTCATTGGAAATCATTTTAAAATGTTTATCACTTAATATAATTCATATACCAAGCAAGAATAAGTTTATATAATCATTACACATATCATTTTATTACTACTGTAAATAGAATAAAAGTCCCGTCCCAATCTATTACCCAACTCTCATTATTCATAATTCCTAATCATCACCTAAATATCTTAAACAATCTAAATAGTCATGTCTTTAACATAGAAGTAAATATTCTATACTTTTACTTAACATTTTCCAGGGGCATGTATTCATGTTTCTAAGAAATGGTCACAGCAGTTAAAATTTGCTTTTGTGAAATTAATGTGATACATTTTCTTGTTGTTGTTCTTGTTTGCAAGACTTTGGCATTGTCTCCAAGGCTTTTTATGCTCAAGGCCAGCACTCCACAACTTGAAGCACAGAGCTAATTCCTGTTTTTAGTGATTAATGGAGATAAGACTCTAACAAGTACTTTTCTGTCTGGGCTAGTTTCGAACACAATTCTACGATCTCAGCACCCAGAATAGCTCAAATTATAAGCATGAGTCACTGGCATTTGGTTTGATGTATTTTTTTAAATTTTAATTATGTTTTAAGGTGTACCTTTCACTATAATGTACATGGTTCTACACAGAAATTTAGATATTTGTACATATTTCTGATGAAAAATAATCTCTAAAAATGTATGTCTTTCTGCACATAACGTATATATACATATATGTATATATGTATTTCTGAAGACAGACTCCTAATAAAATTTTTATGCTACTATTTTGACCTTTTTCATTTCAAAGATATACAGTCTTTACCTAAAAGTTTCCAAGAATAAAATAACTAATACTTGATTTGAAAGTGGAGATTATTACTTTAAAGGAAATTTTAGATATACACATGATATTGTAGTAACATTTACAGTATATCACTTGAAAAACGTTCTGTTCAAACTCTTAAATATTTGTGTGTAGTGACGGAGAGAGAGGAAGTTAATTCATACTGGTTAGGAATTTGCAATGTTTCAAAAATCTATTCCATAATTTGTTATAAGCACATAGTCAAGCTACCTGATATGGTTTAGTTGTTTTTTGTTTCTTTATTTGTTCAAAATTTTAATATGGATGTATGCACAGTTGTAACATTAAAAGTATTAATCAAAAGACAAATAATAGCAAAGTCATAGACACATATCAGAGTTTCAATAATTAGCGCTTATGGTGATAATAATTTTGATGAGGATTATGGCCACAGTGTAGCCTGATGATGACTTATTTTTGTTTCTGCATGATAAAATTTGTGATTTTAAACCAACAAACTGAATTTGACTCTTTTCTTATTTGTAAGGTAAGGTGGAAAATGTAAGGACTCTTCACTGTTCTTTTTCTTACTCTAGAAGTCAACAAATATATTCTTCAATATTTCTGGTAGATTATATCCATTTACAGATAAGAAATGTAATGCCAACAGTCAATGTAGTGAGTAAATAATGATATTAGAATTTGTTTCTGAGATCTTCACTCTGTGGGCTTACATGGAGCACTAATTTGGTGATGGAGAGGAACAATATGAAAAGTCTATGGGGAAAAAGCATACTATGTAAGCGGTTGTTTTAGGACTAAGTGACCAATGATGAGAATTTGAAACAGACCAGTTTCAGGGGCATAAAAAGGAGTACATAGAAATTATATTAGTGACAGAAACTGAGAAAATCTTGATCATTCATCTTATCTAATGGACGGAAGTAGAAGGATAAGAAGAAATCTAAAGTTCTTCCACGTCTCTGACTGGCAACCATGTTAGTTATATTCTTGGTAATAAGGACTACAGGTGGAAATGATGGATTTAGAGGAAAAAATTCTCTGATAGTTCTAAAATTTATGTTAAACGGATGCATAGATAAGTCTTTTTAGACATCATTAAAATATCAACGACCATTAATATGAAAAAGAATAATAATATCTGGGGCATTATTAAAGGGAAGAGGAAAAGGAAAGTTCTGACACAAATGTGAGCAATGTGAGCATCATAGTGGACAAAAATAGAAGAAAGAGATAAATAAGGAAACAAGAAAGTAATAAAAACAGATTTACAGAAGTAAAGGAGGGGAAAAAATTGTCAGGAAGATATTGAAGGAAATATACTATTTGGATTTAAACACTAAAAGGACATAGACAAGTTCAATAAGAACAGTGTTTTGGTGAAAGTCATATTAATAAAATTTTGAGATATGAATGTGAAGTCATAAAATTCTGGATCCATGAATTCAACAGATCCTGTTGATTTTAAATGCTGGGAACAAATGCTTTTATCCTGACCTTAGAAGAATTGTACAGATATAACTCATGATCTTTACTAAGAGGAATTCTGTGAATATTTTTGAAGAGTTTGTTTAGCCAGGTGATTATAGATTGAACTACAGCACAGATAAGACTAATTTGTCTACAGTTCCAATGAGTGACACATGTATCCACATCAGTTTGGGATTTTATTGAAATATCTTTAGATATGTTCGGATATTTTTTCAGCCTATTCATTATAAATCTAGGACAAGTAACACTGATGTTACTGATGTTACTGAACACTCTTCCAATTGATTCTTCTTTAGAATAGAAAATGACTGATTGACACATCATAACTGTCCTATACTCTATTAATCTAGTTCTTGTTAGGGATATCTTCATGCTGAAATAACCCTGTTAATCAGCATGCCACAAATTCTTATATGTAGGAAGTACTCTTATAAACTTTAAACGTTTATTGAATGGAAGAGTTCAGACATTACCCTCACCACTAGGATTAAATGCCTAAAATGATAAGACATTTTGCTTTAATGCCTTTCTTTCATTTTCTAATCCATATTTGTAAGTAGGGAAGGATTCTGATGTAACAATAATACAACGGTGACTTGTATTAACACAACATCTAGGATCTAGTGTTAATTCGGATACTTACTAATTAGCTCCATGTTTTGTGCATATTTATATTTCTCCTGGGTAAACTAATGAGCTCCAAGAAAATGTCCCTAAGGAGCCTTTCAATTCTAATATCACTGTTTGTCTCAAAAAGCTTTAAATTCTATGCCCTCTAATGTGGGCATAATGTGTAACTTTTCTCCTCAGAGAGTGAGTACTACCCTATTGCTTAACATGTACAAAATACCTTCATACATAGACTGGGCATGTGCAAACAAGAAGTGGTAGTTGAACAATGTTCTTAGCAGTTTTTACAGATGAAATGGAAATAGAGCAACTATGAAGTCAAAAGGAATGTGCAAAAAAGACAAAGGCACAAAGTAGAATGTGCTAAGGAAATGCTGAAGTATAATTTCAAATAATCTGCTCAAGTGTGAGGGTGTGTTCAAAGCACAACTTCAGAAAATGTAGTTGGATATCTTGAGAGAAAAACTGCTTTAAACTATTCTGGGATAATTGTACAAGTAGAAGCCCCTTAGTCTACCTCTAATCAGCCACAACATCATCAACTTAGCTACTATTTTCGAAGTGCAAAGTGAGAAAAAGAGGGCTCATCACAGTTAGTGTTCAAGTTGAAATAATGGCAATCACATAACTTTTCTATGTCTTCATTTATTTTGGAGCATTAAAGTAGGAAAAAGCCAAGTAAATATTTTGCATGTACCTAAATTAAGTGCGACATATTATATTGGTCTCTTTTTAACTTGAACGTTATTGATTATGTTTTATACTCTGATTTGGGACAATTATCTGATGTCAGTTATTTTCTTCTCTTCCTCTTCTTTTGCCCTTCGACTTACATAATTATTATTTAAAGAGACATACCTGAGCTTGCATTTCTAAATTCTTCAAAATTACCTCAACTACTTCATACTTCAGGCAACCTCCTATATATTTCTCAAGGGAATATTTTGTCACTACCATTTTTATCCTATATAATATTGGATATCTTCCTGCCTAATTCAGTGCAAGATATACACTTGTGCAACCATAAAATCCTGTCTTACTTAGAAATCATGCTTTTAGAATGTCTGGGGAAGTGGCATCTGTCATTTTTTAATGACCCTAAGTGATACTTACTTGCAATCATGTCTTAAACCAATATGCCACTCAGTTGATGGACGAATTGACAAAATGTTACACACACACACACACACACACACACACACACACTCAGTGGATTTCTATGCTTCTAATTCATAAGGAAATGGAAAGACTTGGAAATATCCTACTAAGTAAAATAAGCAAGACACAAAGAGATTCCATGGTTTCCCTCATTTGTAATAAGTAGGAAATGTCTAGGATAGTCCTACCAGATGAGCCGAATGTCTCAATAGTTATGTTTATATGACCATATAAGTTAATGCTGAGCAAAATAAAGTCCTAGAAATGGAAACAGAGGTTTTTCTTTGTGGTTGTTGTTTTTAATGTACAATGTGATTTCTTTTTTCTTTTGTGTTTTCCCCTATGGTTTATCCCCTGCTGTATTTGATTTCGGGATCTTGTGTATTGTATATACACATATCTTAATTTGGCAAGGAAAGAGGAACAACAAAATGGAAAGACAAAGGGCAAAAGACAAACCAGTGCAATAGCAATACTCACAAGACTTGTTGGAAATTTAAATTACAATTTTTAAGGGGTATTGGGGTTATTGTGAAAATACTGTACAGAGGGGTTACAATTACATGGGCAACATAATGAGCACATTTCTTATCAAGCTTTGTAGCCTCCTCCTTTATTTCCCCTGCGCATCCCTTCCCATCCTCCACTTGCCCCCCCCCCACCCAATACTCCCAGCTCCCCCTCCCACTGCCCCCATGCCACAACAAAGTTGTAAAGTTCGTTTTCGACATAACGATTTGTACATCTCATTGTTGCAATGGGTCCACCTGTATCCATATTTAAACAATTTGTTTTTCCCTTTCTCCTCCACAAATTATACCGACATCAAATACAGTGAAAGCAGGGGTTATACTTTGGGGGAGGGACATACATAGTAACAAAGAAAAGATCTTATCAATGTGTTAGAAACAATCGCATGAAAGAAAAAAAAAAAAAAACATTTGAATACATATCCTAGGGTTCATTTCCCTAACATCAACTTATCTGACTTTTTCTGCTTCACTCACACATATACTAGATACTGCAAATAAGGGAAACCATGGGACCTTTCTTTCTTTGGGCTTGGCTTACTTCACTTAATAAAATTTTTTCCAAGACTTTACATTTCCTAACAAATGGGGCAATGTCATTCTTTCTGATGGAGTCATAGAATTCCATTGTGTATGTATACCACATTTTCTTGATCCATTCATCTACGGAGGGGCATCTGGGTTGGTTCCATATCTTAGCTATTGTAAATAATGTTGCAATAAGCATAGTCATGCTGTTAGCTTTAGTGTGGTCTTGTTTGTAAACATTTGGGTAAATGCCCAAAAGTGGGATTGCTGGGCCATAGGGGAGCTCTATGTGGAGTCTTTTGAGGAACCTCCATACTGCTTTCCAAAGTGGTTGAACAAGTTTACACTCCCACCAACAATGCAGTAAGGTTCCCTTCTGTCCACATCCCCTCCAGCAGGAAAAAATTATATCAAGTGAAGTAAGCCAGGCCCAAAGAAACATAGGTCCCATGGTTTCCCTTATTTGCAATATCTAGTATATGTATGAGTCAAGCGGAATAGGTCAGATAATGTGATGTCAGGAAAATGAACCCTTAGATATGTATTTTAATGTTTTTTTTCTTTCATGCATGTGTTTCTAACGCTTTTATAAGATTATCTCTTTGTTGCTTTGCATGTCCCTCCCCCACAGATAACCCCTGCTTTCACTATATTTGATGTTATTGCAGTTCTTGATTTTTGCCATTCTAACTGGAGTGAGGTGGTATCTCAATGGTGTTTTGATTTGCATATCTTTTATGGCTAGGGAGGTTGAGCATTTCTTCATGTGTCTATTGGCCATCCTTCTTTCCTCTTCAGAGAAGTTTCTCTTCAAGTTTCTAGCCCACTTATTTATTGGGCAGTTGTTTCTTTGAAGATTTGTTGTTAGGGCACTTAATTTTTTGAGTTCCAGGTATAATTTAGATATGAGCCCTTTGTCCGTTGTATGGCTAGTGAAGATCTACTCCCAATGTGTGGGCTTTCTATTGATCTTGCTAGCTATGTCCTTTGCCATGCAGAAGCTCTGCAATTTTATGCAGTCCCATTTATCCAACCTTTCTTTGATTTGTTGTGTTTCTGGGTCTCTATTAAGAAAATTTCGGCCTGTGCCAAGGAGACCTATGGTTTCTTCTATTCCATCATGTACTGTTTTCAGAGTGTCTGCTTTGATTCCGAAGTCTTTGATCCATTTGGAGTTGATTCTGGTTCAGGGTGATATATATCAGGATCTAACTTTAGTTTTCTACAAGTACTTAACCAATTTTGCCTGCGCCATTTACCGAAGAGGCTGCCTTTCTTCCATTCCATTTTTTTTAGCTCCCTTATCAAAGATTAGATGACTATAGGTCTGTAGGTTCATTTCGGGGTTTCCAATTCTATTCCAGTGGTCCTGAGGTCTATTCTTGTGCCAGTACCAAGCTGTTTTCATCATAATGGCTTTATAGTTGAGTTTGAAATTAGGTATTGATATTCCTCCAGCATTGTACTTTCTGTTCAGCATCGTTTTTGCTATTTGGTGTCTTTTATTATTCCTTATGGATTTTTGGATTGCCACTTCAATTTCTTTGAAGAATGAGGATGGAATATTGATAGGTATCAAATTGAATTTGTAGATATCCTTGAGAATTATTGCCATTTTCATGATGTTGATCTTTCCAGTCCAGGAGCATGGGAGATTTTGCCACGTTCTAAATTCTGTTTTGATTTCCTATTTCAAGTTTTTAAAGTTTTCAGCATAGAGGTCCTTCACTTCTTTGGGAAAGTTAATTCCTAGGTACTATATGATTTGTGGAGTTATTACCAATGATGTTTCTTTCCTAATTTCAGCCAAACTTTTCTCATTGTTGGCATACAGAAAAGCCATGGATTTTTGAGGGTTAATTTTATACCCTGCTAAATTGCCAATGTTTTGAATCAACTTGAGTAATTTAGGAGTGTAGTCTCTGGGATTCTTTAACTATAAGACAATGTCATCTGCAAAGAGGGAGAGTTTTACTTCTTCTTTCTCTAGTTGGATCCCCTTTATGTTTGCTTTTGTCTCTCACTGAATATAGGCATTCAAATACTAGATTGAAGAGAATTGGAGAGAGTGGACATTCCTTGTCTTGGTTCTGACTTAAAAGGAAATTGCTTTAGTTTTTCACCATTAAGTATAATGCTGGCTGTAAGTTTGTTATTTACAGCCTTTATTGTATTGAGGAATGTTCCATAGATTTCTAATTTTTCCAGAACCTTCATCATAACGGGCTGTTGGATCTTGTCAAATGCTTTTCCTGCATCTATTGAGATAACCATGGGGTTCTTATCCTTGCTCCTGTTGATGTGATGAATCATATTAATTGATTTGCGTATATTGAACCAGCTTTGCATCCCTGAAATGAATCCTGTTTGATCGCGGTGTATGATTTTTTGGATGAATTGTTGAAGTCAATTGGACAAAATTTTCAGAAGTTTTGCCTCAATGTTCATCAACGAAATGGGTCTATATTTCTTTTTCTTTGATGAGTCCTGCCTGTTTTGGGGATGAGGGTTATGATGGCTTTATAGAATGAGTTTGGTAGTGAACCTTCTATTTCAATTTCATTGAAGAGTTGGAGGAGTATTGTTGTGAGCTCTGCTTTGAATGCCTTGTAGTATTCTGCTGTAAAACCATCTGGTCCTGGGCTTTTCTTAGATGGGAGGTCTCTTATTGCTGTATTTCAATGCTTGATATGGGCCTGTTAAGATGGTTTAACTCATCTTGGTTTAGTTTCGGCTTGTAAATATTTCTGCCAAGTTCTCAAACTTATTAGCATATAGTTTTGAGAAGTATTACCTTATAATATTCTGAATCTTGGTTGTTTCTCTGCTGATATTTCAATTCTCATCTCTGAGTTTATTTATTTTGGTGTGTTCTCTTCTTTTTCTCATAAGATTTGCTAAAGGTCTGTCCATTTTGTTAAGTTTTTCGAAGAAGCAACTCTGTTTTGTTGATTTTTTGTTTTTTTTTTGGATTCTAATTCATTAAATTCTGAGTTAATTTTAACTATTTCTTTTTGTCTACTGTATTGGGGTGTATCTTGCTGCTCTTTTTCAAGGAGGCTCAGATGTCTCATTAAATTGTTGGTTTCAGATCTTTCCAATATGTTGATGTAGGAACTCAAAGCTATAAACTTTCCCCTGAGTATTGCCTTTGCTGTGTCCCAGAGGAGCTGGTAATTTTTGTCTTGATTTTTGTTGAATATAATGAGCATTTGAATTTCCTTTCTAATCTCTTCCATGACCCACTTGTGATTCAGCAGTGTGTTATTCAGCCTCCATGTGTTATAGGACTTTATTTGCTGGCTTTTAGTGTTCAGTTCTAATTTTACTCCCTTGTGGTCTGAGAGAATGCAAGGTATAATTTCAATGTTTCTGAATTTGGACAAGTTTGCTTTGTGGCCTAAAATATGGTCTATTTTGGGAAATGTTCCATGTGTTGCTGAGAAAATGTATATTCTGATGCTGCTGGGTGAAATATGCACTAGATGTGTGTTAAATCTAATTGGTCTATGCAGTTGTTTAGATCTGCAGTTTCTCTGTTGAGATTTTGCCAAGTTGATCTATCTAGTTTGGAAAGTGGTGGGTTAAAATTCCCAACCATTAATGTCTTTGCATCTAAGTGCGATTTGAGGGAAAGTAGTCTTTCTTGGATAAATTTTGGTGCTCCTTTGTTTGGTGAATTGATATTTAGAATTGTAAAATCCTCCTGAGGGAGAAATCCCTTAATTAGTATATAGTGACCTTCCTTATCTCTACTCTCTAATTTTACTTTGAAGTCTATTTCATCTGATATTAGGATTGCATCTCCAGCCTGTTTATGGGGGACGTTTGCTTCCCGAACAGTTTAGCAGGGACAAGGAAGCATAGATAAACTGAAAGATAAAAATTGTGAAGATTTTAGGACACAATCAGGGTAACAAGGTCATGGGTGTGCAAACTGGGTACCCAATACTAGGGTAGAAGCAATTGGCATGGTGGAGTGATGTAGTGCAGAGCTCTGCGTTTGCCTCTCATTTTGGCTGTTAGATCTTTAGGGAACTACCCCTAGCAGCTCATTATCAGCTTGTTGTGTTTAGGCACGTACCATGTATAAATGTCTACTCCAAGTAGATTGCATTCTTTGATATCAGCTACAGGATCTTTGCCCTAAGCATCCTGAGAGACCACACTCCATAATGCTGCAGAACTGGCTCCATATAGTGAGCTGCAATCACCTCATACAACTCTCGCAGTTCCTTTCCAGTGTCAATTATCATGGTAACAAGGCATCTGAAATGTGCTCAGCAGCAGTGGGAAGCTACCAATTCTTACCCTGGCATTCTGGGAGCTCCCTAGAAATGGTCAAGATCACTTGCTTGTCTTCCGACCTCTCTCTGTGGCTCTGGATAGTCAGACTCTTGTAATTCAGATGGGTTACTTTGATGTCCAGTTGGCCTCAAACTTGCTCTGTCTTCTCTCTCTAGGTACTCATCAGCTTCAGCTGCCTCTCCTTTTCCATCCAGGTAGCTCGCTTCATCTCCACATCCTTTGAATTGTGCTTCATATCAACCTGTGGCTTTCACACCAAACCCTTCCACATTCTCATCTACATCTCTAGCTGTGAATCTGGCACAACAATCTCATGTAAGTTCTTTATCTGCTTATCAAGATTTGAGCTGGAATCCAAGGTGGTACTAGCTAACTGAGAACACGGGAAGCATCTTAAATACTCCCCTGCCATTCACTGCTCATTGAGAAAGATGTAAATCTGTTGTGGTCAGTCTCTCCTTTTCCATTTCTGGTTCAGCAGAATAAAGTGATGTCACAGTGGAGCTACCAGACAGCTGCTATGTCAGCAAGTGAGCCAACCAAAGATAATTCAGTGAGGGGATACTTATCAAATATAACAGGTAAATGCACATATTTGTAGGACACTACTAAGGGCTATCATCAAGCTAGTTATTTTATGTCCCAAATGCAGACCAATCTTAGGCTCTCCCCTAGATCTTCCAGTTCTGAAGTCCCTGAGGACTTCTAAATACAACTCACACCTAGTAACATGGGTGAATAGAAAAGTATGGATTAGTATTCTGAGGGTGTGCTAAGGTGTTGTTTGTCATGACTACCATGAAATCAATGTCGTTTCTCTGACTTTCACCATATCTCTTTATTTGGTATAAGTGGCAGATTTCTTAGTGTGACTTTTTTTCCTGTTAGTTCAGTGCACAGGTTAAAACATTAAGCATGCCAAACTATGGGTTTCCATTGTTCTAGTGGACATTTTGCATCCTAGGACCTTTCTTCCAAGTAACTCTCTTCTTGAGCCCTCATATGCATATGCTCACAGAAGTGAGACCACAGAAGTGAGACCACAAACCATGGAATATAGTTGCTCAATGATGATTATCTCACACAGATACTCAAGCAGTTTGGGTCTGGAGCCTTTCTAAAAGGCCTTGGACTAGGTACTGTGGGCAACATTGACAGTAATTCCTCAGAGCAATACCACTGACAGCAAGTGAGCCTTGATTACTATTTAGCCCTTAGTAGTCCTACCTAGTGTATGAACACATGAAGAAACCCTGTTTAGACTATTGTACAGTGTCCCCATCAATGAAATCATTTTGAGTCTTGGAAAAAATTCTCTATTTGTAAATCAGTACACATAAGAAGCAGATGATTCTCCATACTCAAACTCCAGGAGAACAGAGTGTAAGGATGTCTACACAGTTGGGAAATATGATTCTGAGGGTTGGGAAGGGATGAGTTAGATAGCTAAGAAGTAATTATAAGTTTTGAATTCCTTATCTAACTTCCCTCTGCCCCTCAGGTTCAATTCAAGAAGTTGTGGAATGTTTACGATCACAAAATGAAGTTTTTAATCCCAGGCTCAAACTCTAAGCATTCTTGTTACATCTTCCCACCTGCCCGGATGTAAAGGATTAGAAGGGCAAAGGGGAAGGGAGCCCCATGCTCAGGAATATAAATGGAGCTTACAAGCCACTGCAGTCTCTGACTTTCTTTGTTGAAGGTAAGATAAAAGGCAGCTTGAGTTTCTAAGAACTCAAGGCTTCTAGGCTTCTAGGCTATATGTCTCCTTCAGAGCTTCTTTTCCTCCTCCTGTGTTTTGAGAGCAGAATTTATTAAAGTGCTTCTGTCTCTTGGGGCAATCTTTCTTTTTACACAATGCTTAAAGTACACAATAGGTGGAAGCTGTCATTAAATTAAAAAAAGTATGAAATAGCACACAGTGTGTGCTTCCCCTGAATTCCTGGACCTAACAAGTTTCCAATTCTGAAGACAAAGAGAATATGGATGAGTACTAAAAACCGTCCCTGAATGGTGAACCTAGAACATTTTCCCAAACCAGGTTCTGTCCAGTACAGTAGTTACCACCTATACTCCTTCTTATTAGGATGGCTGAGATCTACTGGATCAAAGAACTTATAGACCATGCAAGATAGTAAAGTCTAAGATATTGAGTCCCAAAAGAAGAAACTGGGCCAAGAAGAGAAAACTTATCATTGCTGGAAAAGGAGGACTTAACTAGGAGAATGTTTCTCTGAATACAGACATGGGTATAATTATACCAAGTTCTAAGTTGTGGCTCATCAAGATAGAAACTATCAAGTCAAACCTCACTAAGGCTAAAAATAAAACTTACAAAAAAACTATTTGGGTTTCCGTAGTAACATCTTTTTTAAGGAGAGAGAGAGAGAGAGAGAGAGAGAGAGAGAGAGAGAGAGAGAGAGAGAGAGAGAGTGCGTGCTGTCTGGATTATGTATGGGACAGAATTGGTATTTAAAAATCATCATATTGAAACTATCCTTTAGTTTTCCCATTCAAGTCTGGTGGCATTTTAGCTCTACCACTGGAAACACTCAATTCTTGCTTTCTTCTGATTAACTGGAGATAAACGTATAATGGATACATCAACCTGGGTTGGTTTCAAACTATTATGTTCAGATATGAGCCATTATTCTCAGCCCAGTATTTCCAGTAAAATACTTAATCTTTCTGACTCTCAGCTTCTTCCTGTGTGGAAAGTGAAAAGAATTACTTTGTGGACCTTAGAATCCGGTGGGAGTTATGACTGGGTGCAGGAAGTATAAGTGTTCAGGATGTGTGGACAGAGTCTGACACTTTCATAAAACTACTGATGTTTATATGGAAATGAATTCCAGGAATTGGAAACAAGATGGATTTTTCTGTTCTGTATCCATTTATGGGCATTGAGGGAGCCACAGAAATTCAAGGAGAACAGGGAAACAAATGCAGCAGTTGTACTCTGTAGATAATATGCTCACAATGAGCTATACCCCTTGTGGACAGGGACTGGAGGGAAAATTAGAGGGAGCAATGGAAGTGATGAGATTGTGAAACAAGAAACGAACTCATTATGGACTTATAAAATGGTGATCTGTCTTTAAACTATCTTAACAATAACAATTTAAAAAATCTGGGTTAATGATCCTCTCCTCCAGTTTTTGTAGGGGCCCTTAAAACTCAGGCCCACCTATGGAATTTTTGAAGGTCACATTATATGATAATTAATGTAGAGCCAGAATCTCTTAAGAAATGTTATAAAAAGTATTTCATTCTTAGTACTTGTTTCTCTTTCAATGGCGATTCTATATGTTGTTGTCAGAGCTAATTTTTTACTTTTTGTTTTTAGTATATGTTAGGTGTTGACATCCTTCTTAAAGCTTTGTGACAAAGGTCTGCTATATCTTGGCACTCTGCCCCTAACTAAAATGGTAATCAGCCTACGAAATTAATGTTCTTCAGTATGAGTTTTAATTATTGATTTAGTTTGTCGGAGGTGGTGAACTCTGGGCCTGACTGCCATACCTCAGCTCTTCAGCTCAAGACTAGTGCTCTACCAGTTGAGCCACAGTACCACTTCTAGCTTTTTCTGCTTAGGTGGTGCTTAGGAATCAAACCCAGGGTCTTGTGAATTCAAGATAAGCTGTCTACCACTGATCCACCTTCTCAGCCCCTATGAGTGGTATTTTTGTGCACGGGACTATCAAGGAAATCACTGGGCAAATGTATTCATTTGCCACTACACATGTTCAAAATTATGAATTATCTGATATTTTAATGAATAAAACGGTTATCATTGATACTAGGAAGTGTTTGTCTCTCCATACTAAAAACATGCAGGAGAGTATTTTAAACTAAAACTACACAAGAAATTTTAAGATCTTGTTGCTAACAAATGTGTCCAGGTATTATTACATTAAACAGAAAATTCAAAATGGTTTTTCTTCATGAATACAGAAATCAAAAGTCTTATAATACTTATTTCAAAATGCAAACTAAAGAGGAAAATCAGTCAGGAGGGAAAATTTATATTGAATGTTAATATTTTAAGAGGAAAAGGAGATCCTAGATGGCAGAGTAAAGACAAAGCAATATCAGAGCCCTATATGTTCAATAAGAAATAAGAAGCTTTAATTGCAAAATTGAGCTGGAATGAGCACATCAGGCAAAGGCAAGCAATCAGAATCTACCACCAACAAAGAAACACCATAATGTATATCTCAGCAAAAGGATTGATTTCAATGATACACATAATGCCCCCCCCACACACACATACACTAATGTATGCAACAGCTCAACGTACTCACATCCATTCAACATGAATCAAAGATCTTCTTGTAATATTTGATACTTTAAATGTTTCAAGTCTTGTAAATTATTGATAACAGATGCATAAGCAAATATTTTTGGAATAACACTCTGCTATGGAAATGAGAGTTTATGATGGTTATAACTGTAAGGTCTGCACAGGGACACCACCCTCTCTTTTGGCTGCTTCTGCCCAGTATCTGTTACCTAGGTAACTGGCAGACCTGGAAGCAGTCACCTTCTCCTTCTGCTAGGTCTCATCCAGATCCAGTGTGGCCACACCTTTCCCCCACCTTGCCACACCTTTTTCTGTCCCTGGCCTTGATTATCCTGGCCCAGAGGTGGGTCACACCTCTTCCTTTCCTGCTCTCCCTTCCTTTTTCAGCCATGCTTCTCACCATGCATGGTGGGGACAGCAGTTCGGTAAATAGACTTTTCCTGCCTGAATAGCATGTGGTGTTCTCTTTATCGGCTACCTAATGAAATCTACCTATTTAATATACCTTACAATAACTACTTATAACATCTTTGAATCTCAAAAGAATTATAAAAGTTTCAATCTGCATTTTGGGGCTATATTTCTACCAGCTATTCTGCAAAGGCTTAATAAGAATTTGCGAGATCCAATCTTACATACCAAATTAATACAATTAATATACGTGTAAGTGAAGTGAAAGACAGTGATCAGAGACCTATGCTGCCTCCAATCAGCCGGCTGCACACTGCACCTTTGATTCTTCTGGGCCAGGCCTACAGTTGTCTTTCCCCAGAGCAGTGGCCCTGCTGGGGTTGGGGATGGGGGCTGTGTGGGGAGGAGGCCAAGAGGGGGTTGGGGCTGGAGGCAGTGGAGAAAGTATGGGAGGCTCTGGCAGAGGCTGTGAAGGGAGGAAGGAGGCAGTAGGCCAGCAGCTCAGGCAGCATCAGTCCTAAAGGCAACTGGGTTCTGGGGAGTGTCTGTGAGGTGCAGAATTTGGGGTGAATCCGCTGGGGCCTGTTAACTTGGTGAGGAGAGGAAGGAGTCTCAAGGGCCACCCAAACAGACAATGAGAAATGAGACACCAGTGCCTAAAGAATTTCAAGAACAAAGGCAGGGACTTATAGGTAAACTCTGGGGGCAGGGAGGGCAGCAGCGCTGGGGCTGTGGTTGTCATGCCTCTGTGGACGCCCTTGGAAGTGAGTGAGGACCAGCTCCACTGTGGGCTAGGCCTCTCTCTCGCCTTGAAGCAGGCACCAGGAATTGGCAGCACAGCCTTAGCCTGCTCCATGGAGCTTTGGGTGCTGCAGACTGGGCAGCTGCTTGGAGGCTATGAGCAGGAGGGCAGAAAAGCATGTCTGGTAGGGGCTGCTCCATCCCAGCCAGGCCCAGGGCCAGTGGGGAAGTTCAGCTCTGGATCAGGACCAGGCACTGCTCCCCAGACAGGTAGAGCCTCTGGAGACCTGCAGAGTGGCCACCACGTGCGGGTTGTGAACTTCCTCAGCATGGCTGAGGAGTCTCGATGGAGAGGCACATTTGTTCCTCTGCCTCCCCCACCTTCTAGATTCCTGCTCTCCTCCTGCGATGTCCAACTACAGGAGTCAACTTCTCCAAGCAACTGAGAGGCCTTCCGGAAGATGCTCACAGGGCTTTCCATGCTGCTTCACCACGCATGCAGGGCTCATAGGGTGCCATCCTCCAGCCAAAGCTTACCCCCATTTCAGCTTGGCCACCCCTGCTTAGGGGACCATGAACTGCATTCTTACACAGAAAGCCAGGGGTACACAAGGCCATCCTGCAGGCTAAGGCATCTTTTCCTTCCTCCTGCTCAGATGTGGGGCAGCTGTGGAGCCAACTGCAACATCACATTTGATTATCTAAAAGGAAGAGGAAAAATATGTCATTGTCCCAGATATAGCTGCCCCTGGGGTTCTTTGTGTACACTAGTCTTGTGCTGAGATAAGGATCTCCAAAGTCCACCTAGGAGCCAGTTCCGATGCAAGCACACAAGCATCATTTATTAAAAGCTCGAGCCTGGACTCACAACCATCACCATCGCAGTGGGTCAGAGCTGAAAGCCCCAACCCTTCAGTTAACAGGGTTTTTATACAGTATAGGGTTGAGGTAATGGGGTTCCTACCTTGGCAGTTACATGATTAGTTGACATTTAGTGACTGAATCTTGTAACAATCGTATTGGCTAGTGTGCACAGGCTAAGCAGTAAGCAGCAAACTGTAAACTATCTTAAGAATCATCTGTAGCTTTATGTACCTTCCTGTCATCCACTGATGGCTATTGCTAGGGAAGTTATGGGCAGAACATTATTGTGACATTTCACAGTTTTTCCAAGAACCTGAGTTCTATCTTTCAGTAAAAGTCATTATTTACAATGGGTACTTTCATTAAAGGCCTTCACAATGGATACTTTCGGTAAAGGCTTTCAAAATGGAGTCTAAGTCCAGAATGCCTGTACTTTGGCTAAGGCCTCTCACTAGGGGGGTGTGTGTGTGTGTGTGTGTGTGTGTGTGTGTGTGTGTGTTTGGCGTGAGAGAGTCAGACACAGCTGAGGTTTGCGGTAAAACATACTCCTTCCCTTCAGCATTGAGTTTTGGTATCTAGTGGTTTTCCCCCCTCCCCAATTTTGAGTTCTAAAGTCTTTTTAAATACTTTTATCTGTTGATCTTCTTGATATTCAGATTTCTAAGGTCTGCTTATGAACTTCAACATTTGCTTCATGAACGTGTTGCATTTCTTCTAACTTGTATAAAGCCTTTTGCTCTCTTTAAGTGCAGTTTGTGCTGTGTTAGTGGTTTTACTTAGCTCAGACTGTTGTGGCCCAGGCTGTGACTGTTAATTCTGAAATTAGTTTAGGCCAATATGAGATACTATCCTTTCAGTATATCTAGTAAAAGAAGTTCAGCATCTTTACTGGAATAATTTCCTGGCTGTAAATACAAACAAAAACATCCAGTGGTATAAATGTACATTCAGTTATTTTTAGTTAATTGTGCACCATTGTAATGAAAAAAAATCTTTTTACTAAAGTATTTGGAATGGGAAAAAATCAAATATTATAAAACATAAAAATTGATCAAATACCAAAACAAAAGGAAAGACACTTATCAGGAATGAAGTACAAATGTAAGTGTTTAGTGAATAAATGAAATGTTTGAGAGTCGTATCCACATAGGAAATACATAGAAAAATAAAGAGGAAAGTCATTGAGATCCCATCTTACACATAAGAATATCTATCACCACTCAGATAAATAAACTTCTGGAGAGGTTGAAATAAATCAGGAACTGTATTTGGTTTTGTGGCATTGTAAACGAGTGCAACCCATAGGGAAATCATAATGGAAGTTTACACAATACCAAAAAGACACTTATGTTGATGACCTTTACCGCAACTAGATACATATTGAAGTAATATAAATTAACATGAACATTCATACCCATGGCAGCAATATTCATACCAACCTAGCTGTGTAACCACCATACATGTACCAGAAAGAAGGAATAAAGAAAATGTGCTATTCGTAGGTTAAATATGTTCTGGTATATAAGAGAAGTGAATGTTTCTACTGTATCATTGGTAAATATTTATGGATATATACCTAATCCTAATTTCACTGGCATTTTTTTTGGCATTGTGTTTTTGCTTTAATGAGGGACCTCCCTATTTATTTTCAGAGCAGTTACAATAGGTTGAAGATATCGTATAATATGTGGATATTAGATCAAAAATTAAATATATCAATTCACACATACAGGACCATGATATATAGTTTATAAGTTGCAATTTTAAGAAGGCAACACTTGGGGGAAAAGACAATGTTAGAAGCTTAATAACAAATACACAGACAAGGAAAAATACAAAAGAAATGTGCAAATAATTAGTGCTAATAGTAACAAAATATTTTCCTCAAGTTTTAAAAATGAAACTATTAAAATAATACTTAATATCATCAAATAAATATGCCATGGAAGAAAATTTACCATAGACATATATTTGTACATAATTTGTTTTATTTGATAACAAATGTATTAGAAGAAAATGTAATTACATGTCTGAAGATGATAAATCTTTCAAGTGTCATTGACTGAATCCAGCAAAGGAAAGTAACAGATATAGAGAGTAAGTACAACCTGGGGTATGGATGAAGATACTCTGTAGAACTTTGTGAGGAGAATGTGCTCCGTTTTTCTCATCAAAATAGAATTAGGACAGCTACCTTTTGACTCAACACTTGTAATGTAGAGTAGTCGAGTTACTAATTTAGGTAGTAATTTATTACTTTTATTCCCTAATCTTATGATATAATTCCCAAATGATGTGAGTGATCCTAGATTTTCTGAGCCCTTCTTTCCCCCACCGTTTCTAATTCATCCCCCTGCCAATGATTCTTCTGCTACTCTCATTTCTCCTGGTTTCTGAACTCAACTCCTGTAAACTTTTGGTTCATGAGAAAGAGCTGGAGAAATATGAGGATGGCCTGGAGTCTGAGCTAACATCCACTCCAGCTTCGAGGATCTGGTGAAAAACTTCCACCTGGACCTTAGAATCAGATGTTAATTGACCTCTTTGGAATAGGAGAAACTCACTCCCTCGGGCAGAATCTGTCATTCCTTGACTTTCTCTGAAAAGATTTGGTACTAGGGCATAATTCAGAGAATGAGCTTTCCCAATGTCAGAAGGAACAGGTTCAAAACTAAAAGTGGTCTCAGTTCCCACAGGGCCAATCATAAGCCAAGAGATCATACTTTCACACTTTCTTCCTCATCAGGGACCTTCTGGTAGGAATAGACCATGAGCAAAGATTAAGATGGAGATTAAGTGAGACTGGGCCCAAGGAGGACACAAAAGAATTACCCTCTCTTTGACTACAATTAAGTTGTGTAGTGAAACATGACAACTTCCTTCATGTGAGTTATTTCACTGCCACTTTGCAGGAGGTCAGTTTCTCCAAAGGAGAAGTTATTAAATGTTGTGACAGTCAGTTTGCTCTCTAGGCTGTTGTTTCTATCACCCCTTCCCTTGCCAGGAATGCATTGCTTCTTTCAGGCACTCAACTACATGTCCTGACTCTTAGGCAGAAATACTATAGGCCATTCTCTTGCTAACCTCTTGCATTTGAGATTGAATAGTCCCAGGCTCTGCTCATGCCAAGAGGTAGATGCAAGAGGTGAGTATAAGCTCAGATATGTACTGAAGAACAATCAAATTGAAAAAAAAAATTAAATGAAATTAATAGTTGAGTGATTTAGGGTTTATAGCCACAAAATTTAAGTAATTATTAGTAACACATCTAGAATCATGGATTACGAAGAGAACAGTGAAGTTGGTTCAGGATACAATGGAAAAGACATACCATAGCTATAACAGAAGTTGAGAGTTTGAAGGAACTATTGGAACTATATCCATAGGTGCATTTACTACCTTAAGAGCAACCTTGGATAGGAGGCTTTTAGAATAATATCTAAAAGAGAGGGACTTGCTAGTCACTGGTGGCTCACACCTGTAATCCTAGCCACCCAGGAGGCTGAGATCTGAGTATTATGCTTCAAAGCAAGCCAAGGCAGAAAAACCCAAAAGTAGTGCTGTGGTGCAAGTGTCAGAGTACTAGCCTTGAGCTCAGGGACACTGCTTAGGACCTGAGTTCAAGCTTCAGCATCAGCAAAAGAACAACAACAAAATAATAATGATAAAAGAATAAAAGAAGGACTTAAAGATATGACATGGAATGATGATCATGTGTAACTGTTTAGGGAACATAAAAAAAGACAAAATTTGGAGTAAAATGGTGCTTATTCATTACTAAACAAGGATGCAAAGCAAATTCCAAATTCCTCTTCTCAAAAACTTCCAAACTTGGGCTGGGAAGGTGGCTCAGTGGTAGAGTTCTTGCCTTGCATGCATGAGGCCCTGGTTTCGAATCTTCAGCACCACATAAGCAGAAAAGCCAGAAATGTTGTTATGGCTCGTTTGGTAGAGCACTAGCCTTGAGCAGAAGTGGTGAAAGACAGAGTTCCGGGAGATGGCAGAGGAGAAGCTGGCATCTGAACAAGCTCTCACATAGAAAAAATTTTAGAGTTCCAGTGAACAGTCCTAAGCCAGAGAATCACACCAAGGGTGCCATCACTGGACAGAGAGTTAGGCAAGAGAGGGGAAGCCAAGGCAAGGAGACACATCTGAGTGCTTGCCAGCAGCTGCCACGGCTGCGGCAGGGTCGCGGTGGCGACCACAGGGCACCCAAACCTGAGCCACAGAGAGTCCGGGACGAAGAAGTCAGATGCAGCGGGCGAGTGGATTCTACTCAACACCAGCAAGAACCGACAAGGAGCGGACATCTTCATCCTGCAGTTTGCAGACCAGAGATGACCCAGGAACCAAGACTTGGCGTGAGTAGAAGCCTGACATCCTCACTCCTCAGGGAGCAGAGGAAGGAAGGCCACCCCTCTTCCCCCAGCACCGGTGATCTCCATCTTGGATACCGACAAAGCTCGGAGGAGCTGCTAGCTACAACTCAGGCCTTGGAATAAAACGAGTCATTTATCAGGTCACAAGAAGTTAATGGCGAAGTGACCTGCCATACTCAGCTCCATCCAGGGAAAAGTCACCCAGCTCAGGCACCAGCCATTGGAGTGGCTTTCCTCATTGTGTAACCAGAGCCAGAGGCTGCCCCTCCCTCTAGCAGCCTCCACAATCAATTGAAAAACAAACCCTGAGAATGGCTCCAGGCTGGGCTCTGTGAGTTTGTCACAAAATAGCCCCAGGGAAAAGCTACTGTTTGTTGAAAGGTCTCAATTCCACCCAAACCTAGCCTCATCACTGCATCCCCTTCTTTTGTGATTCTCAAAGCAGATCACCCTCCCATTAAACTAACCTGGGAGGGGGATCTCAAAATCTTGGGTAAAGCAGAGCATTTTTCTGCCTGTTCGAACAAACTGATTTAAGAAACCAATCAAGCCACCGGACCTCAAGCTGACCAGAGACTCCAACAAGAGGCTGGTTACAGACAAAAGGGAGATACAGGATTCTTCCCACCCCTCCCAAAAAAATCAAAAAAAATAAATCAAAGAACTTTTTTTTTTTGTTCTTCTTCTTCTTCTTCTTTTTTTTTTTTTTGGTACCTTATATATATAATTTTTTTTCTTTTCTAAAACTTTTATTAATCTTTAAATTTTACCTTTTTTCAAAATAAATTGTTTTCCAGTAACTTTTTTTTTCCTCTTATAATTTTTATTTTAGGAATACGTGAATGTGCGTTTTCCTTTCTTTTCTTGTCTGCTTTCTCTTTTTTTAATTTCTTTTTTAATTATCTTTTTGTTTTTTGTTTAGCTCTACTGAACTTCTGATTTTTTTTCTCCCTTTCTTATCCTTTTCACTTTTTCCTCTCTTTTGTTCTTCTTTACGTGACTTAACTCTTTTCCTGCACATCCTCAGATAAACCCGTAGTTAACTAGTAGAGCCTATCCCTCACTGTGTACACACTTAATCCACAAATTTATTACTCAATTCAAAACCTCTGAGACTTAAATTCCTTAATAGCAGTAGTACCTCTTTATACCTATATAATATTTTAAGCATTTTTTTAAGTTTTTCACATCTCCTCTATGTCCCTCCCCTTCTCTCAATATATTCACATTCCTTTCTAAATAGATTGTCTTTAATCTCCATAATAATATTAATTTTTATGTGTCTACTTTTTTCTGGTCTCTTTTCATTTCCCTTTCCCTTTCTTCTTTTTCTCTCTGTTTCTACTTGCATCTTACCCAACCTATTTCCTGCATTGAGATTAGCACATAGTTAATTCTCCCTGTGCCTCCCCACACCAATCTATTCCTATTTTTTACCCACGTCTCTCCCTAACCCTATTAATTTCTAGTTTGCCAAAATCTTCTCTGCGGTTTGAAGCACATTAACATATAGTTGTTTGATGTCGAATAGATGTATCTGTTGAACTAGATTGTATCTGTAGACTATTGACTGTACAAATGCAAACTTTGGTTGATGGTTGCCTTAAGATAGTGTTCTAGCACAAAACTGGTGCTATTTTCATCTCAAATGGGCAGAGTAAGCCGGAAAAACACAAGAAAAATGGCAAATCCGGGTATCTCAATTCCCAATCTTGATAATCAGGGGTCAGAACAAATAATGAATAATCCAGAGGAGAGTTCTCAAATAGCTCTACAAACACTGCTGGCAAACATGATAAATGAGAAGTTTGACAACTTACAAAGGACTCTGTATGAGCGTGATAGGGAGAGAGAGGAGGCATCCCAAAAATTTATACAGGAATATCATAAGCGTGAGGAAGCTACTCAAACACTGTTACAGGATTTGCGTGAGCAACTTGAGAATACTCAAAGAGAAAGGCAGGAATGGTGTGAGCAGGCTGAGAACACTCAAAGAGAACTACAGGAATCCCACGAACGGGAGGAAGCTAATCAAAGAGTAATACAGGAATTGAGAGACCAGGTAGAGGATACACAAAGATCACTAAAGGCATTCATGGAATCCATTAACAAAGAGCTGAAGGAAGTCAGGGAGACCACAAAGGGAATGCTCAATGGAACCCAACAGAAGGAATGGGAGTCCAAAGAAACCATAACCAATCAACTAAGTGATTTGAGAACAAACACTGAACACCAAATTAAGTTAGTAAAGAAATTCATGCAAGACCTAAAACAGAGCTTCAACAAAGAATTTGAAGCCATCAAAGCTGACCAATTAGAAGGAAAAGAGATAAAAAACAAAGTAGAGAGTCTTGACAGCAGGTTAGACCATGCAGAAGATCGAATCTCAGGGATTGAAGACAGCCTAGATATTATAGAGAAAGAACATACAACCATCCAAGACAAGTCCAAAAAATATGATAGATCTATCCAAGCCCTGGGAGACACCATCAGAAGGCCTAATCTAAGGATAATGGGTGTAGAGGAGCACCTAGAAACAGAAGTTAATGGTCTAGGAAATTTGTTTAACAGGATCCTAGCAGAGAACTTCTCAAACATGCAAAAAGATAGGCCTATTCAGATACAAGGAGGTTTAGAACCCCAAATAGACCAGACCAGAATAGGACATCCCACCGTCACATTATAATCCACACAGGATAAACTCAGACCAAGGAAAAGATCCTTAAAGCTGTCAAGGAGAAAAGACTATTCACCTATAAAAGTAAACCAATTAAAATCATCTCAGATTTCTCAGCAGAGACAATCAAAGCAAGAAGAGCCTAGAATGATGTATGCCATGCCCTAAAAACAAACAACTATCAACCAAGAATACTGTACCCAGCTAAACTCTCCTTCATAACTGAAGGCCAAATAAAAACCTTCCATAGCAAAGAAAAATTGAAACAATACATCTCCACCAAACCAGCCCTACAAAAGATTCTTAAAGATGTCCTACACATAGAAAACCAACAAGACCACAATAAAGGCCAAGAAACTGCACCCAAACTGCGAATCCAAGAACCATAGGAAGTGCCCGGTTTTTGCAGCCCCCAAGCAGGTGGATAACATGGCAGGAACTCCCAAATACCTCTCAGTCCTATCTCTTAAGGTTAATAGACTGAACTCTCCAATTAAGCGACATAGACTCTCTAGTTGGATTAAAAAACAAGACCCTTCTATCTGCTGCCTGCAGGAGTCACATCTTGCCAGTAAAAACAAACACATTTTCAATGTTAAAGGCTGGAACAAAATCTACCAAGCAAAGGGCCCCCAAAACAGGTGGGAGTTGCAATCCTAATATCAGATAAAATAGACTTCAAATTAAAATTCTTGAGAAGAGATAAAGAAGGTCACTACATACTAATTTAAGGATCTCTGCTTCAGGAGGATATTAAAATTCTAAATATCTATTCGCCAAAAATGGAGAACCCAAATTTATCAAAGAAACACTACTTTCCCTCAAATCCCGTATAGATTCAAAGACATTAATTGCTGGGGATTTTAACACACCACTCTCCCCACTAGATAGATCAACTCGGCAAAAACTCAACAGAGAAACCGCAGATCTAAACAGCTGCATAGATCAACTAGACTACCGAACATTTCACCCAGCATCATCAGAATACACGTTTTTCTCAGCAGCACATGGAACATTTTCTAAAATAGACCACATTTTAGGCCACAAAGCAAACTTGTCTAAATTCAGAAACATTGAAGTTATACCTTGCATTCTCTCTGACCACAAGGGAATAAAATTAGAATTCAACAGCAAAAGCTACCAAAGAAAGTCCGGTATCATATCGAGGCTGAATAACACACTGCTGAATCATGAGTGGGTCATGGAAGAGATTAGAAAGGAAATTCAAATGTTCATCCTATTCAACAAAAATGAACACACAAATTACCAGCTCCTCTGGGACACAGCAAAGGCAGTACTCAGAAGCAAGTTTATAGCTCTGAGCTCCTACATCAACAAATTGGAGAGATCCGAAATTAGCAATTTAATGACACATCTAAACCTCCTTGAAAAAGAGCAGCAAGATAAACCCCAATCCTGTAGATGGAAAGAAATAATCAAAATTAAATCAGAATTAAATGAATTAGAATCCAAAAAGCTATAGAAAGAATCAAGAAAACAAAAGTTGGTTCTTCGAAAAACTTAACAAAATTGACAGACCCTTAGCAAATCTTATCAGAAAAAGAAGAGAACACACCCAAATTAATAAACTCAGACATGAGAATGGAAACATCACCACGGAAACAACCAAGATTCAGAATATTATACGGGAATACTTCTCAAAACTTTATGCTAATAAGTTTGAGAACTTGACAGAAATGGACCTTTTCCTAGCAAATACTGATATGCCAAAACTAAACCAAGATGAGTTAAACTATCTTAACAGGCCCATATCAAGCATTGAAATAGAAACAGCAATAAGAGACCTCCCAGCTAAGAAAAGTCCAGGACCAGATGGTTTTACAGCGGAATTTTACAAGGCCTTCAAAGCAGAGCTCACACCAATACTCCTCCAACTCTTCAATGAAATTGAAAGAGAAAGTTCACTACCGGACACATTCTATGAAGCCATCATAACCCTCATCCCAAAACCAGGCAGGGACTCATCAAAGAAAGAGTACTATAGACCCATTTCTTTGATGAACATTGATGCAAAACTTCTCAACAAAATTTTGGCCAATCGACTTCAACAATTCATCCAAAAAAATCATACACCACGATCAAACAGGATTCATTGCAGGGATGCAAAGCTGGTTCAATATAGGCAAATCAATTAATATTATTCATCACATCAACAGGAGCAAGAATAAGAACCACATGGTTATCTCAATAGATGCAGAAAAAGCATTCCACAAGATCCAACAACACTATATGTTGAAGGTTTTGGAAAAATTAGGAATCCATGGAACATTCCTCAATACAATAAAGGCTGTATATGACAAACCTACAGCCAGCATTATACTCAATGGTGAAAAACCCAAGCCATTTCCTCTTAACTCAGGAACAAGACAAGGATGCCCACTCTCTCCACTTCTCTTCAATCTAGTATTAGAATACCTAGCTAGAGCAATAAAACAAGATGCAGACATAAAGGGGATCCAAATAGGGAGAGAAGAAATAAAACTCTCCCTCCTTGCAGATGACATGATCTTGTATTTAAAGAATCCCATAGACTCCACTCCCAAGTTACTCAAGCTGATTCAAAACTTTGGCAAAGTAGCAGGTTATAAAATTAACACCCCAAAATCAATGGCTTTTCTGTATGCCAACAATGAGAAAAGTGTGGCTGAAATAAGGAAAGCAATTCCATTTGTAATAGCCCCCCAAAAAAATAAAATACCTAGGAATTAACTTAACCAAAAAGTGAAGGACCTATGTGATGAAAACGTTAAAATCTTGAAAAAGGAAATCGACACAGAACTTAAAAAATGGCAAAACCTCCCATGCTCCTGGATTGGATAGATTAACAAAATTGGTTAACTACTTGTAGAAAACAAAAGCTACATCCTTATATATCACCCTGCACCAGAATCAACTCCAAATGGATCAAAGACCTTGAACTCAAAGCAGACACTCTGAAAACATTACAGGATGGAATAGGAAAAACCCTAGGTCTCCTTGGCTCAGGACGAAATTTTCTGAATAGATACCCGGAAACACAACAAATCAAAGAAAGGTTGGACAAATGGGATTGCATAAGGTTGCAGAGCTTCTGCAGGGCAAATGACATAGCTAGCAAGATCAATAGAAAGCCCACGGATTGGGAGAAGATCTTTACTAGCCATACAACGGACAAGCGTGTCATATATAAAATATACTTGGAACTAAAAGAGTTAAACCCCCCAACAACAAATCCTCAAAGAAACAACTGTCCAATAAATATGTGGGCGAAAGACTTAAAGAGAAACTTCTCTGAAGAAGAAAGAAACATGTCCAATAGACACATGAAGAAATGTTCAACATCCCTAGCCATATAAGAAATGCAAATCAAAACAACATTGAGCTATCACCTCACTCCAGTTAGAACGGCAAAAAACAAAAACTCTAACAACAGCAGATGCTGGAGGGGATGTGGACAGAAAGGAACCTTACTTCATTGTTGGTGGGAATGTAAACTTGTTCAACCACTTTGGAAAGCAGTATGGAGGTTCCTCAAATGACTTCACATAGAACTTCCCTATGACCCAGCAATCCCACTTTTGGGCATTTACCCAAATGTTTACAAACAAGACCACACTAAAGCTACCAGCACAACTATGTTTATTGCAGCATTATTTACCATAGCTAAGATATGGAACCAACCCAGATGCCCCTCAGTAGATGAATGGATCAAGAAAATGTGGTATATATACACAATGGAATTCTATGCCTCCATCAGAATGGATGACATTTCCCCATTTGTTAGGAAATGGAAAAACTTGGAAAAAGTTGTATTAAGTGAAGTAAGCCAGGCCCAAAGAAACATAGGTCCCATGGTTTCCCTTATTTGCAATATCTAGTATATGTATGAGTCAAGCAGAAAAGGTCAGATAATGTGATGTCAGGAAAATGAACCCTTAGATATGTATTTTAATGTTTTTTTCTTTCATGCATGTGTTTCTAACGCATTTATAAGATTATCTCTTTGTTGCTTTGTATGTCCCTCCCCCACAGTATAACCCCTGCTTTCACTATATTTGATGTCAGTATAACTTGTGGAGGAGATGGGGAAAAACCAGTTGCTTAAGGATACAGGTGGACCTGTTGCAACAATGAGAAGTAAAAGTTGTCATGTCCATAATGAGCTTTACAACATCGGTGCGGGGGGGGGGGGTGTGTGTGTGTGTGTGAAAGGGTGAGAAGGAGAAGGATTGGGATTGTGGAGGGAGGGGGAAGGCTGGGATGGGGTGTGAAGGGTAAACAAAGGAGGAGGCTGCAATGCTTGGTAAGAAATTTACGCATTATCCTGTCCATTTAATTGTAACCTCTCTGTACAGTATGTTCACAAATAAAATAAAATTAAATTAAAAAAAAAAGAAGTCGTGAAGGACATTGCCCAGGCCCAGAGTTCAGGCCCTTTGACTGGCCAAAATAAAAACAAACAAACAAACAAAAAAGCTTCCAAACATCTTTTCTTATAATTGAGGAGAGCCTCCTTTTATAGGAATTCTCCTTATGTAGCTCAAGGTCATCAGAACTTCAGTAGATTTTCCTGTTGAGATGTAATGCACCTAACTCTACTGAACCTAATCATGGCTAGGAAAGTATGGACATTGATACGTTTGCTGTATTTTTCCTTATGAATATATAATTCTGACAGCTATTATATATAATATAATATACAATATATTATATATTAAATATATTATAATATAATATATATTATGTATTAACAGACTTCCTAAATTTAGAGTTAGGAACAAGCAACATATTGAAAGAAAAATACTTGAATCTCTGAGTAATTTCTCTACCACAGGTCAATACCAGGTTTCATTCTTATTACCCAAAGAGCAACATCGGAAAGCGATGGCCAGATGCCCATGGATGTGGTTCTCTGCATTTTGGAAACTGTGATCAATATATATATATGTGTGTGTGTGTGTGTGTGTGTGTATATATTAAGTATTGTTTTATAATAGTGAATGTGTAAAACTATAGCAACAGATAAATAAGTGAACACCTATGTGCACACACACTCAATCACTTTCAAGTGTAAGAATTTCTATGCTACCTATCCACCTACACAGAGAGTACATGAGGTGCCCTTGAATTGTTCTGGAAGTTCTTTATCTGGCTAGTGTCCCTCCACATCCTTTGTTCTCTAAGTAGCCAGATGTTATGTATTCAACAATACTTGCTACAGACAAAAGTATACACCTTGGCACACAGAGGAACTTAGATTTCAGGAATGCCACAAATAAGTGGGAGGTACAGCAGTACATTTCAAAATTGAGTAGATAACATATTTATTAGAAATCTTATAAGAAAAAAACTTCACTGTAGAATAAAATACTTGAAGAAAACTACAGTTTAATTACACATAGCCAGTTGCTGAATAGAATATAAATAAAAATAAAAAAATAAATTACATACAATTTATTACCAAGTCTGTACAAGGAAAATAGGATATGACACATGGCCACATATGACTTCAAGTTACAAAATTCCAGGGCATTTCCCCGCTCTTGAGAACTAGGATTAATCCATATTTAAAAAAAAAAAAAAAGACGAACATTTTATTCCAAATTTCAAAACATACAAAGTAAATGCAATAAGCATGCATTTCATAGTCTAGTAACATCATATGGTATAAAGAATCTGATTAACTGATTCATAAAAATTGATACAATGCAGTTAAAACATCCAATATCTCAAGTGTCAACTTAGCAGATTACTTTCAATCTATGATGTCTATTTTGTACATTATCCAGCCTTATCCATCCCACAATGGCAGAAGAATCTTCCTGAGAAATTCCAGAGACCTGTCTACTGTGAGTGCTCAATGTAGACCTGTTCCCATTCTCTATTATTTGGGCATGTAATAGACTGAATATCTGATAACTTGCCAAAAGCAAAATTTGGGCATGGCATCCAATAATGAAATTTTGGTTCTCAGAAAAAAAAAAGGAAAATTGAAGACAGATTGAAAATCTATCAGATCCCTGAAAGATTTCTATCATTGTACTAAAACTGTACCCTTCTACTGACACTTGAACAAACTGCAGTAATTGTCACTCCAACCACATGTCCAAAAATTGGCTTTCCAAATATTGGCCTGTTTTCACTTTGGTAAATCAAGACACACTATTGTGGCCCCGTTTTACTTTAATTATCAGCTATGGTTGGCCCAAGGTTTAGTTGACCTTACCAATTTCTTAAATTTTAGGTCATCACACAATCACTTCATAGGCCATAAACATTAAAAATACCTATCCATATAAGTCTGCATTACATACTTATTACTGTTTTTCTTCATTTGTCATGTTTTACATATTTGTATCCCAGGGTTTAGGTCCATAATATTCCTTCTCATGGCTGTTACCACTGAGTATATGTAATAATTTATTTTTTCTCCAGCTCTGTTCTTTCTTTAATTCAAGTCCTTAATAGCATCCTGTCTACTGAAAACTCCTAGCTACTGATTTAAACAAACTATGAAGATCCCCAAATGAGCTTTGATCTTTATCTACAAACCAATCCTTCATTACTATTTGATTATCAAAATACCTCGGAGTCATTTCAGACTTACATATTTTTGCACACCTCATATTTAATCTATGACCAGGTTTCGAATACTTTAGGAACCATATATATATATATATGGTATATGTGTGCTAGTACTATGACTTAAATTTGGGGCCTAGATTCTTTTATTTTTCTTTTCTGCTCAGGCTGGCAGTTTTCCATTTGAACCACAGCTCCACTTTTACCTTTTTGGTTCTTAGTTGAAGATAAGTGACTCATGGTCTATTTACCTGTTCTAGCTTGAAACTATGATCCTCTGTTTTCAGCCATCTAAATAGCTGGATTTAAAGGCATGCTCTACTAAAACCACCCCTATTATATTTGAATTAAAAAAAAATCAAAGAATGAATATTTGTAGTATTTTCATATCAGTATGTTTTCATTTACCGTAAAACATATTGCCTTAAATGTTTTTCATTATTCCAGCTCACTTGCCAAGAAAGGAAAGCAAAATTTCACAACCAAAGAACTTCTGAATGTACCAATGTTCAAGCCTGCTAGCCACAATTTCTTTGCTGGGAAATAACAAAGGATGATATCATCTACAGGCTAAGCAGGAGAAAATGCCCTGCATTGAAGTTGCTGAAAGGTTGATGAGGATGAGAACAAGCAACTTTATCCAGAAAGTATCACAAAGTGTTTGCAGTGGTAAGCTGACTCTAGTGGATAAGTGTAGCCAATCTTAGAAGATGTTTATAGCGATGAAGATTGTACATGTGCTTTCTTGAAGATATATTTTTATAGCATAGTTTGTCTACCGTTGAAAATGAGAAAGTTAAGATAAGAATATTGTCATTCCGTCTATACTTCACAGTATAATATTAAAACCAGTTTTATACATATATTATTTATAGTAATTATAGAATATCACTAATTATGCATATATTATAAATGTATCATTTACATGTTATGTAATATATTATGAACACTTAATTTAAATTTTCTACTTGTCTGTCCAGGAATTAAATTAGCAATATCTTTGAAAATTGATAGTAAAGTAGGGTCCTTACAATTTTTATTGCAATATATAGTTTTACCCAATAAGTAGTTATTTATTCTGAATTGGTTTAGAAATGAAATATCATATCATAATATAATTTAACATTCAAAAATAATTACATAAGAACATGCCAAGGATGGAATTAAAAAAAAATAATATGACTCATGTCTGGAATCCCAGCTACTTAGGGGCTGAAATCTGAAGATAGCTATGTGAAGCCAGTCTGAGTGAAATGGCTCAGGGACAACACGCATACCATAGTTCAAGCCTCAGTATTGGCACACAAAAAATGTGACTAAAGCATACAAATATATTTATTTAAATAAAGTTGTCATTCTTTGTATCCTTCACAGTATAATACTAAAATCAGTTTTATATATATATTATTTATAGTTGTTATAGAATATCAGTAATTATACATATATTATAAATATATCATTTATATGTTATATAATATAGTACATTACATATATTATTCATGCATAATTTATACTGATAGCATTAATATCCATTAAATTTATATATGTTTTAGAATAGGAAATAGATTTTCTTTGGTACAACAAGAAAGTAATTACTCACAAAAATTATTCCTTTTGGATTATATATCCATAACAAACTATACCCTGTGTATTCAAGGTACTTAATAATAAAAAGCCTGTGCTCATCAGCACAGGTGTCTTTTACATGAATTTGTTCTCCTTAAGTAATCATTCCAGGAATGCTAAACAGTGGAAGCTGAATGATGTTCATTCAGGTATTGCTTTAGACGTTAAACTGATCTTTATTTGGTATAAAGATCACATACAATGTCATTACCCACACACTTTTCATTTTAAATATATATATATATATATATATATATATATATTCTGTAGCAATGTTATTGCCGTTATAACCATAATTAGGAAGATAATGTGGGCTCATCTGCTCCATAGGTCTTGAAAGATAATGAATGTGACACTTACAGAATATCCTCAGATATGTCTGGTGGAAACCTGGGTTTGAATTATGGGTCTACAACTGATCAGTATTAGGTACTTGGGAAATTTGTTTGGTCTTGTTGCCTACTTCTGTTTTTAATAAATTACTTAATTAATTTCCTAACTTGAAGAACTGTCAAGGGCACTAAAGTTACCCTAATGCAGGTGCAGTGTTTGGAATGGTGTCTGCACATAGTGTAGTAGGTCCCAGAGAAGTCAGCTTCTATCAACATGGTCAGAGCATCCTTCCTGAAGGCCTTAAGAAATATATAGCCAATTGATGTTAATATCTGTGAAAATTTGCCTTTACTAAAAAAAGTCAGTAATATTGGAGCTATTCTGTGGCTTTTACTCTGGAGTAGTTTTATCTAAATTTCATTCTTACTCTATTAGTGGTAGCAGTAGCATTCTTTAGTGCTACTCTTCATGTTTCTAATTCTGTGTTCCATTTGGAATACTATTGTAACTTAGTTTATAATCTTTGTTATCAGAATAAATAAACTACAAGTGCTGAAGTTTTCAATAAAGAGAAAATTTTAGGTATGCATTACATTTTATGTGCTTAATAATTTCCTAAAATTATTCATTTTAGGTTATATATCCCTAACAAATATTGTTTATGCTTTCTTATATGATTTATATAGATTTTTATATGATTTTAATGTGATTTCTTAGAGATCCATAAATAAAACAGTTCAGAAGAGGAAAAGAGTAGGTAAGAAGTCATAAATTTACTATTATGGTGTTTTTAGTGGCTAAGTATAAAGAACATGTAACAAAACAGTTGGAAGATTCATTTGCTCTTTTTGCTATGCTCTCACCCTTCTTGGAGAAAGGTTTTCACTATGAAGTGTCAAGTAGTCTGAACCTTTCAAGCCTTGTCTCAGTGACAGATGTGATGGGATTTGGGATATGTGCTCCCATGACAGGCTTTTAGGAAGTTCACAATAAAGCAATACCAGTACATATAAAGAAACTTTTGTGAGTGATGTGTATTCACTTCTTCAATTGTCAAAATTAAATTCATATGTCAAAATTACTTATATTAGATGCAGTTCAACTGGCATCACTAACACCTCCATAAATCAAATGCAAACTAAAAGTTCTACTTCAAAAACCAACATCTAAGGCAGTGTTGGAAATACAAGAATATACACAATAAGTCTAAAGGAGTAAGATCTTTAACTCTGGCAATGAGCAATGATAGCTGAATTTTTAACCAGGCTTGAAAAGTTTAGGTGTCCACTATGTGATTAGAGTTGCGGAGTTGACCTTGGTATCAACATTGGAGGTAAAATTCAAGGGCAGCTAAGGTTGCTGCAGTATTGTAGCTAGGTACAGTGTGACTGTCCCTGATAATGGTAAAACACAGAGTAGAAGCTAAGTCAGTAAAATGTATAGGAAAGATTCTCCACTGAGAATAATTGCAGGGAGTGATCATCACACTTGCGTTGAAAATGTACAGCTCATCATTTTAGATTAAGCTCTAGCATATTTCTGATCTGAAGACAATTATAACACACCAATGTGCCATGAGTGCTGAGCAGTGTAGGTATATAGTACTCTAATATATGTGAAATCCTTAGAAGTATGGAATGGCCTGACCCTCACACTTCATTCTGTGCTGTTGAGTTTCATGAAGAAATGTTCATAATTAGGCAATTCACACTCATCTAAGTCTGAATCAAGCAACTGAGATAAGACAGGGTCATCACTCCAGTGACGAAGTTTGTGACCTATAAAATAAATAACATTATTTCACAATGTATGTGAATCCTGAAAATTTATGCAATACCAAATAACAAATGTACAAAAGGGACAATTGTCCATCTCTTATATTATTAGAAGTAAAAATACTCCTGAATTATACTTTATTGCTAGAGGATCACAGGATGACTGCTGATGTATGGTATCTTTCTAGGTGCTCCCGTAAGTTTGTGATTCTTCTCTGAGGAAGTGTTTTTCCATAGTTTGTTTTGAAGTGTTCAGAATATCTGTACTGTCACTAACCTCAACCATGGAACAGCAAAGATGGTGGGATACCTGGCCAAAGAACTGAGAAATCACAAGAAGTGATAAGAAAGAAGACACCAAAGGATCCAAAGCCTCATTGCTAGATTCTGGATCCCAAAATCCTGCTTAACATGCTTTATATTCATTCTACTAGAGTGGTGGAAGGTGAGAGGCTACAGGTATGTCCACAAACTGAGGCATCAATCTAGCTTGTGGTTATAACTTTTTTTGGGGGGGTCCAGTCGTGGGGCCTGAACTCTGGGCCTGGGCACTGTCCCTCAGCTCTTCAGCTCAAGGCTAGCACTCTACCACTTGAGCCACAGCGCCACTTCTGGCTTTTTTCTTTTTTCTGCTTATGAGGTGCTGAAGAATCGAACCCAGGGCCTCAGGCATGCAAGGCAAGCGCTCTATCACTGAGCCACGTTCCCAGCCCCTACTTGTGATTATAACTTTAACATGTGTTATTGTTTGTATATATATTGATCATTGAATCCGTTATTGTTAGGGAGCAGAAGGGAGCAATAGTCATTACAACCATAGCACAGACATCCATCTTGTCTCCAAATTCTTAAACTTTTAGTGTCCAACAGATCTAACTTAAATACTCTTGAGGTAATAAATCATACCCCTGTCTTCCCTTGACTGTTTGACCTTTCCAGAGCACAGCTCTCAGCCTTTTGATTGCTGTTTGAGATGGCTTCTCAATCTATCCCTTTCCAGGCTCTAACAGCTTGACTCTAGAATCCCTCACAAGTACAGTTACAGATGTATTATTTTGAAAAGGATATTTTTTCTAGGGTAGACTCACTTTTAAAATTTTTATTTTATTTAAAGGTAATGTACAGAGTGGTTACAGTTACATGAGTAAGGTATATACTTGTTGAATAGTTACCCACTCTATTGTTGTCCTCCTATCTCTTTGACCACCCCACCTCCTCTGACCCCAAAGTTGTTCATTCATGGCCAATATAGAGTCTTGTGAATATCATTGTTACAATGGGTCATTCTTGGTACTTCTTTTATTATTATGTTATTTCCCTTTCCTTCTCAAAATCAGATAATGTATATACAAGATGGAAGGTACCAGAATCAAGACAGAAATTGCCAGGGATAAGCCAATGGCAAAAGACAAATAAAATAAAATAAGATATAGATACACTACTTTACCGACATCAAGGTTGACATCTGAAAAAAAGATTTGTTGATTCCATGTCTTGGAGTTCATTTCAATTAGCATCATTTTGTATGGTCAAATGTACCTAACCCTGGAGCCAGCAATCCCACTCCTGGGCATTTGTCTAAATGATCTTGAGCTAAAACACACTAAAACTACAAGCACAACTATGTTTTTTGCAGCATTACAACCATAGCTAAGATATGGAACCAATCCAGATGCCCCTTAATAGATGAATGTATCAAGAAAATGTGGGGCTGGGAAGGTGTCTCAGTGGTAGAGTGCTTGCCTTGCATGCATGATGCCCTGGGTTCGATTCCTCAGCAGCACATAAGGAAAAAGAAAAAAGCCAGAAGTTGTACTGTGGCTCAAGTGATAGAGCGTAGCCCTTGAGCTGAAGAGCTGAGGGACAGCACCCTGGCCCAAAGTTCACGCCCCACGACCGGACCCTCCACCCTCAAAAAAAAAAGAAAATGTGATATATATCCACAATGAAATTTCATGCTTCAATCAGAAAGAATGACACAGCCCCTTTCTTAAGAAAATGGAAAGTCTTGAAAAAAATCATATTATGTGAAGGAAGCCAGACTCTAAGAAACATAGGCTCTATGGTTTCCCTCATTTTTTATTAATTAAAATATGCTTAGGATAGTCCTGCATATAGGTTCACTTTTTAAGCACATAATATTCCTTTTTTTCTCTCCCTCTTCCTCTCTCATTTCGTGTGTGTGTGTGTGTGTGTGTGTGTGTGACTGACTGAGTCTGTAATATTTGAACCAAGCTTTCACTCTGTTTGCTTGAACAATTGAACATAAATGTTTCGTGGATTGCTACCCCAGCCATCTGTGAATCATGATCTTCCAATATCAGCCTCATGAGATGAGATACTGGCATCCACCTCTATTGCCAAGTGTCATTTGCTTTGTATTGTTTTTTTTTTGTTGTTGTTGTTTTTGTGCATCCAAAATCTGTAAGGAAAACTAATCTTTTATAATCAGGACTATTCACCTAAAATGTGTGTTGTTTACAGATTACTTTAATAATGTTTCCCTTTTGCATCCACATTATATGATTTGATTCTTTTGAACTCTATTCTTGCAGTCAAGTCATTTATATATAATTTAAATTGTCTTCGTTTTGTAGTATGTTAGGTGTTTCAAAATAGAATTTATCAAGGTTTAACTCTGCACTACTGAAGCAAGACCTTTATGATTATTCAGTGTCCTGTAAATCATAAGTTTATCACTTCTCATGGCATCATTTGAGCACAAGTAGTTTCCCATAATATCTGCACATATTTTAGACCACAATGCCATGCACTCTACTGCCAAATATGCTAGGGCATCCTTTGTAATTCTCCTTGGATTTTCACTGTTATTCTCTCTTCTCTCCAGTGCTAAGTCCAGTGATGGTCATGTTGATTTTCTCTGCTGTTTCATTCATCATTGCATCTTGGGAACTACTGGAATGCACTAATGTACTTCTTTCTATTCTCCTTGTGCTTTGACTTGTACCCCTCTCAACTCGAAGGGCCAGAAACTGGGGATATTTTCTTCAATCTTTATCTCAGACATCTATCTTTACTTTCTAGCAATACATTCATTGAATTCTTCCTGTAAGCTCTAATGCCTTGAAAATGATTACTGCATTTTCATGTCTTTGTTATTTGGCATTAGGGAAGAACATACATCAGTAACTGTAACAGGTAAAAGAAGCTTATGATCATGCCTCAATAGATGTTGTTCATTGGATAATGTTTACCTCAAGGTTTGCCTACCTGATTCCTCTTCATTGTTTTGTTTATTTTTCAATGTAGACTTTTCTTCTGGAAAATATTTATGGGCCTAGTGAAGATTCCTACTGTAATTAGTCATTAATTTTATTACAACATAATTTCATAGATCCTTCTGAGTTTCTTCAGGGTCTGTATAGTAGTGCTTCACATTCTTAGATATGTTTTAATATCGATGTATCCAATGATAAAGACACATTGCTTAAGTCACCATTTTGATGATGGAAAGGAAACCATGCTGCAATCTCACTATATGATAATTTTCTAGTTTTAAATTCTTTTACATTAAAATTGATTATGGAGAACAAACATTCTGCATACAAATTTATATTTTCCTAATTATTTTTAGTATACTTGCCAATATTATATAAAGTTAAAACATTACTACTTACTTAGTTTTAGGATTTCTAAAATGATCAGAGTAAAAGTTCTATTCATTCACAGTTTCAAGACAATAGAGTGTCCATTATGACCAAGTGAGTCATTTTAAAATTTTTATTTGTGGTCCTTAAAGGTTGTGCTTGGGAACCAAGTCCAGTGCTTCCTGTGTCTTAGTCTACTTTGTGCCTCTGAACCTGATGTGATTTTATTTTCACTGAACTGGAATAAAAAATTTCACTAGGAAGGAATTATTGCCTGGTTACTTTCTCCAATATCTCTCGCATACATAAAAGGAATATAATTCTACACTGACAGAAAATGGTGATCCTATTAAGAGTAACTGTTTATTTTTTGTAGCCTCACTCTTCACTCTCTTGCCCCTTTCCTATTCCCCCTTCCCATAGAAATTGACTGGATCCCCTGGAAACCCACTTCCAGTCAGCCTCTTCCTTAAAATCCCATCCTTAAATAACCTATCCCCTAGTAGTCTTGCTATAAACTTTCAAAGGCCTGATTGCAGCCAGACTCCTTCCTGAAAGCCCTCCTCTGCTATAGGGAAAGCTTTCTTCTACGCCCCTTCCTGGAATCCCTGCTCTGCACCACCAGAAACCAGGCCACATCCATATCTCCTCCTATGTCCCGAATTGCTGCACCAAGCACCCCGCCTACATCAGGCTCATCCCTCAAATCCTCACTTCATCCACCAGATACCCCACTACTAACTAATCTAGTCACTCATAGTCCCATTACTCCCATATCCTAGTACCTCCAAGCTCCTCCCTTCCCTACCCTACCCCCAACCAGAGTTCTCCCTCGAGCCCCTCCTGGTTTCATCAGAAACTCTGCCCATAAGTAGTCTACTTCTAAGTGGCCTAACCTCTCAAACTCGGCCTTGAAACTACCTCTTCCCACAAAGCCCATCATGCTACACCAAAAACCCTCCACCTCCCTATAACTGTTCTTAAAGCCCCCCCCTTGCTTGGCTAGAAGCTTCTCACACAGCCCATCTCCTACCTGGAAAACCAGCCCTGCTTCACCACAAACCTCTCCACCTTCCATATCTACTCTCTCAATGCCCTGTATTGCTCCCCAGATAATCCCGCCCCCTATTGCATCCTCCCTCACATCCACACCCAAATCCACCAGATACCCTCCCCATAATTATCCTACACCTTTGTAGACCTTCCACTCCTTCTCAAAGCCCTCCTCCAATTAGCCCCATGGCTCCAAGCCCTGACCTGCTCTAGAAAACCCTCACTAGAAAATGCCCACCACACTATCTCATCTCTCAACACCCACATTGCTCCACTGTAAACCAATGCAACAGTTGGCCTCCATCTGGAAGCCTCACCAAGCTCAACTGTTAATCCCTGTCCCACTGAAGTCCCTTTTTGAAGGTTGCCTTGCCCTACTGGAAACCCTGTCCAAAGTCCTTTTCCTGCCTTGCAACACTGAAATCCCCACCCAAACTTACTCCTCTTTTCAAAGTGGTGACTGGCTACACCAGAAAGCCCATCCTAACTAGTCTAGTCCACTGGATCCTATCCCTGCTCTCACAAAGCCCTGGTCCTGAAAAACTCCTCCATACATTATGACTACATCCTATTCGGCCAGAAACCCTACCTCCACCCTCACACACTTCCCAAAGGCCTGCCATTTTCCACCAGAATCCCCTCCCCTTACTAGCCTACTTCTTCCTAGCACCGCTCTGCCCTCTCAAACCAGACCCTGAAAAGCCTCTCCCTCATAGCTCCACATTCTGGCACCAGAAACCCCACCTTCTGTCAGCCTCTTGTCTCCATGCCCTTCCCTGCCTTATGGGAAACCCTACCCTACATATCCCTAAAGGGCTCACAGTACTCCACCAGAAACCCTCCTCTAAGTAACCTCCTCCCTTGTAGCCTTGTTCTTCCTTCTCAAAGCTTTGCCCCAAAGAGCCTCCTCCCCAATGACCCCACTTTCTTCCACAGAAAACCCATCCACCTGCCAGCCTCCATCCTAAAGTCGCACCTACTCCACAAGAGACCCTGCCGCTAACAATCTAGCCCTTCCTGTCCCCTCCCTGCTGTCTCAAATCCCTACACAGATGCTTTCACCCTCAAAGCCTTGCCCTACTCCACCACAGATGCTCTGCCAGTACCAACTCCTCCTTTGAACCAGACAGGGCTCTATCAGAAACACCACACCACCTCATCCATGAATGTCCCACCTAGTAACTTTTATAACAAATGTGATTTTATACTGGTCATAGAATTTATACTAATCAATATGATAAGAAAGCAGTATTGCAAAAAGACAACAAAATTTAGATAGCTATTAGCTGCCTTAGTCTCGCTTGGGGTTCTGTTACCAGGCAGACTCACATTGTGTGAAAAAGTGTGAAGATTATTCCTCTAATTGGAAAGCATTTTTTGAAGTACCAGTAAGGTTTCATGAGTGATCATTTTATTTCTAGAAAATTCGTGCACATTTGTGCCCATTAACATAAAAAATATTAGTTATTTTAAATCCTCTGGTTTTGTTGAGGAAAGAGTATTAGTGTGTAAAATGTTGAATTTCAACTCATCTCTTCAATGAATAATTTGGGATTTGCTTGCCTTACTATTCCATTGGTTCTGAGGTCTGTTCCTGTACCAATACCAAGTTGTTTTGATTATTATGGCTTTATAGTAGAGTTTGAAATTTGGTATTGCTATTCTTCCAGCACTGTTATTTCTGTTTATGATCATTTTTGCTATTCAGGGTTTTTTATTATTCCATATGGATTTTTGGATTGACTCTTCTATTTCCTTGAAGAATAATGCTGGAATATTGATAGGTATCGCATTGAATTTGTAGATATCCTTTGGCACTTTTGCCATTTTCACCATGCTGATCCTTTCAATCCAGGAGCATGGGAGTTTTTGCAACTTTCTAAGTTCTGTTTTGATTTCCTTTCTCAAGTTTTTAAACTTTTCATCATAGAGGTCCTTCACGTCTATGGTTAAGTTACTTCCTAGGTATTTTATTTTTTGTGGGGCTATTCTGAATGGAGTTGCTTTCCTAATTTCAGCTACACTTTTCTCATTTTTGGCATGTAGAGAAGCCATTGGTTTTTGCGGGTTAATTTTATACCCTACTACTTTGCCAAAGTTTGAATGAGCTTGGAGTCTATGGGATTCTTTAAATAGAAGATCCTGTCATCTGCAAAGTGGGAGAGTTTTAATTCTTCTTTCCCTACTCGGATCCCCTTTATGTTTGCATCTTGTCTTATTGCTGTAGATAGGCATTCCAATAGTAGATTGAAGAGAAGAGGAGAGAGTGGATATCCTTGTCTCCTTCCTGTGTTAAGAGGAAATGGCTTTAGTTTTTCACAATTAAGTATAATGCTGGCTGTAGGTTTGTCATATATAGCCTTTAGTGTATTGAGGAATGTCCCATGGATTACTAATTTTTCCAGAACCTTCATCATAAAGGAGTGTTGGATCTTGTCAAGTGCTTTTTCTGCATTTATTGAGATAACCATGTGGTTCTTATCCTTGCTCCTGTTGATGCGATGAATTATATTAATTCATTTGCATATATTGAACCAGCTTTGCATCCCTGAAATGAATCGAGTTTGACCTTTGGATGAATTGTTGAAGTCGATTGGCCAAAAATTTGTTGAGAAGTTTTGCATCAATGTTCAACAAAAAAAATGGGTCTACAGTTCTCTTTCTTTGATGAGTCCCTGCCTGGTTTTGGGATGAGGGTTATGATGCCTTCATAGAATGAGTTCGGTAGTGAACTTTCTCTTTTAATTTCATTGAAAAGTTGGAGGAGTATGGGTGTGACCTCTGCTTTGAAGGCCTTGTAGAATTCCACTGTAAAACCATCTGCTCCTGGGCTTTTCTTAGGTGGGAGGTCTCTTATTGCTGTTTCTATTTCAATTCTTTTTTTTTATTTTATTTTAATTTATTTGAGAACATACTGTACAGAGGGGTTACAATTACATGGGCAGGATAATGCATACATTTCTTAACAAGCATTGCATCCTCCTCCTTTGTTTACCCTTCACCTCCCTTCCCCCCCCTCCCCCCCACCCAATCATACCCCCCTCCCCCCCCCCCCCCGACAATTCTTGATATGGGCCTGTTAAAATGGTTTAACTCATCTTGGTTTAGTTTTGGCATTTCGATATTTGCTAGGAAAAGGTCCATTTCTGTCAAGTTCTCAAAATTATTAACATAAAGTTTTGAGAAGTATTCCCTTATAATGTTCTGCATCTAGGTTGTTTCTCTGGTGATGTTTCCATTCTCATCTCTGAGTTTATTTATTTGGGTGTGTTCTCTTGTTTTCTGATAAGGATTTGTTAAGGGTATGCCAATTTTGTTAATTTATTCGAAGAACCAACTCTTTGTTTTGTTGATACTTTCTATGTTTTTTTTTAAATTTTAATTCATTTAAGAATTTTTGTAGGGTTGGTTTGGTGGAGATATGTTTCAATTTTTCTTTGCTATGGAAGTTTTTTTATTTCACCTTTGTTATGAAGGAGAGTTTAGTAGGGTACAGAATTCTTGTTTGATAGGTGTTTGTCTTTAGGGCCTGCATACCTCATTCCAGGCTCTTGTGGTTTTGATTGTCACCATCTGAGGTGATTCTAATTGGTTTCGCTTTATAGGCTATTGATCTTTTCTTCTTGACAGCTTTAAGGATGTTTTCCTTGGTCTGAATTGATCCTGTGTGGATTATAATGTGATGGTGGGATGTGCTATTCTCGTCTGGTCTATTTGGAGTTCTAAAAGCTTCTTGTATTGAATAGGCTTATCTTTTTGCATGTTTGGGAAGTTCTCTGCTAGGATCTTGTGAAACAAATTTGCTAGATCATTAATTTCTGCCTTTATATCCATTATCCTCAGATTAGGCCTTCTGATGGTGTCTTCCAAGTGTTAAACAGATCTATCATATTTCTTGGATTGTTGTATGTTCTTTCTCTACAATATCTAGGCTGTGTTCAATCCCCGAAATTTGGTCTTCTGAATAGTCTAACCCTATTATCAAGACTTTCTACTTTGTTTTTCTTTTCCTTCGAGTTGTTCAGCTTTGATGGCTTCAAATTTTTTGTTGGAGCTTTGTTTTAGATCTTGTATGAACTTCTTTACTTCCTTAATTTGGTGTTCAGTGTTTTTTCACAAATCACTTAGTTGATTGGTTATGGTTTCTTTGAACTCCCATTCCTTCTGTTTGGTTCCATTCAGCGTTCCCTTTGTGGTCTCCCTGACTTCTTTCAGCTCTCAGTTTATGGATTCCATGAATGCCTTTAGTGATCTTTCTGTATTCTCATCCTGCTCTCTCAATTCCTGCATTACTCTTTGATTAGCCTCCTCATGTTCATGCAATTCTTGTAGTTCTCTTTGAGTATTCTCAGCCTACTCACGCCATTCTTGACTTTCTCTTTGAATGTTCTCAGCCTGCTCACACCATTACTTTATCAATCTTTGAGTAGCTTCCTCATGCTGATATTCCTGTATTGACCTTTGACCTCCTCTCTCCCTATCACGCTCATACAGAGTCCTTTGCAGGTTTTCAATCTTTTCATTTATCATGTTTACCAGTAGTGTTTGTTGAGCTTTTTTGGAACTCTCCAATGGATTATTCACTATCTGTTCTGTCCCGTGATTATTATGAGTGGGAGTTGAGATAACCGGACTTGCCATTTTTCTTGGTTTTTTTTTTCCAGCTTACTCTGCCCATTTAGGATGAAAGTAAAACCAGTTTTGTGCTAGCACACTATTTTAAGGCAAGAATCAACCAAAGCCTGTAGTTTAACAGTCAAAAGTCTGCAGATATGGGCTGGGAAGGTGGCTCAGTGGTAGAGCGCTTCCCTTGCATGCTCAAGGCCCTGGGCTCGATTCCTCAGCACCACATAAGCAAAAAGAAAAAAGCCGGAAGTGGCGCTGTGGCTCAAGTGGTAGAGCGCTAGCCTTGAGCTGAAGAGCTGAAGGACATTGCCCAGGCCCAGAGTTCAGGCCCCACGACCGGAACCAAAAAAATAAATAAATAAATAAAGTCTGCAGATACAATCTAGCTAAACAGCTATAGCTGTTCAACATCAATCAACTTTGTATTAATGGGCTACGAACAGCAAAGAAGAATTTGGCAAACAGAAATTATTAGGTTTAGGGAGAAATGTGGTTAAAAATAAGAATAGAGGGATGTGGAAAGTCCGAGGGAGAGTTTACTTAACTAAGTCCTAATCTCAAAGCGGGAAATAGGTTGGATAGAATGATAATAAAGAGAGAGAGAGGAAAAGAAGAAAGAGAAAGAAAAAAGACAAGAAAAAATAGAAAAACAAAAATTAAAAAGTGCAACATTTACAAATTATGCAAAATGAATATGTAATATTCAGAGAAGACTGTGGATAGGATAAGAGAAGGGGAGGGATAAAAAGGAGACATGTAAAACTCAAAAATAAAAATGCTTGAAATATTATATAGGTATAAAGAGGTAGTGCTTCTATTAAGGAATTTAAGTCTAAGAGGTTTTAAATTGAGTAATAAATTTCTGGATTAAATGTATACACAACAGGGAGTTAAAGTCTAATAATCTACTATGGGTTTATCTGAAGATGAGCAGAACAGCAATTAAGTCATGCAAAGAAGAATGAAAGAGAAGAAAAAGTGAAAAGAATGAGAAGGAAAGAAAAAAGGTTCAAAAGGTCAGTAGAGCTAAACAAAAACAAATTTTTATAAAGAAAAAAAAGTACACACACATATACCCCTAAAATAAATGTTATAGGAGGAAGAAAAAAAAGTTAATAGAAAACAAAATTTTTTAATGTTAAAAATTAAAATTTAAAAAAAATAGAATTTTTTTATAAAAGGTACAAAAAATGCTCTTTGATTTTTTTTTGGGGGGGAAGGGAATATCCTGTATCTCCCTTGTGTATGTAACTAGTCTCTTGTTGGAGTCTCTGGTATGCTTGTGGTGTTTGATTTTCCTGTGGCTTAGATGGTTTCTTAAGTCAGTTTGTTCGAGCAGGCAGAAAATTCTCTGCTTTACCCGGGATTTTGTGATCCCCTCCCAAGTTTGTTCAATGGGAGGGAGATCTGCTTTGAGTATCTCAAAAGAGGGAGATGGCTGTTTCCTCTAGTTTGAAGATGCTGTGTTGAGGCTAGGTTCTGGGTAGAGTTGAGTCCTTTCAGCAAACAGCAACTTTTCCCTGAGGAGTTAGCTCCTGAGATACTCACAGAGCCCAGCCTGGAGCCATTCTCAGGGTTTATGTTTACTGAATTTCAATTGGTTGTCAAGGATGCTGTAGGGAGGGGCAGCCTCTGGCTCTGTTTACCCAGTGAAGAAATCCACTCCTGGTCTGGTGGAGCTTGCTCAGCCAGGCTGGGTGACTTTTCCCTGGGTAGAGCTAAGACTGGCAGCTCAGGTTAGGTTTCTGTGACCTGCTAAATGACTCTTGTTTTCTTCCAAGGCCTGAGATGGAGCTAGCTGCTCATCCAGACCTTTGTCAGTATCAAATATGGAGATCTCTTATAGTGGGGATCTGGAAGGGTGGCCTTCCCTCCTCTGCTCCCTCAGAAGGGGTGAAGATGTCAGGCTTCTACTAACGCCGGAGTCATAGTTCCTGGGTCCTCTCTGTCTACAAATTTCAGAATGAAGATGTCTGCTCCTTGTCAGTTCTTGCTGGTGTTGTGTAAAATCTGCTTGCCCTCCACATTTTGCGCCTTTGTCCCGGACTCTCTGTGTTACCGTTATGGTGCCAACAGCCGCTGCTACTGAGGCTGCAGCCGCGGCTACTGGCAAATGGTCAGATTTGTCTCCTTGCCTGGATTTTCCCTCTCTGGCCTAACTCTCTGTCCTGTGATGGCACACTTGGTGTGATTCTCTGGCTTAGGACTGTTTCCTGGAACACTAAAACTGCTTTCTATGTGAGAGCTTGTTTAGCCAGCTTCTCCTCCTCCATCTTCTCAGAACTCCCACCCTATTTTTTGTACATGCCTTTCAACCATGTATGGCATGGGCAGCAGTTCAGTAAATAAACTACTTTACCAGACTGAATTCCGTGTGGTGTTCCATTCATTGGCTATCTTATGAAACTCACCTAATTAATATACTTAACACTTCAGAATTTCTAGTTATAAATCCATGGATATTTTTGTGACATATGTAAGATCAGTATCGACAAAACATATGTACTAACTCCTCGTTTAACAGTATAATTCTGCCTGGAATCTTCAATAGCAGCTTAATTAACCATAAATTCTATTTTGTAATAACTCATCGTTTAACAGTATAATTCTGCCTGGAATCTTTAATAGCAGCTTAATTAACCATAAAGTCTATTTTGTTTGCTTTCCTTTGTTTTGTTTTTTGCTTAAAGTAATAGAAGAGTGGGTGGGATAATCTGAAAGGATCTCTAGCTTCATATTTTCTCATTACCCTCTAAGGACCTCTATGATGAAAACTTTAAAAACCTGAAAAAGGAAATAAAAACAGAACTTAGAAAGTGGCAAAACTTCCCATTCTCCTGGATTAGAAGGATCAACATCATGAAAATGTCAATACTTCCCAAGGCTATCTACAAATTCAATGCGATAACTATCAATATTCCAAACTCATTCTTTAAGGGAATAGAAGAAGCAGTCCAAAAATTCATATGGAACAGTAAAAGACACCAAATAGCAAAAATGATCCTTAATAGAATGAACAGTGCTAGAGGAATATCAATACCAAATTTCAAACTCTACTACAAAGCCATAGTAATCAAAACAGCTTTGTTCTGGCACAAGAACAGACCTCAGTTCCAATGGAATAGAATTGATATCCCAGAAATGAACCTACGGACTTATAGCCATCTAATCTTCTATAATGGAGCTAGAAAAATAGAATGGAAGAAAGACAGCCTTTTCAATAAATGGTGCTGGCAAAATTGGTTATCTACTTGTAGAAGACTAAAGCTAGATCCCTGCACCAGAATCAACTCCAAATGGATCAAAGACCTCGGAGTCAAAGCAGACACTCAAATAGTAATTTTTAAAATAATGAACTGCCTAGTGCCTCTGGCTCACATATATAATCCTAGCTATAGTTAGGATTACAGGTATGAGAAACAAACACTAGGTGCGTGTTGTTCATGATGGTTTGTATTGGCATGTTTTAATATTGTTTGTTTCTTATACTACAATGCTCTTATTTTTATTTTCACTTAGGTGGGGGAGTGTTGAACCTTCTTTGGTTGAGATGGAGCCATGTGGAAGTTCTTGCCCAGTATGGCATGGAATTGAAATTCTCCTGCTCTAAGCTCCCAATGGACCTGGGATGACACTGGTCTTGAAGTGATGTCCTAAATAGCTAGCTTTACAGGCATATGTCTTCAAAACCTTGTTGTATTTCGTTTCACTTTGAAGTAGTGTTTGTACATACTTAGAAATACAATGATAACAGACTACATGTTTAATATATAAAATAGTCAATATAATTAGCAAGTTTATCTCCTAACACTTTGAAGCTAATATATTTTGGTAACTCCTGCCTCTGATAGTTATTTTTTGGAGTATACCATAAACATGAATGCATTGATAATGTGCACTTGAAGACTGGAAGTTGATAGAGATAGACAAGTTAAACTATGTGCAGTAAATATATATTTATGTATTGCTGTTCTGAAGAACATTATCATATAGTCACCATAATAATACCACCATATATTAACTATGACAATAATTTTCCTGCAGTGTAGAAGTTCCTATTTCATAATCTGCCATCTTTTCTCATTTTTACATTCTCCTTATGAGTATGAATGTTTTCTTGTTCCCTCTTATTAAGATGGAATTAAAAAATTTGTAGAATCTACTGAAATTATCTAATTTATTTGGTTTTGTGTTGTTAAATCATTACAACCAAGGTTTCATGAAAGTTATGCTAGCAGACTATACCACTAAATTTTATTCTAATTACATCTTATTATTGTATTTTGATATTGGGTTTTGCTGTTGTTGTTTTATGATATTGAGTGTTGTGAAGCTGGACTGAAACATGCAACCCCACTACCTCCAGTAACAATGTTTTATCACCAGGTTTTGGAGGCTCTCTCCTCTACAGTTCACTACAAAAACTTGCAGTGGAACTTTGGCACAATTGGTAGAGCACTACAGTGAAGGGAAAGATCCTTGGGATTGTCATATAGTCCTTGCTCAAATCCTAAAACACCTTTATGCACAGACACACGTTCACCAACATACACACACACACACACACACACACACACACACATACACACACATGTACACGCACAAAATGGCAGGCAATGTTGTCTCTTAAATTCTTATCCAGATATTGGACAACATCAGACTTATTTGTGAAGGGTTTTCCTTGATCATTTTGAAGGAGGAGGATAGTTCATGGGACACAAACGACAAGACTTTAGTGAGGAATGCTTTATAAATGACTAGCTTATAAAAAGAACAGGAGTACAGTTTTTATCTTTAAATATTACATTCCTTCAAATATAGTATTTTAAAATAGTAACCATTGAATTATGAGAAGACAATGCAGCACCTCTTCCCTTCTCCCCTTCCCCTCGTTCATAAAATATAATAAAAGTTTCCAAAATGCTCTTCTGTCTTACAAAATGTTTGACTAGATGTATAATGTTTGTTTTTCAATACTTTTTTGATTTTCCCACCTCTAGGTACTTAGCTTTTTTCCAGGTGACAGCACACAGAGCCTTTAAGAGCAAACAGAAGATTAGGAAACAAAAAACCTAACAATGTCCTAGGAAGTGGATGTCAAAAATACATGCAAGAAGCACATGGCAGGCTGAGAGGGCCCTGAGAGGCAAAATGATTTGTGAAGGATGAGAAGAATAATGACAAATAAGGCCTGGATCTGAGCTAGGAAGGGCTCTTTGAGGCTGAGACCATGACTTTATCTAGGCCTAGCTGAGGATGTTGGGATTTGACAATATCCACATGTGTATAGAGTGATGTGGGAAGGGAGATTTCAGCCTACAGTTTGTCTTTGGGATGGTCTTATGTGAGCAAGCAGCTTAGATGATTAGGCTCTGAGATATGACACTACCTCCCTCATAATAGAATAGAATATGGAACTTATGAAACTACCTCCCTCATAATGGAATAGAATATGGAACTCTGAGAGCCAAGCAACTGTAACTAAAAGTCAACTCAAGCCAGTTCACTTGGCCTGTGGCTCAGGAACAAGAAATATGCTCCTGTGTTGTTTTCAAAGTTCAAGAGATTCAGGTCTCAGGCATGAGTTGTTTGAGTGCCTCACTCGATGCTGCAGACATTGGATCAGTGCTAAACCATGAAACCAATGTCTCAGGCCTTGTTATAAGAAGAAACCAAGGGAAACACAAGGCAACTCCGGCAAGGTAAAACTATGAAGGAAACCTATTTAATCTCATCCTAGCCCACACTAGAACCTTCTTCTTGTGTGCTTTTATATGAGTAGACTGAGAAAATATTTACTGTGTAGTTTTCAATCCACTCTATTATAATTACTCAATTTAAGTGTACTCCCATTTCCATGTTTCAAAGATCCATTCTTTTTTTACCACCTCAATGTGACAATGAGTCAGCCCAAACCCTGAATATGCCTTATAATATATGGTGCCTGGACTCAGGTTTGCTGGAAATTCTAGTAATGGACCTGGTTCCTGCCTACCAGAAAGGTGATCTCTTCTATGTTGGAAACTTCCTCCACCACTATAGAAAGCGGGGACAATAGAGCAGTTGCTGGATATTCTGTTTAAAAAGTGAGTGTTCCTAAGCCGGGTGCCGGTGGCCCACACCTGTAATCCTAGCTACTCAGGATGCTGAGATCTGAGGATCAAGGTTCAAAGCCAGCCCGGACAGGAAAGTCCATGAGACTCATCTCCAATAAACCACTAGAAAACCGGAAGTGATGCTGTGGCTCAACTGGTAGAGTGCTCATATTGAGTTGAAGGCTGAGGGATAACATCCAAACCCATAGTTCAAGTCCCACGACTAAAAAAAAAAGTGAGATTTCCTCCTTCAAACCCAAGACTGATGAGACCCCCTCCAGAATATTGGAATAATTGGTACCTCTCTGAGACTGTTTCACTGGGGTCTTATCAAAGGAGCTTGGCTTGAGACAAAGAAGGGCAGTCTTCGACTAATTCCTTAGGACTGGGCTGCCAGAACATTTCATTTGCCTCATAAGTTAGTGGAGCCTTAATGATTTTCTTGCTGAAAGAATAGGATTAAAGGAATGAGCCAGTTTCATCCAACGTCCACCCTCACCTAGGAAATCACTATCTTGGAGGCCTTTGAAGGAATATAGACAGAAGAAAGGATGAAACTTGAACTTGAATTTGGGGCCTGAGTTCTGTAACATTCGTAGCACTCTACCAATTGAGCCCCAAGTCCAGTTCTGGCCTTTGGCTGGTTAAATGAAGATAAGTGTCTTTAGATTTTACAAACTAGACTGGGTTCAAACTGAGTTCAATCTGATCCTCAGATCTCACCCTCCTGATTACTAGGGTTAGAGGCATGAACCATTCTGCAGTTATTTGGAAAGATGTATACTCACAGATAAGCATACTCACAGTATTTCCATGAAATTCTATAGACATATCTTCACTTTTTGTCTGTCATGTTTACATTACCATTTGTGACTTAGACAGTCCCATGTGTGTCCTGTTCAGAACAGGAGAAACAAAGAGTTAACTTCCTTCTCCCATTGGTACAGATCCTTCTACCGTAACTAGAAGGAAGATGAACAAGTGAAAAAATAAGTGGACATTGGCACAAAGAGAAATTTTGTCCTTTGAAACTTGGTATCTTTGAGGTTTCTAAATCAAAGTCAATTTTCTTCTTTGCACACCAGTTGTTATTTTCATCAGAGGGTTGAGGTTTGGCACAACAGCGGATAGCAGATTACACAGTTGTGGATGTGGTTGTGGTTTTGGACTTTCATGGATGCCAGAGAGGGCTGTATATAACAAGTCAGATCCATTGGGGAAACAACTTTCTCTTCCTATCACAGGGAGAAATTTTTAAGATTATATTTGAGAAATTTCTAGAAGTGGGTTGTTAGGGGCATCCTGCTTGCAGGAGTCTCTTCCCACTTCCCAACATGCAAGTCCTGCCAGAAAGAGGCTATAGTACAAGGTTCAGGATGGAGAGGGTGGGCTCTCATTATCCTTGTCACTAATCTTCCCACAGCATTGTTTGTTCTATCTTCCCTATGTGGATGGACTTCTACCCTGATGATTTCTATGTGCCTAAGAACCATGACACCCTGAAAGAACTTACACAGAATGTCAAGATCAACATGGTCTCTTCAGACTTGCTCTTCTGCTTACATATTCTTCTGGACCAGCTGGAGGAACCCATGACCTGTGAGACCAAGAAAAAGAGGAAGAACTTGTTTAGATGCCTCAGGGCTCGTGAGGAAGGATGGAAGCTGGGTCTCTAGGGATGGGCCCAATTGGTCATGAGACCTTAGTACTCCTCAGTTTGGCAAAATGTCCTTTTATGGATATTCTATGCCAGGTATAATCTGTTCTCCTTTTGAAAGAACTTGGAAGTAGCCACTCATTAGAAACACCCTACATTCTAATCAGTGTTCAGTACAACCTCAAATTCTACAGCTTCTCCTATTAGATCCTCAGAAGTTTAATGACACCTTAACTTCTAGGGTCTACTCTAAGATTTCTGTACCTATTTCCATTCTCAGGTTTGCATCACCGTAAAGCAGCTCCTGCAGAACTCCAGATAAAGAACCCATCAGTGATGTCGTCTATGGTGACTGACTGAGATTGGAAGATCTCCAGAAAGCATGTGAACATAGAGGTTTTTTTTTTTTTCAATTTGTAGAAAGGCCCAAGTAGGTTTTCAGTCCTGTGGACATCCTACTGGTTCTGAACCCCACATGTGATGCAGGCGTACCTGCACATAACACCAAGGACGAAGACAATACAGAATGTCTTCCATTGATGTTCACAATCCAACTAGATCGCCACCAAGCCAGTCAAAAAAAACACGTCTTGCTGTGCTGGGTAAATGTGTGCTAATGGAAAATGACCCCAGTCTATGTTCAGGAAAACCAATGAGTGAGGTCCAAAATCTAGATTCAGTTGAGGAAAGGGAATCTTTCCTCACAATACCCAGACCAATCTGACCTCTTGCAGGGGATTCAATTTCCAATTAAGAAATTAGAATCTGTCCCTACCTGGACTCAGGAAGAAAATCCTGTCTTTAATGAGGAAGTAGACCTCTTTGAGGACTCTGAGGGAGAATTTCTGATTCCTTCTCCTTTTCCTGAGAAAATCCTTATTTTTCTTTATGTCCTGATGTAAAAGGTTCACCCTATTTATTTTTTAACTTTATTAAAATAATATTTTTGACATATTCTAAAATTCATGAATTCTAAATATATTTCTTTTTAATCCTACAATCTGAAACATTGTGCATATGTATTCTGGGGGGGAACACAGAGAGACAGGGGGCTGTATTAGAGAGCCTACTGGATATAATGGGAAATGTTAAATGCACAGGTAGTGGCAAGGAAGCCAAGCCATGCCTGCATGGGGTCATAAGGTGGCTACTAAAGGTCTAGTACATAGAAGATCAGATGTCCTAGAAGGCTATCCTGTCAAATGGGGCAAATGCCACAATATTTATAGTGGTATGTGGGCTCTCTGCCAACAGTGAGTTCGAATTTGAATACAACTTCATTGTGCTTTGGACAAATATGGAAGAAAAATTTGGCTCCAATATTATAAAAAGTCTACTTGGGGCTGAAAATATTTGACAAAATATATAGAAAATATGTATACTGGAAAGCAAAAGCCATAATAGGAAAAAGAAGGTTTACATAGATGAACAAATACAAAATCAGGAAGAAAAAATACTCCACATTTAAATCAGTTATATGTAAATAAATGTTATATTCTTGATGTTATATATAGTATATTACATAATATATAAGACTGAATATGATTTTTCCAACTACAATGGCATTTAAATTTTAGACTTGAGTTTTTTGCACAAAATATTAATGTAAATATTATTGGGGAAAGTAGTGATATAATTTGATTATAATTATAAGAATATATTTGTGTGTTTCTAGATATAACACTGATTATAAATAGATGAATAAACATATACATATATTTGTATATATCTGTCTATGATGTGAATAAAATGAAAGTGAATGTAATGAAACTGACTATAGTATGTATAAAAAAGTTGAGTCCATGAGACTCAGTCCTGTAATCCTAGTGATGTGGGAAGCTGGGTTCTGAGATTTAGTATCTCTTACAACCAAGTCGTAGATTTTCAGAGGAGGTCTGGTCCAGTGTAGCAAATAAACACATAGGCAGTGGGATCACACCCCCTGACCCCAGAGGAAAGTCAGTAGAAATCAGGACAAGCCTCTTATCTTATGACAGTCTACTCAGTTCCTGTACCAACATGGCAATTTGTAGAACCTCAGATGGAAAGTTGGCATTCCCTTCAAAAGGTTCCAAACTGTAGTCTCTGAGCATACTGAATTAAACTTTATTTCCCTTCCCAAGATGCAAACACATAGAAATATGGCAAGGGCTCAAGAGAGATGGTCAAAGACTTACAAATACATAAAATTATCTACTCTGTTTCAGTAATTCATTGACAAATCATCAAAGGCATGTCTTGACTTTTTTTAAAGGAAATGGAAACATACTCTGAGTTGATCAGGAACTGGGTGATAATTTGGTTGTTGAATTGTTGAATGCACTCCTGGGCAAAGGAGACACATATCTTGGGGAAATTGTTTGGGGGTTGGTGTCCTCACACAGCTTCACAATACAATGGCCAAAACTTCTATGATGTCATAGCCATCTTTGCCATAGCAGCAAATAGGTCTCAGGCACTGATTTTGCCCTAAAGTGGGCTCAACAACAGCAAAAGGCACAAAGAATGAGAGGGAATGAATACTAGCCACTAAACTTCAGCTTGAACAGCTGTCCTGACCAGAATATAGGATAAATTGAGCTGGGGAAGGCTGATCTCCATGTAAGGCCCCTGAGCACTAAGGACTAGGCACTATTACAGGTGTTGGAGAAACAGAATGTGGCTCTCTCCTCAGCAATTTCATGAGGTAAAGAAAACCAGAAATCATAATGATAATTTCTATATATCAGAGACATGAAATTGGTGATTTTGTGGCAACAACTTCATATTGGGGATGTTGATATGAGAGCCAACATCCAGGCAATTATCTAGGAGCAGGTACTCCAGACAGTAAGGACAGCAAATACATCGCCCATTGATGGGAATGGAGCTGATTTGCTTCAGAAAAGGAAAACAGCACTGACATGCTTGCTTGTGAAGAAAGAATGGAAAGGTACAAAGAAGAAAAAGATCCAAAATGAAGATAGGTATAAATTAGATAGATATTGGATGCTGCCGATTACAAGAAGAAAAGTTCTGATTTTAGTTTAAATCTAACAACCCACTCTAACCAAAGTGCAATAATAGTAGTTAGACACATCTGATTCAGTAAAGAATACTTTTAAAATGTGATTCTAGCTGGGCTCTGGTGGCTCACAACTGGAATCCTAGTTACTCAGTTGGCTGATAGCTGAGGATCAGGTTTGAAGCAAGTCCAAGGAGGAAATTTGGTAAGACTGATTTCCAATTAACTACAAGAAATATGGACATGAAGCTGTGGTTCAACTGGTAGAGCACTAGCCTTTAGGAAAAAACGAAAGGACAGCACCCAGGCCCTAGGTCAAATCCCAGGACTTCCAAAACAAAGAAGCCAACAAATAAAATTTGGTGCTGTCATTCATCACTTAGCATTCTAATTCAATATATTTGGTGTGAGCCTTGGAAATTGTATCCTTAGCAAATGTTCGCTGCATTACCAGCTTTCAAAGCCCTGGCATCACCACTGTCTCCTCCTAGTTAGCATAGCATTCTACCACTGGAAATTTGAAGATATATTTTATTAATCAGAATTCTGATCATCTTTCCACATACATCAAATGAGTAATAGCCACATTCTACTATTCTGAATATTTTCAATCCTCCTTTGAGTTAATAAGCATTAAGGCTTAAAAATTCTACAGTGGTTATCAAGTTAATTCAATAGTCATTCTTCCACCCAATCTTGTAACATATCTTTATAAAAGGCGAGACTATATGAAAGTGTGCACATTATACCTTCTTACTATAATACTCTCAAGAAGTAGGGTTTTACAGAAACGTCCTGATTGCTTTGCCAAATGAAAGTATAAGAGATTTAAATAAGCTACCTAACATCTAAGAAGGAAAATGCTATTGGCTTTACAACAAATTCATTTGACTGAGGAAATGGGTTTCAGAAATGCTAGAGGCAAAGAGTATTATTCAAATCACAAGCAGCCTGTCTAGATCAACCTTCCAGGAAAAAAACAATGAATGAAAAACAATTAATGCTTCTAAAACAAGCCAGTTGATGGTGGTTCATGCTTGTTATCCTAGCTACTTTGAAGTTTAAGAAGAAAGGATCTCAATTCAACACCTGGCCAGGAAGAAAACCTTCCTCTCTGCCACCAGCAGACAGGAAGCATCAGCTCTGTGCCTGAAGCCCAGCTGGATGGCCTCTGTCCACAGACATCCAGACACACAAGTCCACCCCCATCTTAAATATTATCAAAACATTCAAATAATATCTCCTGTTTGGGAGATAACATTTAAAAGATATATCAAAAACATTTCATGAGTTCCAGTTAAAATGTCAGAGTTAAAGTGGAAATATGTACTTACTCACTCACTTAAAGGAAAGTTATTGACAAGAATGATGTTAATGGGGCTAGAGGCCCATTTGGTAACTTATCCACTCCACCATGTTTCCTCACAACCTGTCAGTCAGCCTGAACAGTGAAATTTTCGAGTGCAAGGAATGTGTTTGAGCATGTAGCTCGTGAAAGTAATAATGAAAAGCTAAACACTGGAAGCTCAGGCCTGTAAAACTAGCTACTCAGGACCCTGAGATATGACAAACAGTTCAAAGACAACTGAGCAAAAAAGACTTCTATCTCCAATTAAACAGTAAATGAAGAAAGCTGAGCTGTGCTTCAAATGGTAGAGAACTAGAATCACATGAAATGCTAAGGGACAGTGTCTAGGTCCTAAATTCAAGAGATAGTACTGGCTCTCATACACAAAACACTCATGACAACACCACAGTATATGCATATGTTAGCAAGGGATGTAGATGAATGGAATGATGACATCATTTACCTCACTTTTAGTCTCAAGCTTTCTGTACAGTATAGCTCAGTCTGTGAAAAGCCCTAGGTTAAATCTTTCCTCAAAATCAGCAGATACATCCTCATTTCCCTCAGCACATTTACACATACACATAAAGGTCTATATTTTTCTAACTAATTTTGAAATACATAACCAATACACACATGCTTCAGAATTGTGTGCTATTTTTTAGGTTTCATAGGGAGCAAAATATATCCAGGTTCTGGCTCATTCTTGTAATCTTAGATGCTCAGGAGGGTAGGATCTGAGGATCACAGTTTGATGCCAACACAAGCTAATAAATCCTTAAGATTCTTTTTTTTTTTTTTGTCGGTAGTGGGGCTTGAACTCTGGGCCTGGGCGCTGTCCCTCAGCTCTTCAGCTCAAGGCGAGTGCTCTACCACTTGTGCTACAGCGCCACTTCCGGTTTTTTGGTGGTTTATTGGAGATAGGAGTCTCACAGTCTTTCCTGCCCGGGCTGGCTTTGAATGGCGATCCTCAGATCTCAGCCTCCTGAGTAGCTAGGATTACAGGCGTGAGCCACCAGCACCCGGCATACTCAAGATTCTTATATTCAATTAAGTAGCAAAAATCCAGAAGTGCAGATGTGGTTCGAGTGACACAGTGACAGCATTGAGTAAAATAACCTAAGCAAGAGCTCTAGACCCTCAGTTCAAGCCTGAGTACTGGCCCACTAGCCCTCCAAAATTTAAAAAAAAACCCAAAACACCAAATCAAATATATGTCAAAATATTTTGTAACTTTTGTAGCAAAATCCAATGACACAACATAGTTTCTGGTTTGTTGAAGATTTGGTGGGGGAAAACCCAAATTCAACATGTGTTTAAGTGATGTAACAAACAAGCAACCAAATAAAATTTCCCAGTAAAGAATCTTCCTTAGTATTCACTGGGACCACTGACAAAGGGATTTTTTCCTATGTTTTTGAAAATCAGTGTTGTTTTTTTTTTTTTTCAGTAAGGGAAATAGTATAAACCTTTACTATAAGTTTAAGAGTCATTGGAAGCGCCAGGTGAAGTGAATGTACAACAAAAAGCATACAATATTATAATTTTCTATGCCTCTGTTGAGACACTACAAACCTGTAATAGTGTGGCCTCTCAGAAAGAGAAGGGTGATGCTCAGCATCACTGGTCATAAAAGAAATGCAAATCAAAACCAAAACCACATTTTGATGCCTCTTACCCCAGTTAGAATGGCCATTATCAAGAGAGCAAATAATAACAGATGTGAGGGTGGATGTGGCTAAATGGAAACACACTAAACTGATGGTAGGAATGTAAGCTGGTTCAACCACTCTGGAAGGCAGAATGGAAGTTCCTCCAAAGACTAAACATAGAACTCCCCTAAGATCTGAAGTAGGTCCTGAGAGGAGACTTGAGCTGGTACAGTTTCTTTCATGGCTTCGCCTATGTTTTAGGGATTTTAGAAGAAGAAAAACTTTTAATCAAGGTTTACTAGAACTTGGTTCCAACCAGCCCAGTTCCTGGAATGGACAGAATTGCCCTATGTCCCCTCCCCTTAAAACTTAAGTCACCTTGATTGTTCTGTTACAGACTGACCAATAAAACAGATAGATTGTAAACTGGCTCCTACTGGCAACATCTCGAGCTTACCGAGCTTACCGTAAACTGCACATTTTTCAAGTGCTTATGGTAAACTCCACTAAACTCCTCCTTTGTGTATTCTTACTGTAAACTCTGCTTTTTGCGCGTACTTCACCTTACCCAATGAATTAGTGAGTCATTTAAGCCAAAAGTTATAGGCGCGTTTAAACAGCCGTTATGTGACAAACTAACCTCATTGGCCACCTCCATGTGGTCTAGTATAACTGTGCAATCTTTTGTATGTGTGTCAATCTCATTGGTTACCTGCATGACCAGGTTTGGCCTCCTGAATTTTGCCTTTAAAAACCAAAGTACATGGGCCCCTAGGGGTCACAGTATCAGCTCCCAAGCCTGTGCTGCGGCCCTGACCAGTCAGTGTAGGCGCCTTATTAATAAAGTCGCTTCTTTGTTAACAACTTTGTTGCAGTGGGCTCTGTCACTCTGGACGAATAGGTGGTCTGGCCTGCCTGAGTAGGGATCTTCCTACTACAGATCCAACAATCCTACTCCTCAGCATTTATCCAAATGATCTCAAACTAAGGCACAATAAGCTACCAGCACAACTATGTTCATTTCATCATTGTTTACCATAGCTAAGATAGAGATCCAACACAATTGACTCAATAGATGAATGAATCAAGAAAATGTGGTATATTTACACAATGGAATTTTATGCTTCTATCAGAAAGAATGAGAGAGTCCTTTTTGTAAGAAAATGGAAAGACTTGGAAAAAAATCATATTAAGTGAAGCAAGCCAGGCCAAAAGCAACATGAGCTCTATGATTTCCCTCATTTGCAATGATTAGCACTGGCCTGTTACTCCTGAAAGGGGATCATAATAGCTCAGGAGTCATGAACATATATATGACCATACAAAATGATGCTCATTGAAATGAACACCAAGACATAGAAACAGCAGGTCTTCTTTTGTTTAATTGTCAAGCTTGATGTAGCCAATGTACCGCAGCTAGTTCTTTCTTCTTACTTTATGTCATTTTTCTTTTCCTATGTTTTATCCATGGCAATTCCTGTCTTTGATTCTGGTACCCTGCATCCAGTATGTGCATTTATTTGATTGGGGAAAGGGAAGGGAAATACCAAATTGCTGAAAGAAATACAAAAGGTGAACCATTGCAACAATGATACTCACAGGACACTATGGTGGAAATTAACTTTACAATGTAATGGTGGGAGAGGGGCAGTGGGTGGAAGGGACAAAGGGAGAAAAAAACTGAAGTGGGTAACAATGTTCAATGAGAAATGTAACTAACTCATGTAAATGTAACCCCTCTGTACAGCATCTCTATTATAAAATATATTTTTAGATATATAAAAATTAAAAAAGTGTTTTTCCCATAAAATCTCAATCTGATACCAATGGAACTACTGAGTTCATGTCAAAGAGTGTTTGGGGACTTTTAAGAAGCTAGTACTAAGTACATATAACCACAATTAAGTGATAATAAGAAAAGTAGCTCTTTTTATTGTATTATATGAGTAAAGGAAAATTTCATTTCTGTTTCCTTATAATTTATGTTTGTGATCTGTGTTGTTCCCAAGTCAGACTAATGTCTTGTTCTTCGCTTTCTTTGGTATGTATAGCTTGGACATGTAATGTGAGGTATAAGAAGTATTCGTTGTTCAATTTGGAGGCCTAGCATAGAAGCACTCCTCCCTGGCGAAGAAGTTAGACTGGAGGACCCCTAACACTCACTGTGGTTTCTCTCCCACAGCTCACTGAGGAATATAGAAGTTTGAGACTGTGACTGCTAATTAAGTGGCTCTTATGATTAAGAATTATTGGTAGAATTTGAAAACATATTTTGGTAATAAATAGACTAGAAAAAAAAGTTATTTGCTATTTTTTTTATCACTGTATTTCTTTTTGTCTAAGTATAAAAGCCAGCCTTAAACTAATGGCCTAGAATAAGCAAAATGACTTATAGAGCTCAGATCATTTCTTTCCACAGAAGATGACAGCAGCAGAAGAAATACAGGTCCACAACTGGCACAAGGAAGAGAGAGTGATGTCTCCTTAACTCTTAGGATCGAATGCTCAATGAGGAGCATTCAGGACTGATGACAGTTTAAGGACCTAACATTCCCTGTGTTGTTCCATCGTAGGAAGCAGTCACCAGTCTCCCATCATACTGTAGCTGCCACACCTGACTGGTGACCTTGGCTGTGTACTGAGAACTCCCAGCAGGGCTTTGTCATGGCCACTGGAGAGTCAGGATTGCACTCGAAGAGGACATAGAGGAAGGTGGTAACATGGCCTGAGTCAGGGTTTTGTCAGATATATATGATTTGTAACAGGCACTACTGTCTTCTGGCTAAGAATGTGGGGTCCTGCAGACGAATTTATCACAAGTGTTAGCTTCCACCATTTCCTTATGAAAGCCAAAAGAAGGTCATTAATGCCCAGAGGGCATTATTTTCATCAATATTTAGTAGGTAAAAAGCTATATAAAATCAAGTTCATCATGAGGAAAAAAACGCAGATGAAAACCAAATTGCAGGAGCATTTACAAAAAAATGTTTTTCTGTACAAATCAAATGTGACAAAATATTTAAAGTTATTGAAGCTTGGAAAGTTAATTTGATTTCATTTTTACTATGATAGCAATTGTCTTTTATATTTCAACTACTTAACGAAAAGAAGGTAGGCCAAGCACCACCAGTGGCTCACACCTGTAAGTCTAGCTATTTAGAAATCTGAGATCTGAGGAAAGTGAATTGAAGATAGACTAGGTAGGAAAAACCTGTGATACTTGATCTCCAATTAACCATTCAAAATCAAGATGGAAGTTTGGTTCAAGTTGTATTCTTTTACCCTTGAGTAAGAAAGCTAAAGGTCAGCTCCCTGAGTTCAAGCCCCAGTATTCACACACACACACACACACACACACACACACACACACACACTCACAGACCCTATCTCAAAAATAACCAGTGACCAGGAATCAGACACAAGATCGTATTTTTCTTACACTTTTCATTTTTTTGTCATTTTTAAAAAATTTATCTCTCTTTGAGAAGTTAAAGGATAATCATGTGAAATAGGGGTATTCAATTGGTACTATTTTGAAAATGATCTATGCAACTTGTTTGTGTGGAAGGATGGGAAAACTGGAAGAGATGAGAGAAAGGATGACATTGTCCAAAAAGAAATATCCTCAGGGAAGTAGAGCTGTGGCTCAATATGAGTGCCATTCATCAGCAAAAGAGGTCAAAGACAGTGTCCAGGCCCTGGGTTCAAGCCTCATTACTGACTAATACAAAAACAAAGACAAAAGAAATGTAATCACTACCACATGAATGTAACTAAAACCTCCACAGCACAACAACAACAGCAACAACAACAATAATAGTAACAGCAGAAGAAGAAGAAGAAGAAGAAGAAGAAGAAGAAGAAGAAGAAGAAGAAGAAGAAGAAGAAGAAGAAGAAGAAGAAGAAGAAGAAGAAGAAGAAGAAGAAGAAGAAGAAGAAGAAGAAGAAGAAGAAGAAGAAGAAGAAGAAGAAGAAGAAGAAGAAGAAGAAGAAGAAGAAGAAGAAGAAGAAGAAGAAGAAGAAGAAGAAGAAGAAGAAGAAGAAGAAGAAGAAGAAGAAGAAGAAGAAGAAGAAGAAAGTTAATAAAACCAAACCAATGAGAGAGAAAAATTGAGAGAACAAAGGAAGGGGTGACCTTTCAAAAAAAAAAAGAAATATATCCATACCTGATTTATATGACTGTATCGTCTGTGTAATTCACTTTTAGGATAATAATACAAACGAAAAAAAAATAGTGGGAGAGGCATAACTCAAATGAGAGGTCAGACTAATATGTATGTGATACCAACGTCAAACCCCATTACCAATTTCCCCTTCCAAAATGAATCTTCCCATCACTTGTGCTTTCCCTAGCTTATGAAAGGGAGTGCAAACAGTTAAAGAGAGAAAGATAATCATATAATGCTCTAAGCTGGGGCCACATACTCTTATGCACCAGCTGTAAATAGTCAAGCTTACACAGAAATTCAGTATCATCCAAATCAGCAAGCAATTCAGTCTGAAGGATAGGGATAATAGGTGGAGTAAAGCCAAGCTGATAGGGTGAATTTCTTACTTTAAACAGGGCAAAAGGAAGGGGAGATACCCAGTCTGTGCCAGTCTCCAAGGCCAATTTAGTTAAGGTATCTTTTAGAGACCGATTCATTTTTTCTACCTGCCCTAAACTCTGAGGTCTATGAGCACAGTGCAATTTCCAATTCGTCCCCAGTTCTGCAGTTATTCCCTGACTTACTTTTGAGACGAAGGCCAGTCTGACCTGATGGTGGATGGGAAGCCATATACCTGGGTAGGATTTCTTCCAGGATCTTCTTAGCCATGGCATTCAGGGTCTCATGCTTTTTTGGGTAGGCTTCAACCCATCCTGAAAAGGCATATACGAAAACTAGCAAATATTTATATCCAAATTTTCCAGTTTTAATTTCTGGGACGTCTACTTCCCAATATACACCTAGCCTATCTCCACGGAGTAGAGCTCCTTTTGCAGCTGGTTGATTAGGGGCATTGGTAAGCTGACAGGCTTTACAATTTTTAACTATGTCTTCAATGAGTTGATTTCCTTGCTTAATTTTTACTTCTGAGTGCTGGAGCAAGTCCTGCATTCTTCGGGTTCCCATGTGAGAGACCCGATGGATTCTCTTAAGAATCACCTTGCCCCATCTTTGTGGCAAGATAAGTTTCCCCTCATGAGTTTTCCACCAGTCTTTGTTTCCTTCTCTGTCCAGGGGTTTATAGGCCATGAGAATTTTCTTTACCCACGCCAAGTCTTCTTGGGAGTACTGAGGCTCAGAAGGCAAAGCTCATGGCCCTGGGTCTTCTAGAATCAATACTTCTGCTCTGGGCTGGAGGGCCGCCTCCCTAGCTGCCTGATCGGCCAAGTTATTTCCTTTGGTTATAGAATCAGTTCCCTTTTGATGGCCAGGGCAGTGCATAATGGCAATATTTGCTGGTTCTCATATGACCCGGATGAGGCTTAAAATTTCTTGTTTGGTTTTAATAGTCTTCCCTTAGCTATCAGTAGCCCACTCTCTTGGCAAATGGCTCCATGGACATGCACGGTGCAAAAGCATACTGACTGTCTGTGTAAATGTTTAGTCTCTTCCCTTTTCCCACTTGTAGGGCTTTTGTTAGTTCCACTACTTCTGCTCTTTGTGCAGACGTTCCCTGAGGGAGTGTTTCTGCCCACACTATCTCAGTGTCCGTGGTGACTGCTGTACCCTTGTACCCTTCTCCATCTCAAATGAAACTGCTGCTGTCTGTGAACCAAGTAAGCTCGACATACGATGGTGGCATGTCCAACAAGTCTGGCCTCTTTTCTTGGCCCGGTCTCTCTTTTCATGTTCAATTTCATGTTCTCTGTCTTTCCTTTCCTGTCTTTGCTCCTCTGTCTCTCTTATTGTAAACCTTTTCCACCGTGGCTTCTAGATCCCTAATACACTTTTTACCAAGTCTGTCTAGAGCCTGCAACTTTCGCTGTATATCTGGTGCAGCCTGATTTATATAGACAAACATAACCATCTGAGCCAACTCCTGGGCCTCAAGATCATATGGGGTATATTGACTAAAAGCTTCAATGAGCCACTCAAGATATGCTGCTGGACTTTCCCTTCCTCCCTGGCTAACATCATAAACTTTGGCCATATTTGTAAGTCTGCGAGCTGCGGCCTGGAGAACTGCCAACAGAGCCTGGCGGTAGATGAGGAGTCACTCCCTACCTTCAACCTTATTGTAGACCCATGTTGGTTGGATCTCAGGAAAAATGGCAGCGATCAGGACAGGATCCATTATGGGCGCTCCTGTGGGGCCAGTGATATGTTTCTGGGCTGCCTCTCAGATACCGTCTCTCTCTTCCGTTGTAAAAAGGACCTGTAAAAGTTGACTACAATTATCCCAAGTAGGCTAATAAGTAAAGAGCATAGTTTCAAGCAAACAAATTAAATCCTGGGGTTTCTCAGAAAAGGGGGCATTTTGGGTGCACGAATTGTATAGATCACTGGTAGGAAATGGCCAATGTTGGCGTTGCTGTTGACCATCCACATCCACAAGACCTACAGTGCCTAAGGGAAAAACAGCTGCACTAGAAGGTGGGCTGATCCCATGGCATCGTCGAGTGACTGGCACCTCAGAAACTTTAAAGGCAGGTGCCGAGGGTTCGGCTGCTCATTCTACAGCTCCCTCCTTCTCTTGATCATTCTCAGGCTCTGCAGAAGGAACCTGGGAATGGGAGTATGGGGGAAGGAAACATTTCTTTTTTTTTTTTTTTAAATGTTTTATTATCTTTAAGTAGTACAAAGGAGAGGCAATTTAAAAAAGAAATCTAGGAATACAATGTGTTCTTGATCATTGTTACCTCCTTTAACATTCTCATTCCTCTTTGACCTACCTTTCCCTTACCTTTTCTTCATTTTGTGATATATATGATGCATTCTTTTTTTTTTTGCCTTTAGTTGTTGTTGTTTATTTTTTTTTAATTTAATTTAATTTTATTTGTGAACATACTGTACAGAGGAGTTACAGTTACATGGGCAGGATAATGCGTACATTTCTTACCAAGCATTGCAGCCTCCTCCTTTGTTTACCCTTCACATCCCTTCCCAGCCTCCCCCCTCCCCCCCTAATCCCAATCCTTCTCCTTCCCCTCTTTCCCCCTCCTTCTCCCCCTCCCCCCCATCCACGCACCAACGTTGTAAAGCTCCTTTTGGACATGACAACTTGTACTTCTCATTGTTGCAACGGGTCCACCTGTATCCTTAAACAACTGGTTTTTCCCCATCTCCTCCACAAGTTATACTGACATCAAATATAGTGAAAGCAGGGGTTATACTGTGGGGGAGGGACATACAAAGCAACAAAGAGATAATCTTATAAATGTGTTAGAAACACATGCATGAAAGAAAAAAACATTAAAATACACATCTAAGGCTTCATTTTCCTGACATCACATTATCTGACCTTTTCCGCTTGACTCATACATATACTAGATATTACAAATAAGGGAAACCATGGGACCTACGTTTCTTTGGGCCTGGCTTACTTCACTTAATAAAATTTTTTCCAAATTTTTCCATTTCCTAACAAATGGGGCAATGTCATTCTTTCTGATGGAGGCATAGAATTCCATTGTGTATATATACCACATTTTCCTGATCCATTCATCTACTGAGGGGCATCTGGGTTGGTTCCATATCTTAGCTATGGTAAATAATGCTGCAATAAACATAGTTGTGCTGGAACCTTACTTCATTGTTGGTGGGAATGTAAACTTGTTCAACCACTTTGGAAAGCAGTATGGAGGTTCCTCAAAAGACTTCACATAGAGCTCCCCTATGACCCAGCAATCCCACTTTTGGGCATTTACCCAAATGTTTAGAAGGAAACATTTCTTCTTCCAAGTTATCTCCCTGAAAAATCAGGGGGGAACAATTTCTTTTCCTCTTTCTTAGTTTCTTTTTGTAAGTCTAGGGGGCTAGATGGAGTGTTGCCCATGGTTTCCAGTCCTATCAGTAGTACAGTCGAAAAAACAATAAACAGTACAAACAAAAAACATGCAGGCCTGACGGTTACGAAAAAAAAAAAACTTACAAAGTGGAGATCTTCTGAATTGGTCCACTGACTCCTGTCACGTCGGGGTTCCACACCTATGCCCCACAGCAGAAGGAACAGACCCACAGTGGGTGAGTTGGGCCTCAGTTAGGAGGCCATCTTGGTCAATTCTGGCCCAACACAGAACCCACCCCCTCTCCATAATTCACACAGCGGGGTTCCAAGGACCCCTGCCCCACATGGTGGGCTTCCAAGTAATCCCGCTCCACATGGCAGGGTTACTCCCGCACCACAATAGGATCTGGGATGTCTCCCAGTTCCTCCAAGGTTGTCGTGCAAGCGAGTCCGCTTCCACAACCCTTTATGAGTCTGAGGGCCATCCTCACAAGGGAAAACGAAAGTAAAACAGACAAATGACAGGTCAAGACAAATTAACAAAGACAGTGCTGTTTTACCTTTGGAGTCTGAGGTCTTGGGGGCCTTTGGGGGATCCCGGATGAGCCCCAACTAATATGTTGTTCCAAGCTCGCAGGACACCCACTAAGAAGACCAATGAGAGTCAGACTTTACAGCTGTTTTAAGGTTTTATTTAAACGGGCTGCAGTTCGGACCTCGTCCTACACTCTGAAACAGCAGAGCCTAGGAGGAGAGCCCCCAGCTAAAGATTTGCAGGGGTTATAAAGCACACAACCAACCAGGTGTTTGGATTACCACCTTGTGTTGCTTGGCTAGAAACAAGCAACAAGTGGTCACTGCCTCAAAACTTTAACCCTTCATAAGTTTTGGGCCAGAGCCACAAGATTGTTTCTCATGACCATAAATCAAGGGGGGGAATGAAGGGTTAAAGTACTTGAAGCAGTGACCATTTGTTGCTTGTTTCAGAGCAAAGCAACACGTGGTGCTAAACCACCTGATGGTGTGCCTTTATAAGACCTGCAAATCCTTAGCTTGGGGATATATTCTTGGGCTCCACTGTGTCTGAATGTAGGACGAGGCCGAGCTGCAGCCCATTTAAATAAAACAGCTGTAGAGTCTGACACTCAGTGGTCTTCTTGGTGGGGGTCCTGCGACCTTGGCATAAAAATTCTACTGAACAAAATTTAAATAATATAGCTAGACATGGTACTATCCTACTATATGGTAATGCCAGCCAATACTCAAGAACCTGACACAGGAGAATAAGGAGTTGAGGAATTCTTAAATAGTAATCTACTATGAAACATACAATATCTTAAATTTATATAATGGAACAAATAGATCATTGTTAATGGAAGTAAAATCTTGGCAGAAATTTTAAATACATACATATGCATATATATTTAAACTTGGAGAAATAAAATTTCAAGTGGTATTATCTGCATCTTTCAGTCTACATGTCACATACATATTTACTGACACATTGGTTTCTGTTTAGTCTTTACAAAACACTGTTCTGTCACATAAGTTCACAAAATTGCAAAACAAAATGTACAAAAATGTACATTATCATAAATACAAATGTAGTTTAATCCCTACCATAATAATTTGGTGAAAATATGCATTAAGTTAATGGGATTGAATACTGTTCAAGAAGGGGAGACCAGGAGAATGTAAATTGTGTGTGTGTGTGTGTGTGTGTGTGTGTGTGTGTGTGTGTGTGTGTGTTTCTATGAGTAAATAATGGAGTTAGAATTAGACCTATTATTCTTGCTTTGTCTTTTTGCTCAAAGCTAACACTCTACCACTTGAGCCACATCTCCACTTCTGGATTTTGCTTTTTTAATTGGAGAAATATCTCAGATTTTTTGCATAGGCTGATTTAAACCTGAATCCTCAGTTTTTGACCTCTTAAATAGCTAGGTTTTAAAACATGAGCCACTGGTGGACAGCAACTATGTTAACATTTTTGCATGTTTGAATTAATTTTAAAGTAAGACATATATGTTACTTTTGAGAATGGCAGGAAATAGTAATTAATGTTTAACAGAATTTAAAACATACAAAGCTGAGAATGGCAAGTAGTTGAGAATAGGGTGGAATAAATCAAAATTACCTATGACAGTATTCAGTCTGTGCACAGAAATGATTCCATTGTTGGAGCCCAATGCCATCAGATAGCTGAACTCAATCTGGCTGCTATGCTCTTGAGGCCAGCTAGTGCTATTCACAAGAATCTGATGTTGTTGGATCAGCTTCAAGTTCAGAACCTGAAATATTTCTATTGATCTAGAAGGGGAAACATACCAGGACAAGAAATGTGATTAACAGTGCTGAATGCAAAAAACATCCAGTCCAAGGAAGACAGAATAGCTCCTTTCATTTTTTTTTAAATTCAAGTCTTTTTTTTTTTTTAGTTGTGATAAATTTCATACAGATGGGTTACAATTACATGGGCAAGACAGTGAGTACATTTCTTATCAAGCATTGTTGCCTCCTCCTTTGTTTCCCCTTTGCATGCCTTCCCCTCTTCACCCCCCTACCCCCACACCACCACCACCATCACCACCCCGCAACCTCAGCCAAAGTTGTAATCTTCTTTTTTGACATCTTGTACATCTCATTGTTGTAATGGGTTCACCTGTAACCCTATTCAAATGGTTTGTTTTTTCCCTTCCACTCCACAAATTATATCAACATCAAATAGAGTGAAAGCAGGGCTTATATCATGGGGGAGGTACATACAAAGCAACAAAGAAATCATCTTATAAATATGTTGGAAACAATTGCAAGAAAGGACAAAGAAAAACATTTGAAACCTGATCTTGGGTTTCATTTCACCTAACATCAACTTGTCTGACAATTTCTGTTTGTCTCAGACATATACTAGTTATTTTATTAAGTGAACTAAGCCAGGCTCAAAGAAATATATGTCCCATGGTTTCCCTTATATGCAGAATAACTCTTTGTATATGTGAAAAGAGTATTCTCTCGCAAAGAATCCTGAGCTGAATATGGTAACCATTGTTTGTAATCTCTGAACTTGGGAGGCTAATTTAGAAGTTAGCTTGAGACCAGCCTAAGTTTTAGGCCAACTGAAGGACATATAGTAAAATGCAATCTTAAAACAACAACAACAAAAGGCCCAGTGACTGGGAATGTGGTTAGTGGTAGAGTGCTGGCCTCGCATGCATGAAGCACTTGATTTGATTCATCAGTATTACGTAAGCAGAAAAACTGGAAGTGGTGCTGTGGCTCAATTGGTAGTGTGCTAGGCTTGAGTAAAAGAAGTTAAGAGAGAGTGCCCAGGTCCTCATTTCAAGCTCCACCTCTAGCAAAATTAAAAAAAAAAAACACCAACCAAGTGCAAAATGCAGTTTGTTGAAATAAATATGTTGAAGAAAATTGTGCTGTTGAGCATTCATAATGAACTTTGCTAGGAAAAATTAAAATTAAAATTAATTGATGAAATATTATCTGGCATTGGAAAGAACATAGTGAGATCTAAAAATGATTGCTGCCTATGGTTACTTTGATACAACAACGTTAGAGATACAATTGCCAAACTGTGATTTTTTTTAAGTATACAAACGTGGGTTTTTTTCTTTTTCAAAATAATTTTACTGCCAGGCCCCAGTGGCTCAACACCTGTAATCCTAGCTACTAAGGAGGCTGAGAACTGAGGGTCTCTGTTCAAAGCCAGCCAGGGCAGGAAAGTCTGTGAGACTCAGATCTCCAACTAAAGGTTCAGAAAATGTGAACTGGCACTGTTGCTCAAGTGGTAGAGTGCTAGCCTTGAGCTGAAGAGCTGAGGGACAATACCCAGACCCAGAGTTCAAGCTCCACAAGAGACAAAAAACATAGCAATAATATTAATTTTATTGTTACTATTAAGGTGTTATATATAAAGGCTACCATTTCATAAGTTTGTTACTTTCCTAAAAGAAACACATATCCATCTTCATTGCCAAGAGCTAAGATTTGGCTATCTGCTTTCCAGCTGATCTCTGAGTGTAGAGGCAATGGATAATACAAAGCAATACAAACCAGTTCTGACTATAATTTTTCTTTGCACATCTTAAAAATCAATGCTGACAACATGAAATAAAAAATCCCTAAGTTTAAAACATTCTTCTAGACACATTGAACAGTGGGAACAAGTATTTTAAGAATAATGTCAGAGAGCTTGAACTCAGGGCCTGGGTTCTGTGTCTGAGATTTACTACTCAAGACTATTGCTGCTACTTTGAGCCATAGAGTGCCACTTCCAATTTTCTCGTGGTTAATTGAACAGAAAAATCTCACCAAATTTCCTCTCCAACCTGGCTTTGAACTAGGATCTAGAGATCTCAGCCCTCTGAGTAGCTAGGATTATAGGCATAAGGGCCTGGCACCTGGGTAGAATAATTGTTTCCCTGAGACATAAGCCAGTTAGTATTAAATGTCAATCATGTTTAACTTTGTTAAATAAAGTTAACCGAAATGCCTTCCACTAAAAATAAGGAATCAAATGTGTAGGTGGGTTAAAAAGACTTACCAAAAGATACATATTTTCCTTGTTGTGTTTTTCTTCCAAAATTGTGTGCTTTCCAGAATCAAACCTTCTCTTTCCTTGCTGGTTCCTTTAGTTTATTTCATACATGCCAACAGCTTCTTCAACTATAATTGATTTATGTGAAGAACTTGCAAATATCTATTTTCAGTCCAAACACCTTGTATGCACCGCTCATCCATATATTCAACTGCCATAAAAAACTTGTGAAACAATAATAATCTCTTATCATTACTGGATATTAATGTGTAAATAAAATGTACGAAAATAAAGAATAACATCAGGAAATATAACATGATTTTAATAGTAATGCTAACCATAAATACAACGTTGATTATTATCTGAGCAATTTAATAAAAACCTCAAGAAAATATCAACTTTTTTGAGTGCTTATGTTATGATTTAAACTAAGGACCTTACCTTCTCAATTAAGCTTTTTCCCTCAAGGGTTGTGCTCTGTATTTGATCCACAGCTCTCCTGCCAATTTGGGAGATTATATAGAGATAAGAATCTCATGGAATAAAAACTCATTTGTGTCATAACATCCTCTTATATGGTTATATGGTACCATGTACTAATTACTGCAAGTAATGTTAACCATGGGACCTGTGGTTGTTTGAGCCTGGCTTATTTCACTTAATATAATTGTTTCTGCATCTTTCTATTTCCTAACAAATGAGGCGATGTCAATCTCTCTGATGGAGGCATAGAATTCCATTGTGTGTGTGTGTGTGTATATATATAAAGATATATATATATATATATATATATAATATCATATTTTCTTGATCAATTCATCTACTGAGGGGCAGCTGGGTTGGTTCCATATCTTAGCTATGGTAAATAATGCTGCAATAAACGTAGTTGTGCTGGTAGCTTAGTATGGTCTTGTGTATGGTCATTTGGTAAATGCCCAAAAGTGGGATTGCTGGGTCATAGGGGAGCTCTACGTGGAGTCTTGGAAAAAATTATATTAAAATCCAGACACAAAGAAACATAGGTCCTATTGTTTCCCTTATTTGCAACAACTAGTATATGGCTGGACAAGCATAAAAGTTCAAAAGCTATGTACATATGACCAGATAAGATGATGTTAAGTGAAATGAACCCCAAGATAGGGTTTATAATCTACCATGTGATTTGTTTGTTTCTTTGTATGATCGTCCCCCATGATATAACTCCTGTTTTCACTGTATTTAAGGTTGGTGTCCTGCATCTTGTATACACCCTTCTCTAGCTTGGGGAAAGGAAGGGAAAAAAATGTTTAAATAGGGTACAGGCTGACACATTGTAACAATGAGATGCACAAGACACTATGTTGAGAAAGGAACTTTACAATATAGGCGGGGAATCAGGGAAGGGAGGAGAGGGGGAGTGTAGTTGTGGAGGTGGGAGGAAAGGGAGGGTAGGGGAAAAACAAAGTAGGAGGTATATATAACACCTCTATAAAGTATTTTTACAATAAAAACCTCTTTTTAAAAAAGAAGGTGTTATGCACACCAAATATTGTAGCTCACATCTGTAATCCCAGCTGATTGGGAAGCAGAAATGAAAATGATCATGGTCTGAGGCCAAGCCAGATAAAAAACTCCCATGACAGCCATCTCAACAAATGAGCTTGCCATAGTAGTTCACATCTGTAATCCTAGCTAATTATGTGGGAGGCATAGTTATCAAGTCTCAGTCAATCTAAGATCAGACCCTGGCAAAAAGTTCAGGACCTCAAGTAAATAAAACGGATTAGAAGTATAGCAAAAGTAGTTGAGCTGCTAGGTGCGATACAAGCAAATCCTATCTAGCAAGCAGAGAACCCCTGAATACTAGTAATACTTCTTTCTTCTACCAAAAAGCCTAAACAACTTTGTCCTATTTGAACATCTAATTTCAAGGCCACTGACAGATCAGAGATGATGACATTCTCTTCTTTAAAATTAGGTATTCAAAAGAGACAAAGTTATTTAGGTTTTGAAAAAATGAAAAGGAAGAAAAATGCATGTGATTTTTGTTAGCTCCATAATTTTGAAAACATAAAATGTACTCAAGTATTTAATATATATCCATATGTGTGCATATATCCATGTATGTATATTTATATATACATATAAATATACAAGTGGTTCATCTCTTTTCTGTGTAGCAAATGGTACAAATGAATCTGCACAATCACTACTCAAAGGCATGAATAGATAAAGAGAATTAGCAGAAAATTCATATTCAGGAATGTATGGCTAGCCGATAACCTTGAAAATCTTTTCCATCAGTTTGCCTATGTCGGTTACTGCAGTACAGGGACAGTATGATGACAATGGGATGCCAGGTAGATGAAATGAGAAATGAGAAATACAAATGGTAAAATATTCTTTCTGATCAATAAGTAGAATTTCGTGTGTGTGTGTTACATATACTTGATTCATTTCTCTCTTGAAGGCTATCTGGGCTGATTCAGTAAGCATGGTTTTGCTGAAACATTTACTATATCCTGGTTTGTAATCTTTCAGGTAAATGCTCAGGAGTAGAGTTGCTGGATCATATGGAAGTGGGTAGTAAAAGAGGGGTGAAGTTAGAAATGGTAGAAGAATGAACAGGAAAAAGGGGGGGAGGAATGCAGAGGAATCCAGTAAATATGCTACAAAATTAAGCAGAGTGAAGGAAGAGGTGCATAGGGGAGGGATGGATGAGAATGTTGAAGTGTTGGCATTGACCAAGGTATATTGTACGCATAAACGGCATTGTTTAATGAGAACTCCTTTGCTACTTAAACTAATAATTAAAAATCATGTCCCTAACATGTTCTGCAATTAGAAGCAAAACATGAGAATCTCCTCAGATCATCTCTAGGGTCTATAAATCTTTTTTTAGTTAGGATAAGTTTTAGAACAACACTAATGATACATATCATCTGAAGAAAATTTAATCATTTCCAGCTATTTAAAATAATCATTTTTGGAGATATGACTCCAGTAGCAGTGCTACCTAGTGAGCAAAGCGGTCAGATATTGAAGTTATGTCTCGATCTAGACCAAAAGTAAAAGCAATTAGTAAGTCAGGCACTTTCCTGAGCTCTGGTAGCTCATGCCTTTAATCCTACCTTTAATCAGAAGGAAGAGATCTGGGGATCTCAGTTCAATGTCAGCTCAGATAGGAATGTCTGTGAGACTCTCATCTCCAATTCACTGCTAAAGAAAGCTGGAAGTGGACTCGTGGCTCAAGCGTAGAATGTTAGCCTACAGCAAAAAGCTCAGGGACAGAACCCAAGCCTTGGATCCAAGCCTTAGAATAGTGCATATACATACACAAAGGAAATAAGTCATTCAAGTTCTCAACCTTCCATTGCCCTAATCCTTACTCTAATCCTGGTCAGAACCTTAAGAGTAACCTTAATGCTAATAGTAATCCAATCCTAAAATTAATGGAAAATACTCAAGTTTAGACACATCCTAACAGATGCTCATTGTCTTTGAAATGATTTGCAGTTTGCTCCAAATCTTATAGATTCCCTGACTTGGACTCTGAAATCGTTCCCTATTATGAATCATTAGCCTCAAATCTTCATATCATGAAAAGTACCATAGTTTCCACTGATCTTAACTTTTACTGAACTCCTAGATCTCCAAAAAGAAGTTGCAGATTTACTTAAAATCTACTCTAGTTCCTAACCCTAACTATATATCTAAACCTTACTAGAAACCTAACTCTAAATTTAACCCTATTGAACCCTGTATAGGAAACAGGAAAACTCTGTAGTTTTTGTTAAATTTCAAACTTATGTTAGCAGAAAACTGTTTTCCCTTAAAGCTTACCCTTTCCTAAGCCTAAGTCTAACCTGAACTAGAAATGTAACCATAACCATAGACCTAAATAGCCTTTGGATTCTAAAAGCCATACAAAGACATTAGTTTTTACTCATTCTAACTTTGATTCAATTCATCTTCAAAAAAAATTGTTCATAGTTTTACTCAATATCTTGCCATTTTTTTAACCCTAAACCTAACTGGAATATTGAGACTAACCCTCACACTAATCATACTAATAATAATCACACTAATCATACTAATCATAATATTGAGACTAACCCTCACACTAATCTGAATATTTTCAGCATTTTCCTATTTCACATTCATCCTAATTCTAATTCGATTTGTTATTAAAAGATTTAGTATCAGTTTGACCCTAAATTTTCCCTTTCCCTAACTCTAAAACTAACTCCAGCTGGAACTGAAACCTAACTTTCACGATAATGATAGTCCAATTCTAAAGTTTAAGAATAATACTCTCGTTCTTATTCATTCTAATGAACACTCCAGTTTGCACTCTGGAAATGCGTTTCAGTTTTACCTAATTCCCACAATTTTCTGCCTCTGCCTCTGAAGTTATCTTGTTCCCTAACATGAACCATTATATTATTTGTTCTCCAGTTCTCTTATCAGGAAAAATACTGTAGTTTCCATCCATTGATCCTACTTTATCCTGGACCTCTGTACCCTAAATCAATTTCAGATTACTTACCATCTAGTCCATTACTTAACGCTAACTCTCAAACTAAACCTGGCTGGAAAACTCTCATTAATCATTGCAAGAATGATCACTGGGAAATAAATATAATGATAATACTCTAGTTACTATTCATTATCACATTTTTCCCTTTACTTGTTAGTGAAAACTGAATTTTATACTAAAAGTTTTCCTCTTTATAAAACTAATAATAATCAGAACATAATACTGACCCTAATCTTAATCCAAATTATATGTCAATACTAACACAAACACAAGTACACTAGTTTTCACTCATCCTAACTTGATTCAAATAAGCCTTCAAAAAATAGGTTTCAATTTTTTTTGGGGGGGAGGGGGTCAGGTTGTGGGGCCTGGACTCTGGGCCTGGGCCCCGTCCCTCAGCTCTTTAGCTCAAAGCTAGTGCTCTACCACTTGAGCCAAACCGCCACTTCTGGCTTTTTTTCTTTTTGCTTATGTGTTGCTGAGGAATTGAAAACGGCCTTATACATGCAAGGCAAGCGCTCTACCACTGAGCCACCTTCCCATCCCAGGTTTCAATTTTTTTTTCCAATATCTTAGTCATTTTCTAACCCTAAACTTAATCTAAACTGGAACATTGAGAATAACCATAAGGCTAATTGTAAGTAGATACTAATATTAGTAGCAATACTCTAGTTCATATTCATTCTAATTCCTACCAGACTTATTCTAAAATTTACCTTCAATTTGACTCTCATTTTTTTTCTCCCTTCCTCTAACTCTAACTATGGCTAGAATCCTAACCATATCCTTGACACTAATAGTATCCCAGTTCTAAAATTTATGAGAAATGCTCATTTTGTGTCATCCTAACTGAAACTCCACTTGTAATTCTTGAAATAAATTGCAGGTTTTCCTAAACCCTACAGATTTTCTCACTCTTAACTCTGAATCTATCTTGTTCCATAACAGGCATCATTATATCCATTGATCTCAAATCCTGATATTATGAAATACATTGTACTTCCATTATCCCAGCTTTTCCTGCATTCCTAGGAAGTAAAATAAGTTCAGCTTTACTTAACATTTAACACATTTTTTTTTCTTTTTGTTGGGCGTGGGGCTTGAACTTTGGGCCAGGGCACTATCCCTGATCTCTAGGAATGGATACGATCCCTGAGTTCTTAGCTCAAAGTGTTTGCTTTACCACTTGAGGCACAGCACCACTTTTTTGTTTTCTGGTGGTTAATTGGACATAAAAGTCTCATGGACTTTCCTGCCTCAGATGGCTTTGAACTGGGTTCCTCAGAAATCAGCTTCCTGGGTAGCTAAGATAATAGGCGCGAGCCACTAGTTTAACCAATTTTTTTTTTTTTAGGTCCAGTCGTGGGGCCTGAACTCTGGGACTGGGCGCTGTCCCTCAACTCTTCAGCTCAAGCCTAACGCTCTACCACCTGAGCCACAATGCCACTTCCAGCTTTTTTCTTTTTGTTTATGTGGGGCTGAGGAATAGAACCCAGGGCCTCAGGCATGCAAGGCAAGCGCTCTACTACTGAACCACCTTCCCAGCCCATTTAACCAATTTCTTTATCCTATTCTCAACCCCCTTTAGCCAGAAATCTAATCCTAATCATAATTTGATGTAACACCAAATGGTTAATGTAAGAAAATTGTCTAGATTTTATTCAATCACACTTTATTTTTGCTTCTACTTCTTATTGGAAAACTAAATTTTACCGTAAAGCTTATTCTTCCCTAACTCTAACCAGAACAAAAAAGTAACTCACACTTTAAGCCAAATTATATCTGAATGCTTAAAGTTACAGACACTGGTGTTCATTCATTCTAACCTGATGCCATTCATTATTCTTAAAATATGTTGCAGTTTTACACCTTTTTATATCTTAAATCTTATTTACACCTTACTTATATACACCTTTTGATATCTTACATCTTTTTCTTATTCTAACCCCAGCTCTAACTGGAACACCTTTCCTAATCCTAAGCCTACATATAACTGAATCATATTGTTAATAGCACACTTCTATTGCACATTTATTCTCTTGCTCAGCATATAGGTCTAAATTTTACTTGCATTTTGAGCATAAATTTTTAAGTGTTTTTCTATTTCCTGTCAGGTTTTCTTTGTTTTTTTTTTTTTCTTTTTTTTTGTTTTTTCTTTTTGTTTTTGTTTTTTGGTCAGCCGTGGGGCCTGAACTCTGGCTTTGGGCCCTGTCCCTGTGCTCTTCAGCTCAAGGTGAGCGTTCAACTGCTTGAGCCACAGCGCCATTTCTGGTTTTCTAGTGGTTTATTGGAGATGAGTCTCAGGGACTTTACTGCTGGGCTGGCTTTGAACCATGATTCTCAGATATCAGCCTCCTTATTAGCTAGGATTACAGGCGTGAGCCACCGGCTCTCGTCTTCATTTTTTTAAAATTCTATTTTATTGTAAAGATGCTTTAAAGAGGGATTAGTTACATGTGTAAGGTAATGAGTACGTTTCTTGTTGAGCATTATTAGCCCCTTCTTTTTTGTTCTCCTACTCCCCTACTTCTCTTACTCCTCCCTCCCCATGGTGTAAAGTTCATTTTTAACATATTGTCTTGTGAATATCATTGTTGCAATGTGTCATCCTGTGTTGAAGTTAAATTTTCTATTTATCTAACCCTAATTCTAATTCTGTCTGTGATCCTAACCCTAACTATAATAATAATGATAGCTCAATTCAGAAGTTAACAAAAAATATTCAAGTTTTTATTCATCCTGTTAATCCACTGTCCTTCTTGAATCAAGTTGCAGTTTACCTTAAATCTTTTTTTCCCCCAAATTAGATTATATGTGCTTATATAAAGATGTAATTTTATGTAAAACACAGAAGATTTTTGGGAGTAGGAGTAATGAAAAGGAAATAGAGGGAGTAAAATCAAATGCTTTAAATATATTATGGAATTAACACTTCTGACAATTAATAACCATTAACAAAATAACTAAAATTTAATAAAAATCACACTGCCTTCTAGCGTTCTTTAACAGAGCCATGATATGTCTTGTGAATAAAATACTGTGTTAGATAAACTTTGTTCTTGCATATTTTATATTATTATTGGCCAATTATTTAACTTAATCAACACAAATATATCAAATAAGATTCCATGACAAAAAATATTAAACAATTACTTAGTAATTGTTTGAGAAAGTTATAATCATGAGTTTTAGGAAACTAAATTTCTATTTCCTTACAAAGCAATGATTTAGGTTTACTAATCTAGTACTTCTAGTAAGTTTAGAGAACATAACGGACATGAAAATCAACTAACTGTACATCTTGTTTCTTGAATGAGTGATATTTTAAACATTGTCTTTTATTAGGTTTAGTTATCAAAATAAATGCAATTTTATCTCCTTTCAGAACTAGTACTTTCCCTGCAATGAAATGTATTAGTATAGTCAGGTATTTAAAAGCTAAATTTTCTATGTTTGATATGAAGCTATACATATTCAGAATGACACGATTTTTGTATTTGTAAATGTCTAACCTCTGGGATTTTTGCTTCATCAATATAAATTATCTCATGAGGTTGTTGTGAAGACTCCAGTAACCAGTGTGGTCAAAAACATTTCCTGAGTTCTAAATTTTAAATTTAATCATTTTAACATTTGATTATATCACTTATTGTGTCTTCAGAGCAATTAAGCTAAAATAAATACTACTTTTTAAACATTTCACTTACATAGTAAATAATATCAACACACATCACAAAGTATTTCAGACTCATCAGATTTGGTAAACTTAGTGTGAAGAATGTAGAGAGTAGAAGGTCTTATACTCAATATATATGTTTGGTTAAAGTAAATTAAATTATATATCTGGGTTTCTAATTTGAAGGTTAATCACATGGAAACAGGAAAATAATTTAAAAAGTAATTACTTTGGGACCATTTTTCTTCTTAAAATTATGAAGCAAAAATATCTCTAAGAAATATATCTTTCAATAAAATGTTTCAACCCTTTAGCAAAAGGCTTTATAAAGTTTATCTCAAATATAAATATACATATAAAGTTTATATATAAACTTCAATATAAAGTTTATCTCAAAATAGAAATTCTGCAACTAATCTAATGTATGTTTTCATGCACAAAATGCTGTGATTTTTAGTCTTGTTATGTGATTTTAATTACATTTTTTAGTTGTGACATGATCCCTACTTATATTTATTACAAAATTTTGTAATTATGCAAATCATGCCTGTACACACTAATTTACATAAGATAATATTCCAACAAAATTATCTTTTTTCCTGTCTCCAACAGGGAAAGATGATGTGCTGAAGTATATTAAATGAAAGCACTCTAACAAAGACTCTTTATAAAATCCAAATTTGCAACATGAGGATGGGAACAGGAGCACTTTCTACTTGGCTGAACAGGAATTCTTGTTTCTACAGTACTTTCTTACCTATTAATCACACAGGGAAAGCCATAAAATTTGAAGTTCATATGAAGGAATTACATTCCTAAAAGATGTGGCAACCCTGCTCAAAAGCTCCATCTTATCACTAGTTCTTTGTGCTTGCTGGCTGATCTATTTCTCTATCATATGTTTCATATTATCAAGCATAGTAGTAATTCAGCTGTAAGTACATTACAGAAGACTCCTGAAAATCACAGCTATTGCGGTGTAATAATCAGAAGAGAGATTATATTACTCTCCAATTCCTCCCTTTGGCCTTCAATATGCCAATTAATTTTCAAAATAATCATGTATGATATTTGTTTATTTTTCCCTTTTTAGGGATTAAGCAAGTGCTTTTTGAAGCAAAAAGTGATGACAGTGGTATCAAAGCTCTGGTATGAGCACCTTGTCCCTAACAAGTAATGCTCTATGGGCTGTAAATATGGAAGCCACACTAAAATTCTCTACTCTCTCTGTCTCTCTGTCTCTCTGTCTCTCTGTCTCTGTCTCTCTGTCTCTCTGTCTCTCTGTCTCTCTCTCTCTCACACACACACACACACATACAAACACACACACAGCTGTCAACCAGACACATCAGAGATCAGTTCCATTCCTTTACTATGATAGTTGATTGATGTTTGCTCCATTTCTTTATCTCGACTACAAGGTCTTGCCTGGACTTTTATCTTTCCCTGAAATCAAGTCTCTAGTTCTTAGTATACTGTGTATCTGTGTATTCATAATATGTTCCTCGCTGCTTCAGGCCAATTAACAATACCCTGAATACAGTATCCTCAAACTTGACATTCAAGTCAAACTCCATGAATTTATACTACTGTTTCAAAATACTAAAATTTATTTGATCTAGAAACCAAGAAAACACCCACCTTGTTACTTTAGTAGCAATTAATGTCATGAAAGTAGAGGAATATAGATCAAGAACTGAGGTAAGGGAATTGGAGTATGTCTAAAATGTAGAATACTGGTTGTGTCTTACAGATACAAAATTATCATCTATAGGCTCATTTATTGAAAACTTGTCATCCTATATTGAAAGCACAATTTACATACAGTTTTCCAGTTACTTTGCTTACCTATCACTTCTGATCACAAATCCTCTCATGAATTTTTATAGTATCTTTGAATAAATCACACAATTTGCATGTACTTATCATCCTAAGGAAAGACAGTCTGCTTTTACATCTTTCATTCTATATGACAAACCCTTATTTTTTTTGTTTCCCTGTTTGCTGAATAAATGTATTCCTGGAAACAGGATATTCACATCTAATCTGGGTGTAATTTTCATTTTTAAAATTTGAAATATAATATAAACTTTGTTGTGACTAGTCATTTTCTAAAAATGAGTGATATTCATGAACACTTATATTTTGGTGCCTTTAAGTAAATTGAGACTTGATGTGGTATGGTAGTTCTTGTGTCTAATTGACTTAACCATTAGATTATTCATGAATAAACATGTGCATTGCACTTTTTTATTTTTATATATAAAATAGTCCCCAAGGATTTACTTTAAAGTGATAAAGGGGGTTGTTTTCATGTTCCATACTTTATATTTATTTCAGTAAAAGTACTAGAAATACATGATGTTTACTAGAGCAATTACATGATTGGCTAATATTTTAAGCAAACTAAGCTATGCATATGTGATTGGTAATATTATTATTGATGTTATTGATGGGAATTGTCTGGCCACTGGGTCACTGTGTCCTGCAAGGCCACCCAGTGTTTGGTCAACGCATCTGGAGAAAATTCCTGTGGCTTTCCCAAGGATAGTTTATGTCTCAGTTGTCTGGGAATTGTTTTTCTTTTTGTGTCATTTCTGGGTAACACCCATGGTTATTTTTATAATTCATACCTCACAAGATGGTTGCTAGTGTGTAATGGAGTTACTTAGGCCTTCATTGTGCCTCTTTATGCTTTATGCTCTTCATTTCTCCCCTTTCTAATATGCACCTTAAGGGCCAATCATGGTCCTTACGGGGCTGCACTATGTCTTTTGTCAGGAATCAGTTGATATTGTGTTCTCAATACCATCAGCTGCATGTTATTAACGCATTCCTTAACAAACATCACTAGTAGATTGACAACGCAAAGCCTTACTGTGAACACAAGTACCAGAATGATAATGGGGCCATCAGATTGGATATTAAGATGGTTATCCAAGGGGAATAATTAAACCATGATTCAAACCATCCTTCTTGTTTTTCTCTATCTCTTTTTCATTTTGCTAGTCCCTCTCTTACTTTAGATAAAGATTCTTTTACAATTCTGGAATGATTGGCGTAGAAGCATCATTCTTCCCCGAGGGCAGCACATAGACCTCCTTGTTGTAAGAAAATTAAGTCCAGCTCCCATCTGTTCTGTAACACTACCACAGCTAAGGAGTCATGTGATTTTTGAAGGTAGGCTATAGTGTTTTCCAGGTTTTTGATATCCTCAATTATAGTGGCAAGGAGGCTAACGTAAAATGATCTCTGAGTAATTAGGGATGCCACCCAAGTTCCTAGTCCAGCTAAGCCCACTAGAACCTCAACTGTTACTGCTGTTACTATTTGTTTTTTAGCTTTTCGTGGCCAATAGCTTGCTGCAGACATCTTTTTAATCATGTCTTCCTGAGAATGGTAGAGCAGTTGTGGGATAAGTTGTACTATGACACAAAAAATGTTAGTCCTATTTCAAACTTCTAAATGGACGCAGGGGGTTAGGCTAGTTGAACATGCCCACCAAGCATCTTGAGGAGGTAATAGGTATCCCTCCTCTGGAATCCATTCTTGAGTCTGATTACTTAAGTGAGTAAACTTAGTTGGTAATCGTTCCACACATAACTCTTGTCCTATAACTGTCTGTAGAATAAATTTTGCTTCCTTTTGTTCCCACCTGCATGATTTACTTGTTTTAACATTAGTCACATTCTGTATCAATGCAATACTCTCATAAAATGGAGGTCTCATATCAGAACACATCCAACCAGAGCTTGTAATATCAGCACAGGTCTGATTGATCACATTGTAAGTTTGAACCAACAGCTGCCATAGGGAATCCTCTGCCCAGGGGATGCACTCCCCAAGTCTAGTCTCTCTTTTTCGAAGGAGATGGGGTCACTACAGCCCAGAGCTCTTTCTTGTTGTCTACTTTGGGCTTATGGCAGAGACTGGTTTTGGTCCCATTGCTGAAGGGGAATAACTGGCTGTGGCAATTGCTTGTAGGGTTATGAGAATGCCATCATGTGTCTCTCCCCATCTGTACAATCTTAGTCCCCAAGTCTTTCCTAATTCCCATCCTAGGGCTTGTTTACCCTTGTCTGTGAACTGAACTTGCACTCTGGCATCATACTCCTGGGAGACCCTAATTTGTTTACGTAGAGACATCCCATTAAAATGGATGCCCATTGGTCCTGGTTTGTTAAACATAACAAGGTCTCCTCCTTTTCCTTTCCATTTTCCTGAGGTACTTGTTTTGCAGCCCCAGCTCTTACAGTAAAAGTCCTCTGGTCCTCCCACAATTACTAGTCTTTCCTTCCCCTGGGTATACATACCATTGCCTCCATCTACATTTCATAAGCCTATGTCCTTCCCATACACCATCAGCAAGCTGACACAAGTTAAATGTAAGCTTGTCGGGGAACCATAGGGACAGTCCCTCTTTCATGGCCAAAGGTCAACGTTTACCCATTACCTGATTACTAACAGTCTAAGTCCAATTATATGGGCAGTGGGGATTGCCGGCACTTACTACTATGCTAATACAATTTCCACTTAAGTCATACACCAATAACCAATTCATGACTAAGTCCTTTTACGGTTCAATTTGAGCTTTAAAGGATTTTCTTTGGAGCACAAGACTTGGCACACTGGGTCCTCAACGAGATCTGCTATAGTATCTGCAGGCTTTGCATGAGAATGGTGGATCCAGGTAGTGATGCCATCGACTTTGAGGGCCATTGGAGTCATCAAGATGATCACATAAGTTCCTTTCCACCTCGGCTCCAGGTTTTCCTGTTGGTGTCTTTTCACCAGGACCCAGTCTCCAGGGTGGAAGTGATGTGGGATTGGTGGAGGGCCCAACTTGTACAGCACCTTCAGTCCATCTGTAAGGAGAACAAAATTTCTGAGTAATCATCTTCTCTAAGCAACTGTTCTAACAATTTAAGAATTGTGAGAAAGGGGCACTCCGAATACAATCTCATAAGGAATTGCATACACTGTATAAGGCAAAGGGAAGGAGAGTTACTCAGTCACCGCCAGTCTCCATGGTCAATTTGTTCAGAGTCTCTGTTAGAGTTCTATGCATCCTTTCCATCTGTACTGAACTTTGGGGTCTACAAGTACAATGAAATTTCCAATCTCCCCCAAGAGTACTTGCAAGTCCCCGACTTACCTTGGACAAGAAAGCTGGTCCATTATCTGATCCTATCATAATAGGGAAGCCAAACCTGGGTAAGATCTCTTCTAGTAACTTCTTAGCGACCACTTGTAACATTTCGTGCTTTGTAGGAAAGGCTTCTACACATACAGAAAAGGTATCTATGAAAACTAACATGTTTATATCCATACTTGCCAAGTTTAATTTCCGTGAATTCCACTTTCCACTAAGTTCTTGGTCTAGCTCCTCTTATTTGACTGCCTGTTCCTCTCTGGTTCTTCCTTTCATTTGTCAGTTGACATGCCTTACAGTCCCTGACAACCTGTTCTATTTTAGCATGACTATTTTTGATCCTAAGTCCAGCATTTCTCACCAGATCTTGCATCTTCCTAGCACCCACGTGGGTGCTTTGATGCAACTTAAGCAGTACTTTACTCCCTAACTACTTGATAAGATAATGATGCTCCTAGAATCTCTCCACCAACCATTTAGGCATTGTGCCATCAGCAGTTGATCAATCCATTTCATGTCCTCAGTGGTGTATATTGGAGTGTCCAGAAGAGTTCTTGTACCAGAGTCTGGGAGGTTAATCATCATTATAGATTACCTTTGTATTGCCAACTTCCAGGCTGTTCTGTCGGCCAGGTTATTGCCTTTACACACAGCATCTTTAGGTTTTTTATGTCCAGGGCAATGAACAATGGCTAACTTAGGCAGCCAAACAGCAGTAATTAAAGGCAAGATTTCATCTTTATTTTTGATGACTTTTCCTTCAGCTGTCAGTAATCCTCTTTCTTTGTAAATAACTCTGTGTACATGAGACATTGCAAATGCATACCGACTGTCAGTGTACACAGTTAGTCTTTTGTCCTTTCCCAGTGTTAGAGGTTGGGTCAGGGCTATTAACTTGGCTCTCAAGGTTGATGTGCCTACTTGTAGAGGTTCAGCCCAGACCACATCAGTCTCAGTCACTACTACCACTCCCGCATAACTCTGTCTCTGATGAACAAAGCTGCTTTCGTCTGTAAACCACATGAGTTCAGCGTCTGGCAACAGCTGGTTCCTTAAGTCCTCTTGGATGTTATGGCCTTGGGCCAGGATCTCTGACAGTTATGTAGCAGCATGTTTAGGTCCGGATCTGGTAGCAGAGTCGCCGGGTTGAGAGCTGAGGGAGCCTGTAAATTGATTCTGAGAGGGTTGATTAGCAGTCCTTGGTAATGATTTAATCAGGCATTGCTGAGCCACCGATCTGGTGGTTGCTTTAACAAACCCTCAATAGTGTGTGTGTGTGGGGGGGGGGCGGTGATCACATAGAGTTCCTTTCCCATGGTTAGCTTATCTGTGTCTTTTTCCATCAGAGCAGTAGCCGCTATCATTCTCAGACATTATGGCCATCCTGCTGTTAGTGAGTCTAATTTGTTTGACAAGTAAGCTACTGGTCTCCCTCATAGCCCAAATATTGGGTTAGGAATCCTTTTGCTATCCCATTATGTTCATTCACATATAAGTTAAAGGATTTAGTGGCATTAGGGAGTCCCAACACTGGAGCTGATAATAAGGCAGTTTTTATCTGTTCAAAGGCTCATTCAGGTTCTTCTGTCCATTGAGACAGTTGCTTCTCCTTGGTAGCCTCGTAAAGAGGTTTAGCCAGCTCCATAAACCCGAGAATCCACAGACGGCAAAAGCTGGCTGATCCCAAAAACTCCCTTAATTGGTGCTGTGACCAGGGTGTTGGAAATTTAAGGACAGTTTCTTTTCTGGCTTTCATGAGCCACGACTGCCTCCTTTCAATAAATAACCCCAGTAAGTTACCTCTGATTTGCAGGTTTGAGCTTTCTTGGCCGATGCTCGTTAACCAAGGTTTCGCAAAGTCTGGAGTAAATTTCTGTTCCTTGCATGCATTCTTTATCGGTTTCAGTGGCAATTAATAAGTCATCCACATATTGCAACAAAGTCAGACCAGGTTGGCTTCCCCTAAACTCACCCAAGACCTCATGCAGAGCTTCATTAAAGAGTGCTGGTGAGTTTTTGAATCCTTGAATGAGCCTGTCCAGGTCAGTTGTCTGTTGATACCTCCTTTGACATCTGTCCACTCAAAGGCAAAGAGATCTTGAATTTTGGGTGCCAAGGGTAAGCTGAAAAAGGCATCTTTTAAATCTAATATCGTATACTACTGCTTATTTGGAGGCAGGGTGCTCAGGAGAATGTAGGGTTTGGGTACGGTAAGGTGAATTTCCTTTACCATTTTATTGACTTCCCTTAAGTCCTGTACTGGCCTATATTCATTACAGTTGGGCTTGCAGATCGGTAGCAGGGGAGTGTTCCACATCGACTGGCAGGGTCACAATATACCCAGTTCTAGCAAACACCTAATGTGGGGTGTTATTCCATCCATGCCCCATGGACATAGGGTACTGAACTCTAACTGGTATATGTTTCGCTAGTCCCACTCCGCCAGTCTCTGCCCAACCTTCCAGATACCTTTCCAGCCAATAGGTGATTTCTTGTTCAGGAGGCTGGGCTGGAGCAACCGGTACTCATCTTCCAGGTCCAGAGTCAATACTTGTATTGGTCTTCCTTGAGCATCCTCCACCTGGGGGCCTTCTGGATAGAAGTGAATCTGTGCCTCCACCTTGATTAATAAGTCTCTTCCCAAAAAGGGATAAGGGCTTTCTGGAATAACCAAGAATGAGTGGGACACTGGTCCCATCCCCAGGTTCACTCTTCTTTTGGTGTTCCATGAGTATTGTTTAATCCCCATGACTGCTTGCACCCAAGAGGTTTTATTTGAGATTTTTCCTTGAGGCTTCATTAAAGCCGAGTATTAAGCCTGGCTATCCATTAAAAATTTTACTGGAGTCCCCTCCACTTTTAGCGTTACCCTGGGTTCAAGGAGGGTAACTGAACCCTGAGGTCCCTATTCATTATTAGCAACATTGTTAACCATTAGTGTCCAGGTTCTATGCAGCTGGCACTGCTTTGTTCAAAGTTCCCTTTTCTTAGGACATTCTTTGGCCTAATGCCTATTTCTTGGCAGTAAGTGCACTGATCTCTGCATAGTCCTCGACTATTTGGGCCTTGTAGGGTTTCCTTCCTTGCAAGACCATGTATAATTTAGCCAAAATGGTATGATTGCAGGCTGCTGCCCTGAGACCCGCCATTAGAATCTTGCGATAGACCCATAATCTCCCCTAACTTCTGCCGTGTTGTAGTCCCAACCGTTGCTTGGAGCCTGGCTAATGGAAAAGATGCATTGATTAAATTAGGATTAGCAGTAGGCTGCCCATCATCACCAGGAACTAGTTTCTTGGCCTCGGTTTGAATCATTTCTCTTTCTTTCGAGATGAACAAGACCCAACATAACTGCTGGCAATCATCCCTGGTCGGCAGGTGCATGAACATTACACTATCTAGGAGAGAAATCAAATCTTTGGGATTATTTCAAAATTCTGCATTTTGTGTTTTCCAATTATATAAGTCTCTCATTGAGAAGGGCCAATAGTGAAGTCGGGGGTCTCCAGTTTCATCCAGTCGTCCAATTCCTCTGAGCGGCAGAATCACTGTGGTGTCAGGGAGTCTCAGGCTGGCAGCTCTCTGAATGTGACCACAAGTTCTTACTGCTGGCCCTTCCAAGTTGCTGCTGGCTCCTTGATCCTTGCCTCCTGCTGCCTCCCCTTGCTCCATGGGGGTGGAGGAGGCAGCAGTGAAGGGTATGGAGGGAGATCGGACTCTAATGAGAGAAGAAGATCCTCACTCCCTTCTTGTAAAATGGTGTATTTGGGGACTGAGGGGGTAGGTGACGTATCTTTTATTGATGCTAAAATCTTGTTTTTATCCACAGAAAGGGGTAGAAAGGGAGACAGACACTTTGGGGGTTCCTAGACCAAATTCTGCATACTAAAGAGTAGGGAATCTGATCGGGGTTCCCTGTGCTATCTGTTAAAAAAAAAAACCCTTCGTTTAACCTTCCAAATAGTATTTAGACCAAAAGTTCCTTGGTGGGGGGGCATCCAACCTCAAAAGTAGGCCACTCTGACTTATACAAAGTAATTTTTCTTTTTTAACTTCAACATCTAAATTGTTAACTCTTTCCTTATCATCTTTAAAATTACCTGTCAGAAAGGTAAGAGGTATACTTTGGTTCTGACCCATTTCAACATATATCAATCCACACACAAGACCAGAAAAAAGGAGGAAGGCAATTACAAATGTCACAAAATGAAACAACTTGTGCTTTCGGGGATTTAGGATATAACCACAACTCAGAGTGTCCCAAGGAGAAAAGTGTGGATTGGTTGGCCTGCCTACAATCCCAAAGGGGTAGAGGGAGATACTTGATGTTTCAGCAGTGTCATCTGGTAAAAGACTACCCTACTCCCTCTTTGCTTCAAGTGGGCCAACTTTCTAAGCCAAATTTCGCCCTTCGAGGAGGAAGACAAGAGCGTCTGAAAGAGAAAGTAATTATTGTTGGACAAGGAACAGAACAAAGAGTAACAATTTTAAATGGAGGCGAATAGGGTTTCCAGGCATCCACGTCAGAATGAATGTGAAAGAGGAAATGTTCCACGAAAGCCACAATACAGACAGACACACAGACATTAAGACAAGACACATTAACAGCATGTGCATGGTAGTCTGTCAGACAGAAAGTGATGGACTACAGACAGGAAAACTCCCAAATGTCCGCACTAGTGGACAGTCTACCTTGTAAGCTATCAAACAGAAACTGGCAGGCTACAGGCAGGCCCAAATGCCCGTACTAGTGGATAGTTTACCTCCCCAGGGCATCCAGAGGATGTCTCCCACTGGTTCTGTTGGCTGCTTTATAGTGCATCCACCAAGATTTCTTGCCAACTCCAGTACCCAAACTGCAAGCTACAAAAAAATACCATACATGGGGCTGGGAAGGTGACTCAGTGGTAGAGCACTTGCCTTGCATGCATGAGGCCCTGGGTTTGATTCCTCAGCACCACATAAGCAAAAAGAAAAGAGCTGAAAGTGGCGCTGTGGCTCAAGTGGAAGAGTGCTAGCCTTGAGCTAAAGAGGGGAGGGACAGTGTCCAAGCCCAGATTTCAGGGCCCACGACTGGACCCACCCCCCAAAAAATACCAGATAGTTACAAAGGGCCAATGCCTTAACTTACCAGCCGTTCTTTGCTATTCCCTGATCAGGTGTCAGGGTGGGCTTATGAGGGAGATCCCGGATGCTCACCTATCTGTTGTACCTGGATTCAAGACCCACCGAAGACTACCAGAGACCACAACCAATTCAAATGACAAAGGAGTCGTTTATTTGCAAGCTCGAGCTTGGTCCTCCACACACTCAGTAACTGGTGAGGCTAAGAGGCCCCAAGCATAGAATCAGCACAGTTTTTGTAGTATTGAACAAACAACTTTAAAGAAGTTTTACATGAGAATTTACATGATTGGCTAAAATTTTAAGCAAACTCAGCTATGCATATGTGATTGGCTAATATTATTATTGACATGTTATTGACAGGATTTTTCTGGCCACTGGGTCACTGTGTCCTGCATGGCCACCTGTTTGTTGGGTCAACGCATCTGGAGAAAATTCCTGTGGCTTTCCAAAGGATAGCTTATGTCTCAGTTGTCTGGGAATTGTTTTTCTTTTTGTGTCATTTCTGGGTCAAGCCCATGGTTATTTTTATAATTCATACTTCACAAGATGGTTGCTGGTGTGTAATGGAGTTACTAGGCTTTCCTTGTGCCTCTTTAAGCCTTAGGCTCTTCAGATTTCATATTATTACTGTCTCTTCATACATGCCTGAAATCACTATTTCAAAGTAACGCAAACAGAAAAACAAAAATACCCTGATAAAACCATCACAAATCCTAAATTATGTGAAAAAATTCACAATGTAAAAAATAAACCTGAGGAAGAGGAAAAACAATGGCAGAATAACAACAGAAAATTACGCTAGCTCTCTCTAATGAAACAGAGATTTAGAGTCCTAGCAGGTACTCCACTTCTAGAGGGTCACACCAAGTCAGCTATAATTATATGTAGATATAGAATCCAAAAGAAGATATTATACTGTCTTCACAAGCACACAAAAATCTAGGAAAAGTTACCCAGCCAGGAAAGTGACTGCTGTGACTGTGTTGGCCAACTACTCAAAAGCACAAATGCAGTGTGGAAATAAAAGGTCCACATGGGAAAACATCACGAACAGAGTCAGTCACATTTAAACACAGACACAATTCACCTTATCACTGGACAGTCAGAACTGTCATTGGAACCACAAGTATTAACATCACAACATCTCATCACAACTGATCTCTTCTCCTGCACTTAATGGTCTAGACAAAAACCTAATTCCAGAAAAAAAAATCACAACAGAAGACCAAAGCAACACCTGGCAAATCAACCAAGAACATGGATAGTCATCTATTAAGATCATAGATCCCCCAAATGAAAGCCAAGAAATCTTCCAAATGGACAGAACAAATCAGAAAAATATGAGGAAAGTGATGCCAAGGTAATATAATTCACACAGTAAATAAAAAGGCATTAGAACAGACAATCAAGGACCTAGAAGATAGTTTTCAAAATACATTACAAATACTGCTGAAAATTATATTTAATGAAAAGATACAAAACCTCTACAAGGAAACTTTTGAACAAGATGAGCCCTACCAAAGATTAGCAAAATAATTCATGGAGACTCCAAACAGAAAGAAAAATAAATTCTGAGAAAGCAAGAGTGTCCAAGGAAAAAAATAGATACCTAGTTAAACGATATGAGAGAAGTCACAGCTAAAACCCATATCCCCCAACCCCCCCACCCAAAGAATAGTTTAAAGAAAGTCCATACAAGATCTAAAAAAAGCTTTACTAAAGAGATAGAAGCCCTAAAAAATAACCAATTATAAAAAAGGAAATAAAAAACAAAATAGAATCTCTCCACAGAAATAGATGATATAGAAGATAATCTCAGGGATCACAGACAGAATAGGTCTAATAGGAAAGAGGAAATAATCATTTAGAACAAATCCAAGAAATCAAAAATGATCTTGCTGGAAGTTCAAGACTCAGAAGATCAAATTGGGGGAGATAAGTATCAAGAAGATGAAGAGCAGGAAACTAAATGGATGGGAAACATATTACAGAATTCTAGCAAAGATCATTCCAAATATCCAAAGAGATAAGCTCATTCTGAGAAGAGAAGCCTTTAGAACACCAAACAGAGAATACCAGAACAGAACAAACCACCACCACGTCATAATCTATTAGAGGATCATTAGAGATCAAAGAAAGGATTCTTAAATCTATCAGGAGAAAAGACGGATTATTTATAAAGGATATACAGTCAGAATAAATACAGGTTTCTTAGCTGATGTGGTCAAAAGGAGAGCCTGGCATGATATATGACAAACATTAAAAGCAAGCAACTACCAACCATGATTATGGTCCCAAGACAAACTCTCCTTTACATTAAAAGGATATGTAAAAATATTTCATGACAAAGAAATCTTGAAACAATGTATCTCTACCAATCAGCAGGATAGAAGTTATTCAAATATATCCTACATAGAGAAGATCAAGAAGAACAGGAACTGGTTATATAAAATGTTCCCTACCCGAGAACAAGGTAAATATATTAAGAGTAGATGAGGCACAGCCCCTAACAGCAGGTGCTTAACATAGCAGGACTTATCAGATATTTCACAGTCTTAACCTTTAATATAAATGGACATAATTTTCCAATTAGAAAACATAGATTAAATATTAGTATCAAAAAAGATGCATTCTATATAGTATCTACAAGAGACACATTTTATTGACAAAAACAAACACATACTTAAACTGAAAGGCTGTAAGGAAAATTTTCAAGCAAATGGACACCATGAAAAGGCCACAGAATTACTAACGTAAGATAAAATAGAATTCAAATTAAAATTAGTAGGAAGAGACATTATATATTGATAAAAGCAACTCTCCATTAGGAGGATATAACAAGTCTAAATATCAATGTCCTGAATCCTGGAGCACCCCCACTTCATCAACCAAATACTACTTAACCTAAAAACACATCTCAACACATCAATGTTATCAATGGATAGGTCATCTAAGCAAAACTCAACCAAGAAACTGAAGATCTAAATAGCTACATTGACCACCTAACCCTAACAGATATCTACAGAATATACATTCAGTGTCAGAATATAAATTCTTCACAGCAGCTCATGGAAGAGTCTCCAAAATAGAACATATCCAGTGGTAGAGTGCTTGCTTTGCATTCATGAGGCCCTGGGTTCGATTCCTCAGCGCCACATAAACAAAAGAAAAAAGCCGGAAGTGGTGCTGTGGCTCAAGTGGTAGAGCACTCGCCTTGAGCTGAAGAGCTGAAGGACAACGCCCAGGCCCAGAGTTCAAGCCCCACAACCGGACCCCACCACAAAAAAAATAAATTTTATCTAAATTGAAAAAAAAATTAATCAAATTCCCAAATCTTGTCAGAACACAACAGAATAAACATAATTAAACAGCTAAAGTAAAAAAAAAATTCTCAAACCCATGAAGACTGAACAACACATTGCGGAATGACCAATGGGGCACTGAATACATTAGCATGAAAATCTGAAAGTTTCTGTAATTTAACAAATTGAACACACAAAATACCAAGCCCTCTGGGACACAGAAATGCAGTACTTTGAGGAAAATTTATAGCTCTGAGTGCCTACATCAAGCAATTGGGGAAATCTCAAGCCTGTATATTAATTATATACCTCAAATTTCTTGAAAACAGGAATAAGCCCAAACTCATAGCAGTAGACAGAAACAAACAAAAAAATTAAATCAGAAATAACTAAATAAAGACAAAATAAAGCATAAAAAGATCAACAAAATAGAGTTGGTTCTTTCAATAAATTAACATACTTGACAGACCCTTGACAAATCTGACTAAGAAGAGAACTCTTATATATAGAAAGATAAATAGAAAGTCCACAGATTGGGAGAAGATTGTTACTTGCTCTGCAACAGGCAATGGCCTCATATATAAAATATATTTAGATCCCCAAAAGTTAACCCCCCCCAAAAAAACAAATCCTCAAAAAACAACAACCTCGGGCTGGGAAGGTGGCTCAGTGGTAGAGCGCTTGCCTTGAATGCCTGAGGCCCTGGGTTGGATTGCTCAGCACCACATAGGCAAAAAGAAAAAAGCCAGAAGTGGCGCTGTGGCTCAAGTGGTAGAGCGCTAGCCTTGAGCTGAAGAACTGAGGGGCAGCGACCAGGCCCACAGATCAGGCCCCACGACCGGACACGTCCCCCTCCCCCAAAAAAGAAACAACAACCCTCTGAATAAGTGGACTAAAGATTTAAAGAGAGACCTCTCTGAAGCAGAAATATGAATGGCCAATAGACACATGAAGAAATATGCAACATTTCTGGCCATAGAAATGCAAATCAAAGCAACATTGTGATTCCACCACACCCCAGTTAGAATGACCATTATGAAGAAAACTAATAACAACAGATGCTGGGCTGGTGGGGATGTAGCCAAAAAGGAACATTACTACACGATTGGTGGAAATGTAAACTTGTTCAAAAACTCCAGAAAGAATTATAGAGATTCCTCCAAAGAGTTCCCCTATAACTCAGCAAACCCACTCCTGGGCATTTACCCAAATGACCACAAACAAGGACACACTAAAGCTACAATCCAACTATTTCCATTGTAGCATTATTTACCATAGCTAAGAAATGGAATCAACACAGATGCCCCTGTGTAGATGAATCGATCAAGAAAATGTCATATATATTCACAATAAAAATTCTATGCTTCCGTCAGAAAGAATGACATTGCCCCATTAGTAAGGAAATGGAATCACTTGGAAAACATAATAAGTCAAACAAGCCAGACCTAAAGAATCATGGGCTACATGTTTTCATTCATTTGGAAAAACTAGAATATGCCTAGGTTATTCTTAGAAAAGATCACAATATCTTAATAGCTATATGTATATCACCATAAAAAATGATGCTTATTGAAATGAGCTCCAAGAAATGAATACAAGATAATTTTTTGTTCTAATTTCTTTTTATTTTATTTTTTTGTGAACATACTGTACAGAGGGGTTACAATTACATGGGCAGGATAATGCATACATTTCTTATCAAGCATTGCAGCCTCCTCCTTTGTTTACCCTTCACATCCCTTCCCAGCTTACCCCCTGTCCCCCCCAACTCCTCAACTAATAAAGCTCGTTTTTGACATGACAACTTGTGCTTCTCATTGTTGCAACAGGTCAACTTGTATCCTTAAACGACTTGTTTTTCCCCATCTCCTCCACAAGTTATACTGACAGCAAATATAGTGAAAGCAGGAGTTATACTGTGGGCGAGGGACATACAAAGCAACAAAGAGATAATCTTATAATTGCGTTAGAAACAAATGCATGAAAGAAATAAAACATTAAAATACATATCTAAGGGTTCATTTTCCTAACATCACCTTATCTGACCTTTTCTGCTTGACTCATACATATACTAGATATTGAAAATAAGGGAAACCATGGGAACGATGTTTCTTTGGGCCTGGATTACTTCACTTAATATAATTTTTTCCAAGTTTTTCCATTTCCTAACAAATGGGGCAATGTCATTCTTTCTGATGGAGGCATAGAATTCCATTGTGTATATGTACCACATTTTCTTGATCCATTCATCTACTGAGGGGCATCTGAGTTGGTTCCGTATCTTAGCTATGGTAAATAATGCTGCAATAAACATAGTTGTGCTGGTAGCTTTAGTGTGGTCTTGTTTGTAAACATTTGGGTAAATGCCCAAAAGTGGGATTGCTGGGTCATAGGGGAGTTCTATGTGAAGTCTTTTGAGGAACCTCCACACTGCTTTCCAAAGTGGTTAAACAAGTTTACACTCCCACCAACAATGCAGTAAGGTTCCCTTCTGTCCACATCCCCTCCAGCATCTGTTGTTGTTAGAGTTCTTGATTCTTCCCATTCTAACTGGAGTGAGGTGGTATCTCAATGTTGTTTTAATTTGCATTTCTTTTGTGGCTAGGGATGTTGAGCATTTCTTCATGTGTCTGTTGGCCATCCTTTTTCTTCTTCAGAGAAGTTTCTCTTCAAGTCTTTAGCCCACTTATTTATTGGGCAGTTGTTTCTTTGAGAATTTGTTGTTGGGGGATTTATATTTTTGAGTTCCAAGTATATTTTAGATATGAGACCCTTATAGTGAACTGTTTTTAGTAATTTTTTCTATTTACTTTTTCCCCTTTGGTTTATTCCCTTAAGTCACTGTTTTTGATTTCTGTACCCTTTGTCTTATATATAAGTTAATCTGATTTGGGGAAGGGAATGGAAATCACAGAAATGGTGGGACAACGATTAAACAAAGCAACAGTGATATACACTAGACACTATGTTAGAAATGAACTTTACAACTTTGGGGGAATGGGATGTCAGGGTTGGTGGAAGCAGGAAAAAAATGAGGAATCAGTAACAAAAAATATACTCATTACTTATGTAACTGTAATGCACTTCTCTGAATATCACCTTCATAACAAAAAACACTGAACAACTAATAAGAGAACTCACCCAAATATAGAAAACTAGAGAAAAAATGAGGCATCACAACATAAATAAGGAAAATTGAGAATATTATAAGAAAATACTTTGAAAACTGTATGCCAATCACCTGGAGAATCCTGGAGAAATTGATGCTTTCCTATTCTCGAGCTGAGCCAAGAAGTGATACACAAGAAGTAATGAAAATTAAATTTCAATAAAAAATTTCCCATACCAGAAAAATCTAATACTCAATGGATTTATCATGAAATTAAGGGCTGAAAAAAACTTACAATAATCAGATTTAACTCTTCAATGGAATAGAAAGGGAAATGGAATTATTAAACGTATTCTATGAAGCTAGAATTAGACTCTTTCCCAAATCAGTAGGGACTCATCAAAGAAAGAGAACTATGAACCCAACTCCTTGATAAGCATTGATGCAAACTTCTCAATAAATTTCTCACCAACCAATTTCAGCAACTAACAAAAAAATCTTTTGCTATGATCAAACAGTATTCATCCTAGGATACAATTGGATTCAATATACTTGTCAATAAACATAACACACATCATCAGTAGAAGCAGGGAAAAGAACCTCATGATCATCTATATGGGTGTAGAAATAGCTTTTAACAAGCTCCCCTTTATGATTAAAGGTCTGAGAAGCTAGGAATGCATGGAAGTTTCTTAAATATAATAGAGTATATGTATGATAAGAGATAATAAGCGTGTTCTTAATGGTGGAAGCAGGAAGACATTAAAACCAGGAATGAGAAAAGGATGTCCACTCTACTATTCTTCAATATAGTAGTGGACTTTCTAGCAAGAGCAATAGGCAAGAGAAAAACATAAAGGGGATCCAAATAGGGAAGAAGTAAAACTATCCCTTTTTGCAGATGAAATGATCCTGTATTTAAAGGACACTATAGCTTCCTCCCCTACGTTAGTAAAGGTGATGCTAACCTTCAGCAATGTAACAGGGTATAAAACCCACAACAATCAGTAGTTTTTCTGTGTTACCAACAATGGGAAGATCCATGATGAAATCAAAAAAACAACCTCATATGTATTAACCTCAAAATAAAATCAAATCTATACAAAACAAAACAACAAAACTAGGAATTAATAAATTTAACTAAAAATTTGAAAGACCTCTGCTCTGAAAACTTTACAACACTAAAATAGGAAATTTAAGGAGATTCAAGGAAATGGAAAGTCTTTCAATGCTCCTGGTTGGAAGAATTAACATCGTGAAAACTGCAATACTGCCCCCAAACAATTGACAATGCAATACCCATCAAAATCCCAACGATATTCTTCAATGCAGTAGAGAAAGCAATCTGACTGTAATAAGAAATTACAAAATTACAGATGAAACCAAAGGCTTAGAAATGAAATCATGGGCCAATTTACACACACACACACACACACACACAATGGAATTCTATTCACCCAACAGAAAGGATGACTTTTCACCAGTCTTAAGGAAAATGAAAGGCTTGGGAAAATTATACTAAAAGAAAGGAATGCACACTCAGAGCAATATAGTTTTCATAGATTCATTCATTTATGGTAGCTAGAAAGTGCCTACAAATCTACAAGTACAAGACAGATTCTACATCGTCCCAGATAGAATGGCCATTTTCAAGAAAACTGACAATAGCGAATGCTGACAGGGATGTAGCCAAATGGGAACTTATTACAAAAGGTGGGAAATTAAACTTGTTCAACCACTCAGGAATGCAGTACAGACGTTCCTCAAAAGACTAAACAGAGATCGCCCTTAAGACCCAGTAATTCCTGTCTTGGGCAGTAATGCAATAAATAACAAGCAAGCTCACATGAAAGCTACCAGCATAACTATGTCCTGGGCCCCGGCCCAGAGTTCAAAGACTGGAAAACAAGTTACCACTGCTGGTATTTTTTCCCCAAATAGGAACCTTTTTTTTTGGGGGGGGGGAGTCTGGTCATGGGTCCTGAACATTGGGCCTCAGTGCTGTCCCTCAACTCTTCAGCTTAAGGCTAGAGCTCTACTACTTGAGCCACAGCGCCACTTCCAGCTTTTTTTCTTTTTGCTTATGTGGTGCTGAGTAATCCAACCCAGGGCCTCACGCATATAAGGCAAGCCCTCTACCACTGAACCACCTTCCCAGCCCTAAATATGAATCTTTTGACATAAGATACCAAATCATTCTATTTGTAGCAGCTAGGATAGGACTTAAATGTAGTGGGTGATAAAATGGCTTCTTTATTGAATGTTAGGAAAAGATGTAAGCAGTCCAAGAAAAGGGAGATTTGTTGTTGTTGTTATAGGGGCTTGAAATCTGGGCTTAGGCACTGTCCCTGAGCTCTTCAACTCAAGGTAAGGGCTATACCTCTTGAGCCACAGTGCCATTTCTGTTTTTCTGGTGGTTAAATGGAGATGAATCTCTGAGACTTTCCTGCCCATGGGGGCTTTGAACTACAGTCCTCAGATCTCAGCTTCCTTAGTAGCTAGGATTACAGCTCTGAGCCACTGGCAGCAGGCTAAAAATGGGAGACTTTTATAAAAGAAAATCTACCACTTCACCTGTGTCTAAACCTCAGATATCACTATTAGAACATTTCATCGTTGACTCATTTCATCAGACATTTGTAAATTTTCTCTTTTCCTTCATGTTGGAATACTGCAGTCAATATCAACTCAGCTGTGGGACTGGATCAATTGTATGGTAATTGCTAGCACCTAAATCAAGAACATTTACATCAAAACAAATGAAACCCTCATTTGGAATAATTGTTTTCTGTTTTTATTACAAATCTGTGCTTTATTACTTCCTAATGTGATATTGGAACTCCTAACAGAGTGATGATATTTTCTTTTTCTTCAGCAATTGGCCTTCTCCCAAATGTGGTCAAATATTTAAGAATTCAAAGATTTCCATTAAGCTGATGTCTAAGAAAATGTGCATTTCTGGAATGTGGTCTGCTGTCTTCTTCTTACATGTACAGGACTTCTATGATTTATTTGTCCTACAAGGAATACTATTTTCCAATCTTTGTGTGACCAATTTTAATCTCTCTGATCAATCTTTCTGACCCTCTCTCTGGAGTCTCATTTCAGTCTGCCTCATCAAAAATATCTTATTTATCAACTAAATTACTCTCAGCTTCTGTTTTTTGCCTGACTTCATATAGGCTGTGATAGCAGCCTTGACTGGCAGTGCTTACTGGAGTTATTTGTTTGTTTGTTTTATTTTTAGAGGTCTAGGATTACTCTTTGATGTATTAGCTTTTCTGGGCCCCAGTGATCCGCTGGCCTAGAGTCAATGGGTTTTTCTCCTAAACATACAAATACAGCTGACTAAATTCCTGTTTTAATTGCCTCAAAATGAGGCAATCTGGCATCCTTGGAAATCCAGGAATAATCCATTGTACCACTTCAGAAATGGTCTATCAAGATGACTTTTCAATGTTGACTGTAAAAAATGTTCATTTCCAACTCACCACCATAAAAGAGATCATATCCCTGGGAACAAAATTTTGGAAAGAAGGTTCCCCTTCCTTCCTTCTCTTATGATAGATCAAACCATAATATTCTGCAGTTGTGGCCAGCCTGGAGCACATTTTCCCAAGAATATTCTGTAATGTAAAAGAGGATCAACTATCAAAATAAAGGTGAAAATACTTGTCTACTACAGACAGATTTATCTGGCTTATATCTGTTGTTATTTTCATTACTAAAAACACATGGATAATTTATATTGAGATTAGAAAAGTGGCAAAGGCTGAATGGAATAAACATTGAGTTTATTTTCATATATCCAATATAATACACTTATCCTCTTATACAAAATTAAATCCAACTGTAGAAACAATGTCAGAAATATAAAATAAGCCTTAATACGTATAATCTGGCACACATACACCATCATCTACTCAGAAATTCAGTCTCTCTATAAATATTTATTTGGTACAAAACAATAAAAATTTAATTAATGAATATGACTTTTAAGTATCATCTGAAATACTCCTCGTGTCTATAATTGCATATAATTGTATAGCTCTCACCTAGACAAGAATTTAACATGCATGTAGAAATCAAATTTCTAGAATATAAGCTAGATGCGAGGATTCATACCGTCATGTAATGTGTGGTGAATTTTTGCCACAATTCTGAACCGTTCCACCTAATGCCAAGAGTCATGTGCAATAATTTATTATTTGATGTTAAGATGATTTCTAAGTGCAGAATACACTGTGAATTATTACATTAATTCACAGAAATGAAACAATAATGACATATTGTGTGTTAAAATTCTAATGCTTCTCAATTTTACAATTCATAAAATATATTGTTAAAATTAATTTCATTTTCTTCTTTTCTGTAGGTGCTGAAATTAAAATTATATATTTAACATTGAATATTAAGAAATCAATAATAAGTAACCTACTATTAAAATGATATACTATCAAACTGTGATTTGAATCATATTTCTAACAAATAGTGATGTAAACAACATTGGTCATTTGTTATTGTTAGTCCAAGTCATCTCTTCACCTTAATTTTTTAGTTTTCTATTTTATCTCTATTGGTTTGCTGATTGTGCATTTTGTTTTCCCTTTTCAGTCACTGACATTAGGCTGAAAATCTGTATTCTAGTTTATTACTTCCTATGGTAAAGTCAAATTATTGCTCTCCACAGCTGTTCTACTCTACTATACTACAGTACTTCTCCCACTCCCATTTCCTGTATTGCTGCTCTCATATATTTTATTTTTATTTAAATTTGATTGTCAAGGTAATGTACAGAGGGGTTATAGTTACATAAGTAAGGTAATCAATTCATTTCTTTTCTAACTTTTTTACCCTTTCTCCAATGTCTCTCCCTCTTCACTGCCAACAACCCCCCAAGATCATTTCCAACATATTGTCTTGTGAGTACATTGTTGCATAGGTTCCCCCTTTGTCCTTTGTCTCACCATTTTATTTTTTCCCTTTCCTTTCCCTATTTCCCTAGTTCCCTAGTTTTAATACCCAGGCTATCAAAATCAAATACAATGACTACAGGGGATAAACCATTGCTGGGGAAAACACAAAAGGATGAAAAGAAATCACGTAGTACATTAAGAACAACAACAACAAAGAACATGTCTTGGAGTTCATTTCACCTTATACGGTCATATGAACATAGCTATTGAGTTATTCTGCTCATCTAATAAGATTATCCTTATGTGCACAATAATGCTCCCCTTTTTACCCAATAATCCTACTTCTGGGCATTTAACCATGTGACTACAAACAAGACCACACTGAAGCTACCAGCACAATTATGTTTATCACAGTATTATTTACCATAGCTAAGATATGGAATCAAGCCAGATGCCCTTCAGTAGAAGAATGGATCAAGAAAATGTGACACACACACATACACACATACACATATATGGAATACTATGCTTCCATCAGAAACAATGAAACCACCTTATCTGTAAGGAAATGGAAGATCTTGGAACAAATCATATTAACTGAAGTAAGCCAGACTTAAAGGAACATAGGTCTCAAGGTTTCCCTTATTTGTAATAATTAGTTTACTTCAAGGAAAATTTCCTGTATTTTAATTTGACATTTTGTTCTATGTTGAGCATACATTATTGCTATATTTTTTGTTATTATTTCCTTTTTTTGAGGAGGCCTAACATTTATTTAACTAATAAAGTGAAGTATGTAGCCACTGTATCAGGTGTAATATAATATATCTTCTTAATATTTTTTATTGTTAAATACCGTACAGAGGGGTTACAATTACATGGGCAAGGTAATGAGTACATTTCTTATCAAGCACTGTTGATTCCTCCTTTGTTTCCCCTTGCCATCCCTTCCTATCACTCCCCCTGCCCTGTGCCAAAGCTGTAAAGTCAGTTTTTTGACATAACATCTTGTACATCTCATTGTTGAAATGGGTCCACCTGTATCCCTATTTAAACAATTTTTTCCTTCCCCTCCACAAATTATACCTACATCAAATACAGTGCAAACAAGGGGTTATACCGTGGGGGGGGGGGGACATACAAAGCAGCACAGAAATACCTTATAAATATGTTAGAAACAATAGCAAGAAAGATAAAAAAAGAGTTCTTATCTTGATGTACTTTTCACCTAACATCAACTTATCTGACCATTTCTGTTTGTCTCAGATATATACTAGTTATTAAAAATAAGGGAAACAATGGGACCTACGTTTCTTTGTGCCTAGGTTATTTCACTTAATATAATTTTTTTTTTTTTTTGTCGGTCGTGGGGCTTGAACTCTGGGCCTGGGTGCTGTCCCTCAGCTCTTCAGCTTAAGGTGAGCACTCTACCACCTGAGCTACAGCGCCACTTCTAGTTTTCTGGTGGTTTATTGGAGATAGGAGTCTCACGGTCTCTCCTGCCCGGGCTGGCTTTGAACCGCGATCCTCAGATCTCAGCCTCCTGAGTAGCTAGGATTACAGGCGTGAGCCACCAGCGCCCGGCTTAAATATCTTTTTTTTTTTTTTTTTTGGTCCAGTCGTGGGGCCTGAACTCTAGGCCTGTCCCTTAGCTCTTCAGCTCAAGGCTAGCGCTCTACCACTTGAGCTACAGTGCCACTTCTGGCTTTTTTCTTTTTCCTTATGTGGTGCTGGGGAATCGAACCCAGTGCCTCAAGCATGCAAGGCAAGCGCTCTACCGCTGAGCCACCTTCCAAGCCCTTAATATAATTTTTTTCAAGTCTTTTAATTTCCTGACAAATGGGGCAACAGGCAGTTATACTTAAAGGCTTATGTTCATCTTATCCATTACTGAAGGAAGAACAACTGAAAGAGCAACCCCTATGAGGAAGAACAACTCCTACTTACTTATCTTCATTCCTATGTAAGGCCAGTGTTGTCCCCTGTATGTATCCTCATGTTGTATGTTACAACTCTCTACTTGGTCATCCTGTATATCTACTATCCTCTACATTGTGACCTAAATGCCCCAGCAATTCCACTTTGCTTTACTTTTTAAAAAATTCTCTCTAAATGTTTGAGGTTGGTGTGTGTGTGTGTGTGTGTGTGTGTGTGTGTGTGTGTTTGTGTTGTTTTACAAAGATAACGAAGACAATATTTTTCTTGATATGAATACATTTTTTAGGTTATTGTAAGTTGTGGCTAATGGGAGAAGTCTCTTGCTATTTTAAGTATGAAACAGAAAAATGTATTTGTGCATGCACCACAGTTGCTTTATTAGTCTGAACTTGAACACTTAACTTCGATTTTTATCTTGGCGGCTGTTGTGAATAATGTGAATAATAATGAACTACAGATACATTTATCAGTGACCCATACAGAAATAATCACATTATTGGTGGATCAGATATTTCAAGTTTGCATTTCTTAGAAAACTACATACTACTTTCTATAATGAGAATACTAACCTGTATTTTGACCAAGAGTGTAGAAAATTTTCTTTTTTTCTACACTCTCACCAACATTATTACTTTCTTAGTTTTTTGAAAGGGCATGTTTTTACTATGTGTAGTACCCTAGACTGGCCTTAGACTCAAATCCCCTTACTCCAACCTCTCAAATACTTGGAATTACAAGCCTTTACCACCACACCAGGTTCCTCTGATTTTTTAATGAGTATAATAGTTATGAAGTAGTATCATATTAATTTTGAATTGCATTTCTCTAAGGACTTCTGTTCAGAAAGCATTAAGCCAGAATAGAAGTGGTATTAAACATAACTTTATAAAGCCACTGGCGATTTTCAGGCTATTGGAAAACATGTCTATTCAGAACTTTTGTCCATTCCTGTACATGTAAAAATTGTAAAAGATTTGCCTTTTCTTTACCACAAATAAATCAACAAGTCCCTCATCAGTGCTTCCAATGGAAGGTGTTGCCCCAAGGAATGATGAATTCCCCAACTATATGTCAGATATATGTTGATAAGGCCTTAAAACCTGTTAGACAAAAATGGCCTCACATTTATATTTCTCATTATATGAATGATAATTTATTTGCAGGACCAAATATGACAGAATTAGAATTGCTGTTGCAGTGCTTACCCTCTATATTTAAAGATTTTGGATTAATAATAGCACCTGAAAAAATACAAAAAATACGGTGGTAAAATATTTAGAATATGTTGTTTCTAGACAAACAGTGACACCTCAAAAAATGTCTTTACGACGTGATCAATTACATATGTTAAATGATTTTCAAAATCTATTAGGAGATATTAATTGGAAGCGAATGGCCTTAGAAATTCCTACTTATAAATTACATAATTTGTTTTCATTGTTACAAGGGGAGCCTGATTTACATAGCAAAAGAACTTTAAGGAAGCTGAAATAGAATTATAATTTGTAAAATAAAACTAATGTTTTTACATCGAGTAACACTGAATCATCCCATAAATTTATATATTTTGGATACATAAAAATACCCAACAAGAATTATAGGACAAAATGAGCTACCATTAGAATGGATTTATACAAGGCATGGATTTACAAAAAATATTATGCCTTATGAACAACAGTTGGCAATTATTATTCAACAGGCCTGGCAATGGGTATTGACCCTATCGGGGTATGATTTATTTGAAATTATTTTTCCTTTGCCAAAAGACCAAGTAGAATATTTGTTAAACATTTCTGAAATGCTATAAATAGCATTAGTAAATTGGGCAATTTTGCTACCATTTTCTCAAAGGTAGATTGTGGGATTGCTGGCGTAAACAACAATTTGTCATTAATGATATAATTACCAAGACCCCTATTCCCACTGTTCTTACCATTTTTACATATGGCTCCAAAACAAAAAGTGCTTACTGGACAACAAATAAATATTGAGTACAGACAACTACTTTAGCATCAGTTCAACAAAATGAACTTTTTGCTGTTATTAAGGTGTTGCAAGATTTTGTGGGAGATATTAATATTGTTACTGATTCTGCCTGTGCTGTAGGAATTGTGACTAATGTAGTCACTGCGACTAATGTAGTCACTGCTGTTACATACTCATCTAAACCCCAGCTAAATCAATTATTTAAACAATTACAAACATTACTGCAACAACTTAATGCCAAAATGTTTGTACATCACATTAGGGCTCATTCTTGGTTACCTGGGTACCTTGTATATGGCAATAATCAGGTTAATAAATTAGTTAGTTTTGCTTCTGCTGAACAGGATCATGCTCATTTACATCCAAATGCTGGCCATTTACATATGCATCATAAAATACCTTATTCTCAAGCTAAACAAATTATAAAAACGTGTCCTATCTGCAGACCAATACATTTGAGAGTTGTACCTGCTGGAGTAAATCTTCGAGGATTACAACCTAATGAGCTCTGGCAAATGGATATAACCCATATACAAGCCTTTGGCTGTTTTTCCTATATACATGTTACAATAGATACTTATTCCAAATTTGTTTGGGCTTCTGCCCTTATGGGAGAAACTATTAACCATGTAATAGAACACTTATTGGAAGCTTTTGCCATTATGAGAGTGCCTACCAAAATAAAAACTGATAATGCACCAGCCTATAAAAGTATCAAATTTAAAAGATTTTGTGAACTTTATGATTTGGTACATACATTTGGAACAGAATATAACCCCCAAGGACAAGCCATTATTGAACATGTTCATGGCACACTAAAACAACAAATTAAAAAATGAAAAAGGAGGAAAAGGTTGGATGAAGGTATGGATATGTTGTGGTTTCGCATGCAAAATACTAAAATAATTTTACATCAAGCTCTTTTTGTTCTTAATTTTTTAAACTTAGCACAAGGAGATATTTTTAACTAGAGCTGAGCGCCATTTTGAACAAATATCAGAAAAACCTTATTTAAATATTCCTGTATGGATTAAGATTACATTGGACACAGAATGGCAACTAGGAACATTATTACATAATGGGCGATGATATGGTTTTGTGTCTACACAGGATGGCAAACAATACTGGCTTCCTGCCCGATGGATAAAGATGCAGCCAGTGAGGACAGCCCTGTATCCTGTAAGGAATCGGCCGCCAGTTGAGGAAGAAGAAATCCCCACTGCCCACCTGGGGACAGGTAAAAAAGTTGAATGGAGAAGGAACAAAAGAGGTTAGAACACACTGGTAAACCTGTCATGGCTGAGAACTTGTTCCTGGCCATGTGTGCCCTGTTTACTGTAAACTCTGTCCATGCTAATGCTAGTGTAAGTTATTGGGCCTTTGTTCCTAACCCTCCTTCATTGGAACCTGTTGTTTGTGGAGACATGGATATAACCGTCTATACTGTTCCTGGTGTTTTATCTCCTCCTTGGAATAATTTGAAATTTTACAGTAAGGATGATGGTAGCTTTTTTAATTTTACTTACTATACTCATTCCTTGCCTGTTTGTCTGGGGCCTCCTCCATGTTTAGTTATAAATTGGCAACATTTGGTTTTACCTGGGAAACTCACTTCCAATTCTAGAACACAGCTGCAGTGATTAACTACTTGGTCCATTAATAGTAGCTGGGAAAGTGTCAACTTGATGGCGAGTTATCCTTACCTATGTGCCCTGATTTTACTTATATTGATTTAAAATATCAGCCTTTTGTGTGGCAACAGTGTAGAGGAACATTTGGAAAAACGTTCAATAATTTTATTAATTGGGGACCTTTTGGACAGTTTATTAACCCATGTTCAGAATGGAATATTACTAGATGTGATTTATCTAATGTTACTAGGATGTCGGATGCCGTTAATGGATCGCTTACTGGAGCTCGATTGATGGCCTGGGGAGAAGGAGGCATTGCAGATGTTCGATGGACTTTCATGGCTGCATCCACTGCTGTTCAGATTCATCTTTGGAAGGTCGCAGTAGAGCGGAAACCCATGATGCTATCAAATGGATTGTTTTCGGGGACAGCTAATTCTGAGTCCACTTATAATTTTATTTTGTACAAATGTTATGATGTAACTGCTTGTGTACCTCTGCCTTATGTATTTTTAGTGGGAAATTTTACATTATCTCCTACTATTTCTTGTTTTAATTGTCGCCTGTATTCTTGTGTTAATTCCTCTCTTAATTTTAATGACAGTGATAGTATTATGATTTTACAACAAAGAACTCATATTTGGCTACCTGTTAAATTAGGAAGAGAATGGTCCCAAAATCCTTTGGATAATGTTGTTATTGAACTTTTTACCAAACTACTAAAACGTACAAAGCATATGATTGGAGCCATTGTAGCTATGATTTTAAGCTTAATTGCTATTACCATTGTTGCTGCGGTGTCTGGAATTGCCCTACACACTTCCTTACAAACTAAACACTTTGTGGAAGAATGGCACCGGGAGTCACATGAATTGTGGGTCTCACAGGTAGAAATTGATGCTCGATTACAAACACAGATTAATATTCTTAAACAGACAGTGGGATGGTTAGGAAAAAAGTTATTGGTTGTGGAAAAACAGTTATTGTTAAAATGTGATTGAAATTCTACTAACTTTTGCATTACTAATGTAAAATATAATGAATCTATTCAAGATTGGAATGTAATACAGCAGCATTTATCTGGAAATTCTAATGCTGCTCCATTGATTGCTTAGTTACAATTTAATATACATGATATTTTTTGTAAACAATTTGCAAATGATGATGCTTCTACTATCACTGATGCATTTCTTAAACATTTGGAAGGGTTGGATCTGAAAGGAATACTACAAACTATTTCACGTAGTACTAGTGGCATGGGAATTATGATTGTTATTATTTTGTTACACTTGTACTGTTATATTTCATTTTTATGAATCCAATGCAAGCTTCTATGATAACTCTGTGAAAAGCTTTACTTTTAAAACAAAAGAAAAAAGGAAATTGTGAAGAATCAGCGTTTATGTTGAAGAGGCAGAATGATGCAGGCTCCAGCCTCAGGGTTATCTGAGGACTGTGTTTGAGTATTAGGAAAGCTCTTGGCATGCCGGGCTAGAGAGGGAAAATGTTTTCTCTCCCTATCTCAAAACACATGTCACAGACTCCTGGGAGCTGAGGAAGTAGCTCTTCTGCTTGCTTAAACACAGATGAACAGCTGGTCAAACATGTTCCTGAGATTGGAAAAGTGGTTTGAGCTTGCTCTAAAATAGTTTAGATAGTAATATACCAAGATATTGTCTCATAGTTTAAGTAAAAATGTATCTGTTGAAATTTTTTGTGTGAATGTCTTGTGACTAAATTTTGGCAAAGATCCTGCTTGCTTGTCTTTAAATACCCACTAACAATAAAGCACAGCATGCAGTGGCAATTGCTGTTTGTACTCTGCATCCCCTGTGTTTTGGTGATTTCGTGACCCTTACCCAGGGACCCCAACGCACTAGACGTTGACTCCCCATGACTGACCAAAGAAGAGAAAACATATATATATATACACACATATATGATGCGATGAATTACATTTAAATATAAATGAATATTTATGGTACACATCTAAATATAATTAATGTATATTCCCTTATATAAATATATTTACATATATAAGATCATATTATATTTATATGTTTATAAATAGATTTGTAATTAATATCCAAAGAGTACATCTGAAGATTTTGGGGAAAATGTAGAGTTTCTAAAGGCTTACTACTGACGCATCATACTTTCAAGCAATTTTTCCACTTATTACAATGTCTGGAGTACTAAGATTGGATGATTATGAAACAGAGTAGGTGTTTTATTCCTTATGATTTTGGATTAGAAACATCTACTTACTTGATATGAAACCTACAAAAATGTGATCTTGAAATCACACTCCACATACTGGACATACACATCAATTTAGCAACTTACAGGTCTGAAACCTTTATTTGAACCCTGTATCTCACATAAATTCAGATTCCTTAGAGTCAGCTACATATAAAAACATGCATGCATTTTCATGCTCACATACATCCCCACACTCACATGACACGCTAAATGTATCACTGTAATAGGTAATAATATAGATACTGAAAAAGAACACCTTTTCAAATGTAATTACATTTTATTTTTTAGATATAATACATTATTGAAATAGTTATAAAAAATCAGCTGAGATGATGTTTCAAATACTAGAGTGCCTGCCTAAAGAGCATGTTTCTCAGTCCAAACCTCATTATTTCCTTTCTTCCTTCTCCCATATAAAAAATATAAATAACTACAGAATTAAGCTACATGTTCCTTAATCATTAATTGAATAAAGAAATTGTAATGTATATGCATATATACATAAGATATATTAGTTAGCCAGACATAATAATGAAATTATAGCATCTTAAAGAAAATAGATAAAACTGGAAACCTTCATATTGAAGCAAGAAGCCATACTGTGAAAAACAAATACTAGATTTCTCATATGCAGACTCTAGACCTAGAAAATAAAATGAATGACTAAGGTAAAAAGGATGGAACTGATTAAATTTAGAAAAAAGTAAGAGAGGAGATAAAGAGAAATATTGTGGAGTATATATTTTCAAATAGTTTATGTTAGTATGATGGCATAATAAAAGTATAAAAATAGGATTATGAAATTAATAAAATGAATAAAATTTATCAAGCTACATTATATGAACCTATGTGTATAACATAACAAAATACTTTTTGACATTAATATTTGCTAATAAAAAGACAAAAAATCATTCCAGTTGTTATAGATTTATATGATAATTTCCAATTTTTGTTCAGTTTTTTCCCTGATAAAGTGAAAGGAGAAATTGGTTTTGCTCCTTTAGAAAGACAATCTTGTCGATTTATCATTAAAATATTCTAGTTAGTTGTTGTCAATGTGAAATTGGTCAATCCAATTAATTATTATATTAGAATATTTTCTATACACTCTTCAAAATATTATCGCTATAAGTATATACTTTTTGCTATTGAATATGTTTTCATTACTTAATCGCTACATACCATTTTCTGAATGTAGTTTGGTATATGCAACTAGGATATGTTATACCTGACATGGAAATCAATTAATCAAACAGTTTTTATCCAAAAAGCCTATAATGAAATAAAGAGGTACATCCAAATTATTTGTATTCAAAGACAATACTTGGTTAGTCTTCTTCTCACATTCCCAATTCCCGTCTTGAGAATAATACACATTGTAAGGAAATGATAAGAATGTTTTGGGGAAATAGGTTGACTTTAAACCAATGAGTTACTCTATGCTGGATTTTTCTTTACTTTATATTCAGAAAAGCTAAATTCTTACCTTATCATTTTCCTTAGGCTTTATACTCAGGTTAAATCTCTGATGAGTGACAAAGATATAAACATTTTTTAACAGTGATTAAATTTAGGCTGAGGAACCTATGTACAACTATACTCATGCAGATCTGCCTCATCAGTCATGAGACCGTGATATCAAAATGTTAACCTATGCTTACTGAAATCATGCTTATGAGATTCTGTGTATTATAAACAGTGGTTATGAGCATTTGTTTTGTAATCAACATCATTTCATGGGTTAGGAACTGAAGTGAGACATTATACTCAGAACAAAATTTAAGGAAGCATCCAAAATTAGTTACCAAGTTAAACACCATTTAACACAATGTTTTAAAAATGCAAGCTAAAGGAAATAATTTATGGAAAAAATTATTTAAAATAAATAAAGAATTAGTATGATTGATTTTTCTTATATGCCAGTTTGCAATACAGCTTGCATGATAAGTTTTCTGATTATATGTTTAGTTAGGTCTTGATATGTAGTTGGAGAAGTTATGTTCTTTCATATCTTCATTTGTCAGATCAAAGAGGAAATGAATTCCATGCCCGAGTCAAATCCGTAATAATGTTACAATTGTATCCTGCTACTTTGCCAAAGTTTCAAATCAGCTCGAGTAACTTGGGTCTTTTTTGGATATAACCAATTAGGTGTGAAATTTTGTCAGTCCTAGAAAGATTTTGACCACCATTTATTAAAATAATATTTTTTCCAGAAATTACTTCTATTGTCTGTTTTCATTAGATTTTTTTTTATTTCATTTATATCATGTGTTTATGGTTTCCTTTAGGTAACCCACATTCAGTCTTCTACACTGTAATTTAGAGTAGTTTTAAATTATGTACACTCATGTATGCTCCTCAGATTCTATCATTTGCTCATTTTGTTCTTTTTACATCAGTAGATAGTTCTCAATATGGATACTATTGGACTTATTCATTGCATTTCTGAACTTTTCAAGTAAGTCATGCTGTTTGTGATTTGATACTGTAGCATTTTTTCCTTTTAAATATGTGCAGATCTTACTTCACATACAGTTACTTTTGTTTTAAACAATTTGATCCATTCAAGGGATTTGCTATATTAAGTTCATCTAGATGAATTTAATTATAAATTAACACAACCTTATTTCTGAGAGATAGTTTTCCTTATACTCTACTCAAATTAACATGTATTTGAGGTTTTAGTACTTTAAAAAACTGGGTATAACATGTTTTTGTTCCTGGGGGAATTCCAATCTCTTGGTTGTTTTTCCAGCTGTGGTGACTTCAACATATGTGTGCATTTTATTTCAATTGTTTTGTGTCTAAATTTTGTCTCATATAACACAAAGTAGAAAAAGAATCAGTGACTTAGAACTTTTCCACATAGAATTCTAAGAGAGACACTTGAATTTTTGTGACAACTGGGACCAGGGAGGTCTTGTTAGTGGAAGATGAGGGAGAATAACAGATAATGTTTGACGTGATTTGAATTCTGCCTCCTCTTGCCTCATTATTTCCAATGGTAATAATTTTGTCTGTATGAACTCAGAATTTTTGGTTTATTTGGGACACACTTCACATTTTTATTTCCTTCATTTAAAACCACAGATGTGACTTTATAATGCTAAAATAACATCTACTAATTTATATGAACTTATTCAAACTGTTTTCTATTTTCGCTTCACATGATATGCAACATAGAATGTAATAATAATAATGTGAGATAGTATGAAATAATTGACTTTGGAGAAAATCAATTACACTGGATTTTTGTGAGATACTTAGTAATAGTAAAAATTGTATTTGTTTCTATTAAAAAATTCCCAGTTACATCTAAAAATAACTCATAGTTATAAACTAATGTTGAAAAAATAGACTTTTATTGGAAAAAAAGCCAGAAGTTTCACTAAGATTGCTTGTTTAAAATTGACTTGGATCTAAGATTTGGTGGCTCATGCCTGTAATCCTAGATACTCAGGAATCTGACATCTGAGTATAGTGGTTCAAAGCCAGCGTAGGCAGAAAAGTCTGTGAGACAATTGTCTCCAATAAACCACCTAAAAACCAGAAACAGCACTGTGGCTTAAGTGGTACAGTGGTAGCCTTGAGCTGAAGAGCTGAGGACAGTGACCAGGCCCAGAATTCAAGCCCCACAACTGACAAAAAAAATTGACATGGACTTGGACTTTATTATTTCATGATTTTTGATGAGTGGTTGTTCAGTGAAAATGTAATTAGTGTTTATATTTTGTGTTGGCATAAAATGAGCCTACTATTGTGTTAATTTATTCAAAAAAACTCTCTGATTATATGACAGCATAAATTTGGTGGATAATGATTAAAACCAGGTTGCTTTTCTGGAAAAAAAATATTTATATCACCCCCACAAAAAGAAGTACAAAAGAAAATATATGCCAGGAAACTTATTCTGTAAATCACAATGGACTAATATTCTGTTATTGGTGAAGATGTTGCCATTTGATTTTAGTATGCCCCAGAAAGACCTATGTGTGAAAGAAAAATGGCTTTCCATTCCCTCCCAGACTGTGGAGAATACCTGAATAGTTCTTCTGGAGATTGAGTTCTTCAGAGTGAAACCCATGAAAACATAGTCTCTCATCTACTTTCTTCTTTTATATTTTAATCATTCTAGGTCACAAACATTTCTCTTTGACATACTCCCCACCTTGACATAGTCTTGGCACAGGCCACCAAAGCAATAAAACCAACTGAACATACACTGAAATCTTCAAACTTGTAAATCTGAGTAAGCCTTTCTGCTTAATACATGGACAATATCACTTATTATGGTAGGTTATAAAGCTAACAGAGAAGTCTAGTCTTTCTAACAATGTAGAGTACATAAAAATGTGCCTCATTATAAAATATCTAACTGCATGTTGTATTATGTGTTTTGTTTCTTTTGATCCTAGGGCTTAAACTCAGGGTCTGAATGGTGCTTTTGTGGTCAAGGCCAATGATCGACATACAATTTGAACTGGAACTCCATTTGCCTCTGTGGTTAATTGGAGATAAGAGTCAAAAGAACTTTCCTACCCTTGCTGGCTTCAAATTGTAATCTTCAGATCTCAATCTCTTAACTAGCTAAGATTAAATCCTCGAACCACCAGTGCCTACCCATGTTGCATATTGTGTGTAATTCCAATTCTCAGCATTGTAGAGATGTTCCTACCACAATGTAAAAATACTTAAAACATACTAAGGGTATGTGTAAAGTATATTATGAAGAATTTTCACCCTTTAAAAAAATCTATGCAAAATCTATGCTAACTATTGATATTTTTCTGTATCTTTCCTGCAACCAGTTTGATATAATTTAATAATTGTCAGGTCAAGTTTCTCTATATTCAAATGGAGATTTACTATTTCATGCATGCAAATAAATGTATATGTATACGTATCTATCTATATATCTTCCAATGTGGATAATCAGATTTGATACTTAGCTTTGTTTTGCTGTTCAGCAGTTGAACCTGGTTGGCTCATTCTGTGACAATATCTGTGCTCATTCTCATCATTCCTTATTTAACACACCATCAGCCTTCTAAAATCAGCCTCATTTCCTGGAGAGAGTAACCAATCAGTCCAACCCACAGGGTTGTAATAAAGGAAGCTTTAAGAAAGGAAGTTAACATGAAGTGACAAGTACAGAATTTCTACAGAGACTTAGTAGGTTATCAAAATTATATCTGACATCCTTCCATTTCTGCCTTTCTTCTCTTCTCATACTTAAGAAAGCATTGACTAACACTATAAATATATTGCATTTATAACTTAAGGATCAATTTTTTTCCAACCTGCAGCCTTTTTTCCATGATTTTTGACATAAACTTTTGGGAGATTTTTTTTTGGATTCTTATGGAATTCCATCCAAAACAAAGCCATGTATATAAAGTAAGCCAACGTTTTCAACTCAGAGTATTAAACAAAAGAGGGAGAAATTTAAGATTAGTTATGTATGTTAATCACAAATGTAGGCAATATCACGATATTATCAAATAATATACTTTTACTGGATAAAGTGGCTCAAATCTGTAATCTTATCTACTTGGGAAACAGATTAGAGATTCCAGTTCCAGGCAAGCCTAGCACAAAAAGAAGTCTCAGAAACACTAACCATTTGCTGGGTGCAAACTTTTTTACTTGTGTTAAGATTACCACAGTCCAGTCAGGCCCAGGCATAGTGATACTACCTCAAAATAAGCAATCCAATTACAATCTGCAAGTATGGCAGTAGTAGAAATGCTGTTTCACAAGTACAGGGTTTTGGGTTCAATCCCCCAGTACCGCTAGAAATTTAAGTGTGTGCCAGGGTAAGAATTTGGCATGTCTAAGGTCAAGACTTCATACTGGTTTTACAAGCTCTAATAAAACATTTACCTCTCTTGCTAATTGTTTTAAAAGTACAACCATAACTTGTGTCCAAACCAAATAATTTCTTATTAGAGATTTTCTTCTATCCATTAAGTAATTTGTTATGTGTTGGATACTGTCCCACTGACATCATACTAAAGATCAAAAACCCATTGCCTCAGAAAGTGACTGCATTTGGAAACAGAATCTCAAAGGTAGCATTTAAGTTGAAGTGTCCTCCAAGAGAAGCAGAAGGCCTTGAATATGCCAAGGAAAGAGGACTCGGAAGAAGCCAACTCTGACGTTGGAGTTCTAGTTCCACAAACTCAGAGGCAATGTATTTACAGTGTTAACGCTACCCAATCTATGGTAGTTTATTATTACAATTACTAGCAAACATGTGGAATCTATAAGACATGAAAAGTCATTGCTTCTTGGGGTCCATGACTCATCTCTATAATCCTTGCGATTAAGAAGGATGAGACTTGGAGGATAATGGTTTTCAGGCTGGTAGTAAAGTTCATAAGGTTCTATCGCCAATTAACTACAAAAATTTCTGGGCGGGAGACATGGTTCAAATGGTAGACTGACTACTGTTAGCAAACAAACAGAGCATGAGGTATGTTGAAGCCTAAATGGGAAGAAAGAAAAAGTCCTTAGAAGAATAGTATGAGAAACAGAGTTATGAATAGGAAAGCAGAACCAAAAGAAATAAACTTATCGATACAGACAAAGCTTCCCAATGAAATATGGCACGAACTGTAATATTTAGGGTTTTCCTTCCTATACAGTTGAAATAAAGGTATTTTGACAATGAAACTAAAGTGTAATACTGTATGCAATAAATAATCGCATTACTTTTATGTTTCCATAATTTAACTGGTTTTCCTACAAATTTATAGAATACTGTAGCTATGGAAAAAAATCAATAAATATTGCATTTCCATATAAGATTACATATTCTTGCAAGTGTTGTCTAAAATTGATCTACACTGAAAAGATTGCCATTGATATCTTTCTGATGATTCCAAATGTTTATAATTTCAGCTGACCTTTCACAAAACTGATACCCCAAACATAACTTTTTAGTTTTTTCATGCAATCATATGAACACAAACATATGGCACAAAATGTTAATTACTTTTATCTGCTGTCATTAATGTAGTATACCTAATAGAATTAAATATATACCCTGAGCATAATAAGATTCTTCCTTTTAAACACAGACTTGCAGGCACACACACAGACACACAGACACACACACACACAAACACACAAACACACACATATTTATCACTCTGATTAGGTTCCTTACATTGGATATCAGACAATGTTATAATAATCAAACTTTCCTGCCAAGACATAAAATACATTCATAATTCCACACATACAAAAAACACCAGATCATTCAAAATAATGAGAATATTTAACAAACCACCCAGCTCCTGAGCCATCTACTTCCTGATTTCATTCATTCATGACGATGCATTATTCATATCATATTTAAAAATCTTTTTGAGTCTCTCTGATTAGCAGATAAAAATATGCTATCATCAAAGACCTTGAACTCAAAGAAGACACTCTGAAAACATTACAGGATGGAATAGGAGAAACCCTGGCTCTCCTTGGCTCAGGCCGAAATTTTCTGAATAGAGACCTGGAAACACAACAAATCAAAGAAAGGTTGGACAAATGGGATTGCATAAGGTTGCAGAGCTTCTGCAGGGCAAATGACATAGCTAGCAAGACCAATAGAAAGCCCACGGATTGGGAGAAGATCTTTACTAGCCATACAACGGACAAGGGTCTCATATCTAAAATATACTTGGAACTCAAAAAATTAAACCACCCAACAACAAATCCTCAAAGAAACAACTGCCCAATAAGTAAGTGGGCGAAAGACTTAAAGAGAAGCTTCTCTGAAGAAGAAAGAAGGATGGCCAATAGACACATGAAGAAATGTTCAACATCCCTAGCCATAAAAGAAATGCAAATCAAAACAACATTGAGATATCACCTCACTCCAGTTAGAACGGCAAAAATCAAGAACTCTAACAACAACAGATGCTGGAGGTGGTGTGGACAGAAAGGAACCTTACTTCATTGTTGGTGGGAATGTAAACTTGTTCAACCACTTTGGAAAGCAGTATGGAGGTTCCTCAAAAGACTTCACATAGAACTCCCCTATGACCCAGCAATCCCACTTTTGGGCATTTACCCTAATGTTTACAAAAAAGACCACACTAAAGCTACCAGCACAACTATGTTTATTGCAGCATTATTTACCATAGCTAAGATATGGAACCAACCCAGATGCCCCTCAGTAGATGAATGGATCAAGAAAATGTGGTATATATACACAATGGAATTCTATGCCTCCATCAGAAAGAATGACATTGCCCCATTTGTTAGGAAATGGAAAGGCTTGGAAAAAATTATATTAAGTGAAGTAAGCCAGGCCCAAATAAACATAGGTCCCATGGTTTCCCTTATTTGCAATATCTAGTATAGGTATGAGTCAAGCGGAAAAAGTCAGAGAATGTGATGTTAGGAAAACGAGCCCTCAAATATGTATTTTAATGTTTTTGATTCTTTCATGCATGTGTTTCTAACGCATTTATAAGATTATTTCTTTGTTGCTTTGTATGTCCCTCCCCCACAGTGTAACCCCCGCTTTCACTATATTTGATGTCAGTATAACATGTGGAGGAGACGGGGACAAACAAGTCGTTTAAGGATTCAGGTGGACCTGTTGTAACAATGAGAAGTACAAAATGTCTTGTCAAAACCAGCTTTACAATGTCGGTGAGGGGGGGGAGGGGGGGTATGATTGGGTGGGGGGGGAGGGGGGAGGCTGGGAAGGGAGGTGAAGGGTAAACAAAGGAGGAGGCTGCAATGCTCGGTAAGAAATGTATGCATTATCCTGCCCATGTAATTGTAACCCCTCTGTACAGTATGTTCTCAAATAAAATAAAATTAAATTAAAAATAATATGCTATCATATAATAAGAAATGTAGGTAAAATTACTTGTCCCTAGATAATCTTTAATATCTTATCAAAGACTTCTGTTTATTTCTTGCAGATTCTTTTTCTGGCATTTTGCTCTAATGTCTAATATTAAATTACAAAGTACATGCCATATTCCTTAATTCATTTTTCCTGAAGGTTATGCTATGGAGTTGAATCTGATGTGTTTGCTGATTGTAAATTAAATTTTCTCAAAAACTGGAATTATTGTTTATGTTACTCATAAGCCATTTGAAATATCTAAAAGAACTGCAAATTCACCTTGGCAATGATTTGTGAATGGCAGTAATGTTTGTGGGGAGAAGAAGGACTTGAATTGTCTAGAGTGCCTTAAAAATGGCACTGTTGTTTAAAGGGCTGATCGTTTAGTAAGCTTTTAAAGTGTGGTCTTCATATTTCATCTAAGAAGATAACAGTATGCTTTTCATCACATTCTTGCCTGCAAAGTAGTAGAATTTTTTCCTTTGCACATTTTATGCCCTGCTGCTACTGTAATGAAACCAACAAGCAACTGCACAGCTGTGTTAGCTGCACTATATTTTGAAATTTCCTTCCAGTAGCCGTAGTGATTTTAGCCGAGATTCATGGGATAGTCACATAATCCACAATTACAAAGAACCACAATATACAAAGACCATTTCAAAATGAGGTTCAATTTTTATGTTTGTTGTTTCCTTTCTTATTGATTGTCTTTTAAAGAGCTAGGGGCTGATTATTTCTCATTATTATTGATGTGACTTAAATAAATTTACCATATTTTTGAAATAAAATAAAGAGATATAAAAAAAACATATTTAGTCACAAAATAAAAGTAAATATTTGAGTGATTCTTTCCATTCTAGTCCTGTTCTCAGTTATCTTCAATTAACGTTGAGATGAGCAAAGCATATGTGTAAATTGACACGTATTAAGCACACAGGACACTGGAATCTTTGGGCTTTAATTTCTTTATCCACTTCACCTAGAAAAGAAAATTATCACTTGTTTCATGTGTTAAGTAATCTCGTTAAAACAAGTTGTATTAATTTTATCAATAGTTCTCATAACCTATGGAATTGATGCATTGCAATTGTATTTGATTTATTACTTCCACAAAATTAATATTACATTTATTTTACCTTTTTGTACATGAAGTTATTTAATTCTTGAGGATAAAACTTTCCTGTTTTTCATTTTGGTTGCCAAAATAGAACTATTAGACATTTTGAAAATTTAACTTTAAATCTAAACCTTCAGATTACACTAGGACTTGAATTGTGTTACACATTTAATGTTAAAATAAAAAGCCTTATTAAATAGAAAGCAAACTTATAAGTTATCACACTTCAATCCCTGAATTGACTTTACAATAAACAATAATTATATTTATAAAACATGATTTACATAACTAAAACAAACTATGAGATATGGAAACAGAAGACTCCTTTTTTTGTTTTGTGTCTGTTGTTGTTGTTTATAGTTTGTGATGATTCTGTCTTCTTTACCTTATGTCTGGTGTATTCATTTTACGTCTTCAAGAAGGTGGAGGGTGGGCACAGAGCTTTAGGGAAATCGGTGACAAATGGCAGCAGTGGAGTTCATTGAACATTGATGAAAGTGAATGATCTAACACATGGGTGAGGACAGTAGCGTAGTACTGGGAACAAGTAAAGGAACTGAAGACATTCCATAAAAGGAAATGTACTCATTACCTGACTCATGTAATTATAATCACTCTTAAATCACCTTAATAATAAAAACAGAGTAAATCTATTTAAAGGCAAACAAATCTTTGTTTCTTAGAATCCTAGTAGTTTGTTTTGTTCACTGGTTTGAGCGGTTGAGTCTATCTCTGAAAATAGCTACACTGACATTCATTGGGCAAATTTGTGAGCTACTAGTAGATAAAAGTCAATTATGATTATTTGTATGTTTTTTGAGACTCTGATTCATGTATTTCTTTAATCTAATTTGTATTATTTCTGTCTACTGTTTTTGGTTTGGTTTGTTCCTGTTTTTCAAGGACCTAGTAGTGCATCATTAGTGTTGATTCAAGATTGTTCTAGTTTGTTGAGACACATACTCAAAGCTATAAATTTTCCTCTGAGTATTGCCTGTGTTGTTGTGTCCCAGAGGAGGCAGTATTTTGTGTGTTCACTTTCACTGAATTCCATAAACGTTGGAACTGCCATCCATATCCCATCAGTGACTCACTGATGATTTAACAATGTGTTATTTAGTCTCTGTGAGTTTCAGAATTCTCTGTGATGCCTTTTGATGTTGATATCTAATTTGGTCACATTGTGGTCTGTCAGGATTCAAGGAGAATTTCATTTTTATTTTTGAATTTCACAGATTTTCCTTGTGATCTAAGATATGATCTATTTTGGAGAACATACCATGGGTTGTGGAGAACATTCCATGGGTTGCTGAGAGGAATATATATTGTGATGCTGTTAGGTTAAATAATCTGTAGATATCTGTTAGTTATAGCTTGTCAATGCAGTTATTTATCTCTAAAGGTTTTTTGCTAAGTTTTTACCTGGATGGCCTGTCCAGAAGTAAAATGATGTGTTCAATCAACCAACAATCTGTTTGAATGTATGCATAATTTTAGGGTAAGTGGTATTTGTAGAAAAATTTAGAAGCTCTAGGATTCAGGGCATTGATATTTAGAATTCTTCTTTTGTTGTTGTTTTTTGGGCCGGTCATGGGTCCTGAACTCTGGGCCTGGCACTATCCCTCAGCTCTTCATCTCAAAGTGAGTGCTCTACCACTTGAGCCACAGCGCCACTTCCGGCTTTTTTCTGCTTATGTGGTGCTGAGGAATCGAACCCAGGGCCTCATGCATGCAAGGCAAGTCCTATACCACTGAGCCACATTCCCAGCCCAGAATTCTTATATCCCCCTGATGGAGACTTTTCTTTATCAATATTTAAGGTCCCTCTTTGCCTCTTTTTACTTTCATAGCACTTTTAATTTAAAGCTTATTTTATCTAATATTAGTATAGCTACTCTGGCTTGTTTATGAGGTCCATTTTTAATTTGTAAAAATGATGTACAGAAGGGATACAATTACATAAGTCAGATAATGAGCACATTTCTTTTTGAACAGTGTCACCTCTTCCCTCATCTTCTCCCAGTTTTTCCCTTTCAACCTCCCTGCCCCCACGTTGTATAGTTCAATTTTAATGTAGTGTCTATTGAGTAGCACTGCTGCATTTGTTCACCCTTTGTTCCATCATTTCTGTTCCCCCTTGCACTTTTCAAACTTACATATAAGACCAAAGGTGCAAAAAAACAACCAGCTTCAGAAGACAGAAGGAAAAATCAAAACAATAAAAGAACCCTCATTATCATTTCTTGAAAGTCATTTTGATGAACATTATTTTATATGATAATATTCATATAACTATTGAGAATTTGTGATACTCTCCAAAGAGCATCCTCCTTTGAGCTCACTGTATAAATGTTTAGAATCTTTTGTAATTCATGATGTCTAAGTGTAATGTTCTTTCTTTTACCATCCAACTGTGTTTACTTGTAGAATTATAGGCACATTCTAATACAACAAATGAGGGAAATCAGACAACCTATATATATTTGAGTCTTACTTTCTATAAGTTTTGTTTTCTAAAGTTTCTTTCTATAAGTTGGTTCCAAGTCTTTCCATTTCCTTATGATTGGTGTAATATTATTTTTTCTGGATCAATGGAATTGCTTCATAGTGAAGTTGTTTCTTCATAGCAAAAGAAAAGTTAGCAGGATATAAAGAGAACAGAATGGAAGAATATTTTTACTAGCTAAGCATTAGACAAGGGTTTTCATAACTAACCCATAGTTAGAGATCAATAAGTTAAACCCAACAAAAATAAATCCTCAAACAAACAAGAACCCAATTAATATATGGGATAAAGATTTAAAGATAACTTCTTAGAAGTAGTAAGAATGACAAATATACACATCTCTCTCCATAAAAGAAATGCAAATCCAAACACAACTGAGATTCATCTCACCCCTGTTACAATGTCATGAAAAAATGAACAATCACAGATACTGATAGGGTTGTGGCCCAAAGGAAACTCTATTACACTGTTTGTGGGAATGTGATCTTGTTCACCCACTTTGGAAAACACTGGAAGTTGCCAACAGAACCGAATAGAGAGCTACCTATGATCCAGCAATTCCACTTAAGAGCGTTTATCCAATAGAGCAGAAACAAGGCCGCACTGAAGCTATCAGAACAAACATGTTTATGTTACATTATTTTCTGTAACCAACATATGGAATCAGCTCAGATGACTCTCATTGTAAAAAGAGATCAAGAATTACATATGTATATATGTATTATATAAACATATAAGTTATATATATATAATTTTATTGATCCCTAATCACAAGTATGTATGTATATACATATATATGTATACATACATACATACATATATACATATGTATATATACACATATATGCATACATATATACATACATAATGGAGTTCTGTTCATCCATAAGAAAGAATAATATAGCACCATTCGTAAGGAAAATGAAACACTTAGAAATAATCATATTCAGTGAAATAAAGCAGACCCAGAAAAACTTAGGTTGCATGATTTTCCTCATTTGTGGTAGGTACAAGGTGCTTATTAATGTAAAAGTAAACACACTGGATGGTATGCAAGGAGGTACAAATGAATTATCTGAAGTGTCAGAGTTCATGGAGAGTGAAAATACCCTAAGTTTCTTAAAAGACTAATCAAAACCCAACAAAATAATTTCCAGTAAATGTGTACTGCAAGAGAGTACTGGGGGGAGGCAATTTGAGAGGGGTAGGAAATTGAAGGTGAAAAGAATAGAATACAGGCAAGAATCCATTGTTTACTTCCCAGAAGTGAAATATACAAAGGAAGGCATAGTGTTAAATGAGAAGATGTTGAATTGATAACACAATTCCAGGTGCTTGTACACATAAACTGCTTTGCTAAATGGCAAGTAATTCGATAACATAATATTGAGATATATAAGGACTTTTGTTGATTGGGAGGGGTGAATGAGAATGTTTAAAGTGATGACATTGATCAAGATGCACTGTATCCATAAACTGTTTCAATGAATGGCAACTCCTTTGTACAACTACTTAAAGATAATAAAAAATATTTGGAATATTAATTATGATAAACTGTTTAGTGAATGGCAATTCCTTTGTACAACTACTTAAAGATAATAAAAATATTTGAAAAATTACTTATGATAGTTGATTAGAGTTGAACCTCAATTTAATTCCCATTTAAGAATATTTTTAACTTGGGGACTTGGAGAATAAATTTCAAATAATAAAATATTATGAATCCTTTTTTATCAGAATTTTTGATATTTAACTCAAACTACTGTGCTTTTTGTCAACCATTGGGCTTTTATAAGTGAATTCTTCAAGGTATGTGGCATAAAACCATCAGAAATATATTACCTATATTCTAGAAGTTTGAACATTGATTATAAAAATGGTTGTTCAAAGCAATTCCTTGTCTTATGAGGTTCTACTTTCTGGTTCATCTTAATCTATTTGCTGGACATCCACATGGCAGAGTAATTATATTGGGCTCCTTTTATCAGGATGATTATTGTGGTGTCATCTATGAAAGGCTGATTCTAATGTCACCAGAAAGGGAAATAGAATTTCAACATGTGTAACTGAAAGGAATTACATCGTCCAATACACTTTGCAACTTTTGCTTTAACTCAGTGTAGTGTATCATTTGGATATTTTTTCATAGAAGATAATAACTTAAGGACAAGCTTATATCATGTGACTTAGTGAATGATTCTTCTTACAATGGGAATAATTATCATGATGGCAAGGTGAAGTATGATAGTTTAGTGGCTCTTGAACCACATCATATGTAGCCATGTTATGCCATGTACAGCCTTTCTAAGGTCCTTCTGATGTATTTGAACAATCTCCGATGAGTTAATTGCTTTCAGAAATATTCATTTGAGCCAACAAATACAGATCTCCTTTGATTGTAATTACTTTCTACTATTAGGCCTCCCACAGACACCAAAATCAGAGGATTCTAATTTCTCTGATAAAATACATAATAAAATTTTTATAATTAATATAATATGAAGAGTGTAATATTAATAGCATTATAAATACAGTATTCACATTATATAATATATTAACATCCTTTGGTTACATTAATTTTTAGAATATTTATAACTAAGTGTAAATTGCTTGCAATGTATAGAAAATGAGAAAAAGATTCGCATACATATTACTACAGATGCAAACAGATTCACCTGGTTATTTATGATGCTTCATTTGTTGGTTTCATTCATGCATGGAGAACATGAGAAGTGAAAATTGCAAACTTAAAAATACTAAAGGGTTAATTACATGAAGTTTATGTTGGACTAATAACAGATTTTATAAATTAAATTGTTTTGTCCCTTCCTTTCTCCCTCCCTCCCTTCGTTCCTTCATTCTTTCATTCCCTCCTTCTTTCCTTCCTTCCTTTTTGCCTTCCTTCCTTCTTTGTTTCCGCCCTCCTTCCCTCCATCCCTACCTCTCTCTCTTTCTCTCCTTTCTTTCTTTCTTTCTTTCTTTCTTTCTTTCTTTCTTTCTTTCTTTCTTCCTTCCTTCCTTTCTTTCTTTTTTTCTTTATTTCTTTTTTTCTTTCTTTCTTTCTTCCAATCTTCCCTTCTTTCTTTTACTCAGAATATTTCTTATGGCTATGGAAAAAATACCTACTGTTGTACTCCGAGGTGTTATGAGTAATTATATATATTAACTAGTTTAATATTAATTTTAATAACCTATATTTATCTTAAGACAAATTATACTAAAACAGCTTCACAAACATTGCAAGATATATGACAAATATTACTTTTATGATATTGTTTATTTCTTCAAACTAAAATAAAAATTTTGGTATAATATTTTGTGTGTGTTTCTTGTGATTTGAACTCAAGACGTATCCCTTACGTTTTTTTTTTCCCCTCAAAGATATTGCTCTATCATTTGTGTCACAGTTCCATTTTTGGCTTTGTGTATGTGTGTGTGTATGTGTGTGTGTGTGTGTTTGTGTGTTGTGATGCATGTGTGATTTGTGTGTGATATATGTATGTGTGTTGTGATGTGTGTGGGCTTTGAACCCCAGAGTACTGAGTAGCGAGGATTACAAGCTTGAGACACCCATATTCAGCACAGATTTAATGTATCCAAGACTAAATTAAATTTCATATTATTTGAATTCTAGGGGCTCAAATTAACAAATTAACATTTAGATATTTATTTAGTTATTAAACCTGAACCTGCAATTTGAAAAATAGTTTTCATTTTTTTTAAAAAAATATACACTCAAAAGTTGAAATGACAGAATCTTTGGACAAATTGAAATATTCTATTATTTAAAAGCAAAAAAGGGATAGTTAATCAAATTTTTCATGTCAGCTAAAAGCAATAGGCTCTGTCATGCTGAATGAAGCAATTTTACATTGAATTAAATATTATCTACTGAGGTCACATGATTTTCTCTTCCTTTAAACCTAAACTATATTTGACATAAAAATGTAGATTCATAAAATTTTTGAGTATATAAAAATCTCAGTTATTGGTCATGTATTTCTGAGGTTTGAGTAACAAGTAATTTCAGAGAACACTGAATTTTGTGTATTTTATGTCAACAGTTATTTTTATAAATTGAATTAATCTCAATATGAGATAACTAAAGCAAAATAATCCATCACTTATCCAATAATTCCAATAGACTTGAATATAACTTATTTTTGAATGGCAGGAAATTCATAATATGCCTGCTCTCTATAGAATAACTAAGAAATAAATGATCGTGATAATATTCACTTTTCTTTCAACTGGCAAGAAAGAACCTCACTATAGAGGACAAATACTTGATTGGAAATGCCATAAAATTATGAAAAATTCAAGTCATTATGAGTTAGATGAAATAGTCATTTTTGAAGGTTAAAAATGAAATCTCTTGAAGCTTCTTTATCTGTTAAATAAAAGGTATTTGCACTCAAAATATTTCATTCATCTCTCCAGCAATGGTAAAACCAAACGACCTCTATGCCAAATAGCTTCTCTGCTTAATTCAAGTAAATATTTAGGTATCCCTAAATATTCTGTTGTAGTTATCACAATTGTATAGAAATATTATGCACCACTCTAGAAATTAAATCTGAAATCATAAAAGATTGGGATTAATAATTAGCTTTCACTATGTTGCCATAAAGAGGTGAACCCTTTCAAGTGGGCATAGTCGTGGAGATTTGGTCACTGAGAAAGAGTGATCAAAAAGGATGCTAAGATCAAAATCCTTTCTTCCTCTTCTTTCTTTTACTTCCCTGTCTCCTTCTCCCTCTCCCTCTTCCCCTCCTCCACTTTCTCCCTTTCCTGACTTCAATTCCTCCTCTTCGTTACTTCCTGGCTTCCGTGAATAAACATACTCCATCACATGTTCCTGACATTGGGTAATGTGCCACCACCAAACCAAAGCAATGATGATAAGAAACATAAACTGAAATGTATAAAAGCAGAAGTCAAGATTAATCTTTCCTTCTTTTATGTTAATTTTATAAAGTATTTTGTTATATTATTAGGAGATTGACACAGCATGCTTTCATTTATTATAAGGGATAAAATTTACTGGAAAAAAATCTGACCAACATCGCCCTAATGAAATGATTGATTAAATTAATATTATATAAGGACAAATCTACTTTAAAATATTAAATATACTTCAATAAGAGGCAAACAATTCAACACTATTGTTTGCTATGAAAAGACAGCAGAATTCACCCTGTTCCTCAAGGAAATTGACCTATTATTGGTAGTATTGTCAATTTAATAAATGATGTAAGAAGACTGAAGAACATTTCAACCCAAACTGCATGATATAAAATTTACTTTGTCCCCTGTAAACAACCTTTTAATTCTATGTCTTGTTCCCAAAATGACTTGTATTTTATTCTAATCACATTTTTTAATTAACTTGAAGTGGTTTTATGGAAATTGCTGTTTGACAAAGCAGTTTATGAATAGTGTTTATTGAGGTTTTTTAAATTTTTTTTCTCTCCTGAGGTTTGAACTTTGGGTCTGGGCGATGTCCCTGAGCTCCTCTGAATGAACGCTAGAAATCTACCACTTGAGGCACAGCAGCACTTTCAGATTTTTCTGAGATTTAATTGGAGATAAGAATCTCACAGACTTTCCTGGCTGGGGTGGCTTCAAACCTCAATCCTCAGCCTCCTGAGTATCTAGGACAGCAGGTGTGAGCTGCTAGTGCCTGGCTTAATACAATGCATCTTTTTTATTTTTAGGCTAGCCCTGGGGTTTGAACTCAGGGCCTTGGCAATGTCCTTGTGCTTCTTTTCCTCATGCTAACACTCTACAACTTGTGTCATAGTGCCAATTCCATCTCTTTTTTTTGTTTAAGTAGTACTGAGGAATCAAACCCAGGGCTTCACACATGCAAGGCAAGCAGTCTACCACTAAGCTACATTACATGGCCAGTACAATGCATCTTGATGATCATTATCCCTCATCCCTCTCAATTCTCTCTCATCCTTATATTTACATAATTTTTTAGAATATTCACTCACTCACAATATCATGTATAGTCACTCAGAGAATATATCACAGATCATATTTTCTTGATAGTCTCATTCATCAACATACTAAACTTATACATTACGGAATTCTGTGCTTTTAAATTCTAAATTATCACTCAGATTCACTGACTACTATTCTAAAATTTTTCCTAAGGTTAATGCAAATGTACTCTGTAATTCTTCGATAAAATACAATGATTCTTAGAATGTTAAAGAGTTGGTGTAAGAACATCACCCTCAGTTCTAGAACATTTTATCATCACTACTCTCTCAAAGTACTGCAATATTTATCAGTAATTACTTCCTGTCATCATTTCAACCTACCCTCCCCTTGAGCAGCTATTATTTCATATTCTACATCTACAGATGTGCCAACATTAAAAAGCTCATGTAATCAGAAAATATAATCTATTTTATCCATTTAGCCCATGTAATATTACTGTTTCCAAAGTAAGTCCATGCAAATTTTTCTCATGGATAGAGCATACTGTTTTATATGCATGTGTATATTGGTATAACATCTTCAATGGGGATTTCAATATTTTATTATATGGTATTGTAAAATGTTTTGCTGTGTATATTCTTGTACATGTGTCTCATTGGACTTATGTTGAAACATATTTTGTATATAAAATTATGATTCAACATCCTGGATCATAGAGGCAACTCTATCTGTACTCTATGTGTAATATCTTAAAGATCGCCAGTATGTTTAAGAAACTGACTGTATCATTTTAAGTGTCAAGCATCAATGTATAAGGATTCCAATTTCTACATAGTGGTTGTGCAGGGCTATCTTATTGTTGTTTCTATTTCCCTTAATCTCTATATGTATGCAATGTCTAGGTGTTATGATCTTTCCATGTCTCCCTTTGTTGTTGTTATATTACTATAGAGATATGTCTTTGGACTTTTTGATAACTTATTCAGGATGGCTAAAGTTTTTCATTGTCATTAATATGCTCTTAATATATTTCTGATTCGTCTCTTTAAATAAATGTATATGTATACATATTATGTGTACATATACATATATTCATACTTCATATGTGTATATATACAAATACCTATAGATATGTATACATATATATGAATATACAGATGTGTATGTACATGTATATAGACATATGTATATTATTATTTTCATTTGTCTGTAAGTTATCATTTAATTTTATTTGCCAAACATATCCTTTATTGATTTTACTTTATTTTATGGTTAAGATGTTGCACAGAAGGGTTACAGTTACATGAGTAAGGCAATGAGTACATTACTTGTTGACAATTGTTACCCCTTCCTTTCCTTGTTGTTGTCCCACTATTCCTTCCTTCCCCCAGCTCCTACATTCCTATCATCCCACCACTCGCAGCATGAAGTGGTGAGTTCGTTTCCAATATACTGTCTTTGTGGGTATCTTTGTTGCAGTGGGTCATCCTGTGTCCTTGTTTCAGCATTTTGGAATTCACCTTCCTCTCCCCAGATTTTATATGTGTGTGTGTGTGTGTGTGTGTGTGTGTGTATACAAGGTGCACGGTATCAAAATCGAGTATAGTGGCAACAGGGGATATGCCATAGGGGAAAGAACATACAAAGGAAACAACAAAAATGAATAAAATGACGTTGTACATTACAACAGTAACAATAAAGACAGAACGCTCAAACATGTTCTTTACTAACAAGTTAATTATTACAGTCATGTCCTTAACATTTTTGGAATTCGCAAAAATGTTTTGTAGCATTCCATGTGGACTTATATGTTCAATTTTTGCTAAATCTATTTACTCATAAGGTACCTGACAGCTCTCTTCTGAAACCAAATGACAGTCTTCTATAGCTTGGTTCCAAACCACTTCTATTTTTAACTTATACTAAGAATACTGTCTCAAGCCCAGTGCCGATCGCTCACACCTTTAATCCAAGCTACTCAGGAGGCTGAGATGTGAGGATCACGGTTCAAAGCCAGCCTGGGCAGGAAAAGTCCATGAGACTCTTATCTCCAATAAACAATCAGAAAACCAGATGTGGCGCTATGGCTCAAGTGGTAGAGCTCTAGCCTTGAGGAGAATAGCTGAGGGACAGCACCCAGGCCAAGATTTCAAGGCCCACGACCAAGACCACCACCAACAACAACACCACCACCACCACCACCAACAACAACAACAAAGAGAATACTGACTCTAAGAAACAATAGCATTAAGCAGTCTTAAAGATAGGCTCAAGTTTAACATTTTAGTATTATCTTAGATACCAACAGACTTCTAGTCTGATGAGCCATGAGCCCTCAGAATGTTGACCAAATGTTTTAGTTTGTTTACACAATTACTATAAGTATTTGGACTTTTTGATAACTTATTCAGGATGGCTAAAGTTTTTCATTGTCATTAATATGCTCTTAACATATTTCTGATGCGTCTCTTTAAATAAATGTATATGTATACACATTATGTGTACATATACATATATTCATACTTAATATGTGTATATATACAAATACCTATAGATATGCATACATATATATGAATATACAGATATGTATGTACATGTATATAGACATATGTGTATTATTTTTATTTGTCTGTATCTTATTTGTATCTTTCTTTCATTTCACCACAGAAACTGTATTTATCCTTTATGTCATATTGAATACCAATGCCTTTGGAAGATATTTATTAATTGGCGTATATTAATTATACAAAGAAATCTTATTGAAATATTTTACACGCTCACATATTGATCAAGGGCCTGATTAACCTGTTTCTGTCTTTCTCCATTCCCATTGTCCCTTACTTCTCAACTGTTTACTGTGAATTTCTTTGTGCTAACTCTACACACTGTCAAAATGTATTAAAGTGATATTCACCCACCGTCATTGAAAATTATACAATGCTGACTATAAAAGCAAAATTAAAAAATCTAAATAAAAATCTGAATAAATGGGGGCATATCATTTTTGTGGATTGGAGGATACAATTGAACAAAGATATAAATTGCCTCCCTACTTTTTTGATCATTCATGGGGCTTGAAATCTGGGCCTAGGTGCTGTCCCTCAGCTCTTCAGCTCAAAGTGAGGGCTCTACCTATTGTGCAACTGTGCCACTTCTGGCTTTCTGGTGGTTAATTGGACGTAAGAGTCTTTCAGACATTCTTGTTCCGCAATCCTCAGATCTCAGCCTTGTACACAGCTCGAATTACAAGCATGAGCTAACAGCACCCAGCATCACAGTTTTATTTATAGGTTTATGACAATTTCTAAAAACACCTGACCAGCACTCTTTGATTCATTGACAAAGGAAAATAAACTGGAACATATTTCTCTGTCGAATATTAAACCTGTTAGCGTAAAATGTTATGTTTGTAGAGGAAATATTACACAGTTCAATGGGTCTGTAAGGCACCATATTAGAACCAAATAATTATTATCAAGGAATATTTAATAAGGGGTAAAACTAAGTATTTGTGGAATGAAATTCTCTTTAATAAGTGGTGATAGGTGACAGTATTGGGGAGAATTAAAGAGTGAAAATTGACTTATTGAAATATTACCTTCAAGCAGGATTAAAACATGAATATAAAACAAAAGGAGTGATGTAAACGTAAAGCAAAGAAAGATGTCTTGACAATTTTGGAGATGAAGCATTCTTAACTTACACATTAAAATTATAGGAAAGGAAAACTTGATATAGTCGAACTCAATAAAAGTGTAAAATAATTTGGTCTGTGAAAGCTCATATACAATTAGTGAATAGAATTTTGGGACTAGGGTCTCATCAATTTCGTCCTAGCTACTTGGGATGCTGTGATTTGAGTATTGCTGTTTGAAGCCAGACCACAAAATAAAGTCCCTGAGACTCTTAACTCTGATTAATCAGCAAAACACAGATGTGAGGTATGACTCAAAGGGTTAATTGTTAACAAAATGCAACAAATCTCAGGGACCTGAGTTCAAGCCCCAAGATGGTACATACATGTACAAAAGTAATGGTAGTAATTCTAATAGTGATGAAGATGATGATGATGATGATGATGTTGATAATGATGATGAAGGGTACTCATAGTCAAGGATAAAATATTTGCATATCTTATAACTGAAGAATGCCTCAAATCTAGACGTGCATAGAACTCTCAAAAACTAATAAGAACATCAATTCAAAACCAGCAAAATACATCTTGTGTAAAAGAAACACAAGTAAAACATCATCAATCCTCAAATAAATGCACATTAAAATAAAATGACATCACAGAACATGTATGAGAATTACTTAACATAAAACAATAATGACCTTAATACTGATATCAAGAAACAGAGAAACTGAATGCTGGTAGAAATGTCAAATTGGAAAGTTAATTCTGAAAACATTTTGACAGGTTCCTAGAATATGAAATATGCAACCACCCACACCATAGCACAGGAATTGAGCTCTTCAGGCTTTGTCTCATAGAAATAAAATGTAACATTCACCCAAAAGCCAAAACACAGGATAATAACAGCATTATTTCCTCTAGTCACAGGATAATAACAGCATTATTTCCTCTAGTCAAAGAAATGGAAATCAATTCAGGCTTTCTTCAGGTAAATGGGAAACGAATTTTGCTACATTCTCTAATAACAGAACCCAAAGGCAACTCGAGTGAGTACAATACAATATTAAGGCATAAAATAACTGGGAATAATCTACCATAGATTTGAAGGTAATCTTAAAAGCTTATTTATTGCATGGTATAGAAGTCGGTTGCCAGGATGAAACAGGTTTGGGATGGGACAAAGAGAAGTAGTGGGTTTAATTATTAAAGGGAAACATGAAACAGACTTATTTTTGGTAAAGTAATGTATCTGTAGATATGGGATATTCATATAATTGATAAAAATATATTGGACTTAATATGTGCACAAAGTAATTAAAATAACTGAAGTATTTGTGAAATATTAATGTCATACTTGTGATGTCATACTATATATAAATAAGTTGGAAAAAGTATTCAACGGATTTATCTGTGTTATCATAACATCATAAAGATCCATATTAACCTCAGTAGACTTTAATGATATCTAGAAAACAGAAGTCAACATTGAATGTTTACATTGAAAAATAGTCTAGGTTCAAGTTTCAGATGAATCATACCTTGCTAATCAGAAGACAGATTTAGAAGACTGATATCAGGGCCAGTTTTGACAAAATTCGTGAAAAATTACCAAAAAATAAGCTAGATATAGTGTAAATTCCCTGTTATCTCACACTTTTGGAAGCCATAGGTAGATATCATCGCTCATGGAGATTTGGCCTGAAAAATAATCTAAAGTGGTTAGATCCTTAGAAACTTCAAGCACCAGTAGTGCCAAAGGAACAAAGAAAAGAAGAAAACAGAAAGGAAAGGATAGAAAAGGAAACTATTTCCTCTTCATACTTGTAGTTTCATGTCGTCATTAGGTACAAGAATTGAGAGTATTTGTTTACTGTTTGAGGATTCAGGCCTCTCTAATATGAAAGCATTTATTTCAAATAATTATTGTATTAATACTATTTATTAACTTATTGTTCTTGGAGATTGAACCCATGGCTTTGTACATATTAGTCTAGTTCTACATCTGAGCAGTATTCCAGGTCTCGTACAGTTTTGGAAATTGTTTATGAATTCTTCAGTAGTTAGCTATTCTACTTTTCATCTTATCTTTTCTCTCTCACTTTTTCCACTACATATTTTAGTTCATGTGTTGAAAACTTTCCTCAATTTTATCTTCTATACGTAGAATCTTGCTGCTGAGTTTACAGAGAAGTCGGTTTTTTATGACACCTTTTAAAAATATATACATATATATGTAATTCACATGTATGATTGATTCTTAGAGTTCATTACAATAAGCAACATTTATCTCATCATATGCACATTGGTATTGAGCCATTCTTAAAAGAGACCCGGAAACACAACAAATCAAAGAAAGGTTGGACAAATGGGATTGCATGAAGTTGCAGAGCTTCTGCATGGCAAAGGACATAGCTAGCAATATTAATAGAAAGCCCATACATTGGGAGAAGATCTTCACTACTCATACAATGGACAAGGGTCTCATATCTAGAATATACTTGGAACTCAAAAAATTAAATCCCCCAGGAACAAATCCTCAAGGAAACAACTGCCCAATAAATAAGTGGGCTAATTACTTAAAGAGAAACTTCTCTGAAGAAGAAAGAAGGATGGCTAATAGACAAATGAAGAAATGCTCAACCTCCCTAGCCATAAAGAAATGCAAATCAAAACAACATTGAGATACCACCTCACCGCAGTTAGAATGGCAAAAATCAAGAAATCTAATAACAACAGATGCTGGAGATGATGTGGACAGAAGGGAACCTTACTGCATTGTTGGTGGGAGTTTAAACTTGTCCAAACTCTTTGAAAAGTATTATGGAGGTTCCTCAAAAGACTCCACATAGAGCTCCCCTATGACCCAGCAGTCCCACTTTTGGGCATTTACCCAAATGTTTACACATAAGACCACACTAAAGCTACCAGCACAACTATGTTTATTGCAGCATTATTTACCATAGCTAAGATATGAAACCAACCCAGATGCCCTTCAGTAGATGAATGGATCAAGAAAATGTGGTATATATACACAATGAAATTCTATGCCTCCATCAGAAAGAATGACATTGCCCCATTTGTTAGGAAATGGAAAGACTTGGAAAAAATTATATTAAGTGAAGTAAGCCAAGCCCAAAGAAACATAGGTCCCATGATTTCCCTTATTTACAATATCTAGTATATGTATGAGTCAAGCAGAAAAGGTCAGATAAGGTGATGTCAGGAAAATGAACCCTAAGATATGTATTTTAAATGTTTTTTTTTCTTTCATGCATTTGTTTCTAACGGAATTATAAGATTATTTCTTTGTTGCTTTGTATGTCCCTCCCTTACAGTAAAACCACTGCTTTCACTGTATTTGATGTCGGTATAATTTGTGGTGGGGAAGGGGAAAAACAAGTCGTTTAAATAAGGATACATGTGGACCTGTTGCAACAATGAGAAGTAAAAGTTGTCATGTAGAAAACGAACTTTACAACTTGGGGTGGGGAGGATTGGGTGGGGATGGAGGGAGCATGGGAAGTTATGCGAAGGTTAAACAAAGGAGGAGGCTACAATGCTTGATAAGAAATTTACTCACTACCTTGCCCATGTGATTGTAACCCCTCTGTACAATATTAAACTAAAATAACAAAAAAAGAGAAAAAAAATTCTAAAAAATTTAAATCTTCACTAGATATAATAGTTTATATAAATGTAGAGCAGTGTTTTCTGGTTTTAGTTGTCATTGAATCAATTGTGTAAATCACACATTTCTCAGTCAATTCATATTTGTATGTTTATACACTTATATGCCATAAGTATAATTAACTGATAAGCGATAGTCAGTGCTGTTTTATTAATCTCCCTAGGGTTTCTAACATTAACCCATCTACCCTAAAATCGATATGTCTTCAAACCTTGTAAAAGGTTTCATCTCATTAGATCAAAAATTATAAGCCATAATCATTGTTTGGAACAAGTGTAACATTTTACATGCATTTCACTTAGTTTAAGAACCAAAACATTCAAATCATCTTAACCATACCAGTATTAGCAAAATGTCTTCTGAGCTTTTCCGTCTCTTAAGAGATGAAAATCTTTAATTATACATCTTTTTTTCTGTCCAACATCTTATATCTTAGGAAGATCTTTTTGTGTAACCCTGTGTTCCTGATTAGAAGACTGGAACAAAGGCAATAATGAAAATAGCCAAGGAAAATACTTGAAAACAATGAAAAACAATCGCATACACTCCTGTTTTCACCGGTTTCAATGAGAATATGCCTTAAAGTTTCATGCTTTTTATTATCATTCAAAGAGCAATAATTAAACTTGAATTAGCAATGAAGAAGAGAAAAGAAAACTTTGTTTGAAAACAGCTTGACTGAACAATCCAACATAAGCATAATGAATTTATATCGTTTTTCTATGTTGTTGCCAAAATTATAGAGAGCAACACCCAAAAGCAGGAAAGTAACTAAGCCAAAGCAGTAACGTTTTGCTATAAAATAATTGTGAGGTTCTGACTCTTTCAAAGTCAGGCTTGCAAAGAGGAAAAGTGTATTTGATTTAGTGTGAATGATAAAAAATATAAAATTCCTTTATTAATGTTTTACATATCTTGACTAGGATTTCTCATGTTGGAGAAGAGGAAAGATATGTAAAAGTTCAAGATTGTTTGACTATTCCCCAAGATCATTCTTATTTATCAGTTATAGCAACACAAGTAGCTTTGGTTACTCTTAGAATCATGCTTGTTTACATTTAGAATCTTTATTAGTTGCTGGGTTATAACTGCAAACCCTTGAGTATTAATAAAAAGTCATTTCCTAAGTGTGGAAAGTTGCTGTGAAAAGAAACATAAAATACCAAAGACTTAGCATAGTGGAAACTATTTTCTAGCTATATCACAATCTGTAGGTGTAGATTTTGTTTCACATTGTTCCAGGGGACCCATTTTTGTTATCTTCTTTTTCAACATCTAGTGATCCTATTACATCCTATGACATCCTGGGAATCTATATCTTCACTGGATTCTCTAATTTCTGTTGGAAAGTTAGGAAGAATAGGAAATTTAGTTTTTGTTTCTGTCATCATATTTTGTATTACTTTAGACACTATAATTCAAAATGACATAAATTTTCTTTATAATATTAGGAGACAGATTTCATTTCCATATTCTTACGCTAGCCTTCTACATAAGTTTAGTAGTTAGTAATCCCAAAATGTGAAAATAAAGTTAGGGAGCTTCTTATTTAGATATTATTTAGAATTTCCAGACTTCATTAATGAAGGCCTTTAGTAGAATTTACATCATACACGTGTACAAAGCCGGTGGCAACTTTTTCTTATTCTCAGAAACTAGGACATGTGGTGTCCCTGTAGTTGCATCAGGAAAAGGCCGAAATTTAGTTAGTTTACAAAACCAAATCTCCTGCAAAAAAATTTCTACAAGTTAATTGGCTTGAATAATGAATATTTTCATTTTACACTTCTAAAGGAAAGAAATCTAAAAGAAGTCTCACTAGATTAAAATCAAGCCATCTACAGAGCTAAAATATTTTTCAGATGATTCTAGTGGAAAAGTCATTTACTTCCTGTTCTGCTTTCCACAAACTTCAGAATCTGGGTGGTTTTCCTTTATCTTCTAATGTAGCATCTTTACATCTTTCTGATGGTTCTTACCTAATCATGTCCCTTTGAACTACAGCTGGAACTTTTAAGTACCCGTTTGAGTATACTTTCCCCATCGGATAATTATTCAAATTTGTGTTCCTTGGGTAATGAAAGGTGATTGTTTTACAAAATTATATATAAAATGTAAATCTACATTTGAGGGATTAGATGTATGGGGACTATGTATATTTTGAGAAGGTATTTTACTGCCTACCAAAATGAGTGTGTAAGCATTCTTTCTACTATCATATGTTATCCTTTCATTAATTTTGAACAACATATTTCTTCAATGAAATATAACTAGAAAAAATTTAGTTCCTGAAAGCATTTAATCCTGATTAAAACATTGTCATGTAAAAGAAATCTTAAACGCTAAAGAGCAGCTCTTGAAACAGTTCTGGAACTATCACTTTTTATACACTTTGCTTAAAAATCTCTTTTCAAGAGCATTTGATTGTTATTATTTTGGAATTATGGTTAATATTTATCTGACTGCTATTTTTAAAGAACGCACCACCCAATACTGGTTCTTTTCTTCTAACATTATTGGGTCTAATCTAGTTCTGAAAGAAACACAGTTATTTGAATTACATGAACTGCTTGTTGAAGTTGAATCAGTGTGGAGAAGAAAAGAAGAAAAAAGGTGTCTCTGTGTGTATGTCACGTTAAAAATGTATCTAAAAACTATGTATATTAAAATCATCTATTTTTCATTATGTTTAGATTCTGATAAAATTTAGCCTGTCAACTCACACAATGTTAATGCAGTCTTATTTCATACCTCCTAAAAGCAAACGACAAATTACTATTTATTTTAGAAATATTCTTTTTAATTTTTAAAATTCTATTTATTTAAAAAACTATATTTTTAAAAAGTTAGCCAAAGCAAATGGTGTATTAGTTATTTAGAGTCATGTTCAGACTCTATGACAGAAGCCAGAAAGGGAAAATAGTCATGTTTTTATTCTTCCTCTTGCCACTCTGATTTACTTCATCTATTTCTGAAAGAATGAAATTCTGGCTTTGAAGCCTTTTGCTTGATATCCACAATGTGTCATTCTTCCTTTATTAATAGGAGAATTTGGAGATAGGATGAGAATTCACACTAGAAAAAGGAGAAGAGCAAAAGAGAAGGTGAAATCTAGATATTTTTTTCTTCCTCATCTCAATCACAAGGTCTGGATAGTGATTGTGGATATTAGATACAGTGGTCTAAAGTGATTAAACACATTTATAAAAAAGTTAGCCCCCCAAGTGATCACATAGATAATGCTTATTTATTAAAAAATGTAATAGCATAAAACAGAAAGTGTTATCTATTTGTTTAGTACTTATTTATTATTTGTTAAATTTTGGTGTGCTGTAGTCAACTATCATAAAGGTATACAAAAATGGTGAGAAACTAATATCTTATATATCATATTCTAATATTAGCTTAATTCTTGCTGTGTTTGAGTTTTGCCTCAATTTCACATGCTATATTCTCCCAGTATATAAGTTGAAAGAAGATTTCCTCTGTATATATGCTATTTTTATAGCTAAGCGAAAAGAAGTTAGTTCTTAGACAGAGACAAGGAGATAGAAATCTTCCCCTAGAAATAACCTTTGACCACTTCTGGTTCAATTTTGTAAGCTTAAGTATGTCACATGACCCATCTTGACATTGCAGAGTAGAGGTAAATCTCACCTACAGGAAGCTGATGCAGGACAGAATAATATGCCAAGGTATTCAACACTTGAGATAAAGAAGAAAAAGAAGAGAACTATAATACAATCAATCATACTTGCCATCACATGTCTTTGCAGGAAGGGAGGTATTATGTACCTTTGTTTCTAAAACTACTGGTATCTTCAAATTATGTCTTTTATGCTTGGATATTACTAGAATTAGAGAACATTTTGATACTGAGACAGCGTAAAATATCAAAGAAATCTGGAGTAATCATTTCAATATTACATTTTTGTTTTGCTAGGAACAATACTTTGTACTTTCTTACCTAGTCTCTTTTGTTTCCAGAACTGGATTTTGTTAATATATGTGACTATCCATCAGAAGAAATATCTTCATTTATCTGCATCTTGTGCCGATAGCATAGTCAACTATATTTATGTGCGAATTCATCAGTAGCACTTTTTAAAAATGCAAAAAATGTGGACAGAGAGCCAATATACATATTTTCCCACCATCAACTTCCACATCCTCCTTCTTCCTTCCTTGGAATCACACTCAATCAATAAAAGGCTGAGATATTTGGCTCTTTTTTATTTTTTTATTGTGAAAATACTGTACAGAGGGGTTACAATGACATGGACAAGATAATGAGTATATTTCTTATCAAGCATTGTAGCCTCCTTCTTTGTTTCCCCTTCCCATCCCTTCCCATCCTCCCCCAGCCCCCCACCCAACCCTTCCCACCACCCCACACCAAAGTGGTAAAGTTCATTTTCCACATAACGACTTGTACATCTCATTGTTGCAAAGGGCCCAGCTGTATCCCTAGTTAAACGATTTGATTTTGCCCTTCCCCTTCACAAATTATACCAACATAAAATACAGTGAAAACAGGGGTTATGCTGTGGGGGAGCGACATACAAAGCAACACAGAAATCACCTTATAAATATGTTAGATACAATTGTGTGAAAGGAACAAAAAAACATTTAAATACTTATCTTGGGGTTCATTCACCTAACATCAAGAAAATGTGGTATATATGCACAATGGAATTCTATGCCTCTATCAGAAAGAATGGCACTTGTTAGGAAATGGAAAGAATTGGAAAAAAATTATATTAAGTGAAGTAAGCCAGGCCCAAAGAAACAGGTCCCATGGTTTCCCTTATATACAACAACTAGTATTTGTCTGAGTCAAGCAGAAAAGTTCAGATAAGTTGATGTTAGGGAAATGAACCAAAAGATATGTATTCAAATGTTTTTTTTTTTTACTTTCATGCCATTGTTTCTAACACATTTATAAGATTATTTCTTTGTTGTTTTGTATGTCCCTCGTCCACAGTAAACCCCTGCTTTCACTGTATTTGATGTCATTTGTGGAGGGGAAGAGGAAAAACAAATCGTTTGGCTCTTGACCTTGAAAGTGAAGCAGTATGTTTTGGATATTGGAGATGACTGTTAAATGTTTTTCCCCCCCATAATAATGTTACATGAAACAGCCTTATGAGTCCTGCAGTTCTTAACACTGTACTTCCTTAGTGATGTGATAGGAATGTCAACCTTACTGGACTTAGTATTGGTTTCCACTTCCTTTTCTACCATCCAGTCTAAATTAAAATAATGGAATGAAAAAGTAATGCCATCTTAAGAAAGTCATTTAAGGCTATGAAAATGTGGCTTCATGGCAGAGATTGCTTATCATGCATGAAACCCTGTGTTCAATTCCTCAGTACCACATAAACAGAAAAAGAAGTGGTGATGTGCCTCAAGTTGTAGAGTGCTAGACTTGAGCAAAAAAACTGAAAAGCTCCGGGACAGTTCCATGGTCCTGAGTTCAAGCCCCAGGACTGGCAAAAAAAGTCATTTAGCTAGTAAATGACAAATAAAGAAAGTATACTTGAAATATATAATTGTTCTTCCCAACTATGTCTAACAATAGTCCTTAATTCATATACTTTACCTATATTAGAATACTGTGTTGAAAACAAAACAAAAAAAGGTTTGCTAATAGGTCACGACAATTAATGTTAGGAATGTGCTTAGATATCAGGTGAGGATTAATCCTGGAAATTCAAAGATTCCAGGCTTCTGAGTGGTCACTGCTAATAACAATGAGGATAGTCTAAGTGAGATTTGGAAAACTTTTTGTTCAGTTATGGCACCAAGAAGCACAGGCTAATTAATAGTTTTGACAGAAGTGAAGAAATAACTCCAGATGGAAGAAATAAATGATAATAATAAATAATTATACCGGAAACTGTTCTAGGGAACCAGTTTTGGTTATTGAAGAACTAGTTATCAACTATGCTTATTCCTCATTGCCTTTAGCATTCTAATCTCTTAGGCTAGTTCTTAATCTCTGTGGGATAAGTTGTATCTATTTCTATGTTGTTTTTTCATACCGGATCTTCTTTGCTTTCTAAAAATTTGTCTTTCTCTATTTCTCTATTAACAATTATTGATACTAAGTCCACATTCACAGACAGCAGAGGATGCTAATGTAAGAGTCCCATAACTCATGAGTCATTAATGTAACAACATGGAAAAGGAGGACATATTTATTGCTACCTCAATTTTTCTGAAAACCTGCAATGTCACATCATTTGATTCAAATTTCCATTCTTTGTCTACATAGTGTCATTAAGTGCACATAAATGCAAATATGAGCCGGGTGCTGGTGGTTCACGCCTGTAATCCTAACTACTCAGGAGGTTGAGACAAGAGGATTGTAGATCAAAGCCAGCCTGGTCAGCAAAGTCCATGAGACTCTTATATTCAATTAACCAACAGAAACTCGGAAGTGGTGCTGTAGCTAAAGTGATAAAGCACTCAACTGGAGCTGAAGTGCTGAGGGACATTGCCCAGAATCAGAGTCCAAGCCTCACGCTAATTCCAAAATGATTCAGTGTACCTACTTTTGCTGTTATTTGTTATGGCTTCTTTGTTGGACATATTCTCTTCTTTTAAAAATTGTCAAATATTAGCTTTATAATAAACTTCATCTAATATTTTTCAAATGAGAAGTCCATATAATTGATGTCACTTGGCTTTCTTACTAACACAGTTCAAAGCCAACCCTGGCAAGAGAGGTCTGTCAAATTCTTATCTCTAATTAAACACCAAAAAAAAAAACAGAAGTGGAGTTTTTGTTGAAGCAATAGTGTACTAGCTTTGGGGTCAGGTGGGCAGGAAAGACAATTGTTCAGGGACAGGGTCCATCCTCTGAGTTCAAGCCCCAGAACTAGCACAAACTAAACAAAAAAAATAACGCCACATATTTCTTTGGGACCATCGTTTAACACTGTTTGAGAAGAGGCTCTTTTTGCTGATCATACACGCTGCATCCTGCTTTTTGGAATCTTTACTGCTATGGCAAACTCAGGACCAGATTAAAGGAATGGATAAAGGACTTCTGCAACAAGACAATCATGTCAGGAGTGAAATATCCATGCATAAGAAATTTTAAAACCTCCATGTCTTTCTTTCTTTGCAGTAGAACACTTTAAAACAAAATTACTTCGTTTTTTTTTTTTCTATGCTGGCCTGCGAATGGCATATTGTTTCTTTTTGTAATACTCCCAACTAGAAGTTTATAGAAAAGTTTTATATGAGTAAAGAACACACTCGAAAAAGTCAGGGACAGATTTTCCTTCCAGTCTTGGATTATTTTCTTGTTCAGTAAAAAGAACAGCACAAATTATCTTGAACTTTGTCATTTCTCTATGTTCAATTCCTGTCTTGGAATCATTTACCACTGCCCATAACACTTCCTTCCATCTACTTCCAATAACAATCTATGATGCTGCTCCCAGTAAAAATGAATATTTTCTAGCTTCATTGAAATAGCACAAGTACATCTTTGGACATGAGGTAACACATGTTTCAGACACAACTTAGAAATGAGAAAATATGGCATTTACATGGCTTATAAAAATTATCCATGTACATATCGCCATAGAAGATGATGATAAGTGAAATGAATCCCAAGATAGGGACACAACTTTTTTTTGCTTTCTTGCTATTTTTTAATGTATCTAACATGTACTATGTCTTTTTTTGGGAGGGGGTTCCGATGGTGGGTCCTGAACTCTGGGCCTGGGCGCTGTCCCTCAGCTCTTCAGCTCAAGGATAGCACTCTACCACTTGAGCCACAGCACGACTTTCGGCTTTTTTCTTTTTGGTTCTGTGGTTCTGAGGAATCGAACCCAGGGCCTCATGCATGCAAGGCAAGCACTATACCACTGAACCACCTTCCCAGCCCTACTATGTCGTTTGTTTGTTTCTGTTCTATTTTCATCCTCCAAGGTATTTTTTCACTGTATTTGAGTTTGGTGATCTGCTTCTTGCTCTTACATTTTCCTAATGTGGGGATGGGAAGGGAAATATCAAAATGCTGAAACAAGGATAAAGTATGATCCATTGTAACAATAAGATGAACAAGACACCATGTAGAGAACAAACTTTACAACTTGGGGAGGGGAGGAAGGAGTTGGGGAGGGGGAGAGAAAAGGGATGGCAAGGGACAAATAAAAGAGGAGCTAACAATGCTTGTTAGATAATGTATTCATTAGCTTACTTATGTAACAAACCCACAATAAAAAACATGAAAGAAAACATTATCCTGGAGTACATTAAGTATAAATTTCCTAAATGCTCTGTAAATTAAGCCCAATTTTAATTGGGAAGATGGTTCTCAGAAACATTTTATTGTGAGTGTGGGTGTTGTTCATTCTTTCCCAAGTGTACATAGGTTAACATTAGGAGAAACAATAGGAATAATAGGAGAAAGAGAAGTTCTGTGTTTAAGTATAATGGTTCAAAACACTATAGAAGACTCTGCAAATAAGACAACTTTGAAACAATAAGGCCAAGGCCAACATGTCAATCTATGAGTGTGATATAGAGAAAGCATTACTACTAAGTGGAACATGACTTATGAGGCTCTTTCATCTCTTTCATCATGGTAGCTAATCATGTAAATTAGTGAAAATTACAGTGGAGGTATAATTTCGGTTCCTAGCAAGTCAGATATAAGAGCATGGACATAACTGGAACAAAAAGGCCATGTTGAGAGAGCAGGAATGATACTAGCAATGAACTGGTGGCTAAGATCACTTTTCTTTTTCTTTTTTTCTTTCTTTTCCTTTCTCTCTCTTTTTTATGGTAGTGGGGCTTAAACTCTGGGCTTGGGAACTGTCCCTCTGCTATTAAGCTCAAGGCTAGTGCTCTACCACTTGAGTCACAGTGCCATTTCAGGATTCTGGTAGTTAATTGGAGAAAAGAGTCTCTGGGCCTTTCCTAGCTGGGCTGGCTTTGAACCCCATCCTCAGATCTCACTGCCACCGGGCTTAAGATCACATTTTTAACAGTGTACACTCAGGATATGTAATGTGTATGTTCATCTATCTTTATATGTATTCTCTTGAGTTAAAAATTTGGGCTACAGCTCAGACTTTATACTCACAAAAATGTTTGTCGTTTAAAAGTTGATACTCCTGGAGAAATAAAACCTAAGACTATAAAGGAGTCTGGGAAGTTCAGTTTATATCCAGCCTGGGAAGGACAGGCTTTGAGACACTACCTATAATTATCCAGGCAAAGCTGAATTGGAAGAAGGGCTCACGAGATGGAATACCAGTCATTAGCAAGATGGCTGAATAAGAGATTGAGGCTTTTGCATACATACATACAAACATACATACACACATACACTCAGAGGCACTTATATGTGCACAAACAAATGCACAAATGAAACAACTCTCAGAATATGTAGAAAAGTTAGAAAACAATAGAAAATATTTCCTGAGTAAGACTAGAATCAAGTGATAATTTTTAATATTAGAAAGTATTCAAGTGAACTTTCTTCAAAAAAGTTTGAGACTATTACATAGGTAGGGACTAGAGATAGTAAGAGAGTAAAGTAATCATTATTAATGGGATTAGATCCATGGAGGAATGAATCAGAGACCCCTGCAGGTGCATCTGAAAATGTTCATATCCTGTGTCAAATGTTAGAACATCTTTCAAAACTGTACATAAACAGTCTGAGCAGTCAATCTCATGGATAATATCATCAGAGAAGTTCAGAATTGCTAGTCTGTATCTATATTAAATAAACCAACAAACCATGGTAGGACAATGTGATATAAAACAAAAATTCTAGCACTGAGACTAAGACAGGAGATTAGAGAGTGGAATTACATAGCAATACCTTCCCTGGACCAGGTAGCATAATTTTGTCTCCATAAAACAAACCAAACAACAAGAAAGGAATACACAGTTTGAAGTTTGGGCTAATTTTGTCGCTATGTTTTGAGATAAGTTTCCTATTGACATGCAACTCATATATAATCCTCAGTTGTGTTTTAAATACTCTTTTCATTACAGAACAATCCCAGATGTAAAATGGCTCATGATTCCCAACGAAAAATTTGAAAAAGTAAGCATCATTCTGTTGGATTCCAAAGAAATTATGAAGGATTATGAAAGCCTAAGCCTGGAGAAATAGCAAAGTTCATCTAATGTTGGATTTAGTAGACCTGGCTAAATTAGAATTTAGATTTAAAATAATGTTTTTTGTTTGTAATTTCATATTCTATAGGATATTACAAAATGCTTTTCAAGTAGATGATTTAATCCCGTCCCTGACCCCTGGCTCCTGAAGGCTTCTGGGTACGGACAGGAAAGTTCATTTATATCTGTCCCCAGAGGCCTCCTCCCCTCCCAGCATGTAGGGGCATGCCACAGCCATCACTCTGGGCCTGGAACTGGCTCCAGAGCCGGGCCAACCCACCCCTCCTTCTCTCCTTGTGCCAGGATTCGTGTGGGAGTTAGAGTCCACCTGGCCTTCTCTTTCCATGGCCGCCACGGGCCTCATGCTCTCAAGCCATTCCCACCCCCTGTCCCATGCCCCCGAGCCTGGATGCTAACTGCTCCCCCCTTTCTTGTTTCTCCAGGCCCCAGTTCCTGCACGTCCAGGAGTCCAGGCCATAAGTGTACCTGCCCCTAAGACAACAGGCCCACTGGAGCCTTCCCACACTTCTGTGCCCAGCACCAGATGGGGCTTTTCACAACTCTCTCCCTCCCCCCCCCCCCCCCCCCCCCCGCCAGCTCTTCCCTGCTCCACTGCTGAGCCAGAGGGTGCTCCCTGTACACCATGCATCCTCCATTGCTCCTTTCTGGGCTTTATTCTGCACTGTGCTCTCCCTCTCCACCTTCCCCGTGCATGAAGGACCTCTCCATGGCTGGATAAGGCTTGTGGGACATGCCCCTGCCCCCTCCCCACCTAGGGAGCCAAAGGCACAATCCCACCCCTCCCTCAACTCCAGGGAGACAGCTCACTAGGAGAGATGGACTCCCTGGTGGGGCATGGGTAGGCCCAAGCACCTGGCTCACGTTTCCCCCTCTTCCTTCCTGGCCTGTTTCTGCTGTGGTCTCTGCAGGTGCACGTTGCCTCCCCCAACCCCTTTCCTCTGGAGATGCCTTTCCTCACCCCACCTGGGGAGGTCACCAGCTGATTCTCCAACCCCCCCCCCCCCACGCTCATCCCCAGCTCCTTCTTGGCTCCCTCTTGGCTGCCCAGCCCTATGCAACCAAGTCTGATCTGTGTGGGAAATCCAGAAGCTGGGCTGCATTCACGTGGGAGGCTCCCCCCTCCACTGCTCCCGGATATGACTTGAGTTCATTCCCCCAGGCTCGCCCATTTCCCCAGGAAATGACCTCTCAATGCCATAGCCACACACAGAGCCAAGGCTCTCTGTTGGCTCCTGGGCCATGTCAGCCACAGTGGGTCTGAATTAGAGAGGCCTCAGGAGTCAGAAAGGACCCACAGGTTGAGGGCAGCCTTTCCTATCTCCTACATTCCCCCTTCCCAGGATGTTTTGCTGGGAGGAGGTAGGCCTCACCCACTGATGCTGCTGTGCCCCGTGGCCCCACTGGTATGGTCGGATGTGCTGTAGCAAAGCCTGCTGGAGGCCTAGCCCCCCTAGGCAGATGGCAGCAGCCCCGAGTTCCCCCTTCCACACTGCTGGGTTGGCCTGCTCCCCATTTGCTGCCCCTCCCTGGCAGCCCTGGTTGGTTCTCATTGAGAAAGCCCAGAACTCCTGCCTTTCTCTTCCCCACTTGGCCAGCCCTTTCTCACTGACTGCTCCTGCCTCTCCTGCCCCGCCAGTCCCTCTCCTGCTTCTCCGAACCATAGGGGCCTAGGGGCCCAGCAGGCACAACACCAAGACTCCCTCCCCATCTGCTCCCTCCTTGCTCCTACATTTCCCCCATCGGCCCCACCTCCTCCATTCCTGGCCTACCCCTGTCCTAAGTTTCATGCCCCTTCCACTTATCCCAACCCTCCTGGGCAGCCCGGCCCTCTCAGAATGGCAAATGCTCCATGGGCCATCAAGAGTCAGTTCCCAGTCCTGGAGCTTGCTCCAACCTCATCCCTTCCGGGCCTGCTACTTCCAAAGCAGCCTATCCTGGGGCAAAGTTTCCAGGTGCAGGCCCCCGTTCCCCCTTCTACTCCCAACCCACAAATCTCTACTGAGGGCCCCGCTCCCCAAGGGTGCAAAAGCACACTTGGCTGGCTCAGCTCCTCATTCCTCTGTCAAGGGCTCTTATCAGTTCTCACTGGGTCTGGATAGGAAAGCCCATGGGATTCAGAGGCCATGCAGGACAGTAGCACAATGGATCACCCATGTTTTACCTTCCAGCTTCCCAGCCTGTTCCCAGCATGACTTCCTTTGGTGCAGGGCCATAGGCTGCTTTCCAGAAAATGACTTCTGGAGCTGTCCCACTCTCATGGGCTGACATGGGAAGGAGGAAGAGTTGCTGGGTCCTCAGCCTGGAGGTCTTGCTTGGGGTACCAGGGCTGCAAAAGGCCTCCTGGGAACAAGGCACTGGATTGTGGGTCTTAACTGGGATCCGAGCAGCAGCAGGAAAAATGGGGCGGGACCAGGCTCTGGAAACAGATGTCAGCAAGCCTGAAAGGGCAGGGCCCTGGCACAAGTCTGTCCTGTGATGCAGGTGGGAGCAGGAGGAAGTGGGTGGGCCTGGTCAGGCTCCTGCATATGTTCTGCCCTGAATCCAGGGGATGGCGGGAGACCTAAAGGATGAGTCCTGCCCAAGGTGCGGGTACTGGTGGGCAAACCGATGGGATGGGGCCCTAGTTCGGGTGCTGCCCAAGGCACTCCTGCGAGAGAGTCCCATGGCAGAAACCGCCCCAAGCACCTCTGCTGGCAGGCGAGCTAGGAAGCTGAGCCCTGGGGCTGATCTTGTCAAATGATGCTGGTGCCTGCAGGCAAGAATGGATAGGTGGAGCCCAAGTGCCAGCAGGTGCCAGCGAAGGGGTGGAACCCCATGCTGTCTCCTCCAAGGCAGGGGATTCCGGAGGCTGAACTAGGGGGTGGAGCCCAGGTGTAGTTGCCGGTCCCTCCTAAGACACCTCTGCTTGTGAGTGAATTGAGGGGCAGAGCCCGGGTGCAGGTCCTGCCCCAGGCAGGGGGTGCAAGCAGGCAATATTAGGAACAGAGCCCCAGTGCCAGCGGGCTACATAAGGGACAGATCCCTACTGCGGGTCCGACCCTAGGCAGCCGAAGGGGCAGATTCCAGGTGTGAACCTCCTCGAAAGCGCTGGTGCTGGTGCTGGCAGGCGAACTAAGGGGCGGAACCCTTGTGCAGGTCTCGCTTACTGGGCAGTGCAGGAATGTGAACGAATGGGCAGAGCCAAGGCGTGGATGTTGTCAAAAGGGCCGCTGCTGGTGGGCAGTCTGAGGGGCAGAGCCCCAGTGCTGATGTCGTCCAAGGCACCATCACCATCAACTGATTAAGGGGCGGAGCCCACTGGCCGTCTCTCCAGGTTGCCAGTACCGGGGGCTGAGCCTAGGGGCGGAGCCCCAATGAAGGTGACACCCAAAGCACCTCTGCCTGCAGCCAAACAGAGGGGCGGAGCTCCTGTGTTAGTCCCACCCAAGGCGCCGGTACTGGCCATCGAACGGAGGGGTGGTGCAGGTCTTGCCCAAGGGTCAAGCCCCAGTGAGGGTCGTGACCTAATGCAGGGAGCAGGGGTGGTTGTGACCTAATGCGGGGAGTCCACGGTTGGTCTTGCCAAAGGCCTGGGGACTGGTGGGCAAACCAAGTGGTGGAGCCTCCCTGCAGTTCTGTCAGAAAATTAGAAAACAATATAAGCTTGAAAGGTTCATGGAACAGGGACTTTGAAGCCCCGACTGGATTCAAACTGCGATCCTTTCCATGTCAGCTTCCTGAGTAACAGTTTGGGTAGCAGGTTCAAATGTCTTTCCATACTACCACTTCTTTGAACTCCACTCTGCTGCTGGAACCCCCCTAATGTGCATGACACCAGGGCCTGGGTCCTGGGACTATGCACCTCTCTCCTCTCTCTATGTATATTCGCATCAATATATTTGCCATATGTGTATGTATTTATACATGCCCTTTTTCTGTACTGGACTTTTTTGACTTTGGTCATGCAGACTATAAATACACACGAGTATATATACACACACACATTCATGCATTTTGTCTCCGATGAATGATAGAAAAGTGAGGTTGCCCAACATTAGTAAGCTAGGACCCGACTTGGGTAAGCTTTTCTCCCATAGAAACTCTGTAGGGGACTCAGGTTTCTCCTGAGATCTAAAGCTTTGAGACCCTAAATATTGACAAGGAGAGAGTCCAAGATGACTGTGGACCTACATCTTCTCTTGGTTCCATAATTAGGGATTCAGATGGCATTCTGAGGAGGTTGCCTGCACCTGCACTAGCCACTAATCCCAGTTCAGAGGAGAGAAGGCACTCAGACCTGGTTTGCATGAGCTCCACCTTCCCCTCACGCCTCACATTGGCCCCTTTCAGTGGCCATGTCAAGTGGGTGCATTCCTTTACACCGGAGGAAGGTCAGGGGTGGGGATCTATGAGGAATGTGCCTTTCCCCTCCAGTGACCTGAGCCCTGTGGCCAGCTATGAGCTCCCGAACAGGACTGAGAAGGGCTAACACAAAGGGTCTTGCTCCTTGAGTCCTTCCTTCAGCCAACCAGACCTGTTTCCTTCCATGCTAGCAATCCAACTGAATCACTTCTGGAAGAAACCCCTTAGAAGACAGTCTAGGATAGGGGCTTAGTTCCTTCTGGAAGAGAAAGACCAGCCCGTTGGAACACTCCAACTGGAAAGGCAAATGATAGAGAGATCCAGGCACCAGTTCTCGTTTGAAAGGAAGGGAGAGTTTACACACCAGAGATGTTGGAGGTCTTCTCTCCTTCTCTAAGAGTCCCTAGTGTTAGGATGGAATGAGATTGTATGAAGCCAAGCCTGACACATCTCTGAGAGGCCATGAATGTCTGAAATCAGGAATGGTATATCTCTAATTTCTGGGCAGGGTGTGTGTGTCTTAGCACCTCATTCTGCACAGACCCCCATGGATAGTTCTTCACTGGCCTCTCAAACTCTTCCACATGGCGACGCCGTGATTGCCGACTGCTCCAGTGCATGTACCAATCCCATATCAAGTAGCCTTAACTGGAGAAACCTGAGGCATCATGAGACCAGGAGGTGGTTCATGGTTTCTGAGCCAAGAAAGGATTTTAAGCTGAGTAAACCCAGCCAGGAAGTCTGGATATGAACACATATGTTCTCATGAGTTCATGTGCACGTGTGCACATGTGCTAGTACTTGGACTTGAACTGAGGGTCTGGATGCTGTCCCTGAGCTCTTTTGCTCAAGGCTGGCAGTCTAACACTGGGGTTGGTTTTGAACCGTGATCCTCATATCTCAGCTTCCTGAGAAGCTAGGAGGAGAGGTGTGAGTCACTAGCACCTGGCTGATCTGACCTTTCAGGAGCTCCTGAAAGTTTTAATTTATTTTTTAGGTGTCAATGCTGGGCTTGAACTCAGGGTCTGGCCTCTGGTCTCTTAACATTTTCCCTCAAAGCTGACACTCTACCATTTGAGCCACAGCTCCATTTCTGGCTCTTGGTAGTTCATCGGCAAGAAGAGTATCACTAACTTTTATCACCTGAGCTGGCTTGTCCCATGATCTCTGATCTCAGTCTTCTGAGTAGCTAGGATTTACAGGGGTTGAGCCACATCTGGCATTGTGTTAGAAGCTTTTCTTAAGCAAGCATTCTTCCCTGTGTTTATTTTGAATCCTCCATGCAAAGGAGGCCTGAGGGTCAGGAGGTGTGAAAAATAAGCTTCCAGCCACAGGAAATGGCTGGGGTCCATGGTGAAAAACCAAGCTAATCTTCCCCTGGGCCCCATTCTGGTACCCCACCATTTGCCCTACCTGTGTCTCAACAAACCTTGACCCAGCCTTGAATGTTCTGCCAGAATGTCTGAAGCCACAGAACCTTCATTCCACCTACACCACTTGCTCCATACGACACCTAAGGACCGTTGTCCAGCCATGATGGACCTTCTGCCTGAGGCTCTCTGTCCCATTCCACGCCTTAGAACTCTTGTGGAATTTTGGCATTGGTTATATCACCTCCTGGAGCAAGTCGTTCCTTCCCTTCTACCTCTTTTTTTTTATTATTGAGTTGCTATAGATGGAACTTTGTGCAGGGTGACTGGCAAATGCTCTATCTTGGTGTGTTGAGTGTGTGTGTGTGTGTGTGTGTGTGTGTGTGTGTGTGTGTGTGTGTGTGTGCGTGCGCGCACACACGCGTGCACAGGTACGAGCATGCGCGTGTGTGTGTGTGCCAGTCCTGATGTTTGAATTTATGGCCTGGACATTGTCCTATCCCTAAGCTTTTGTGCTCAAGACTAGCACTCTTCTACTAGAACCACTGCTCTACTTCTCGGTTTTTGGCTGTTTAATTGGAGAAAAATGTCTCATATAGACTTTTCTGTTTGTAATTGGGATCCTCAGATATCAACTTCCTGAGTAGCTAAGATTACAGGGGTGAGCCAGCAGCACCTGCCTTCTACCTTACCTCTTACCTATAACCTCGGCCCTCCTCTGTGTCCCAGAAGAATATGTCTCACCCGACTCACTTTTTTTTCTTTTTGCCAGTCTCGGGGCTTAAACTTAGGGTCTGGGTATGTTCCTGAGCTTCTTTTGCTCAAGACTAGCACTCTCTCACTTAAGCCATAGTGCCACTTTTGGCTTTTTCTGTTTCTGTGGTAGTAAGGAATGGAACTCAGGGCTTCGTGCATGCTATGTAAGCATTCTACCACTAAGCCACATTCGCAGACCAAGGTTCACTTCTAACAGGAGTTATGATGGTGAGATTTATTGACTTACCCATTTGGCAAAGAAATCACTGATTATTTCATGTCTATGCCAAGATTTGGGACTAGCCTTTGACTTGGCAATGAGGAATGATAGATGAGTGATAGCCACCAGGCCCAAGAGCTCTAGGCTCACATCCTACAGAGGGATAGAGACTATGGAGAGGGAACCTTGGACAACTCCTACAGTTTAGGGACTGTGGACTCTCTGGAGGCAGTGGCTGGCTGCAAAGTGTCCCAATGGGATGCTTCAGCCAGAACATTATGCATGCGTTCCACACACTAACCCAGGCAAAGCCTTCAGGGCTTCAGTTATTAAATGGAAGAGGGTGCTTTGTTCAAGCTGCCAGCTCACACTTAGTACTCTATGAAGGCTTGTCCCAGTTTGCCCAGGTTGGGGCGGCTGGGCATGGGCAACCTGCTGAATGCCCATCATCCATACAGAGATCCATGCATGGAGTTATTGAAGCCTTTTGGGGGGAGGGCATGTACACTGCTGTACTATGATCCTAGCCCCTGTTCTTGAGTTCTTTTTTCTCAAGGGTAGCGCTCTGCCCTTGAGTCACAGCCCCATTCATGTTTATTTTTCCGGTGATCTCTTAGAAAGAAGAGTGTCCTAGACTTTCCCACCCCAGCTGAATTTAAATTGGCATTTTCTACATCTCAGTATCCTGAGGAGCTAGGGTTATAGGCAGGAGCCACTGGCACCTTACTTTCTTATTGTTGTTCTTTTTTCAATCGTAACAGTCTGAAATTTTCAATGGGTCATTCCAATGGTTTGCATTCAAAGTAAACTACCCAGGCCTGGAGTTCGAATGCTAGGACTGCCACCCACAAATGGAGCGAGATCCTGACAAACTCATTCCTGTTCCTGTGAATGCTAATGGAATGTTATAAAAGTAATAAATGTGGGGCTGGGAAGATGGCTCAGTGGTAGAGCGCTTGCATTGCATGCCTGAGGCCCTGGGTTCAATTCCTCAGCACCACATAAGCAAAAAGAAAAAAAAAAGCCGGAAGTGGCGCTGTGGCTCAAGTGTTAGAGCGCTAGCCTTGAGCTGAAGAGCTGAGGGACAGCGTCCAGGCCCAGAGTTCAGGCCCCACGACTGGACCCAAAAAAAAAAAGTAATAAATGTGCCATTGATTCATGATTTTATTTTAGAATGCCACACAAAAAAATAATGGATTGATGTCTTCCATTCTAGCACCATGGTATGATTAAGGATATTGAATAATTTTTAATTAATATTTTTATAAGTATTCAACAGTGATATTTCATTAAATGGAGGCATAATTTAATAACTAATAATTGGTAATAATATATATAATTTAATTTCCTCACAGTCCCTCTCTTTGTATATATATATATATATCTATATCTATATCTATATATATATATATATATATATATATCCATGTACGCATATCTCTATCTATATCTATCTATCTATCAATCTATCTATCTATCTATTTACCTATCTATCTAAGTATCAGGCACTCCTGTGGCTTGATCACAGGTCCTTAGAACTTCCTGGCAGCTCAGTTTGCCAGAGGCTGGTCTGCTAAGACTGTGACCCCATTTATGGTTTGGGCATTCTAGGCTGTGAGTTGAAATCCCAGGATGGCCAAAAATTTATTCATGCAGTAAGAAGCCAATATTAGCAGATTGTTTTCCTTTTCTGTGAAAGTCCATGGTCTCAGAATGATGTATAATCCATATTTACATATATCCTATGTGATATGATGTAATAAAAGAAATGTTATATGTGTAATAATGCTAAATAAGTAAGGGTAATAAATGTCATATTTCTACAAAATTTTGGTCAATCGACTTCAACAATTCATCCAAAAAATCATACACCACGATCAAACAGGATTCATTTCAGGGATGCACAGCTGGTTCAATATATGCAAATCAATTAATATAATTCTTCACATCAAAAGGAGCAAGGATAAGAACCACACGATTATCTCAATAGATGCAGAAAAAGCATTTGCCAAGATCTAACACCCCTTTATGATGAAGGTTCTGGAAAAATTAGGAATCCATGGAACATTCCTCAATACAATAAAGGATGTATATAACAAACCTACAGCCAGCATTATACTTAATGGTGAAAAACTAACGCCATTTCCTCTTAACTCAGGAAGGAGACAAGGAGGTCCACTCTCTCCTCTTCTTTTGAATCTAGTATTAGAATACCTAGCTACAGGAATAAGACCAGATGTAAACATAAGGGAATCCAAATAGGAAAAGAAGTAAAACTCTCCCTCTTTGCAGATGACATGATCTTGTATTTAAAAAATCCCACAGACTCCACTCCCAGATTACTCAAGCTGATTCAAAACTTTGGCAAAGTAGCAGGGTATAAAATTAACCCTCAAAAATCATTGGCTTTTCTGTATGCCAACAATGAGAAAAGTGTGGCTGAAATTAGAAAAGCAACTCCATTTGTAATAGCACCACAAAAAATAAAATACCTAGGAATTAACCAAAGAAGTGAAGGACCTCTATGATGAAAACTTTACAAAACTGAAAAAGGAAATCAAAACAGAATTTAGAAAGTGGCAAAAACTCTGATGCTCCTGGATTGGAAAGATCAATATCATGAAAATGGCAATACTTCCCAAGGCTATCTACAAATTCAATGCGATACCCATCAATATTCCAACCTCATTCTTCAAGGATATAGAAGACGCAATCCAAAAATTTATATGGAACAATAAATGACCCAAATAGCAAAAACGATCCTCAACAGAAAGAACACTGCTGGAGGAATATCAATACCAAATTTCAAACTCTACTACAAAGCCATAGTAATCAAAACAGCTTGGTACTGGCACAAGAACAGACTTCAGAACCAATGGAATAGAATTGAAAACCCAGAAATGAACTTACAGATTTATTGCCATCTAATCTTCGATGAGGGAGCTAAAAAATAGAATGGAAAAAAGACAGCCTCTTCAGTAAATAGTGCTCGCAAAATTGGGTAACTACTTGGAGAAAACTAAAGCTAGATCCTTATATATCACACTGAACCAGAATCAACTCCAAAAAGATCAAAGACCTCTGATTCAAACCAGACACTCTGAAAACATTAGAAGGTATAATAGGAGAAACCCTAGTTCTCCTTGGGACAGACCAAAATTTTAATAGAGACCCAGAAACGCAACAAATCAAAGAAAGGTTGGACAAATGGGATTGCATGGAATTGCAGAGCTTCTGCATGGCAAAGGACATAGCTAGTAAGATCAATCAAAAGTCCACGGATTGGGAGAAAATCTTCAGTAGCCATACAATGGACAAGGGTCTCATATCTAAAATGTACCTGGAACTCAAAAAATTTACTCCTCCAAGAACAAATCTTCAAAGAAACAACTGCCCACTTATTTGTGGGCTAAAGACTTTAAGAGAAACTTTTCTGAAGAGGAAAGAAGGATGGCCAATAGACACATGAAGAAATGCTCAACCTCCCTAGCCATTAAAGAAATGCAAATTGAAACAACATTGAGATACCACCTCACCCTAGTTAGAAAGGCTATAATCAAGAACTATAATAACAACAGGTGCTGGAGGGGATGTGTACAGAAGGGAACCTCACTGCATTGTTGGTGGGAATGTAAACTTGTTCAACCACTTGGGAAAGCAGTATGGAGTTTCCTCAAAAGACTCCACATAGAGCCTACCTATGACCCAGCAATCCCACTTTTGGGCATTTACCCAAGTTTTCACAAACAAGACCACACTAAGATACCTGCACGACTATGTTTATGCAGCATTATTTACCATAGCTAAGATATGGAACAAGCCCAGATGCCCCTTAGTAGATGAATGGATCAACAAAATGTGGTATATATACACAATGGAATTCTATACCTCTATCAGAAAGAATGACATTGCCCCATTTGTTAGAAAATGGAAAGACTTGGAAAAATTATATTAAGTGAAGTAATCCATGCCCAAAGAAACATAGTTCCCATGGTTTCCCTTACTTGCAATAGCTAGCATATGTCTGAGTCAAGCAGAAAATGTCAGACAAGTTGATGTTAGGAAAATGAACCCTATGATATGTATTCAAATGTTTTTTTTTCTTTCATGTGATTGTTTCTAACACATTTATAAGATTATTTCTTTGTTTTTCCCCCATGGTATAACCCCTGCTTTCACTGTATTTGATGTTGGTGTATTTTGTGGAGGGGAAGGGAAAAATCAAATCAAATAATTTAAGTAGGGATACAGGTGGGCCCATTGCAACAATGAGATGTACAAGTCATTATGTCAAAATACAATCTTTACAACTGTGGTGGGGGTGGGGGGCATTGGGGGATGATTGTGTAGGGGGGTGGGGGCGGGGAGAGAATGGGAAAGGACAGGGAGGGGAAACAAAAAAGGAAGAGGCTATGATGCTTGATAAGAAATGTACCCATTATCTTGCCCATGTAATTGTAAACCCTCTGTACAGTATTTTCACAATTTAAAATAAAAGAAAAAAGGAACAATTAAATTTTGGATTATATAAAATTATACACAACAGTTATACTACATTGACTAATTTTCAATTAATACTTTATTAGTTATTCAATCATGTTACTTAAAAAAGGAAGGAATAATTTAAATAGCAATAATCGGTAGTAAAATTTTATATGCAATTTCCTAGTATACAGATATCTCTCTCTTGTTTTATACATATGCATCTATTTATCTATCTACCAATCTACATATTTATGTGTTCATACACTTGTCAGTCATGGGGCTCATTTGTAGATTGCTCACCTACTACGTACAAAGCCCTGGGTTCGATTCCTCACTACCTTGTGCACCGAAAAATCTAGAAGTCGTGCTGTTGCTTAAGCAGTTGAGCACTCACTTTGAGCATAAAAGCTTCGGGAGTGTGTCTAGACCCTTTCTCAAGACCCAGGATTGGCACCAAAAAAAAAAAAAAAAAAAAAAAGAATGTTCTGACTGTAACAATATAAGGATAGTACTGCAAATACCTCATCACAGAACAATCATGGAGTCTGGTGCTTGCAGCTGCCATCTTACCTGACTTAGCCAGAGATAAACCACTGCAACCCAGCTCCACAGAACCAGAAGCTGCTGGTTCACTTACCACTGTCATCCAAGCTACTCAGGGGCTGATCTGTGAAACTCTGAGCTGTGTTTCACAGTAGTAGAGATCTAGCCTTGAGCAAGAGATCTTAGAACAGTACCCCCAAATTTTCAGTGCATACCCCGTGGCTCCTTGCAACAGAGAGTTATGATCTAGACGTCTGTAGCTGAGGTCTGTCACCCTGCCTACTCAAGAATCTGAGATGTGAGGATCTGGGTTCCAAAGTATCCCAGACACAAAAGTTCCCATGAGACTATTATCTCCTATTCACCACTTAGAAACTTGAAATGGAAGCTGGGCACCAGTGACTAACGCCTGTCATCCAAACTACTCAGGAGCCTGAGAGCTGAGGATCATGGTCCAAAGCCAGCCTGGGCAGGAAATTCCTTGAGATGGACAATTCTCACCAGTGACCCACCAAAAACCTGAAGGGGTGCTGTAGCTTAAGTGGTAGAGTGCTTGGTTTTAGCTGAAGAGCTCTAGGATAGATGGCACCCAGGCCTAGACTTCAACTCTTCCAACTTACAAGAAAAGAAAAGAAAGAAAGAAACCTAAAGAGGAGGGTTTAGACTGCTTTGCATGTATGAATCCCTGGATTTGAATCCTCACTACCACATCACTAGAAAAAAGCCTGAAGTGGCCCTGTGGCTCAAGTGGTAGAGTGCTATTTTGTACAGGAGAAACTCAGGAACCATGCTCAGGTCCTGAGGTCAAGTTCCAGGACAAGTGTATGCGTGCGTGCACACACACACACACACACACACACACACAGACACACACACAAAGATACCAGAAGTGAAGCTGTGACACCAAATGGTGGTAAAGCACTGAGCTTCTCTTCTGAGCTCATGGTCAGCACCCTGGCCCTGTGTTCAACCCCGAAACCTAGCCATCCAGGGCTCAATTAGGATAGGTCAAAGGTTTCAAAATCTGATGCACTTCACCAGCCCTAGATGACAGGAAACTTTGGGATTTTGCACAAATGCTTAGATTAGCAAGCTTCTGGAAACCTAGGGATGCACCATTGCCAATTAGGAATCTTTTCATTAGGTTCAGCTCCCTTATTATCTGCAAGAAGGACCCATGAATTAATTGTAGCAGGTTATTTCAATACTGGAACATAATCTAACAAAGACAGGATAAGTGCAGGGAACTTGGCCTGCCACAGGAGGTGGCACAAATGAAAGCTTCCTGGGGAGAAAGATAGCTTAGAGTACAAAAAGGATTTTTTCTCCTGGCCTTCAAATTCTGCCTACACTCTTCCTCACTAATTGGCTCAGATGGAGTTGTTTGTTACACAGCTGTACAGGAATGAGACCTTTTTGTCTGTCTGTCCAGACCATGAGGCAGACTTCCTCCAATAGCCTGGAGTGCACAGAAACCCTCAGGCAACACTGGGAACAGTGAGGGAAGCCCTGGAACAGGCACTGTCTTGAAAGCACTCTCTGTGCTATGAAATCATTCTATTCAAAGCAAATTTCCTAGCTGGGTGCCTTTCAACATAGAGACTCTGGATCTTCACCAATAGAAATACATGCATACATACATGGGGAGACATGGATTTACTGGCTTTTTCTTTTTTGGCAGGTCCAGGGCTTGTACTATGAGCCTAGGCACTCTCCCAGAGCTCCTTTTGTTCAAGGGTGGTGCTCTGCTCTTGAGTTTCAGTCCCACTCATGGGTTTTTATATTCCTGTGATCCCTTAGAAATAAGAGTGTCCTGAACTTTCCTGTCCCGACTGAATTCAAGCTGCCATTCTCTAACTCTTAGCCTCCTGAAGAGCTACGATTACAAGTATGAGCCTCTGAGACTTGGCTTTCTTTTATTCTTGTTGTTCTATGCTTTATCTTGACAATCTGAAATCTTCACAGTGTCATACTAATGGTTTGTATTTCGATGTAAACTACCCAGGCCTGGAGTTCAAATGCCAGGACTGACACCTACAAATGGAGGGAGATCTTGAGAAAATAATTCCTATTCATGGGGGTACTTAATGGAATGTTATAAAAGTAACAATTAAATCCTCATTTTTTCATGATTCTCTTAAAGAATGCCACACAAAAAGTATTGGATTATGTCTTTAATTCTAGCACCATGGTATGATTCTCCTAATTAAAGAATACTGAGTACTTTTACATTAGTGCTTTAATAAGTATTCAACCATGATACTTCATTAAATGGAGGCTTAATTTAATAACTAATAATTCACAATATATGTTATTCAATATCCTCATATTGTCTCTCTCATATATAGAGAGAGACAGCAAACTACACATCTATCTATCTATCTATCTATCTATCTATATCTATATTTAAATCTATATCTAAGCCACTACTATGGCTTGATCACACATCCTCAGAACTGGCTGGCAGCTCAATTTGCCAAAGGCTTTGTCTACAACTGACACTTTCATGAATTGGGCATTGTGAGCTGTGAGTTCATATCCCAGAATGGCCAAAAGTTTATAGGTGGAGTAAGAAGCCTCTTTTGGCATATTTTTTTCCTTCTCTGTAACAGTCCTGGGTCTCAGGATGATGTAAAATCCACGTGCAAATATATCCATGTGATACGATTTAATAAATCTAATAAATATTATATATGTAATAATAATAAAATAAAGAATAAATAAATAAGGGTAATAAATGTCATATGGGGTAAACCCATGTATGTAAAAAGATCTCATACATGAATATTATTTTTTCCAATGCCGTGGCTTGAATTCAGCCCTGGAAATTGGTCTGAATTTCTTGTTTTCAATGATGGTGAGTTTCCTCTCCCCCACAGAGCCACAGAGTTACCCAGACCCTGAGTTCAAATCCCAGGCCTGACAGAAAAATGGTACAAATTCCAACTTATTTTTCTTTGGCCAGTCCCGGGGCTTGAACTCAGCTTGTATCAACTCTGCCTCAGCTTTGATTATCCTAGGCTGTGGTGCAACCTCTGGACCCACAATCCATCCTGAGATCCCAGGACCCAAGTTTAAATCTCGGGCTGGCAAAAAAAAAAAAAAGGTGAAGGGCTGGGAACGTGGCTCAATAGTAGAGTGCTTGCCTTGCATGCATAAGGCCCTGGGTTCGATTCCTCAGCACCACATAAGCAGAAACAAGCTGGAAGTGGTGCTATGGCTCAAATGGTAGAACGGTAGCCTTGAGCTGAAGATTTGAGGTACAGCGCCCAGACCCAGACTTCTGGCCCCACAACAGACAAAAAAAACAAAAATAGATGGGGGAAAAAAGGAGAATTATAAAACTGGGAAATTCTGGAAAGCAGATTTACATTTTTTTTTCCTTTGCATTGTGACCATCCTGTGTCTAAATGACAGGACCCGAAAACTGTACATGGCCTTGCATTGTTGAAGTTTGGTGGGCTATCAGGGAAGCCACAGCCTGAACCAGCAACCTAGGTCCAGGGTTCGGATCCCGGGACTGCTACCTACAAATGGCAGGAGATCCTAAGAAACATATTCCGATAGACATTCATATGAATGGAATGTTGTAAAAGTAACAATTGTATTCGTATTTAGTTTATGATTATATTAAAATTATACACAATAATCATAGTACATTGACTAATTTTCAATAAATATTTTATTATGTATTTAACCATGATACTTAAATAAAGGAAGAAATAATTTATTTTGGTTTAGTTTTCTCCATCATGAACATTCAACTTAGAGCCTAGGCACTGACTTTCCTCTTGGGCTCATGGCTAGCACTCTACCTCGTAGCTAAGGACCCCCTTGGAGCAAAGTGTGTCTTTAGCTGAGGTCTGTCCTCCTGCCTTCTCAGGAAGCTGATGATCTGAGTTCCAAACTATCCCAGACACAAAAGGTCCCATGAGAATATTATCTCCTATTCGCCACTTAGAAACTTGAAGTGGAAGCTGGACACCAGTGACTCATGCCTGTCATCCTAGCTACTCAGGATCCTGAGAGCTGAGGATCACAGTCCAAAGCCAGCCTGGGCAGGGATTCGTTGAGATGCTTATCTCCAGTGAACCACCAGAAAGCCTGAAGGGGCGCTGTAGCTCAAGTGGTAGAGTGCTAGACTTGAGCACCCCGTCCCAGACTTCAACTCCTCCAACTACAAGAAGAGAAAGAAAGAAATCTGAAGTGGAGTGCTGGAAATGTGTCTTAGGGGTAGAGTGCTTTGCATGTATGAAACCCTGGGTTTGAATCCTCAGTACTACATCCCTAGGAAAAAAAAAAGCCTGAAGTGGTTTTATGGCTCAAGTGGTAATGCACTATCCTTGTACAGGAGAAACTCAGGTACAGAGCTGAGGTACTGAGTTCAAGCTCCAGGACTGGTGTTTGCACACACACACACACAGACACAGACACATACACACACCTACACACACACAGACATACACACACACACACACACACACACACACACACACACAGATACCATAAGCGAAGCTGTGACACTAAATGGTAAAGAAAAGAGCTTCTGCTCTGAGCTCTTGGTCAGCACCCTGGCCCTGTGTTAATCCCCATAATATAAACACCCAGAGCCCAACTAGGAGAGGGCAAAGGTTTCAAAACCTGATGAGTTTCACCAGCACTAGATGACAGGAAGCATTGTGATTTTGCACAAGTGCTTAGATTTAGCAAGCATCCGGAAAACTAGGGAGGCACCTTTGCCAATTAGGAATCTTTTCATTAGGTTCAGCTCACTTGTTTTCTGCCAGAAGGACCCTTGAATTAATTGTAGCCATTTTTTTCAACACTGGAACATAGTCTAACAAAGACAGGGTGAGTGCAGGAAACATGGACTGCCCCGAGAGGCAGCACAAATGAAGTCTTCCTGTCAAAACAGAGCACTGGGAGGAGAGATAGCTTGGGGTACAAAGAGGCCTTTTCCTCCTGGTCTTCAGAGTCTGCCCTCATCCTCACTCTTTGCTCATCCTCACTAATTGCTACGGATGAATTGTTTGTTACACAGATGTTCAAGAGTGAGGCCTTTTGTCTGCCTGTTCCAACATTGAGGCAGACTTCCTCCAGCAGTCTGGGGTGCACAGAAGCCCTCAGGGTACACTGGGAACAGTGAGGGGAGGCCTGGAACATGCACTGTCTTGAAAGCATTCTCTGTGCTATGAAATCATTCCATTCATACCTTTCTTCATAGCAACTCTAGATGTTCACTGCTAGAAATACATGCATACATACACAGACACATGGAGTTACTGGTTCTATTCTTGTTGCAGGTCCTGAGGCTTGAACTGTGACCCTAGGCACTATCCCTGAGTTTCTTTTTCTCAAGGAAGCACCGTATTGTGTCTTAACCCATGATTACCCTAGGCTGGTTTGCCGCATTTACACCCACAGATGATCCAGTCATCCTAGGACCCCAGTTCAACTCCTAGCACTGGCAAAAATACATCAAACCAACAAAAATGGAGGAGGAAAAATCCAGCAAGTTTTACACAACCATTTTACCTTTGTTTCCTTTGCACTGTGACCACCATGGGTCTTAATGTCTCGGCTTGAAAATTGTTTGTGACCTTGCATGGCCGATGGCTCATGGATTGTTGGTGAAGCCTGAGCCCAACCCAGATACCTAGGCCGTGAGTTCGATCCTCGGACTGCCACCTACACACAACTGAAGATCCTAGGAAACTCGTTCCTATCTATAGGAACATTAATAGTATGTTTGACATGTACAAATTGAATTATTATTTAGCTAGACTTTCTAGTATAATATTGTATGCATAAATATATGTCATTGAATAATTTAATTAATACCGTATTAAGTCTTCTACCGTGATTAATTAATGGAGGCATAATTTCAGACCAACTAATTGGTAGTAATAGAATATATAATTGGTAGTAATAGAATATACAAAAATAAGATATAGACATCACTTTATATAGAGTTATACACTAGAATCTACATAAATGTCTGTCTCTGTATACAATTATTTATAGATCCATATTCATATGTAAATACACCCACTGCAATCTACATATCTATCTTTTTATATATTGGCCACTCCTAGGGCTTGATCTCAGGTCCTCAAATTTGCCCGACAACTTCATTTGCATCAGACTGGTGTGCTAACATTGAACCATTCATGAAGTTGGCCTTCTAGGGCCGGAGTTCAAATCACAGAACTGCCAAAAACTTAATCCTGGTGGAAGAAGTCAATTGTCCCACTAGTTTTCCTTATGGGTGTCAAAATTCCTGGGTCTCAGGAATGATGTATAATACATAGGCAAATTTATGTCCTATGTAATAGGATGTAAAAAATGTTATATATGTAATCATACTCACTAAAATACACAAGAAATTCATAAAAATAAAATAAAACGAATAACTACACTAACTGCAATATAAGTAAACATGTGTATGCAAATATAAATCATGTATTTAAAATGTATATGAATATTATTTTTTGAGGGTTAAGACTTGAATTCAGGCCCTGGGAACAGGCCTGAATTTCTTGTCTTCCGGCACGGTGAGCTTCCCCTTCCCTGACAATCCTGCAGATTTACTCAGACTCTGAATTCAAATCCCAGGCCTGGCAGAAAAAATGGCGTGAATTCCAAGCCAAGGAGCCTCATAATTTTTAAAATATTTTTAATGAATTTATTTATATATTTTTAGTTTGTCAAGCACAGGGCTTGAACTCAGGTTGTGGCAACTCTGCCTCATCTTTGATCACTCTAGGCTGGGGTGCAACCACTGGACCCACAACCGAACCTGGTTTCCTGGGCCCCAAAGATTTACAGGAAAAATATAAATAAAATGACACAGATAAAAATCTGGCAACTTGCAGATGGCTGTCTGTTTTACATTTTTTTTTTCAAGGTGACCATCTTAGGTCTGAATGACGTTGCTGAAAATTTTCTAACCTGACATTGCTGAAGGCTGGTGGGCTACCAGGCAAGCCATAGGTCAACACTGCAACATAGGCCCTGTGGTCGAGACCCGGTCTCGACCCCTACCAATGGTGGGAGATCCTAAGAGTCTCATTCCTATTCATAGGAATACTGATGGAAGATTATGAATGTCAAGATTAAATCAATTGTTCCTGAATGATATTACTATAAAATTAGTGATTTTAGGATGCCGATGGATTTTAAAGATTATTTTGACACATTAAAGAATACTATTAATTACATGGACACAATAGTTTTGTGATAGTGGTTACTTAAATTAATAATTCATTAAGGATGAACACAATAATATTAATTACATGGGGGCATAATAAATACCCAAGAATTGTTAAAAATGTAGTCTATTTAACTGAAGAATGTATAAACATCTCTGGCACTCTATAAAGATCTATATTTATTTGTGTACTACCATCCGCATGTCAATCTATCTTATTTTGTCAACCCCTGGGGCCGGATCTCAGGTGCTGGGAACTGCTTGTCAGCTCCATATGGCCCAGGCTGACCGTGCTGACACTTACCCATTCTTGAATTGGGCCTTGTAGGCTTTGAGTTCAGATGCCAGCACTCACAAAAATTGAATCGTGGAGTAAGAAGCACTGGTGACACATGTTTTCCTTTTCTGTGAGTGTCTGGTGTCCAGTGTGAAGTTTCTTACATAGGCAAATCTATATCCCATGTAATAAATGTTCTATGAGTAATACCAGTCAATAAAATAAATGGTAAATAAATGAATAAAACAACAAATAAAATGCGTAACTACACTAAGCGCAATATGGGTCAACATATGAGGCTCAGTCTCATGGCATGGGAACTGCCTGGCAGCTGAATTGGCTAGAGGCTGCTGTGCTGACAGTCACACATTCATGAACTGAGCATTCTAGGCCCTGAGTTTAGATCCCAGCCCAGCCAAAAATGCAATCTTGGTGTAAGAAGCTGAGAGTGACACATATTTTCCTTTAGTATGAAATTGCTCGGTGTCAGGTATAATGTATAATTCATATGCAAATCTATATGCTATATAATAGGATATCATAAAGGTAAAAATGTCATAGGTGGAAGAATTGTCACTATAATAAATGAAAAACAGATTGAATTAGTAGTGAATCATTCTGGGATAATATTAGACAATATAATTATAGGATGTGGATTAAGTTTAGTTACTATATTATTAAGCATTAACAGAATGAAAAGTAAATGGAGACATAGTTAAACACCTAATAATTGGTAGTAACATATGATGCATAAATTAATTATAAACAGACGTCTAATTCTATAAAATATGTAATCCTATGTATGGATGTATGTACATATATGATAAACAATAACAGTACATTGAGTAATAATGAATGTTTTATTAATTGTTCAACTGGGATCCATCATTAAATAGAGACATCATTTAATACCTAATAATTGGTAGTACTATTTGCTATAATTTAATAATATGCATACCTCTGTCTCTCTTTATTTTTTTTTGGGGGGGGGGTCCAGTCGTGGGCCTTAAGTCTGGGCCTGGGCGCTGTCCCTCAGCCCTTCAGCTCAAGGCTAGCACTCTACCACTTGAGCCACAGCACCACTTCCGGCTTTTTTTCTGCTTATGTGGTGCTGAGGAATCGAACTCAGGGCCTCATGCTTGCAAGGCAAGCACTCTATCACTGAGTCACCTTCCCAGACCACATATCTCTTTTTGTATATATAATATTTATATACAGCAGTTTCTATTTATACCTCATGCACTCCTGGGACTGGGTGATTGAGTGCTGGCCTAGTAAGCAGGAAGCTCTGGCTTCCATTCCTCAGTACCACATACAAAGAAAAACCAGAAGTTCTGCTTTCTTTCAATCAATTGTGTACTAGCCTGGAGCACAAATGCTTGGGGAGAGTGTCTAAACCCTTACTAAAGGCCCAGGACTGCCGCCAAAAAAGGTAGACTGTTCTAACTGCAACTATAGAAGGTCAAGACATCAAATATCTCATCACAGAGCAGGGTAGGAGTCTGGTGCTGACAGCTTCCACCTAACCTGACTTATCCAGATGTAAATCGCTGCAACCCAGCTCCACCAAACCAGACGATGCTGGCTTACCTCAGTCATTCTAGCTGCTCATGGGCTTTAAAACCCAGCCCTTGGCAGGAAGTCTGTGAGACTCTTCAAAACGTAGTTCCAAGTGGTAGGGCTGTAGCCTTGAACAAATGTTATTAGAACAGTATCGCTATATTTGAGTTCAAGCCCCATGGGTAACCTCCCCCCCTAAAAAAAACACCACACTAAACTATTAGATGTGAACTTGTGTGGTTTGTGAGATGTTCCTCAAAGAATGGTGATACTGAAGAAAGCACGCTGATTTTAATGACAGCTTGTGGAATAGAGCTATGTGCTGAGTCCTTCATAGGGTGCTCTGTGCTGAGTAATGCACAGGGTGCTATGTGCTGAGTCCTTCACAGGTTACAGTGTGCTGAGTCCTGCATTGGGTTCTGGGTGCTGAGTCTTTCACATGATGCTGTGTGCTGAGTCCTTCAAACAGTGTCATGTGCTGTGTCCTTCACAGGTGCATTCGTTCATCTGGTTCTTATAAGAGCTCCATAACTGAGATGCTTACGCAGATAAGAATATTGAGGCTCAGATATATCCCCATGGAAGGGACAAAATTAACTATTACTGAAGACTAGTCAGTTGTCTCCTGCAGACCATTGTTTTGCTTTGTTTTTTTTTCTCAGTCATGAACCTTGATCTCAGGACCTAGATTCTGACCCTTACCTCTTGGGCTCAAGGCTAGCACTCCACACGTGGAGCCAAGGATCCCTTTGCAGCAGAGTGCCATGGCCTAGGGGTCGATAGCTGAGGTCTGTCATCCTGCCTTCTCAGCAAGCTGAGATCTGAGGATCTGGGTTCTAAACTATCCCAGACACAAAAAGTCCCATGAGACTATTATCTCCAATTCACCACTAAGAAACATTAAGTGGAAGCTTGGTGCTTGTGGCTCATGACTATCATCCTAGGTTCTCAGGAGGATGAGAACTAAGGATCATGGTTCAAAGCTGGAAAAGCTGTTGCTGCTATTGATGCATAACATACTGCTATTATTGGTCTATATATATATATATACATACATATATATAATTTGAATTTTTGGAAACTTTACCTGTACTGTCAACTTTGGAAAAAGTATCCCAGTTTACCGTGTTGAGTTGGCATTGTACAGAAATTAATAGCCATATTGGTCTAGAAATGTTAAACTTAACTTTTTTCCATTTGTACAGGGGTAAATGCACTGTATTAAATATGTAAGGTCTTACCTACATGGGTTTGATTACAGAAACTAATAAAGTATTCTCTAAATAAGGAGAAAAAAAAAGAACTAAGGATCATGGTTCAAAGCTAGCCTGGGCAGGAATGTCCTTGAGACACTTAGCTCCAATGGACCACCAGAAAACATGAAGTGGAGCTGTGACTCAAGTGGTAGAGCACAAGACTTGAACTGAAGAGCTCAGGGACAGCACCAAGGCCCAGACTTCAACTCCTACAACCGACAACATAAAAAAAAAAACCAGAAACAATCTAACAAACCTGAAATACAAGGCTGGGAATGTGCCTTAGGGGTAGAGTGCTTTGCATATATGAAACCCTGGGCTTGATTACTCAGGACCACATCACTAGAAAAAGTATGAAGTGGTTCTGTGGCTCAAGTGAGAGAAGGCTATCCTTGTACAAGAGAAATTAGGTACAGTGCTGAGTTCAAGCTCCATGACTGTATGTGTGCACACACATGGACATACACACACAGACACACAGACACACATACACATAGACCAGAAGTGAAGCTCTGACACAAAATGGTAAAGCACTGGACTTCTCCACTGAACTTATGGTCAGCACCCAGGCCCTGTGTTTAACCCCCAAACCTACCCACCCAAGGCCCAATTAGGAGAGGTCAAAATTTCAGAACCTGATGATCTTCACCAGCCCTAGATGACAGGAAGCTTTGTTATGTCAGACATGTGCTTAGATTTCTCAAGCTTCCGGAAAACCAAGGAGAGGTATCATAGGCCTATCATCGCCGGCAATGTAATATTTCATTATATATTTCATTATATATTATATTGAGCACTGTATCTGAGCACCGGAATATAGTCTCACAAAGGCAGGATAAGTGCAGGGAACTTGGACTGCCACGGGAGGTGGCACAAATGAAGGCTTCCTGTAAAAACAGAGCACTGGGAAGAGAGATAGCTTGTAGTGCAAAGAGGCCTTTTTCTCCTGGCCTTCAGAGCCCACCCACACTCATCCTATCTAATTGGCCTAGATGGAGTTGTTATTACAAAGCTGTACAGGACTGAGGCCTTTTGTCTGCCTGTACAGACAATGAGGGAGACTTCTTCCAGCAGGCCTGGGATGCAGAGAAACCCTCAGGCTACACTGGGAACAGTGAAGGGAGCCCTGGAACATACATTGTCATAAAAGTAGTTTCTGTGTTATGAAATCATTGTATTGAAAAAAATTCCTTGCTTGGTGCCATTCATCATATCTACTCTGGAGATTTGCCTATAGGACTACATCCATACATACACAAAGACATGGAGGTATTGGCTCTATTGGGGGTGGGCAGGTCCAGGGGTTGAACATTGAGCCTAGATGTTGCACCTGAATTCCTTTTACTCAAGGGTAGTGCATTAACCTTGAGTCACAGCCTCACTTCTGGGTTTTTCTGGGATCTCTTAGAAATAAAAATGTCATGTCCTTTCCTATGCTGGCTGGGTTCAAACTAAGATTCTCTACATCTCAGCCTCTTAAGAAGCTGGGATTACACTGACACCTGCCTTACTTTTCTTCTTCATTTTTTTAATCTGCACAATCTGACTTCTTAACAGGATCATTCCAATAGTTTGAATTTATAAGTAAACTACCACAATATTCTTTATAGCTGCTTTCTCTGAGAAGGATTTTCTCTCCTCATCTTCTCTGGTCACAGATTTGAAGCCAAAAGTGAGAAATGAGTGTCACAGGATTTGGGAGCATATTCCACAGGACTTGCCAGTTCTGTCACTTAGTATTGAGCTGAAATGAATTTCCTGTCTCAAGATGAGAGGACCGAAGCTGGAGCAATCCTCATACTGTCTGCATTGCTCCTTTTGCCTATAAAATGATCTAATAATTATGAGTGTTTTGTGTCTCCAACCTTAAGTATCTGGAGAATACTAGAAGCAACTGCATGTTTCTGTTTTCTCTAGTACCTCCTGAGATTTAGACTAAGGGTTTGTGTGGAGAGGCTCCTCGGCGAATCCCTGAGAAAAGCCGCTTGAAACCTCCTCAGGAGATTGCCATCCAAAGCCAGCTCGACCAGGAAAATCTGTGAGACTCTTATCTCCAATAAACCACCAGAAAACCAGAAGTGGAGCAGTGGCCCAGAGGGTAGAGCTCGAGCTTTAGGAGAACAAGCTGAGTGGGAGATTCAGTCCAGACCAGGCAGGAAAGCCTGGGAGGTGCTTATGTCCAATTAACAACCAGATGGCTGGAGATGTGGTGGTGGTAGAGCCTCAGCCTTGAGCAAAACAGCTCAGGAATGCATCGGGCCCTGAGTTTAAGCCCTGGGATGGCCAAAAAAAAAATTCAAAAAGGGGAGGCCAAGTTTATGAATCAGTGCCCTACCTGCTTATGTGTGTAAATTACCTCCCTGAATGTAAACAGAGCACATGTAATGCTTCTGCTTTTATTTACTGATTTATTCTTCAGATATATTCATTGTGCATACTACATCATTCCCTTCACTTAAGGCGCATCTCTTTTCTCTTCTAGGGTTCCTGGCCTCTGTCTTTATATGATGCACACTTAAGCTTTTAGCAGCCTTTATTTACATTTTATTAAGAGGCCAATGCCACAAATAAGGCAGGGAAAGAGAAGATCAGGTTTCATAGTAGTAACCGGTATTCAGAAAATTAAACGTAAAATTAAACGTGAAATGAAAGCATGCTTAAGTAAAAATTACCATTAAGAAAAGATGAGGGGCCTGGGAATGTGGATTAGTGAGAGTGCCTAACATGCAAGAAGCCCTGTGTTTGATTTCTCAATAGCACATTCACAGAAAAAGCCAGAATTAATGCTGTGGCTCAAGTAGTAGAGCGCTATAGACAGTGCCCAGGCCTTGAGTTCAACCCAAGAACTGGTAAAAAGATACCTAGCTGGCTAGGTAGGTAGATTGATGATAGATAGATAGATAGATAGATAGATAGATAGATAGATAGATAGATAGATAGACACATAGATACATAGATACATGGATACATAGATACATAGATAGATACATAGATACATAATTACAGAGATACATAGATAGATGATAAATGAAGCTGATCTTGGTCGTTAGAAGGAAAGAAAGGAACAATCCTGTCATGAGGCCTTTTACAGTGTGCCAGGACACCAGCATCGCCTTCACACAATCACAGAGCAAGAAGACAATCTCTGTCCCACTTCTCAGGCATCCAAAGGCCCCAGAGCCAAGAGGGCACAGCCAGGTTCTAACTCAGGTGCTTGGAGGCCGAAGAGAAAGGGCATTGCCTCCCCTTGGACTGGGGATTTGCATTAATGATGTGGAGAATGAAGGAAGGAGAATGGCCTGGAAGAGGTAGAAGAGGGCCTTCAAATCTGACAGATGGAGAGTCAAAAACCCACTCCCTAAGACCAGAGAGCATGGTGTTTCTACTCTGTTCCTGCCCTCTCCCCCACTAAACTGGCTCACTACTATGAACTTAATGATAGCTTGAAGCTCGGTTCACCTGAGGGAGGAAGGTTAATTAGTCATTGTTTGAAGAGGCTGAGAAAAGCCTGACCCTACTGTAAGTCTAACAAATATTTCAGGTTTCCCCCTATCTGGCTGTGCCTGGAATGAATGAAGTGGTTTTGCAGCTCACTTCACTGTTGAGTGTGTACATTCTGCCTTGTAATCCTGCAGGCCTAGGTCTCTTCACCTAGCAGGGCTATGAAACTGTTTACTGTCCTCCAAATATAGTATTTTAGTGGAGTTCTTCCTGCCAAAAGGGCTAAGACTTGGATCCTGAGAACTTCATTTGAACCCAGGATGGGTCAATGATGTGTCTTTCCTGCTTCTATAGCTCAAGAATTCTTTTAGAATTCTTGAGCTATAGAAGCAGGAAAGACACATCATAATAACATTTAGAGTGCGAGTAACTTCTCATCACCAAGCGAAACACAGGAAGCTCTTGAACATCTGACCTTTCAGAAGTGGAAGTCAGAGTGTCATAGACTTTCCTGCCCTGGCTGGCTTCAGCCTGAGACCTCAGCCTCCTGTGCTAGGGTGATGGGCTTGAGCTACTGGTACTCTGCTAGCTTCAGAACTGTAATAGTAGTCAACTGCTTATCACAAAGGACTTGAGGATCATATTAATCTCTTCAACATTGGACCTTTCAGAACCCTGTAGGACACAAAGTTATAATGCTAGAGTCAGAGAAGCTGGGTATATGGATGTGTTCACTTGAACCTTGAGCTCTGACTCCAATTCTGGTTACATCTGTGTTCATTTTCCACAGGATGTTCTCATAATTAGCAAATAGAAAAAGTACTTTCATTAATCCTCACTTTTTTTCCAGTTGTGTGTCTTGTATCATGCCTGGGCAGTGTCCCTGAGCCCTTCAGTTCAAGGTGAACACTCTACCACTTGAGCCACAGCACCATATGAGGCCTTTTGGTGGTTCATTGGAGATAAGAGTCTAACAGGCTTTCCTTGTGTAGGCTGTCTTTGAACTGTGGTATTCAAATCTCAGCCTCCTGAGAAGCTAGGTTTCCAGGAGTGAGCCACTGGCATCTAGCCTATTGTTTTTGACAGTCCTGGGGCTTGAACTTAGGGCCTGGGTACTGTCTCTGAGCTTCTTTTTCTCAAGCCTAGCACTGTACCACTTGAGCCACTCCACAGGTTCTGGCTTTTTCTGAGTATGTGGCTCTGAGAATTCAAATCTTGGCATTCATGCATGCTGAGCGAGCTCTTTACCACTAAGCCACATTTTAACCCCACCCTCGCAATTTTATCCCTCAATTTGCCTATCCTCAAGAAAAGGCTTCTGAGTATAAATCATGTAAAGAAATCCCTATAGGAAGATGTCCATAGATAAGTAAGACAAGGCTCATACTGGGGACAGATTCTAAACATCTTAAGACTGTGACAAATACCTCCATTTAATTATGTATTTTGTTTCAACACATAATATAATATTAATGAAAAATGAGTCAATGTCCTAATTTATTTTGTATATTTTTATAATACATGTACAACATGTAAAATATGTGTACAATAACACTAAATACAATAAACAATAAATGAATCAAATAAATACAAAATCAATAATAAAAATAATAATATGTAATAAATATACATATGTAAGTATATATCATATATTACACATGCATGGAAATATTTTTTCCATTGCAGGGCCTTCATTTAGTTCCTGGGAACTCTAGCCTGAATTTCTTTTCCTCAAGTAGAGTGAGCTTCACCTTCACCCTTGTTGCAAAAGAGTTACTGGGCAATGCAATCAAATCCCAGCAATGGCAGAAATACTGGCCCAGTTCCTAGACAGTGACTTGATTTTTTTTAATGGAAGGAGTTATGTTTATTCAGTTCCATACTGAGCATTAAAAGCAAAGCAGTGTAGAATTTTGTACAGCTATTTAGACATCTTTCCCTTACGCCCCAAATGCTTCTCTGAGCATTATATTTTTTCGGGTTTTTTTGCACATTTTTAATTGTAAAAATGTTGTACTGAGAGTTACAGTTACATGAACAAGGTAATGAGTACATTTCCTATTGAGCATTGTTGCTTCCTCCTTTGTTTTCCTCCTACCGTCCCTTCCCTCCAATCTCCACAATTGCTCCCCGTGCCAAGGTCAGTGACTTAATTTTTTATTTTTGGCTTGGCATGGGGTTTGAACTCAAGTATTGGCAATTCTGAACCTTCCCTGACATTGCTACAGATATACCAAGACCCTGAGTTCAAATCCCAGGCTAGGAAAGAAAATTAGCAGATATTTCAAACCAGGGAGATTTTTTTTTATTTAGTTAAATAATTAATTAATTTTGTATTTATTCTTTTTGCTTTTGCCAGCCATGGGGATTGAACTCGGGGCGTGGAAACTCTGTCTCAGCTTTAATCACCCTAGGCTGGGGTGCATCTTCCAGACCCACAGCCAGTCCTGGGATCCTAGGCCCAGAGGGCTTGCAGGACGAAATAAAAAGTGGGATAGCACAAAAAGTCACAAGTTGCAGAGGAATGGAGGTTTTACTTTTTTTTTTTCTTTGCGCGGTGACTCAGTTGCAAAGTGGACCTGACCTGCCATAGCTGAAGGCTGGTGGACTATCAGGAAAGCTACAGGCCGACCTGTCAACATAGGCCTCATTTTCAAATCCCAGTCCTGACCACTACCAATGGCAGGAGATCACAAGAGACTCGATTGAGAGAGTAGTTTGTGCATCACTCAAGTCTAAATTGGATGTAATAATCCTAGGATGCTGATGGATCTTTTTTGGGGGAAGGGGGGCGTCCAGTCATGGAGCCTGAAAACGGCCTGGGCAATGTCCTTCAGCTCTTCTCTGAAGGCTAGCACTCTACCCATTGAGCCACAGCACCACTTCCAGGTTTTTCTTTTTTCTGCTTATGTGGTGCTGAGGAATCAAATTCAGGCCTCATGCATGCAAGACGAGCGCTCTACCACTGAGCCACCTTCCGAGCTCCTGATTGATCTTAATTAATAGTTTATTAAGCATGGAAAGAATAATATTCCTTCAATGGCAGTATAATAAATACCTAAGAGTTGGTCGGAATGTAGTAGAGGTCATTCAGTAATAGATAGACAGCTCTGGCACTCTTTACCAATATATATTTATTTGTATACCACCGTCTGGCTATTCATATACTGCTGTTTTGGCCAAACCTGGGACTCGATCTCAGTATGTGGGAACTACCTGACAGTTTCATTGTCTAGCTGCTGCCGCGCTCACACTCACCCATTCATGAATTGGGCCTGCTAGACACTGACTTCAGATCCCAGCACTGCCAAAAATTTAATCTTGGAGTAAGAAGCTGAGTGTGACACATGTTTTCCTTTTCTGGGTGAGTCCTGGGTGTCAGGCATAATGGAGACTACATCTGCCAATCTAGATGTTATGTGATAGGATGTAAACAATGTAATAAATGGTATTGGTGTCATCAGAGTCAATAAAATATATGGTAAATAAATGAATAAAACAAGGAATAAAATGAATAACCACATCAAACATGATATGGACTGAATAACTGTATGGAAGTATAAATCCTATTTTAAAATCTATATAAAGAGTATGTTTTCAAGGACTGAGGCTTGAATTCAGGCCTAGGGAACAGTCCTGACTTTCTCTCTTCAAGCATGATGAGATTCTCCTTCCCCCACAGTGCTGCATATTTACCCTGACCTTGAGTTCAAATTCCAGGCCTGGCAGAAAAAAATACCACGAATTGCAAACCAGGGAGTTAAGTAATTTTTTTTTTTTTTTTACTTTTTTTAGTTGTCTTATTTTTTTTTCTTTTTTCTTTCTTTTTCTTTTTTTTTTTTTTTGGCCATGCATGTGGCTTGAACTCAGATCGTGGCAGCTCTGCCTAAGCTTCTATCACACTACCCTATGGAACCAAAGCTGATCCTGGAATCCTAAGACCCGAGGTCTGACAGGAAAACAAAATGAAAATGGCACCAAAAAAAAAAAAAAAAAAGCCACGAGCCGCACATGGTAGGTGGTTTCGTGGCTTTGGTTCCTTGCACGGTGACCATCATAGTTCTGAATGACATGGCTTCAACACACAGGTGACCTGTCATTGCTGAAGGCTGGCTGGCTGTCAGAAAAGCCATAGGCCAACCACACAACAGAATGCCTGAGTTCAAATCCCCGTCCTGACACCTACCAATGGCAGAAGATCCCAAGGGACTCCTGCCCATTCATAGAAGTTCAGATGTAGTGGTATCCAACTCATGATTGAATGAGTAGTCCGTGCAGCGGTCTAGTCTCAAATTAGACACAATAATCCTAGGATGCATATTGAATTTAATTAATGGTTAATTAGGCACAAAAAGAATAATATTCCTACAATTGAGGCATAACAAATACCAAAGACTTGGTAGGAATGTAGTAGATGTCATTGAATACTAGATACATGGCTATGGCACTCTGTACTAATACAAATTTATTGATATACTACCACCTGCCTATCCATCTATGGCTATTTTGGTCACCCCTGATGCTCAAACTCAGCTCCTGACAAAAATTTCATCCTGGAGTTAGAAGCCAAGTGTGACATCTGTTTTTCGTTTCTGTGAGAGTGCTGGGTGTCAGGCATGATGGATAACAAGTCTACAAATCTAAATGCTATGTGATAGGATGTTAGGTATACATGGTTAGGTATATAATACATGGTTAGGTATCACAGTCAATAAAATTAATGTCAAATAAATGAATAAAACAAAAAATACAATCAATAACTACACCAAACATAATATAGAATGAACATCTGAATAGAAGTTCAATACTATCTTTAAAATGTATATAAGGAGTATGTTTTACAGGGCTAGGGCCTGAATTCAGGCCTAGGGAACAGGCCTGACTTTCTGGTCTTCAAGCACAGTGAGCTTCCCCTTCCCCCACAGTGCAACAGAGGTACCTGGACCCCAAGTTCAAATCCCAGGCCTTGCAGACAAAAAATGTCACACATTCCAAGCCAGGGAGCTTCATTAGCATTTTTAATATTTTTTTAAAGTTCACTTTGCCTTTATTTGATACATTTTGATTTTAAAACATGAGAGTTTTTCAAAAAAGGGGTTTAAACTTTTACATTTTAGCATAGCACATTGGTGTTTCTATTTTGGTCATCTGCCATGAAGAGTGAGAATGAAAATGAGGACATTATTTCTCCCTAGAAGGTTGGAAGAGTTGATGTTATTTCTTTTTTTTTTTTTTTTGGTTGGTCCTGGGGCTTGAACTGTGGGCTTGGGCGCTGTCCCTGCACTCTTCAGATCAAGGCAAGCACTCTACCTCTTGAGCCTCAGCACCACTTCCGGTTTTCTAGTGGTTTATTGGAGATAAGAGTCTCATGGACTTTCTTGCCTGGGCTGGCTTTTAACTGTGACCCTCAGATCTTAGCCTCCTGAGTAGGTAGGATTACAGGCTTGAGTCATCGGCACCTGGCAACTGATGTTTTGTCTATTCAGAGTTACTTTTGTAATTATAAACTGTCTGCAATTTGTGTGAGTTTTCCTCAGTGCCTACCACGAAATACACTAGGGTGTCTTCATACCACAAAAGGTTGGGTTTGTGGATAAAAACTCACTTGTGTGAGGAGAGTAGGAACTTTTAAGCATTTTGGGAATAACCTGGATTGTAAAATTAAAAACAAAAACATTGGGATTGGGATGTAGCCCAGCAGTGGAGTAGTTGCCTAAAGAGCATAAGACCCTGGAAGAAAAGTTTCCTAAAGCTTAGAACGTTAGAATTTTGTATGAACAAACTTCTTTCTTCGGTGGTGGGGCTTGAACGCTTGGCTTGGGCTTTATCCCTGTGCTCTTCAGACCAAAGGCGTGCAATCTACTGCTTGAGCTACAGCACCACTTCCAGTTTTCTAGTGGTTTAATGGAGATAAGAGTTTCACGGCCTTTCCTGCCAGAGCAGGCCTTGAACCACCATCCTCAGATCTCTGCCTCCTGAGTAACTAGGATGATAGGCATGGGCCTCATGTGCCTGGCACATGAACAAACGTCTTAAAGATTGATTCTGAAGAAAGAAACTTGGAATATAATTTTAGTACAAATAATTTATAATGCCATGGTTAAGGCACTAATTCAGAAGTATTTATTCATTGGCTGGTTTCTTAGTTTATTCACATATATATACATTATTAATATATATACACAACATATACATTATTAACATATACATATATATTAGTAGAAACATAGCTTTGAAGTGTACCTAAGAACATATGTGATCATGTAAAGTTATACAACTGCACAAGCTTGATCTTTTTTTCCCTTTGTTTGGTACCCTAAATTAGGTGGGATTTGTGTACTGTTGTTTGTTCTCTCTTTTTGGAGGAGTTCTCTCCCCTTTATGCCCCAAACCCCCTCTCCCTGCACTTGAACTCAGCTTGCTCTTTCTTGGCTTTGTTTTTCATAGCTGATTTTCTACCAATTCAGCCATCCCTGTTGCCTGGTTTTTGGAGATGACATCTCTCAGGCTTTTCTGCTTGGATTGGCTTTGAAACTTAATCTTCCACTTCTCACCTCTGAGTAGCTGGGATTACAGATGTGAGCCACTGGGGTACCTATGGATAAATTAGACTTTGGTTGATGTATTCATTCTGTTTTTCTATGCATGGGATGATCTACTATAGAATTTCTGTGAATGTCTTGGGTCTGAAGTAAGATATATAATGCATATGTAAATCTGTATAGTTCTCAGAAGAGGTAATCAATTTAACATATATGTATAATAATAGTCAACAAAAATAATGAAGGAATGAATAATACAAAAAGTAAAATAAATATACTCAAAGCAATATGCAATAAGCATAAGTATGTAGATATTAATCATTATTTCAAATGTGGATGAATATTACTTTAACAGGGCTGGGGATTGAATTCAGGCCTAGGGAACAGGCCTGAATTGCTTGTGTTCAAAGCGGGTAAGTTTCTCTGTCCCCAACAGTGCATTAGAGTTACCCAGTCTCCGAGTTCAATTCCCAGGCCTGGCAGAAAAAAAAAGGCATGAATTCCAAGCCAGGGAGCTTCATTAGTAATATATATATATATATATATATATATATATATATATATATATATATATCATGGGACTTGACCTCTGGCCTTGGAAGATGTCCTTGGGCTATTCAGCTCAAGGCGAGCACTCTACCACTTGAACTACAGCGCTACTTTGCTACTTCGAGTTTTATAGTGGTTTAGTGGAGATAAGAGTCTCAAGGACTTTCCTGCTCGGGTTGGCTTTGAACCGCGATTTTCAGATCTCAGCTAAGATTACAGGCGTGAGCCTTTGGTGCCCGACTATTTTTAATATTTTAAAATTATTTCATTTATTTATTCATTCACTTATTCATTCATTCATTATTTATTGCCAAGCACAGGGATTTAACTCAGGTCGTGGCAACTCTGCGTCAACTAATATCACCCTAGGCTGGGATGGTGCAATATCTGGACCCATAACCCATCTTGGGATCCCAGGCCTCGGGGGCTGACAGGAAAACAAAATGAAAACGGCAGTGAAAAAAAGTCACAAACTGTGGATGGATGGCGGTTTCTTGGTTTTCCTTACTTGCATGGTGACCATCCTGGGTCCAAATGACAAGGCTGCAACCTGTATGTCACCTAGCATTGCTGAAGGCTGGCAGGCTGTTAACGAAGTCATAGGCCAACCTGGACACATAGGCCCTGGGTTTGAATCCCGGTCATGCCAGTATAAAGGGCTGGAGAGCCTAAGAAACTCTTGTCTGTCCCTAGGAACACCAGAGGAATGTGATCAATGTTATGTTTGGATGATTGGATGAATAGTTCATAAATCAGTCTAGCATAAAATTAGACCTAATAATCACAGGACACAAATTGATTTTAATTCATAGTTTATTATGCATTAAAAGAATACTATTCATTAAATGGAGTCCTCACTAAAGACCTGAGAATCCGTAGGAACACAGTATATGTCATTTAATACAAGATAGACACCACTGGCAGTATGTAAATACCTAAATATATATTTATCTGTATACCACTGTCTGCATAGAAAGGTATTGCTCTTTTGGCCAAACCTGTGGCTCCATCCCAGGTCCTGGGATTCACTTGGCAGCTGAATGGGCTAGAGGCTGCCATGCTGACACTCAGCCATTCATGAATTGAGCCTCTTTGGCCCTCAGTTCAGGTCCCAGCATTGCCAAAAATTTCATCTTGCAGTAAGATTCCAAGTGTGACACCTGTTTTCCTTTTCTGTGCAAATGCTGGGTGTCAGGTATGATGTATATAGTATTAGTATGTCTGCAAAGCTACGTGCTATGGAATAGATTGGAATAAATGTAATAAATATTATAGGTGTACTCAGGATCAATAAAATAATTGGTAAATAAATAAATACTAAAATATAATGAAACACTCCAGCAAACACGATATGGACTGACATATGGATGTTAGTATAAATCATATACTAAAAATTACTATAAATGTTATGTTCTCCAGGATTGGGGCTAGAATTCAGGCTTAGGGAACTGTCTTGAATTTCTTATCTTCGAGGAAGGTAGACTTCCCCTTTTCCCCACAGTGCACCAGATTTACTCAGACTCTGAGTTCAAACCTCAAGACTAGCAGGAAAAACAAAAGGCACAAATTCCAAGCCAGGGAGCTTCATTAGTCCTTTTAATATTTTTAGGTTTTATTTATTTATTTATTTATTTGCCAATCACAGGGCTTGAACTCAGGTCCTGGAAACTCTGCCTCAGCTAACATCACCCTAGGCTAGGATGGTGCAACCTCTGGACCCACAGCCCATCCTAGGATCCTAGGTCTTGGGGGCTGACGAAATCAAAATGAAAATGGCCTTGAAAAAAAGCTGTGAACTGCGGATGGTCAGTAGTTTCTCGGGTTTCCCTTCCTTTCATGGTGACCATTCCCGTGTCCAAGTGACACGGCTGCAACCTGTAGTTCACCTGGCATTGCTGAAGGCTGTCGGGCTGTCAGCGAAGCCATAGGCCAACCTGGACACCTAGGCCCTGAGTTTGAATCCTTATTATGACACTTACAAAGGGCTGGAGAGCCTACAAAATTATTGCCTGTCCCTAGGAGCACCAAAGGAATGTGATCAATGTCATGGTTGGATGAGTAGTTCATGAATCAGTCTAGCATAAAATTAGACCCAATAATCACAGGACACAGATTGATTAAAATTCATAGTTTATTTTGCATTAAAAGAATACCATTGATTAAATGGAATCCTCACTGAAGACCTGAGAATCCATCGGAATGTAGTATATATCATTGAATACCAGATAGACATTTCTAACAGTATCTAAATATTTAATTTATATGTATTTATATACCATCATCTGCATAGAGAGTTATTGCTATTTTGGCCAAACCTGGGGCTTGATCCCAGACACTGGGATCCACTTGGCAGTTGAATGGGCTAGCGGCTACCATGATGACACTCACCCATTCATGAATTGGGCCTCCTTGGCCCTTAGTCTAGTTTCCATCATTGCCAAAAGTTTCTTCCTGGTGTAAGATTCCATGTGTGACACCTGTTTTCCTTTTCTGTGCAAGTACTGGGTGTCAGGTATGATGTACATAATATATCTGCAAAGCTACATGCTATGGAATAGATTGGAATAAATGTAATAAATGTTATAGGTGCACTCACAGCCCATAAAATAAATGCTAAATCAATCTATCAATAATAAAATATAATGAATCACTCTAACAAACACGATATAGACTGAATATATAGATGTAAGTATAACTCATATATTTAAGATGTCTATAAATGTTACGTTTTTCGGGCTGGTGCTTGAATTCAGGTCTAGGGAAGAGTTTAGATGTTAATGCATGATTGGCATAGGAAATGATAGACAAGACCTTTGGCACAATGATTATTTTAAATTAAGACTTCATGAAGTGTGACAATAATACTTACGTTCAGGAAATCAAGGCATTGGGAAAGATCCAAGAATCGGTACTCACATGGTAGATAGGATTCCAACACAGTTCGCCACATCTCCTACTCTATACAAATAGGTATTTATTAGCACACAAGTTTCAGCATAAGAATGGATGAATATGGTGCACAAGCCCCACACTGGGGCTCAAGGTCAAGTTATGGGAACGCCCTAGCACCTTAGTGGCTCACAGGCTGATGTGCTCACCTTGACCCATTCACCAATTTTGCCTGCTAGGCCCTGAGTTCAAATACCAGTACTGACAAAAGATACATCCTGATGTGAGAAGTCCATCAATCTACCAGTTTTCCTGACCTGTGAAAGTCCTGCACCTAAGCGAGGATGGAGAATGCTATATAGTCAATTCTATAGCCATGGGAATAGGTTGGCATCCATGGCAGCACAGATATACCTGTCACCATACTCAATAAAATACACAATACATCCATGAATAAGACTCAAAATAAAAAAAAAAAAAACTACATTGAATGGAAGATGCATACCACAACTGTATGTAAATAGAGATCTTATGTTTAAAAAAGGTAAGCTTGTTATTTTGTCCAGTGCTGGGGCTTCAAATCAAGCCCTGGACCAGGCCTGACATTCTAGTCTTCAAGGATGGCGAGCTCCCCTTCCCCCACAGTGTAATGGAGTTAACCAGACCTGAGTTCAAATGACAGCACTGACAAAAGTTTCATCCTGATGTCAGAAGCCAGTCATTGCACCTGTTTTCCTCTCATGTGGAAGTCCTGGGTCTCAGCTAGGATAGAGAATGAATGCATAGGCAACCCTATAACCATGGGAACAGGTCATCATCCATGTCAGCACAGTTATATCTGACACCATACTCAGCAAAATGCACAATACCTCCATGAATTAGACCCAAAATAAGGAAAAGGAGTGCACTGAATGCAAGATGCTGTTCACACATATATGTCAATATAGATCCTATGTTTCAAGCATGAATCTATGCCTATCCTGGCCCTCCCTGGGGCTCGATGTCAGGTCCTGGGAACAGCCTAGCTCCTCAGTTGCTCACAGGCCAGTGTCCTCTCCTTGACCCTTTCGCCAATTGGCCTGCTGGGTTCTGAGTTCAAATCACAACAGTACCGAAACATGAATCCTGATATTAGAAGCCCATAGATCCACCTGCTTTTCTGTCCTGTGAAAGTCCTAGGTCTCAGCTAAGATGGAGAAAGCATAGGCAACTCCATGGACATGGGAATCGGTTGCCATCCATGTCAGTATAGTTATATCTGTCATCATACTCAATAAAATACAAAATGCAGTCTTGACTAAGACACATGCTGAAAGCATGAGGCATTCCACACATATATGTAAATAGAGATCCCATGTGTAAAATAGGTGGGCATATGATTTTTGCCAGTGTTGGGGCTTCAGTTCAGGCCCTGGGAGCAGGCCTGACCGTGTAGTCTTCAAGGATGGTGATCTTCCCCTTCCCCCACAGCGCAACAAAGTTTCCCAGACCTGAATTTAAATCCCAGCTCTGGCAATAAAATGGCGTTAATTCTGAGCGAGGGTGCTTCATTCATAATTTTTTATTTATTTATGTTTTTTTTCACCAAACCCAGGCCTTAAACTCAAGTCGAGGTAACACTGCCTTTGCTGCAATCATCCTAGGCTGTAGCCTCCGGACCCACAGCCCATCCTCGGACCCTAGGAGCCCGGGGCTTGCAGGAAAACAAAAAACAAAAAACAAAAAACGGCCAGAAGGGGAAAAAAGCAGCAGGAATTTCCACCTCGTGCTTGTACGTTTATTTTCCTTTGCATAGTGACCATGTTGGTCTGAACCCGGTGGCCTACAGAGTGAAGGTGACCTGGCATGGCTGAAGGCCTGCTGGCTATCGGGGGAAGTTACAGCCAACCGTTCAACGGAGGCCATGGGTTGGAATCCGGGTCAGCCCCCCTATATTGTGGGAATGGTGGAAGATCCTGAAGTACTTGTTTCCAGACCTAGGAAGTGTGGAATATGATCATCTCATCCTTGAATGAGTAGTTCCTGCAAGATGCAAGTAGGAAATGATAAGCAAGACTCATGGGGTATCCATTATTTTTTATGAAGGGTTAATGAAGTGTGACAATAATCATCACAGTCAAGAAATGGAGGCATTGGGGAAGATCTGAGAATTGGTAGTCACAGGGTAAATTGGATTCCATCACAGGTCGCCATGTCTCCTACTTTATTCAAATATGTACTTATCTGCATACTACCTTCAGCTTATAAATGGACAACGATTGTGCTCCACCTCACTCCAGGCCTCGATCTCAGGTCCTGGGAATGGCCTAGATCCTTAGTGGCTCACAGGCTGGTGTGCTCACGTGGACCCATTCGCCTATTGGGCCTGCTAGGCGCCAAGTTCAGATTCCAGCAGTGCCAAAAGATTCATCCTGATGTCTGAAGCCAATCATTGCACCTGTTTTCCTTTCCTGTGCGAGTCCTGGGTCTCCTCTAAGATGGAGAATGCATGGGCCACCCTGTGGCCATAGGAATAGGTTGTCATCCATGCCAGACCAGTTATACCTGTCATCATATACTCAAAAACATACACAATACATCCATGAATAACACACAAAATGGAAAGGATAACTAACCTCAATGCAGGAGGAAGTCCACACATGGATGTGAATAGACATCCCATGTTTCAATGATGCATTGAGGATTATTTTGGGCTCCCTAGGGCTAGATCTCAGTTCCTGGGAAAGGCCCAGCTCCTTAGTGATTCACAGGCTGGTGTGCTCACATGGATCTATTGGTCAGTTGGGCCTCCTAGGCCCCAAGTTTGAATCCCAGCCCTGCCAAAAATTCACCCTGATGTGAGAAACCAGTTGTTGCACCTCTTCTTCTGTGCGGTGCAAGTTCTGGGTCTCAGCTACGATGGAGAATGCATAGGCAACTCTCTACTCATAGGAATCAGTTGTCATCCAGGGCAGCACAGATATACCTGTCACCATACTCAATAAAATACACAATACATCTATGAATAAGACTCAAAATTTTAAAAAAAACTACCTTGAAGGCAAGATGCATACCACCCCAGTATGGAAGTAGAGATCCTATGTTTAAAAGAGGTGGGCTTATTATTTTGTCCAGTGCTGGGGCTTCAAGTCAGGCCCTGGACCAGGCCTGACATCCTAGTCTTCAAGGATGGTGAGCTTCTCCTTTCCCCACAGTGCAATGGGGTTACCCAGATTTGAGTTCAAATCCCAGCACTGACAAAAGTTTCATCCTGATGTCAGAAGCCAGTCTTTGCACCTGTTTTCCTCTCATGTGGAAGTCCTTGGTCTCAGCTAGGATGGAGAATGAATGCACAGGCAACTTTATAAACATGGGAACAGGTTGCCATCAATGTCAGCACAGTTATATCTGTCACCATACTCAGTAAAATACACAATACCTCCATGAATTAGACACAAGTTAAGGAGAAGTGCACCAAACGCAAGATGCTGTCTATACCAATATGTTAATACAGATCCTGTTTCTATTATGAATTTATTCCTATCCTGGCTCTCCCTGGGGCTCGATGTCAGGTCCTGGGAACAGCCTAACTCCTCAGTTGCTCACAGGCCAGTGTCCTCCCCTTGACCCTTTTACCAATTGGGGCTGCTAGGATTTGAGTTCAAATCCCAACTCTGCCAAAACCTGAATGCTTCTTTCAGAAGCCCATTGTTGCACCTGTTTTCCTGTGCTGTGAAGTCCTGGGTCTCAGCTAGGACACAGTATGCTATCTAGGCAACTCTATACACATTGGAATAGGTTGCCATCCTTATCAGCACAGTTATATCTGTCATCATATGCAATAAAATACAAAATGCATCCCTGATTAAGACACAAAATAAAGAGAATAACTACACTGAATGCGTGATGCATTCCACACATGTAAGTAAATAGAGATCATCTCTGTAAATTATGAATTTATAACAATAATGGCCCCCACCAGGGCTCAACCTCAGGTCCCGGGATAGACCTAACCCTCTATTGGCTCAGAGGCTGGTGTACTCACCATGACCCATTCACCGCTTGGGTTTTCTAGGCCTTGAGTTCAAATCCCAGCACTGTCAAAAGATGAATACTGATGTGAGAAGCCAAGTGATCCTTCTCTTTTCCTATGCTGCGAAAGTCCTGCTTCTCAGCTAGGAATGGAGCATGCTATATAGGCAACTCTATAGCCATGTGAACAGGTTGACATCCATGTCAGCACAGTTATAACTGTCACCACACTCAGTAAAATACACATTACCTTCATGAATTAGACACAAATTAAGGAGAAGTGCACCGAACGCAAGATGCTGTCCAAACATGTATATAAATAGAGGTCCTATGTTTAAATTATGAATTTATGCCTATCCAGGGCCTCCCTGGTGCTCAATGTCAGGTCCTGGAAACGGTCTAGCTCCTCAGTTGCTCACAGGCCAGTGTCCTCACCTTGACCCTTTCGCCAAATGGGCCTGCTAGGTTCTGAGTTCAAATCACAACACTGCCAAAACATGAATCCTGATGTGAGCAGTATATCAGTTCACCTGCTTTCCGGCCCTGTGAAAGTCCTGGGTCTCATCTAGGATGGACAAGGCATAGGCAACTCTATAGACATGGGAATAGGTTGTCATGCATGTCAGCACATTTGTATCTGTCATCATACACAATAAAATACAAAATGCATCTCTAAGACACACAATAAAATAAATAACTACACTGAAAGCATGATGCATTTCACACATGTATGTAAATAGATCCTATGTGTAAAATAGGTGGACATATGATTTTTGCCAGTGTTGGGGCTTCAATTCAGGCACTGAGAGCAGGCCTGAACTTGTAGTCTTCAAGGATGGTGATCTTCCCCTTCCCCCACAGTATAACAGTTACCCAGACCTGAGTTCAAATCCCAGCTCTGGCAGTAAAATGGGGCGAATTTGGAGCTAGGGTGCTTCCTTCTAAATTTTTTAACAGACTCAGAGCTTGAACACAAGTCGTGGCAACTCTGCTTCAGTTCCAATCATCCTGGGCTGCAGCCTCTGGACCTACAACTCATCATCGCATCCTAGGATCCCAGGGCTTGCAGAGAAAAAAAGCCACGAAGGGGAAAAAAAAAGTGGCAGGAAGTTCCACCTGGTGCTTTTATGTTCATTTTCCTTTGCATGTTGACCATGCTGGGTCCGAACTCGGTGGTCTGCAGAGTGAAGGTGACCTGGGGTTCAATTCAGGCCCTGGGAGCAGACCTGACCTTGTAGTCTTCAAGGATGGTGAGCTTCCTGTTCACCCACTGTGCTAGAGTGTTACCCAGATCTGACTTGGAATCCCAGCTGTGGCAGAAAAAATGGTGCTAATTCTGAGCTAGGGTGGTTTATTATTTATTATTTTTATTTTATTTTATTTTTTGCCAACCAAGCAATTTGAACTCAGTTCAAGGCAACTCTGCCTCAGCTTCGATCACTTTAGGGTGGTGGGCTGCCGTAGGCGCATAGCCGATCCTGTGATCCTAGGCCCTGAAGCCTTGCAGGAGAAAGAAAAAAAAAACCGCACTGGAAAATAGCGGCGGGATGGACTTTTTACATTTTATTCCTTTGCATGGTGACCAACCTGGGTCTGAATGACAAAGCTACAAGTTTACTTCACTTTGCATTGGCCAAGGCTAGCGGGCTATTGCGGAAGCCACAGGCCCATATGTCATCGAAGGCCCTGATATTGAATCCTGGTCCTGACACCTACCAGTGGGGAGATTTCCCAAGAGACTTGTTCCTATGCACAGGAATAACAATGGAATGTTTGCAAACTCATGAATGTATAAGTTTCTGCGGGCATCAGTCTAATCTAAAATGGGATGCAATGATCCTAGGATGCTGATTGATCTTTTTTTTTTTTTTTAATTTAATTTAATTTTATTTGTGAACATACTGTACAGAGGAGTTACAGTTACATGGGGAGGATAATGCGTATATTTCTTACCAAGCATTGCAGCCTCCTCCTTTGTTTACCCTTCACATCCCTTCCCAGCCTCCCCCCCCAATCCCAATCCTTCTCCTTCCCCCCTCCCGCCCCCCCCTCCGCCCCCCGCACCAACGTTGTAAAGCTCGTTTTGGACATGACAACTTGTACTTCTCATTGTTGCAACAGGTCCACCTGTATCCTTAAACAACTGGTTTTTCCCCATCTCCTCCACAAGTTATACTGACATCAAATATAGTGAAAGCAGGGGTTATACTGTGGGGGAGGGACATACAAAGCAACAAAGAGATAATCTTATAAATGTGTTAGAAACACATGCATGAAAGAAAAAAACATTAAAATACACATCTAAGGGTTCATTGTCCTGACATCACATTATCTGACCTTTTCCACTTGACTCATACATATACTAGATATTACAAATAAGGGAAACCATGGGACCTACGTTTCTTTGGGCCTGGCTTACTTCACTTAATAAAATTTTTTCCAAATTTTTCCATTTCCTAACAAATGGGGCAATGTCATTCTTTCTGATGGAGGCATAGAATTCCATTGTGTATATATACCACATTTTCTTGATCCATTCATCTACTGAGGGGCATCTGGGTTGGTTCCATATCTTAGCTATGGTAAATAATGCTGCAATAAACATAGTTGTGCTGGTAGCTTTAGTGTGGTCTTGTTTGTAAACATTAGGGTAAATGCCCAAAAGTGGGATTGCTGGGTCATAGGGGAGCTCTATGTGAAGTCTTTTGAGGAACCTCCATACTGCTTTCCAAAGTGGTTGAACAAGTATACATTCCCACCAACAATGAAGTAAGGTTCCTTTCTGTCCACATCCCCTCCAGCATCTGTTGTTGTTAGAGTTCTTGATTTTTGCCATTCTAACTGGAGTGAGGTGATATCTCAATGTTGTTTTGATTTGCATTTCTTTTATGGCTAGGGATGTTGAACATTTCTTCATGTGGCTGATTGATCTTAATGAATGGTTTATTAAGCATGAAAACAATACTACTCCTTCAATGGCAGCATAATAATACATAAGAGTTGGTAGGAATGTAGTTGATGTCATTGAATCCTAAGTAGATGTCTCTAGAATTCTATACAAATATATATTTATTGGTATACTGCCACTTGCCTATCCATGTATGGCTATTTTGTCCACCCTTGTGGCTCAATCTCAGGGTCTGGGAACTGTCTGGCAGCTTCCTTGGCTAGAGGTTGCCGTGTTGAATTAGGTCTGCTAGGCCCTGAGTTCAGATCCCAGCACTGCAAACAATTGAATTGTGGAATAAGAAGTCAAGTGTGACACCTGTTTTCCTTTTCTCTGAGAGTCCTGGGTGTCAGACATGATGGAGAACACGTCTACAAATTTAGATACTATGTGATGGGATGCCATCAGTATAATAAATGGAATGCATATCATCACAGTCAATAAATGGTAAATAATTGAATAAAACAAAAATACAATCAATAACCACAACTAACAGGATATGGACTGAACATCTATAGTAAATACAAATACTATCTTTACAATAAATATAAATAGTATGTTTTCCAGGGCTGAGGCTTGAATTCAGGCCTAGGGACCAGGCCCAACTTTATTGTCTTCAAGCATGGTGAGCTTCCCCTTCGTCCACAGTGCTACAGAGTTACCCAGACTCTCAGTTCAAATCCAAGCCTGGTAGAAAAAACAGCGTGAATTGCAAGCCAAGGAGCTAATTTTTTTTTTTTTTTTTTTTTTTTTTTGCGAAGCAAGGTCTTGAACTCAATTCATGGCAACTCTGCCTCAGCTTCCATCATCTTAAGCTGGGGTGCAGCCACTGGAGCCACAGCCAATCCTGGGATCCTAGATCTCCAAGCCTTGCAAGTGGAAAAAATATGCACAGAAAAAAAGTGGCAGAGCCGGGCGCCGGTGGCTCACAACTGAAATCCAAGCTACACAGGAGGCTGATATCTGAGTATCACAGTTCAAAGCCAGCCCGGGAAAGGAAGTCCGTGAGAATCTTATCTCCAATAAACCACTAGAAACCCGGAAGTAACACTGTGACTCAAGCGGTAGAGTGTTCGCCTTGAGCTGAAGAGCACAGGGACAGTACCCAGGCCCAGAGTTCAAGCCCTATGACCGACCAAAGAAAAAAAATGTTGCATGATTGCATTTTTACATTTTCTTCTTTTGCACCATGACCATCTGGATCTGAATGACAGGGCTCCAAAGGGTACTTCATCTTGCATTGCTGAAGGCTAGCAGGCTATTGAGGAAGCCATAGTCCCGCTCAGGAACATAGGTCTAGAGTTCAAATCCCAGTCATGCCACTTCCAAATAGTGGAAGATCTTAAGAGACTCATTCCCATCCATAGGAATAACGATGGAATGTTATCAATGTCACAGTTGAATGAGCTAATTGTGAATGCTACTCATATAAAATTAGACATCATAATTTCAGTAGACTGATTTTATTTAATATGAAGCATTAAAAGAATACAATTTCTTACAGGGATATAATAATTTCAGGACCTTGATTTACTTAATAGTTTATTAAGGATGAAAACAATACCATTAATTACATAGAGGCATAATAAATAGCCAAGAATTGGTAGAAATGTAGTCTATATAACTGAATAATGTGTAGACATCTCTGGCACTCTATAAAGATATATATTTATTAGCACAATACTATCTACATGTCAATCTGTTCTTATTTTGTCAACACTAGGGGCTTGATCTCATACCCTGGGAACTGCCTGTCAGCTCAATTTGCCCCAGGATGGCGTGCTGACATGCACCCATTAAGGAATTTGGCCTTATAGGCTTTGTGTTCAGACACCAATACTCCCAAACAATGAATAATGGAGTAAGAAGCTGATGGTGACACATTTTCTTTTTCTGTGAAATTCCTGGGTGTCAGGTGTAAAGTGGAATACATATGCAGACCTATATCCTATGTAATCAATGTAATCAATGTTCTATGTGCCATAATACTCAATAAAATAAATGGCCAATACATGAATAAAACAAAAAATAAAATGAATAACTACACTGAATGCAATATAGAGTCAACATATGTATGTAAACATAAATAATGTATGTAAAATATACATGAAAAAGATGTTTTCTAGTGCTGGGGATTGATTTCAGGTCTAAGAAACAGACTTGAATTTCTTGACTTCAAGGAGGTGAGCTTCCCCTTCCCACACAGTGCAACAGAGGTACCCAGACCATGAGTTCCAATCCCAGTCCTGGCAAAAAAAATGGCACATTCATACAATGTGACACCCAATTCTTAGATATTTCATTATGCCTCCATTTAATGAATATGATTGTTTAAATGCTTCATAAAGTGTTAGTTTAAAATTGATCAGAGTCCTAGGATATAATTGTGTATTATTTTATCCTAGAATCGTTCAAGAACTGCCCATTCAATCATGACATATATCACATTCCATTGGTATTCATATGGATAGGAATGAGTTTCTTAGGATCTCCTGCCATTTGGAGGTGGCAGGAACAGGATTCAAACTGTGGGCTCCAGCTTCCACCGTTTAATCCTCAGGATAGGGAACTCACAAGTCTGTCCAAGAACATCAGCAATACCAATGATTAGGCAGGCACCCGTGGCTCTCAGTAGTTCTCCTTAATACTTACAAGTCTGTGATAAGAGGATCATGGTCAAAGTCACCCCTGTCCAACTTCAATGCCAACAAAGTCAGAAGTAGAGTCGTGTGGCTACACAGGTTGAGGGCTAGCCTTGAGCAAAAGCAGCTCACAGACTGTGCCCAGATCCAGAGTTAAAGGTCCAGGACTGGCAACAAACAGACATACAGAACAATCTGTGCATCCATCCAGCTAAAGAAGGTCACCTTCGTGTCCCCAGCAGGATTGGACAGAGTTTCCTTGGAAAGCAGCTGCTCTCATCTTGACTCTGCCCATTCTGCCTGCATCACAGTATTCTGGTCACACCCCCATTCTTTCATGGTTCTTTCTGAACAATGGGATACAAGAATGGTGGCCACACCCAAATTCCATGCTGCCCGGAAGCACCAGGATTCCTTCTGTTGGTTGACACCACTACCAGCAGTGAGGAAGGTAGAGGTGGCTAAGTGGTGAGCAAGAGACTCCAGGCGACTTTGGAGTACAGTACGAAATTGACATCCTAATCAGTGAGTGGGAGAAGAGAGGATTTCCCAGAGCCTGGGAAGGTGGCCAGCCCATCTTTCCCATCCCAGCGCTCAGATGTCTGAAACAACAAGACTCCATGAGAAAGCTGTGGGGATGAAACTGCCACCAGAACACCGGTAGAAGAATCCTCCTGACAAACCTGAAACATTCAAGAAAACAAAGAACATGAAAAAGGGAAGGGTCCGGCCAAAGGTGATGCCCACCACGGGCCTCCCGTGCCTTTGGACACAGTCACAGCCACGAGGTTCCAGAGTGTCAATGGTCCTAATACCACCAAGGATCTGCAGAGGTGCTACCGACACGTGGTGCCCACCCTGTACCCCAGCAAAAGAAGAAAACAGATCCAACCACTGAAGCAGGAAAAGTCAGACCTGCAGGATCAATGGAAGAAAGAGAGGGAGAAGATAGCTCAGGTGCATGCAGCACCTAAAATGGAGCTAGAGATCCACAAGGCACCCATACAGAGGTTGATTTCCGCAGAAAGCAATTTACAATGTGCACCCGCCTGCATGCAGCAGGTGGCCAATGACACAGAAAGGGAGCACGAAGCTCTCACCAGCTGCCTGCAGGGCACAGAGCAGTGCGTGGCAGAGCTGGAGATGTTGGCTTCTGTGGTTACTGATCACAGAATGAGACTGAAATGTTCTTTGAACAGCTGCATGAGGTGACCCTTCTGCTCAAGGAAGGTGAGAAGCTTTGATGACCTGGAGCAAGTGAACTCAAAGTTACAGGAGAAGCTGGATGTGCTCTGGACAACAGGGAGAAAGGAATCTGCAAGTTCCAACAAGCACTTGTGGGGCATGAGGAACTGAAGAGACTACTAGACAACGTGAGCTGACTGGTGAGCACAGCGAATCTAGAGATAGACAACTTCACAGAAGACCTGAGCATTGAGAGGACCACATGGAAGGAGGAGGCCCGGCAGCTGACCCAGCAGGTGAACCAACTGACCAAGGAGAAGGAGCGAGGGTCGAGGCAGGTGTTCGGCCTAGAGAATACTGGAAGAACCATGGCCCATCTCAGGCTGAGTGGCAGTTGCAGGCCCAGGCCTACTGCCCACAGATGGAGTTGAAAAACCTGGAGGAATAACTTCACATCCAGATCCAGGAAAACCAGAGGCTCCATCTCCAGAACGCAGAGCAGCAGGAGCAATTGTGCAGACTGGAGGAGAAGGTCAAGGATTGGCAGGAGATCCCCGAGACCCCATGATGTGCATATGTGTGTGACAGACAGCTGGAGGAACAGCTGGCCCTGCTGTGGGAGGCTCTCCACAGGGTGAGCGGTGAGGAGGAGGAGCTCGCCAGCATCCTGGACACAGAGCAGCGGGTGAAGAAACACCTGCGGGAACAGTTGGTCCACACAGAGGAGAAGAGAGACGAATGGAAAGAAGTGGCTGAGAGAGAAAGAAAGCCAAGCATCTCAGGACCAGCAGGAGCAGTCCCTGGCCCCGCTGCAGGAGCTCAGAGCCGTCTATGAGCAGTACATCACCACCAATTAGCGGCTTAGCTCCGAGAAGGAGGCCCTGCAGCAGCACATAGAGAGGCAGACCCAACTCCTGGAGCAGCTGAAGAAAGTGCACAGCCTGACCAACTGGGGAGACCAGGTGGTGCCCTCAAAGTGGCAAGACACTCTCAAGTGCCTGAAAGTAATCAGACCACAGGAGGAGCGGCTGCAGGCCCAGCTGAGCTTCCTGGCATTCCCTGGGGAAGGGGAAGTCTAAAACCCTGGAGAATCAAAAGGTGAGGAGTCGACTCCCCCCCACATGACCATTGCAGAGGATGGAGACATTCCCCAAACCGAGAGGGACATGGATTTGTGAGCACTCTTAGTGGCTGAAATCCACAGGGGGAAACTCCTGCAGCAGGAGTGGCAGGCCTGCTGCAGGCACCAGGTTCACCTGGCAGCTCAGTGCCAGAGAAAGATTGAGCCACAGGCACTCCATCCATGTGCTGGCACCACAGCTGTGTGGGGATGGGAAACGGGACGCGTGGGAGTCCGAGAAGAAAATATACTTTGTCCACGACCTGCCTGATAAGATGGACTTCCATAGTCCAGCGGGTGATCTTCAACATAGATGCAGCCAGCTGTCGGCACACATCGCACTGTTGAGGAATCCCTCATGGCATGTAAAGAGCAGATGTTCATTCTGGCTGAGCTGTGTCAGAAGAAACCTGAGCATGTGTACCAGCTGTCCTAGGAGAAGATGGAGAAATGGAGAGAGCTGTGGGAGCCGTTGTCACTCCTCACAGGGGAAGACATGGACAACAGGCTCCAGATGCCAGCACAGACTGAGCCTCCTGTCACTTCCGCCGCTTTGGATGACTCCAGGCTCCAGGGCGGGCGAAAAGAGGGAGGAGCAGAAAGATTTTAAAGAATTGCCACTTCAACACAGTGTGGAAACTAGCAGAAGGGAAATCAAGATTCCCAACCCCATAGAGGACTCCCCCACAAAGCACATCCTGGCTCAGCTGCCCCACATCCAGAGCCACCCACAGCTCATGGGCTCAGGTGAGGAACAGTCCCTCCCTCTCTTCTGTAGACTGATGTAGATGATGACTATGTGACATGGTGATTCTCCAAAGCCTCAGCAGCCACCATAAGTAGGTGGCCAGGTGGCCTTCTCTCAGGCCTCCATCTGCTGGGTCATGGAAAGAGTAAACTGTGGGTTGGGTAGGGCAAAGGCTGCTGGGAGGTGGCCCATATTCAAGGGACATCTATTGGTGGCCAGGGAAGAGGCCCATTCTATGCTTATCACAAAGAAGGAATTGTTTTCGAAGGGAAAACAAGCCTCCAATAAAGATTTGTTTTTCCAGTCCTGGAGCTTGAACTCAGGTCCTGGTCACTGTCCCTGAGCTCTTTCTCTCATGGCTAGCACTCTACCACTTGAGACACAGGGCCACTTCTTGTTTTCTGATGGTTCATCGATGATAAGAGTCTCACACACTTTCCTGCCCAGGCTGGCTTTGAACCGTGATCCTCCAGATCTCAGCTTCCAGATTAGCTAGGATGACAGGCATGAGCCACCAGTGCCCAGCATTTGATACCTTTTGAAGGCATCTTGGCGAGTCTGTAAAAGGAGACCTAAAGGGCCTGGATACACCTTGACCCAGTCAAGGAGCTGGGTGGGGGAAGGCTGACCTTTTAGCCACTCTCTTCCCCAAAATTAAAGATGCCAGGTGGTGTTGGATGCATCAAACACCTAGGCCAATAGCCACCAGACTCAGTGGGGAAAAGGTAGAGAATACCCAAAGATTTCAGTGTAGAAATCTTTGATTTTGCATGCATGTGGTGTGTGCGCGTGTGTGCGTGCGTGCGTGTGTGTGTGTGTGTGTGTGTGTGTGTGTGTGAACTCAGGGCCAAGGCTCTATCCCTGAGTTTTCTTGCTCAAGGCTAGTGCTCTGCCACTTGTGCCGCAGCCCCACTTGCTTTTCGATGGTTAATTGTAGGTAAGTCTCAAGGAATTTCCTGTCCAGGGTGGCTTCAAAGCATGATGGGAGCCCCAGGGAAACAAGAGTAAATACAACTGATACAATCCTTATGGTGGACAAATCCTGCCTCCTGGTGGCTAGAGGTGGAACATGCGTCCCTCTGCCATCATGGAGGACTATCGTCCTCTAGAGGTCAATTTGGGGAAGTGACCAGGGCCAACCTGACATTCGCTCACCCTGAGTGATGATTCCAGAGCAGATCTGTTCCACCCTAGGCTAAGAGAGCTCCAGGAAGCCCTGCTCCCAGGGGCACAAGGAAGTGAGAAGTCAGCTCCAGGCCCAGCTAAGAGCCTTTGCCCATGGACACCCCAACTTGGCCTTCCTGATTACCATAAGGCCTGTCAAAGAACAACCCCCCCAAAAAAAAACAAACCAAAATTGGATCTGTGAATCAAAGTGGTAGAGCTCTAGCATTGAACCAAAGAGCTCAGGGACAGGGGCCCCAAGCTTTGAGTTCAAGACCCCCAGCTGACCTTCCTCCATATAAAACACACATTAACTAAATGTGAACTAGTAGGATTTGTGAAGTGTTTCTGAAGAATGATGATACTGCAGAAAGCACCCTAATTCTAATGACAGCTGAACTTGTGACATACAGGTATGTGCTGAGTCCTTCACAGGGTGCTGTTTTCTGAGTCCTTTCCGCATAGGGTGTTTTTTCTGAGTCTTCAAATACCATTCTGTGTGCTGAGTCATTCCAAAGGGTGCTATGTTCTGAGTCCTTGAGAAGAGTAGGCTGTGCTGGATTTTTCAAAGGTGCTGTGTGCTGAGTCCATTACACAATGTACTTTATTCTGAGTCCTTCAAAAGTGTGGTATGCTAATTCATCCCAAATGGTGCTATGTGCTGACCCCTTGAGAAGGGAGGGAAAGGTGAATTTTTCAATGGGTGCTGTGGGCCCAGTCCTTTACACAGGGTACTTTTGCTGAGTGCTTCAAAGAGGGTTGTGTGCTGAGTTATCTCAATGGGTGTAATGTGCTGCATCCTTGAGAAGAGAGGATGAGGTAAGTGCTATGTGCCGAGTCCTGTAGACAGTGATCTGTACTGTCTTTCAAATAGCGGTGTATGTTGAGTTCTTCCAAAAGGTGGTATGTGCTGAGTCCTTCAAAACTATGCTATGTGCTGAGTTTTTCAAAGGGTGCTCTGCACTGAGTGTTTTACACAGGGTGCTACATACTCAGCCCTTCAAAGGGTGGTGTGTATGGAGACTTAACACAGGATGCTATATGCTGAGTCCTGGGAAAGAGTGCTACGTGCTGAGTTTTTCAAAGTGTGCCATGCACTGAGTCCTATACACTGCATGCTATGGATTCCCTCCTTTAAAGGGTGCTGTGTGCTGAGTCATCCCAAAGGCTATTATATGCTAAGTCCTTCAAAGGGCACATTGTGCTGTCTTTTACTCAGGGTGGTTTGTGATGTTTTTTGAAGTATGCTGTGTGCTGAGTCATCCAAAAGGGTGCTATGTTCTGATTCCTTGAGAGGTAGTTTTCCCCAACAATCTCTCTCAGTCTCTCAGTCTCTCAGTCTCTCTCTCTGTCTCTGTCTCTGTCTCTCTCTCTCTCACTGGGTCACTGTGCATGTGCTTGATATGTGGAGTGGAGAGTCTCCTCTTGTCGTGGGGCTGAGGGGAGACTCGATCCCCTGAGCAAGTGCTAGGGTAGGTGGGGAGTGCTGAGCTGAGGTGAGGCTGTAATTCCCATGGAAGCCTTAGGGCCCAGTCAGGGCTGCTCTTGTGGGCAAGGGTAGGGGGCAGAGCCAAGGGGAAGAGGGGACTGGGCCAAGGGGAGGAGGAGGCAGGGCTCAGGGGCCTCACTGTGGAGGCAGCAGTGGCCAGGGTCTCGTAGGGGCAGGTGCGCATGTGCAAAGGGTGTGAGGCAGCCCGCGAGAGAAGTGGAGGTAGAGAGAGAGAGCAGAGAGTAGCGAGGACAGGCACGAGGGGAAGTGGCTTCACAAGCTCTGTTCATGGATCAATAGAAAAATAGCCAAAATGAGAAAAAGGCAACAAATGTACAGCCAAGAAGAATACAGTTAGAATAAAGGTAGAGGCAATAAAGGTGCAGCCAAGTGTATAGGAAGCCTTGAACCAACACCCCCTTCCTGCAGGCATGCTTCCATGAAGCTTATGCTTTGTCTGGCGTGATCTCTCACGTAGATTCAGCAGGAGGTGTCATGGAATTTCTTTCTTTTTTATTTTTGAATTGAAGCTCATGAATGTCTTGGTGCACAGAAGAGACAAATCTAAAGATCATCCGGAAAATGACTGGAAATATAAGAATAAGAATTGGGTGAATTGATCTGACAATAGCAATTATAATTATTACATGAATCCAATCCAGAGGATTGAGGGCCTCCACGTTATGCTTAACGCTGCCAAAGATTGTAAAATTTTTACATCTGAATGAGCTTTACTACTGCTGTAATTTTGTCCTGTAAATCCTCCATAACATTAGAGATATCTTTATCTACCCAAACTCTAACAAATGATTTTTGGTGGCATTCCAATTAAAAGAAAAGTTATATTTTAGAGCAGTAACACAGATATATTTAAAACTAGCCTGACATTTAACTGAGAGTTGTGTTTTTAAATTTTGAACTTCCTGACCTATAGACAGAACCACTTCCTCCAGAGCATTTATTTTCATTTCTAACTTTTTATCTATAATTTATTGTTTTACTAGGGCTAATGAAACATTTTTGCTTAAATCAGTAACAAAATGAGCAGTGTTTACTTCATTTACTAAGGTTGCTGTAGAAATCGCTAAAGAGCTAATTATTGTTATTAAAGCACTTATTCCTAAAATCAAAGTCGCAACGAAGAGTTTTGGCTGCAACATAATATCCAGAGTTTTCAACATTTGTAAAGCAGAATTTTTAAACCAAGGGTCATTTTATAGATCTACATGTAACATTACATACGAAGGTCTTTTTAAAATAAAAATTATAGAATATGTTTTACCCAGAGAAGAAGTAAAACAATTAGTAAAAATAAAATCCTTACAGCTAATATAATAAGATTTTCCTTGAGTAATAATGATTAAATTATCTAGTTTTCCAGCTAAAATTCCCATAGTATAACCCACACATGCTCTTACCCTAATTCCAGTACTCTTAGTTTCCTTGGGCTTTTTCAGTAAAATCATGTTTTTTGCTGCAAAAAGTCTGAACAAATCCAGCTGAATGCCCGTTTTATTGTGAAAGGGAGAGTGACTCACCAAAATGGAAGCCACCCACCCTGGAGTGAGCCATCTTTTCAGGGGTTCCCCGTGCATATCAGGAGCATAGCCATTAAACTTTGATGAATTATGTTTTAAGTAGGAGACATAATCATAATCAGGGTTAGCAATGGAAAAATCAAAAATACTATCTGGTGCCCAATAGGGTTATAAAAAAGAAGCCTTTTGAAATCCACATTCCGACCATTTTGGTGAGGTAATTAATGTATCCCCAAACTGATCCTTGTCATGATATTTTTGTAGGCAGTTACCTAAATGTATATTCCTCTTGGGAATGAAAAAGGATTCATTATAAGTATGAAAGTCTAATGTCATCATGCCAATTTCCCACATCAATCTTTTTTTGAACTTTTTATCATTGGATTGATCAAGGGCATCAGTCAAAAAAGTTCTATAGTTTATAGGCAAACACCCAGAGAGATTTTCTCCTGATAGCTTTATACAAATTGGAGTGGTATCTGTCATTCCTTCATAATTAATTGTTTGAGAAGTCATATGAGAATTAGAATAGTCCTCCAAACCCCCTAGCAGGTCACTATTATTTGTCGTTACTTATATTATATCTTCATCCCTCCCATCCCACGGGATATAGAAGAGGAGGATTAGGAACATATGCCCAGTATTGTTCTCCGGAAACAGACACTGACTGCATAGCAATAATGGCAAGCATAGGAAGAAACATATTTTCAACAGTGATAGTCTTTCCCGTAGAAACCACAATCTCCTCCGCAGAATGGGTGAGCTTCTTAATTTGTTCCCAGGTTGGTGGTTGAGCTTCTTTTGTTGTCTTTGCCTGTTGAGGAGAAAGGTGAAGACTTTTGAGCTTCTGCATCGTTTTCTTCATTTGCATCTTCTGTTTTTGTTTTTGTTTTTGTTTTTTTTTGCCGGGTTTCTCTTATCTTTGTAGGGGTGACTCGGCATCCTGTGGAAACACACATGTATACCCTCTTCCCGAGGTGATTAATACATCAGGCCCTTTCCAGGTGCCTGTGAGCAAATCTTTCCTTTTAACTTTTGGCTGAACTTTAAATCCAATTTTGCTACAATGTTATTTCTTAAGTGTAAGTTTTTGTTCATTAGTATTAAGGTGATTAATTACAAATAAAGCATGATGGTTTCTCTAGTTAATAAGTCAGCCATCATATTTCCAAATGAAAGAGGTGGGAAACCACCATCTATTCCCTATAACGTAAGCTGGACCAAACTTAGTCATAACTGTTGTGGCAATCTTTCTTTTCCTTTTATTATCAGAGGTCCCTTTTTCTATAACTCTCTGTGCTTTTGGGATAAGTCCTTCTGGTTTAGTTTAATTCATTAATTCTGCCTATTGTAACATATCTGGAAATTTTATATTTCTATATTTACTATGAGGGAGCCGCAAAACTGCTTTTGAAGTTGCAGGAGTTTCTTGAGGCAGCGTCCCATCAGATGATATATTGAATGGGGAATTGTCCACATCTAATCTTTGGTCCTAGTCTTTATTATTTAGAGAAGTCGTCTCTATTGGACTGGAAAGAAACAACATGCTCTGTTCGCGGATCAATAGAAAAATAGCCAAAACAAGAATAAAGGCAGCAAATGCACAGCCAAGAAGAATACAGTAAGAATAAAGGTAGAGGCAATAAAGTTGCAGCCAAGTGTATAGGAAGCCTTGAACCAACACCCCCTTTTGCAGGCATGCTTCCATGAAGCTTATGCTTTGCCTGGCATGATCTCTCAGGGAGATTCAGCGGGAGGTAATGTGGCAGATGGGGTCTGCTCTTAATCATGCAATAGGTGTGGGATAATGAAACAGAACATGGTTCTCTTTCATCATTACCTAATTTCCATGATGAAGGAAATCCTTCACTCTATTCAGTTTTGCAGCTGGGGAAAATGAGGCATGGAGAAGCCAGGTGATCTACTCATGACCCCCAGCGCACAGGAAGCTTGGCCTGACTTCTCTGCCATGCTCCCTAGGACAGTAGGTGCTATGCAGTCCACTTCTTATGGTGGGAAGTCCACTGCTTGTCAGTCGTGGGGCTTGAACTCTGGGCCAGGGCACTGTACCCAAGCTCCTCAGATCAAGGCTAGTACTCTACCACATGAGCCACAGAATCACTTCCGGTTTTCTGGTGGTTCTTTGAGGATAAGAGTCTCACAGGCATTCCTGCCTGGGCCAGCTCTGAACCATGATCTTCATATCTCAGCCTCCTGTGTAGTTAGAATTATAGGCCTGAGCCACTGGCACCCGGCATAAGTGTAATTTTGGCCTTATTTCTCTGTCTCTCTCTCACACAGGAACTGGTTGCACGGGTGTTGGAGCAGGTGGCCCAGCATCCCTATCTGGCTGGAACCCAAAGTGGACCTCTCATTCTGGATGTGGGCTGTGGGTCAGGAGCTGTGTCGGTCACCCTGTTGAACCAGCTTCATGAGGTAAGCCCCTCTGTGCACTGGCTGGACCATGATGGTTATGCATTGTCCATCCCATGAGTGCTTCCCCAAATCCCTCTGCTAGACCATTGAAGGAAATTGGATGAGGAGGCATTCTCCCCCTACCCAGCACTATCCTGGGCCTCTGACCCTCACCCGCACCTATCTGGTCAGACCCTGGTTATAAGACAATGAAAACACTCAGTGTCTACTATCCTTTGCTAGGGTGTGTCATTTCGGTTAGGGGGGCGGAGTGCAGAAAAAAAAACCCTAGACCTGAAACCTCCCGGGAGACGTTTGTTCTTGTGACAGAGCCAAGTCATTGCTGTGGATAAGGAGGAAGCCACCATCAGACTGACCCAGAACAATGCTCAAAGATAGGAAGGCTGTTAAAGTATCAAACCCACTCATGTCTGCTTCCCACTCCCAACAATGGGGTGCACTGTGGGTGGCTCAGCCCTGGGCCTAAGGGATTATAAATGGATGGTGGCGGTCAGGAGTTGGTGGCTCCTGCCCATGATCCTGGCTATTTGGGAAGGTGAGGTCTGATGGTCGTGACTCAGAGCCAGCCCGGGCAGGAGAGTCCGTGAGATTCTTATCTCCTAAGAACAACCTCCCCCTCAAAACCCACACACAAAAAAGCCAGATTTGGTGTTGTGGCTCAAGTGGTAGAGCCTCAGCTTTGAACAAAAGAAGCTCAGAGATAACCTGAATCCAAGCCCTAGGACTCACAAAATAATAATAAAATAAATGAAATGTGTATACCTTTTATCTGACGACCAAGACAGATGGATTCAGTCTTCTCACTGGTACCTGTAGCCAAAGATAAGGGGCTTCCCTTGATGTTCTGCAAAACTTCTCTTTCTCTCCTTTATCTGTCCAGGTTCGGTTGCAGTGCATAATTCGGATCATCCCCCTGGATGTGACCTTAGGTACCCTCCCCCATTCGTCTTCCTTGGGGTGACTATTCTGGATGCACTCCCTGCTGGAAAGATGAGGTACCAGAGAGATGGGGGTAGGTATCCCCGACACACTCCCACACACCCAAACCCACACACCCACACACACCACTAGGCCTACTCAGACTAGCCTTTTCCAAAGACACTTTATCTCCTTGGATTAACTGACCTGGGAGAGGATCTTGATCCCCTGAAACTGATTATTTTAACTTGGGCTTACTAGTTGAAACGGGAGCAAAAAAAAAAAGCCTTTGGTGCCCGTCACCCGGGGCCAAGGCTCACACTGTCATCCTAGCTACTCGGGAGGCTGAGATCTGAGGATCACAGTTTGAAGCCAACCATAAGCTAGAAAGCCTGTGAGACTCTACTTTCCATGGAACCACCAAAAAGCCTGAAGTAGAACTGTGGCTCAAGTGGTAGAGCCCCAACCTTGAGCATGGAAATTCAGAGACAGCTCCCAGATCCTGAGTTCAACCCCACACAAAGAATTGGCCCCGTCTTGTTGCCCACAGACTGCCTGAGCTTCGAGGGCCCTATCTCGGAGTGTGGTACAACACCTGTCCCTGGGTGGTGTATCAGTGCCTTCAGAAATCCGGTGGTGGAAGCCAGCCCTTCCCCTTTGTGCATTCTCAACCCACACTGGACAGAAGGCAGGGTATGATAAGGCCAGAAGCCTGCAGAGCAGAGAGGTTCCAGCTCTGCCAAGGTGATCAGAATGGGCTTCTTAGAGGCATCACTTGAAAAGGGTGTCTTGCTTAACAAAGAGGAGCTGACAGGAAGCACAGAGAGCAAAGTTGCAGCAGATCATGGAAAACAGAGCAGAGCGTGCTCATTTCCAGCCAGGACTGTTGGTGAGAAACACGGTAGAGATGTGCAAGACTATCTGGAGACAGGCCTGATGGGTCACAGAAGAATAGCTATGCAGGGCTGGGATTGTGCTTAGAGGTAGAGGGCTTGCCTAGCATGCAGGAAACCCCGGGTTCGATTCCTAGGTCCTGCATACAAAAAAAATCTCAGAAGTGGCATCGTGGCTCAGGTGAAAGTGCTCACCTGGAGCCAAAGAAACTTGAGGATACCACCCAGGCCCCAAGGCTAAGCCCAAGGGCTGTCAACATAAAACAGCTCTCCAAGGGACCTTGGTGACCGGTGGATGGCTATGCCCTGTAGATCTTAATAGATCATGCATGCTTTGTGTTTCCTTCTTTGACAGAAGTGAGCTAGACACTCCTTCTGCCCTGGACACCCCGGGACACATTATCAGCAACCCTCCCCACATCTTCCACTGGGACATGCAACAGCTGGCCCCAGAAATTCTCAGGTACTGGTTGATTGGGGCAGGGGGATACAGGGAAGGCACCAGAACTCCTAGTGGGTCTGATCTGTCCTGGACGACCAGGCCATCGATAGGAGGCAAATGGTAGCTTAGACAGGGCTAGTGATGTGGAGGGGGCCCTTTAATGCCCATGGCCCCACCCAGATTCTGAGCCTCCCTTTGCTGTCCATGAGGGAGGTAGAGGGGTGTCTAGGTGGTAGCATCTAGAGGAGGACTAGCTGGAAATTCTGAAGGACAAGACACCTTAAGCCGTGTGCAGGTGGCTCACACCTGTCATATCACGCCTGTCATGCTGGCCACTCGGGAGGTTGAGATCCAGATGATCTCATTTCCCAGCCTAGGCAGGAAAGTCCCATGAGAGCCTCATCTCCAATCTGCAACTGGCAGTGGTACTGTGGCTCAAGTGGTAGAGCACTGGCCTTAAGGAAAATTAGAATTCAGGGACAGTACCGAAGCCCTGAGTTCAAACCCTGCAACCAAAAATCAAAGAAAGGAAGGAAGAAAGACACCCCTTCCTTGCTTGCAAGAGATGTTGAAGTAGTGAGGTTGCTGTGGTTGGGAGACCAGGTGCTGGCCTCACTGTACAGACATTTCTAAGAACTCCCCAGGTTTGCCTCAGTGTGAAACCACAGTAGCATGGGTGGTGCCTTACCAAGAACTCCATAGGTCGTGGCCTGTCGCAGGCAGGGAGTGGGTGAATGGGAGCAGGGGTGGGATATTAGGGTCAATTATATGCTCTCCATCCATGGAAGAATGGTTTTGGATGCTGGTGTCAAAGTCTGAACTGAAGGGTTGCATGTGGTTTGTGGCCTGACCAGATGGGTTTTCCCTGGGTCTAAGAAGTTGGCTGAAGCCAGGCGCCGCTGGTGGCTCACACTGTGTCATCTAGATACTCAGGAGGCTGAGATCTGATTGATGATCTTGGTTCAAAGCCAGCTTGGGAAGGAAAATCTGTGAGACTTTATCTCCAGTGAACCACCAGAAAGCCAGAAGTGGCACTGTGGCTCCAGTGGTAGAGGGCCCACCTACAGCTGAAGAAATGAGGGATTGTGCACAGGCCCAGAGTTCAAACCCCATGACAGACAACCAAAAATAAGGTAGCTGAGATTTCTGCATAGTCGTGTGTACATTTAGGAAATTCCAGGCTGTGTTATGAGCCATTCCAGATGTGTGAGAGGCCATGAGTTTTGTCTACAGTGGTCTGAGGATAGTAGTACCATCTTCTTGGGGGGTGGGATGTTCAGATTGCTCAGGGACTTCTGAGGCCTTGGGCTACTTGTGTGTGTGTGTGTGTGTGTGTGTGTGTATTTTTCCCTCTTCTTTCTCTGACCACTTCCTGGGTGCCTGTTTGACTCTTTCTGCCTCAGATGGTGCCCCTCCTCCATGCCGACCTTGTCCTTTAGCACTCTATCAAGGTCAACAATGAGTCCTAAATTGCCAGAGGCCTGCATTTCAGCTTTACTTTGAGACCCAAGTCTGGCCTGTCCAAATCTTTAGGCACCTCCGGGGGATTCTGGGCCAGCAGGGACGGCTGGCATAGGGTCTCCTCTGCCTCTGGGGGTCCTTAGTCATGCGATGTCCTGTTCTTTTTCTCAGCTGGGTCTCTGGCTGCATGTCCCTATTTTTAGGCTGGCAGTGAAGTGGAGGAAAGGGGGTTTCTTGTGGCTCTGGCCAACTTGAGCTTGATAGCTGAATGAAGGCTGCCCATGCAAGGAGGGTCCGGGGATACATGGGAGGTGAGGCCAAAGTGGCTTGGAAGTATCCGTTGGTGTCTAGGAAATGTCAACGTAACTTGTCGCAGGAAAGTCTAACTTCCTGCCCCAGCTTGGCCTCTCAGGTCGTTCTAGACAATTCTGGATGCCCAGAATACAGAGGCACAGACTTTAGATTCTACGTACAGGGAACTGGGGCATGAGAAACTGGTATGGCCAATACCTCAATGTTCTGGGGCATTAGTCTTGACCTGGCTATGCCCCTCTTGTTAAAAATTCTCTTAATCCAGTGCTGGCCACACACCGGACACTTGTGGCAGTGCTATGAAAGTGGCAGGAGTGGAAGTGAGATCAAGGGTGACCGAAATCTGGATTTATGGCCTGATTGGCTGTGAGGTAGAGGCAAAGGGTGTCTGTAAAAAAAATCTTAGAGCTGGAACTCAGGGCCTAGGCACTTTCCCTGAGCTTCCTTTGTTCAAAGCTAAAACTGTGCCACTTGAACCACAGCTCACCTTTCATCTTTTTTAGTAGTTTACTGGAGAGAAGAGTCTCACATACTTTCCTGCCTGGGCTGGCTTCAAGCTGCCATCCTAAGAGCTCAACATCGTAAGTAGGTACGATTGCTGGTATGAACCATTGGGACCTGCTAAGGATGTTGTTGTGTGTGCTTTTTTGTGCATGAGTGTGTGTGTGTGTGTGTGTGTATTTGCGTGTGTGTGTGTGTGTATGTGTGTGTTCGTGTGTCTACCGAAGCTTGAACTCAGAGTCTATGTGGTATCCTTTAGCTTGTTTGCACAAGGTTGGTGCTCTACCACTTGAACTACAGTACACATCAGCTCCCAGCAGCCCCTGACTGTGTCTGGGCCATGGCAGTAAGTTCCATGGGACCTGCCCCTCCATCCGTGCACAGGGCCACAGGACCAAGGGAAATGTCACTATGGATGCTCTTTTGTAGTCGGCCCACGACTGAAGACCTTCATTGGACCTCATGCACTGGTGAGCCCTGGAACTCCAGGGATAGCGAATGCTACAAGCACCAGCCAGCTGGCTGTGGATTCCTGAACCCACAACTCTTTCATGAGCCCAACTCAACACCCACCAGAGGTGTGCCTGACAGATTTGCACTCTTGTGATATCTACATGAGTAGGCTTTACCTGCTATGCCACCTTCTTCTGCCCCTCCTGGCCCAGAACCGTGGTCTGAGATATTGATTTACTGCTCAGACCCACACTGCACCCATGACAGATTTCATTCTGATGAGCCAGACAATGACCTCCATGCCCCAAGGCTGGACACTTCTCTGATAATGTGGCTCAATCTGTAGGCAAAAGCCTCCAAATGGGCTGCTTTCAAGACTTGTAGGATACCTAGACATTGGGAGAAACTCAGGGGCCCACTGGAAAATACTCTGCTTAGAGCCACAAAGTGAGATCCAAGCAGGCCAAATGTTGGTCATGGGTTGCTGTCACCTAGCTTCAGCTTACCACTTGAGCCAGAGTGCCACTTCCAGGTTTCTGGAGTTTCAGAGTCCCCGGACTTTCCTGCCTGGGCTGGCTTTGAACCGCGACCCTCACATCTCAGCCTCCTGAGGAGCTAGGCGGATAGGCATGAGCCACCAGTGCCTGGCTGATCTGGCCTTTCACAACAGTGGACTAGGAGCTCCTGAAAGCTTTTCTTTATTTTTTTGCCAGAACTGGCCTTGAACTCAGGGCTAGGCTCTGGTCTCCTAACTTTTTCCCTCGAGGTTGGCACTTTACCACTTGAGCCATAGCGCAATTTCTGGCTTTGGATAGTTCACTGGCAAGAAGAGTCTCACTAAGTTTCCTCCTCTGAACTGGCTTTGACCCACGATCTCTGAACCCAGTCTCCTGATTAGCTAGGATTTACAGGAGTTGAACCACTGTTAACATTGGGCTAGAAGCTTTTCTTAAGCAAGAGTTCTTCCCTGCGTTTGCCCTGACTCCTCAATGCAAAGGATGCCTGAGTGTCAGGAGCTGTGAAAAATAGGCTTCCAGCCACAAGAAATGGCTGAGGTCCATGGAGAAAAGTCAAGCTAAACTTCCCCCTGGGCCTCATTCTGGGACCCCATCCTCTTCCCTACCAGTGACTCAAGTACAAACCTTGACCCAGACTCGCATGTCCTGCCAGATTTGTCTGAAGCCACAGAACCTCCATTCCACCCACACCACCTGCTCTACACCACACCTCAGGACCTTTGCCCATGTTGTACCTTCTGCATTAGGCTCTCTATCCTGTTTCACGCCTTAGAACTTCTGTGGAATTTTGGCACTGGTTATATCACCTGCTGGAGCAAGTCTTCCCTTCCTTTTTCCCTCGAGATATGGAAATTGTGCAGGCTAACTGGCAAATGCTCTATCTTGGTGTGTGTGTGTGTGTGTGTGTGTCTTTGTCTGTGTGTGTGTCTGTGTGTCTGTGCCAGTCCTGGGGTTTGAATTCATAGCCTGGACACTATCCCTGAACGTTTGTGCTCAAAGCTAGCACTCTACTCCTTGAATCCCAACTCTTCTTCTGGCTTTTTGGGTGTTTAATTGGACAAAATTGTTCATATAGACTTTGTGCTTGTAATTGTCATCCTCAGAACTCAGCCTCCTGAGTAGCTTGAGATAACTGGGGTGAACCACAAGCACCTGCCCCTCTATCTCTTTCCTCAAACCACGGCACTCCTGAGTCCCAGAAGAATATGTCTCACCAGGCTCCCTTTTATTTTTTTGCCAGTGTTGGGGCATGAACTCAGGGTCTGGGCATGTTCCTTAGCTTCTTTTGCTCAAGGCTAGTCACAGTGCCACGTTTGGCTTTTTCTGTTTCTGTGGTACTGAGGAATTGAACCCAGGGCTTCGTGCCTATTAGGTAAGCACTCTACCGCTAAGCCATATTTGAAGGCTGACTTGTAACAGGAGTTATGAGGGTGGGATTTATTGGCTTACCCTTTGGCATAGAAATCGCTGACTATTTCATAACTTTGCCAAGATTTGGGACCAGTCAATGACTCGGCAATGAGGAATGATGAATGAGTGAGAGCCACCAGGCCCCACAAGCCTAGGCTCACATCCTACAGAGGGATAGAGAATATAGATCCAGAAACTTCGACTACTCCTGGAGGCAGTGGCTGGCTGCTAGGTGTCCCAATGGGACACCTCAGCTAGAACATAATGCATCCATTGCACACACCAGCCCAGGCAAAGCCTTCGGGGCTTCAGTTATTAAATGGCAGAGGGATGCTTTGTTCAAGCTGTCGGCTCATACTTAATATTATCTGAGGGCTTGTCCCAGCCGGCCCAGGGGCGGCTGGACATGGGCCACCTGCTGAATGCCCATCATCCATACATCATCCATCCATACACAGAGACATGGAGTTACTGCTCCCTTTTTTTTTGGGGGGGGGGTGCAGGTGTGGGGTTTAACTATGAGCCTAGGCCTTGTCCCTTAGCTACTTTTGCTCAGGGGAAGCACTCTGCAACTTGAGCTACAGCCCCACTCATGGTGTTATTTTTTTTCCTGTGATCTCTTAGAAATAAGACTGTTGCTGACTTTCTTGCCCTGGCTGAATTCAAATTGGCTTTCGCTACATCTCAGCATCCTGAGTAGCTAGGATTACAGGCAGAAACCGCTGACACCTGGGTTTCTTTTCTTCCTGTTGTTCTTTTTTTAATCGTGACAATTTGAAATCTTCAAGGTGTCATTCCAATGGTTTGCATTCGAAGTAAACTACCGAGTCCTGGAGTTCAAATGCTAGGACTGCTACCCACAAATGGAGGGAGATCCTGACAAACTCATTCCTATTTTTGTGAATGCTAATGGAATGTTATAAAAGAAATAATTAAATTTGCAGTTAATGCATGATTCTATTTTAGAATGCCACACAAATATCATTGGATTTATGTCTTCCATTCTAGCACCATAGTATGATTCCCGAAATGGAAGGATATTGACTAATTTTTAATTAATGCTTTTATAAGTATTCTACCATGATACTTCATTAAATAGTGGCATAATGTAATAACTAATTATTGGTAATAATATACATAATTGAATATCCTCACATTCCCTCTTTTCCTCTATATTACACACACACATATATATATATATATTTATAAATATATATATATATATATATATACATATATATATATATACACACACACACATACATATCTATCAATGTGTATATTGGGCACTACTCTGGCTTGATCTAGGGTCCTCAGAATTTCCTGGCAGCTCAGTTTGCTAGAGGCTGGTGTGCTAAGACTGAGACCCCATTTATGAATTGGGCATTCTAGGCTGTGAGTTAAAATCCAGCAAGGCCAAAAATTTATTCATGAAGTAAGAAGCCAATTTGACAAATTTTTGTCTTTTCTGTGAAAGTCCTGGGTCTCAGTACGATGTATAATCCATATGCAAATATAATCTAGATGAAATGATGTAATAAATGAAGTGTTATATGTATAATACTAAATAAATAAGGGTAATAAACCTTATAAGCATTAAACCCACCTATGTAAATAGATCTCATACATGAATATTATGCTAAGGCTTTAATTCAGACCCTGGGAACTGGTCTGAATTTCTTGTATTTAAGGTCAGTGAGCTTCCCCTTCACCCACAACGCTACAGAGTTACCCAGACCCTGAGTTCAATCCCAGGCCTGCCAGATCAATGATGCAAATTGCATGCCAGAGCCTTATTATTTATTTATTTACTTACTTACTTATTTGCCAAGCACGGGGCTTGATCTTAGGTCTTGGCACCTCTGCCACAGCCAACCCTGGTTTCCTAGGACCCGAGTTCAAATCTCAAGGCTGGCAAAAATAATAAGGAAAAGGATAAAATTGAGAAGTTCAAGAAGGTGGTATTACTTTTTTTTTTTTTCCTTTGAATTGTGACCATCCTGGGTCTAAATGACAAGGCCCAGAACGTACACATGACCTTGCATTGCTGATGTTTGATGGGCTATTAGGGAAGCCATAGCCGAAACCGGCAACTTAGACCTGGAGGTCGAATCCTGGGACTGCCACTAATGAATGGCGGGATGGTCTAAGAAATGCATTCCGATGTTACATCCGTACAAATGGAATGTTATAAAAGTAAGAATTGATTTAGTATTAGATAGCTAGCTCACTAGGTAGGTAGGTAGATGATAGATAGATAGATAGATAGATAGATAGATAGATAGATAGATAGATAGATAGATAGATAGATAGATAGATAGATAGATGATAGGCGAATCTGGTCTTAGACATCAGGAGGAAAGAAGGAAACAATTCCCAGTCATGAGACCTTCTGCAGTGCTCTAGGCCACCAACATTGCCATCACACAATACAGAGCAGGAAGACTGTCCCTATCCCACTTCTCAGGCAGCAGAAGAGCCAAAAGGGCAGAGCCAGGTTCTAACTCAGGTGCTTGGAGATAGCAGAGAAAGGGCCCTGCCTCTCCTTGGACTGGGGATTTGCATTAATGATGTGGAGAATGAAGGAAGGAGAATGGACTGGAAGAGGTAGAAGAAGGGCCTTCAAATCTGACAGAGAGTCAAAAACCTACTCCCTAAGATCAGAGAGAAGGGTTTTTCTACTCTGTTCCTCCCCTCTCCCCCATGAAACTGGCTCTCTATTATTAACTTAAAGATACACTGAGGCTCCCTTCACTTGAGGGAAAAATGTTAATTAGTCATTGTTTGAAGAGGCTGAGAAAAGCCTGACCTTGGTGTAACTCTAACAAATGTTTGAGGTTTCCTCTTTGCAGGCTATGCCTAGAATGAGTAAAGTGGTTTTGCAGCTCACTTCCCTGTTGAGTGTGTACATTCTGCCTCCTAATCCTGCAGGCCTAGGTCTCTTCACCTAGCCCGGCTTTTGAAACTGTTTTCTGTCCTTCAAATTCAGTGTTACACTGGAGTTCTTCCTGCTAACAGGGCTAAGGCTTGGATCCTGAGAACTTCATTTGAACCCAGGATGGGTCAACAATGTTTCTTTCCTGTTTCTATAGCTTGAGAACTCTAAGAACATTTAGAGTGCAAGTAACCTCTCATCACCAAGGGAAACACACAGGAAGCTCTTGAACTTCTGACCTTTCAGAAGTGGAAGTCAGAGTGTCGTAGACTTTCCTACCCTGGCTGGCTTCACCCTGTGATCCTGAGACCTCAGTCTCCTGAGCTAGAGTGATGGGCCTGAGCTACTGGTGCTGTGCTAGGTTCAGAACTGTAATGACATTGACAATATAAGTCAAGTGCTTATCACAAAGGACTTGGGGAGCATATTATGCCTTTCAACATTGGACGTTTCAGATCTCTGTAGGACACAAGGTTATAATGTTAGAGTCTGAGAGGCTGGGCATATGGATCTGCTATATTTGAACCTTGAGCCCTGACTCCAACTCTGGTTTATATCAATGTTCATTTTCCAGAAAATGTTCTCATAATTAGCAAATAGGAAAAGTACTTTGATTATCTCTCACTCTTTTTCCAGTTGTTTTTCTCATACTGAAGCCTGGGTGCTCTCCCTGCACCCTTCAGCTCAAGGCGAACACTCTACCACTTGAGCCACAGTGCCATGTGAGGTCTTTTGGTGATTCATTGGAGATAAGAGTCTAACAGGCTTTCCTTGTGTAGGCTGTCTTGGAACTGTGGTCTTCAGATCTCAGTCTCCTGAGAAGCTAGGGTTCCAAGAATTCCCCACCAGCAACTGGCCTATTGTTTTTGCCAGTTCTGGGGCTTCATCTAAGGGCCTGGGTACTGTCTCTGAGCTTCTTTTTCTCAAGGCTATCACTCTATCACTTGAGCCACTCCACAGCTTCTGGGTTTTTCTGAGTATGTGGCACTGAGGATTCAAACCCTGGTATTCATGCATGCTGAGCAAGCTCTATACCACTAAGCCACATTTCCAGCTCCACTCTTAAAATTTTATCCCGCAACTTGCCTATCCTCAAGAAAAGGCTTCTGATGTATAAATCATCTAAAGGAATCCCTATAGTAAGTTGTCAAAAGATAACTAAGACAAAGCTCATACTTGGGAGAGACTCTAAACATGTGATGACTGTGACTAATGCCTCCATTTAATTATGTATCATTAAATGTTTCAACATTTAATATAGTATTAATGAATAACAAGTCAATGATCTGATTCATTGTGTACAATTTTATACTAGATGTACAAAACATAATAAATATTATGTGTATAATAATACTAAATACAATAAACTATAAAATGAATAAAATAAAATAAATACAAAATCAATAATTATAATAATCAATATATAATATGCATGCATATGTACATATATATCATATATTACACATGTATAGAAATATTTTTTACATTGCAGGGCCTCAATACAGGCCCTGGGAACTCTAGCTTGAATTTCTTTTCCTCAAGGACAGTGAGCTTCCCCTTCACCAATAGAGTAAAAGAGTTACCTGGAAATGAGCTCAAATCCCTACAATGGCAGAAATACTGGCTCCAATTCCAAGACAATGACTTAAAATTTTTAATGGAAGCACTTATGTTTATTCAGTTCCATACTGAACATTAAAAAAAAAAAGCAATGTAGAATTTTGTACAGTTATTCAGATATCCTTCCCTTACCCTCAAAGTGCTTCTTTGAGCACTACATTATTTATGTATGTTTTTTATTATAAAAATGTTGTACAAAAAAAAAAAAATGTTGTACAGAGGGGTTACAGTTACATTAACAAAGTAATGAGTACATTTCCTATTGAGCATTGTTGCTTCCTCCTTTGTTCTCCTCCTACCTGTTTGATCTTCATCTGTCCCGCGGAAAATGAATGGGGTCCCTGGAAAGGTAAGTGTGCTGCTAGCCCATTCGCCAGCCTCCCGTATCCCCGGACACAGTCAGATGCAGCAGGGAGTCAAGTCAAGCAGGAACTCGTTTATCACCATGCAGAAAGCAATTTTTAAAGCAAAAAACCGCGTGGCATGGAAGGGGAAGAAAAGGAACCAACCAATCACTGTAGAGGTCACCCTATCATGCACCTAAGCTTTCTCGACTTTCTCTGCTGTCTTTCTAGCTATTCAACTACAGACGTCACTTTGCCTGATTGTGGTACACAGTCAGATTTTAACATAAACAACTCCGACTCTGCCCACTCAACTGCCTCTCAGCGCCACCTTTGCTGTCCATGTGCTCTACAGATTCCCCCTTTTATAATGGCAAACCCACCTCTTTGCTGAGGTTCAGGTCAGGGCACTTCTTATGAGGTTCACCCAATTGGCACCTCCTCTTTCCATGGTTCACCTAAAATATGGAGTAATCTTCAGCACTGAGCTTATCATAATAGACACGGAGAGCCATGCGTTGGATCTCTTGGGCTCCACCCTTTTCGATATAACCGCAACCTCCACATCCTGCTCATCTCCCAGTTAGTTATCCTTTTTCCCTCCTCAGTAAAGTTAATAAACGTCATCCCCACCACAGTTAGAAATGTCCTAAGCAGTTCGATTACTTCTGGGACATATATAAAGTCACTATCTCATAAGGTTGACCTCTTTAAAGCATGGGAGCAGCCTGGATATTGGGGGTACCTCACATGAGGCACAGTGCATCCTCGTGGGCCCCCACACTCAGGCCATCCTTGGTAAAGGGGGTCTCAATCTCCAACATCCCAGGATCCTCTAGCCAGGTCAAAGATGTCAAAATGAAGCCCAGGCCACCAGGTCGAAGGGACAGCTTCTCTATTGGTGCTGTTGATGATTTCTCCATTTGATCACTGCCCAGGTCAGTCATTGAGGTTGATGTGGATTCCGTAGCGCCATTGCCAGGACTAGGAGTGTCAGGACAGCCAACAGCTGGAGTATCACCATCTGCAATTGTTAAAGAACGCAAGAGCTTCTCAAGGGCTGATTGCCCTTGGAGATGGTCAGTAATTATCTTTTTAGCTTTCCCTCTTCTAAACACAAGCCTCGACCAGCATAGCCATTTTACTTTCCTTGTTGGTTAGTTTATCCTTGGGCTTCTTCCTGTATAGAAGAAATGGGTAAAACTTAAAGTTCCTGGCTGGGATCCAAATGGGGGCTATCTCTCCTATGGGAAAAACATATCTGAATCCCCTGCCCATGGTAACTAGGGGGTCAGGTCTGCTCCATTGTTGTGTCAGGGGGTCCTTCCACCTGACTTTCACTTGGGGCTTAGGATTTAGTTGTCCCCAGTGCTTCTAAAACCTGGATTCAAGTGCCCCTTTTGAAAAATTTAAAATGTTAATGGTAAAGAAAGCTATCTGTAACTATATATGGGGGTTAACTCCCACTTATTTCTATAATTGCGTGGCCTTGGAGATTATAGGGATTTCTGTATGAGTAATATGCCATCTGTCAAAGAACTATGACATTGCTTTACTAACAAAACAATGTCCATTATAGTTTTAACTTGTGCTAGTAGACCCAAGGTAGCAAAGCATTGAAGAAAATGTGCTTCTGAATGTTTAGTTCTTTCTCCTGTATGTGCTGTAGCCCAACATGCTCCTGAATAGGTATCTATAGAAACAAATATATATTTAAGCTTACCAAAGGCTGGAAAATGAGTCACATTAGTTTGCCAGAGGACATTGGGTTTGAGGCCTCTGGGATTTACCCCTGGTGGTTGGAGCGGGGGTTCTTTTAAGAAGGGCTGGCATGTTTTACGGGTATGTACTATCCTTTTGAGGTCCTTTACAGGAATCTGAGGAAATCTGTGTTGAAAACCTCTCCAATTATTGTGGGTTAAATCATGTAAACGGGTGGCCTCTTGTAACATTAAAGCTTGTGGGCCAGTAGCTAACTGGTCTGTCCAATTATTGCCCATGGATAAAAACCCAGGAAGTTTTGAATGCCCTCTCAAATGTTGAATATGAATAGGGGCTCCCCGTCCATCTAATAGGCACTTAAGGGTGTCCAAAATGGGAAAACAGGGTTTCCATCCAGCTTAATATGTGCCTGGGGAATATGAGGGAGCAAGTTAATCATATAAACTATCAGAATACAAATCAAGGGGTTTTTGAATGTCCCGAAGGACCATAATTACAGCAAACATTTCTTTTTATTGTGCTGACCCTTGACAAGGTTGAAATCTTTGTTGGCTTGGGGTCTTTTGTTCCTCCTCAAAGGCTGCATACGGAGAGCCTGTTTTACCTCCATCAGTAAAAACATGGAAAGCGCCAGGAATAGGTGTAAGAGAAAATAGAGAAGGCATTATGAGGGGAAGTCACCATAACATGACGGTCCATTTAGATGACCCATAATGGCAGTCAATTTGACCTAGAAACCCTTCCAGGGAGAGAGCAAGTTGAGCATTGGCTCAAGTGAACACTCAACGTCTGCCATCCAAAAAGGAAAAACAATGGAGTGAGGGTCAAGGACATAATGCCTTTGGGATTGGGTCCTTCCCTTGATAATAGCATCGGAAAGTTGGTCTGCCTGAGAGTACACCTGAGGTGTGCCCCCCAGGGGAGTGTGAACCCACTCTAATGGCTCCCCCCCTTTGACTTAAAACTGCAGAAATCAATGTAACACCTGCAAACAACGAGAGGGAAATGGGCTTAAGAATACAATACCTTTTCAGGGAAAGTTCATCTAGGGCTCTTTGGAACTGTAAAAATGTTGCCTGATGGCTGCTTGTAATTATAATAACTTCTTGGGGTGTCCTGTCTTTTAGTCGGGTGAATAAGGGCACAAGACTATTTTAGGGATGGGAACCCATGGAAACAGCCAATTTATTTCCCCTAAAAGACTTTGAAGTTGGGTTAGGGACAGAGATGCTGGAATATCCAGCAAAGGCTTAAGGGGGCTGGCCTGAGTCAAGGCAAGGTGGGATCCGAACACCTTAAAAGGAGGTACCATTTGAATTTTATTTAAGGCTATGGTAAAACCCCCCTTTTTTAATATGATGAGAACCTGGGCTAGAAGGCCCTCCAGGCAGCCAAGGTCTTGGTGCCTCAGAATTATGTCATCCATGTAGGCATAGGCAAGGGAGGTGTCTGAACCCAGCACAGGCCCTAAAAGTGTGGCCAAGTATTGTTAGCAAAAGGCCAGGCTATTGGCCATTCCCTGTGGCAGCAACGTCCATTCAAACCCCCGATCAGGATGGGAAAAAATTAAGAGAAGGGATGGAGAAGGCAAATTTCTTGCAGTCATCCAGATGCAAGGGGATAAAAAAAAAAAACTATCTTTAATATCAATTACAACCAAGGTATATTCTGAAGCGGGAGTCCAGGGCATTCCTCTTAGGGAATTCCTACTAGCTCTATCCTTTCAGTTACCTTATGTAGATCTTGGAGCATGAACCAAGCCCGGATGCTTTTCGGATAACAAATATACAGGTGCGTTCCAAGGACTCACAGAAAGAAGTATGTGCCCAAGTTTTATCTGTTCCTCCACCAAAAAGTGGCATGCTACAAGTTTAGGTTAGGTCAATGGCCATTGCTCCACCCAAATAGGGCTTCTAGGTTTCCACCTAATGGGAGGTACTTGGGGGACAATTGCCTTTAGGATTGGGGGTGCACCCAAGTGAGTTCCTTATGTTCTTCTCTGTACTTATGAAATTTAAAAAATTCTTTTTCTTAACTCCCTCTAGATCCTGTTTAAGTCTTTGTGATTTTACTCCATCCAGGATATCATCATAGGATGCTCGATGGTCTGTAGTGACCACAGCATCCATTTGTCTTAGCATGTCTTGCCCTAGTAAATTGGCGGTGAGGTTTTTTGTCACTAAAGGGCATATCTTTCCCTGCTCTCCATCTAAGCTAGTCCATTTCATAAGGGCGACAGACTCTTTGGACTGGGATTTGCCCCCTACCCCCAATATCGGGGGCCCGTGTGCAAGCTTCCAGTCCTAGGGAACTTCCTCCTCCCTGAGTATGGTTTAATATGCCCTCACGTCGATTAGGCAGTGAAACTGCTTTACACCTATGAAAATACTCATTTTAGGGTGGAGTCCTTCCCTCAGGGGTATGGTCCAATGGGCCTGGGTCGTCCTGCCATGAGGCTGCCTGGGCCTTACAGCAGAGGGGGATCCTCCTTGAGCTAACGGGGCTGGAGGATGCCCCTCCCCTAGCTTAAAGGCTTCCTATCTAAATCAAATTTGGATCGACAATCCTTTTTCCAATGGTATCCCTTCCTGCACCTGTGGCAGGGTGTAGGGAGTGGTTTGGACACCCCGGGCTGGTTGGCAATGGGTGGAGGGCAGGGGGGATTGTTTTGAACAGTCCCGCTTAAAGGAGCCCTCCTGTCGGCATTTAAAACAAGTCCCTCTCCCTGATGGCCTTGGGGTTCCTTGGCCCTGGGATGCCAGAGCCTGGGTAAAAGCCTGCAGATGTCTGAGCCTGTAAAGGTAAAGGTAGTGATTGGGCCTGGGGCTGTTGTGTTCCACATCCTGGGAGGCCACCACCCATGTGCTCAGGGAACACTCTCTCAATCCCATGCAGGCTGTGTGGTGGTCTGCATTCATCCTTTCCAAAACCAGTAGCTTTACAAACTGATCTCGGAGGTCCCCTGCTGGTGACTTGCGGTGAACACTCTGTTGGACTCGGTCTATAATATCAGGTAGAAGCTCACTCAGGTTTTGTCTCACTCCTGCTATGACGAACTTAGTGGGTCCTTCATCCAATTAGTACCACTCGGCAAGTCTGTCCTGCCTCACGTGGTCGCAGTACGGGCCAGTTATTGAGTGATGTCTGTATCTTATTTTTATATATTATATTATTACCAATTATTTGGTATATAATTATAACTCCATTAATTAATCACAGTAGGAGACTTAATAAAGTATTAATTAATCAATGACCTATATTTATTGCTTACAATCATATACTGGAATGACTAGCTAATTTGTAATTTAATTAGTACATTTCAGACATTGTATTTGTATTCCTATAGATATGAACAAGTTTCCTAGATCTTCAGCTGTGTGCAGTCCCGGGATCGAACTCAGGGCCTAGGTGTCTGGGTTGGACTCAGGCTTCACTGACAGCCTCCAGCCTGCGACCATGCAAGGTCATGTACAATTTTCAAGCCAAGTAATTGAGACCCAGGAGGGTCACAGTACTAAGGAATCAAAGGTAAAACTGTTGTATAAAACTTCCTGGTCTTTTCCTCCTCCGTTTTTGTTAGTTTGATGGGGTTTTTTGTTTTGTTTTTGTTTTTTTTTGTTTTTGTTTTTTTGCAAGAACTGGGAGTTGAACTTGGTTCCTAGGATACCTGAATCATCTGTGGGTGTAAAAGCTGCACCCAGCCTAGGGTAATCATGGTTTAAGACACAATAAAATGCTTCCTTGAGCAAAAGATGCTCAGGGAAAATGTCTAGGCTCACAGTTCAAGCCTCAGGAATTGCCACAAAAAAAGAGCCAGTAGCTCCATGTGTCTGTGAATGTATCCATGTATTTGTATCGGTGAACATCCAGATTCCCTATGAAGAAAGGCACCCAGATAAGAAATTTGCTTTGAATAGAAAGATTTCATAGCACAGAGAGTACTTTCAAGATGGTGCATGTTCCTTGGCTCCCCTCAATGTTCCCAGTGTAGCCTGAGGGGTTCTTCATACCCCAGGCTGCTGGAGAAAGTCTGCCTCATTGTTGGAACAGGTAGAGAAAAAGCCACACTCCTGTACAGCTCTGTAACAAACAATTCATGTGGGGCAATTAGGGAGGATATGTGTGGGCAGGCTCTGAAGGTCAGGAGAAAAAGGCCTCTTATTACCCCAATGTTGGGTCTTCGTCCGTCCCACAAAAGACGGAAGGGGTCCTAGCAAAGGTAAGTGTGGCGCTCGCCCGTTCCCCAGCCTCCCTCAGCCTGGGAGACAATCAGACACAGCGGGGAGCCAAATCCAGCAGGTAGAAAAACTCTTTTATTCCATCCTGTAATGTTTTCAGAGTGTCTGCTTTGATTTCGAGGTCTTTGATCCATTTGGAGTTGATTCTGGTGCAGGGTGATATATAAGGATCTAGCTTTAGTTTTCTACAAGTAGTTAACCAATTTTGCCAGCACCATTTACTGAAGAGGCCGTCTTTCTTCCATTCTATTGTTTTAGCTCCCTTATCAAAGATTAGTTGGCTATAGGTCTGTAGGTTCATTTCTGGGTTTCAATTCTATTCCATTGTTCCTGATATCTGTTCTTATGCCAGTACCAAGCTGTTTTGATTACTATGGCTTTATAGTAGAGTTTGAAATTTGGTATTGATATTCTTCCACGAGTGTTCTTTCCGTTGAGGAGCGTTTTTGCTATTTGGGGTCTTTTATTGTTCCATATAAATTTTTGGATTGCCTCTTCTATTTCCTTGAAGAATGAGGTTGGAATTTTGAGAGGTATTGCGATGAATTTGTAGATAGCCTTGGGAAGTATTGCCATTTCCACGATGTTAATCTTTCCAATCCAGGAGCATGGGAGGGTTTGGCTATTTTCTAAGTTCTGTTTTGATTTCCTTTTTCAAGATTTTAAAGTTTTCATCATAGAGGCCCTTCACTTTTTGGTTAAGTTAATTCCTATGTATTTTATTTTTTGTGGGGCTATTACAAATGGAGTTGCTTTCCTAATTTCAGCCACACTTTTCTCATTGTTGGCATACAGAAAAGCCATTGATTTTGGGGGGTTAATTTTATACCCTGCTACTTTGCCAAAGTTTTGAATCAGCTTGAATAATTTGGGAGTGGAGTCTATGGGATTCTTTAAATACAAGATCATGTCATCTGCAAAGACGGTTTTCTGAATAGAGACCGGAAGCACAACAAATCAAAGAAAGTTTGGACAAATGGGATTGCATGAAGTTGCAGAGCTTCTGCATGGCAAAGGACATAGCTAGCAAGATCAACAGAAAGCCCACGGATTGGGAGAAGATCTTCACTAGCCATACAACAGAAAAAGGTCTCGTATCTAAAATAGACTTGGAACTCAAAAAATTAAATCCCCCAACAACAAATCTTCAAAGAAACAACTGCCCAATAAATAAGTGGGCTAAAGACTTGAAGAGAAACTTCTCTGAAGAAGAAAGAAAGATGGCCAATAGACACATGAAGAAATGCTCAACATCCCTAGGCATAAAAGAAATGCAAGTCAAAACAACATTGAGATACCACCTCACTCCAGTTAGAATGGCAAAAATCAAGAACTCTAACAACAACAGATGCTGGAGGGGATGTGGACAGAAGGGAACCTTACTTCATTGTTGGTGGGAATGTAAACTTGTTCAACCACTTTTGAAAGCAGTATTGAGGTTCCTCAAAAGACTTCACGTAGAGCTCCCATATGACCCAGCAATCCCACTTTTGGGCATTTACCCAAATGTTTACAAACAAGACCACACTAAAGCTACCAGCACAACTATGTTTATTGCAGCATTATTTACCATAGCTAAGATATGGAACCAACCCAGATGTCCCTCAGTAGATGAATGGATCAAGAAAATGTGGTATATATACACAATGGAATTCTATGCCTCCATCAGAAAGAATGACATTTCCCCATTTGTTACGAAATGGAAAGGCTTGGAAAAAATTATATTAAGTGAAGTAATCCAGGCCCAAAGAAACATAGGTCCCATGGTTTCCCTTATTTGCAATATCTAGTATATGTATGAGTCAAGCAGAAAAGGTCAGATAATGTGATGTTAGATAAATGAACCCTTAGATATGTATTTTAATGTTTTTTTCTTTCATGCATTTGTTTCTAATGCATTTATAAGATTATCTCTTTGTTGCTTTGTATGTCCCTCCCCCACAGTATAACCCCTGTTTTCACTATATTTGATGTCAGTATAACTTGTGGAGGAGATGGGGAAAAACAAGTTGTTTAAGGATACAGGTGGACCTGTTGCAACAATGAGAAGTACAAGTTGTCATGTCGAAACGAGCTTTATAAAGTTGGTGTGGGGGGGGGGAGGGGGGAGATTGGGGCGGAGGCTAGGAAGGGATGTGAAGGGTAAACAAAGAGGTGGCTGCAATGCTTGATAAGAAATGTACGCATTATGCTGCCGATGTAATTGTAACCCCTCTGTACAGTATGTTCACAAAAAAAATTAAATTAAATTAAACAAAAAAGAAAAACTCTTTTATTAACAGAGAGCAGCCCTTTTTAAAGCCAAAAAGGGTGGGTGGCATGGCAAGGGTGGAAGACGAACCAATCACTGTCAAGTTCACCCCCTATCATTAACCTGAGCCTTCACGGGCTGTTTAGGCACTGATCGGAAGATCAATTGGGCTCTGCCCAATCTACTCTCTCTCAGCGCCATCTTGGCTGCCCACGTGCTCTACAGTAAATTGGGTTCTGCTCACTCTACTCTTTCCCAGTGCCATCTTTGCTGCCCATGTGCTCTACAGTAAATTAGGCTCTGTCCACTCAACCCCCTCTCAGTGTCATCTTTGCTGTCCATGTGCTCTACACCACAAGCTATCTTTCCTCCCAGTGCTCTGTTTTGACAGGAAGTCTTCATTTGTGCCATCTCCCGTGGCAGGCAAAGTTCTCTGCACTCATCCTGTCTTTGTAAGCCTATGTTTCAGTGTTGAAACAAACTGCTACCACTAATTCAAGAGTCCTTCTGGCAAACAATTTGGGAGCTGAACTTAATGAAATTATTCATTATTGGCAACGGTGCCTCCGTTTGTGTGTGTGTGTGTCTGTGTGTGTGTGTGTGTGTGTGTGTGTGTGTGTGTTTGTGTGTGTGTGTGTGTGTGTGTGTGTGTATGTGTGCATACACCAGTCTTGGTGCTTGAACTCAGTTCCTAACCACTCTGAGTTTTTCTCCTGTACAAGGACAGCACTCTATCAATTGAGCCACACAGCCACTTCAGGCTTTTTTTCCCCTTGGGATGTGGTACTGTGAATTTAACCCTGGGTTTCACACATGCAAAGCAGTCTACCTCTAAGAAAATTTCCCAGTGCTCCACTTCTGGTTTCTTTCTTTCTTTTCTTGTAAGTTGAAGGAGTTGAAGTCTCAGCCTGGGTGCTGCCTCTGACCTCTTCAGCTCATGTGTAGTGCTCTACCACTTGAGCTACAGCACCCCTTTAGGCTTTCTGGTAGTTTATTGGAAATAACCATCTCAAGGAATTTCCTGCCCAGGCTGGCTTTGGACCATGATCTGGGATAATTTTGAACCAAGATCTTCAGCATCCTGAGCAGGCAGGATGATAGACCTCAGCTAAAGACACCTAAGCCTTGACACTTTGCTGCAAAGATGTCCTAGGCTCCATATGGTAGAACATTAGCCATGAGCCCAAGAAGAAAGTCAGCAACTAGGCTCTGAGTTCAAGGTTTATGATGGAGAAAACTAAACCAAAACAATTGTCTGCAGGAGACAAGTCACTAGAGCTCGGTGTACACATAAATTCGGCCCTGCCTTGGGGACATATATGAGCCTCTGCACAATTATCTTACTTCTGTAGCTCTTATAAGGACCAGATGAACCAATAAAACTCATGAAGGACTCAGTATGTAGGACCCTGTGAAGGATTCAGCACACAGTACCCCATGAACGACCTAGCACCCCTGGAAGGACTCATCACATAGATGTATCCCACAAACTGTCATTAGAATTTGGGTGCTTTCATCAGTATCACCATTCTTTCAGATACATGTCACAAACCACACACGTTCACATCTAATGGTTTAGAAAGGTCTTTTTTGTGGATAGGGTCATCAGCCTCGGGGATTGCACTCATAGGTTGGAGGTACTGTCCTGAGATCTTTTCCTCAAGCCTACATCTCTACCACTTTGAGGCACAGCTCATAGTCGGGCAGACTTCCTGCCAGGGCTGAGTTTTCAACCTACCAGTGTCTGATCTCATCCCCCGAGCAGCTAAGGGTGAGCCAGCAGTGTCTGGTTCCATGGTGCTGGGTTGCAGCTGTTAACCTCTGGCTAAGTCAGGTTAGATGCCAACCATCAGCTTCAGACTCCCAGCTTGCTCTTTGAGGAGGTATTTGCAGTGTTATCCTTATATAGCTGCAGTCAGAACACTCTATCTTTTTTTTATGCCATTCCTGGGTCTTGAGTAAGAGTCTAGACACAGTCCCTAAGCTTTTATGCTAAGCTAGTGCTCGGCTGTTTGAGTAACAGCATGACTTCTGGATGTTTCTGTGCACACAGTAGAGAGGAATCGAACCCAGGGCTTTGTATGTACTAGGCAAGCACTCTACCACTGAGCCCCAGGAATGACAAATGTAGAAACAGATATATAGATTGTTTGTATAAAACAAGACAAGGATATCTGTATATTATTTGATTTTATATACTATATTACTACCACTTATCGATAAATTATTCCTTCCTTTATTTAAGAATGGTGGTTGAATACATAACAAAGTATTAATTGAAAATTAGTCAGTGTACTATAATTATTGTGCATAATTTTATAATATAATCATACACTACTAATGTAATTGTTACTTTACAACATTCCATTCGTATGGATGTATATCGGAATGTATTTCTTAGGATCTCCCACCATTCGTAGGTGGCAGTCCAGAGATTCGCACCCCGGGCCTAGGTTGCTGGTTTTGGCTATGGATTCCATGATAGTCCACCAAACTTCAGCAGTACAAGGTCATGTACACTTTCTGGGCCCTGTCATTTAGAACCAGGATGGTTGCAATGCAAAGGAATAAACTATGTAAAACCGCCTTCTGGAACTTCTCAGTTGTATCCTTCTCCTTTTTCACCCCCGCTCTTTGTTCTTCTTTTTTTTTTCGGTATTGGGCCCAGAACTCTGAATCTGGGTGCTGTCCATCAACTATTCAGCTCAAGACTATCGCTCTACCACTTGAGCCATAGCACTACCTCTACATTTTTTCTGCTTATGTGGTGCTGAGGAATCAAACCCAGGGCCTTGTGCATGCAAGCTAATCACTCTATTACTGACCCACCTTCCCAGCACTTCTCCTTTGTTTTTTTTACCGAGTCACAAGATTTGAACTCGGGTCATAGGATCTTAGGATGGGCTGTGGGTCCAGAGGCTGCACCCCAGCCTAGGATGATAGAAGTTGAGACAGAGTTGCCACAAGCTGAGTTCAAGCTCCAGGCCTGGCCAAAAAAAATTAAGGCCCTGGCTTGGAATTTGCACCATTTTTCTGGAAGACCTGGAATTTGAACTCAGGGCCTGGGCAATTCTGTGTTACTGTGGGGCAGAAGAAGCTCACTATCATTGAATACAACAATTTCAGCCCAGTCTCCAGGGCCCGAATTCAAGCCCCAGCACTGATAAATAATATTCATATATGAGATCTATTTACATACATGGGTTTATTCCCTATGACATTTATTACCCTTATTTTTTCTTGAAAAGGTCAGTGTAGAGAAAAAGCCCTTTGCAAACTGAGCTGCCAGCCAGTTCTGAGGACCTGAGAACAAGCCATAGTAGTGGTTGATAGATATAGATATAGATATTGAGATTGATATAGAGATAGATACATAGATGAGTAGTTGGCTATATATGAGAGAGAGACTATGTGAGGATATTAAATTATATATATTATGAATTATTATTAAATTATACCTCCATTTAATGAAGTATCATGGTTGAATACTTATTGAAGCATTAATGTAAATGTAGTCAGTATTCCTTAATTGGGACTATCACACCGTGGTGCTAGAATGGAAGACATAATCCAATACTTTTTGTGTGGCATTGTATAAGAGAATCATGAATTAATTGCAAATATAATTATTACTTTTATAACACTCCATTAAACATTCACATGAATAGTGAAGATTTTCTCAAGATCTCCCTCCATTTGTAGGAGGCAGTCCTGGCATTCGAACTCCAGGCCTGGGTAGTTTACTTCAAAATGCAAACCATTATAATGACACTGTGAAGATTTCAGTTTGTCACAATGAAAAAAGAACAAGAAGAAAAGAAGGCCAGGTGTCATTTGTGCCTGCCTGTAATCCTAGCTCTTCATAAGTCTGAGAGGTAGAGAATGCCAGTTTGAATTCAGCCAGGACAAGAAAGTCCACAGCACTGTTATTTCTGTGGGATCCCAGAAATAAAAAAAATTGCCATGAGTGTGGCTGTGGCTCAAGGACAGAGCGATACCATTGAGCAAAAGGAGCTCAGGAAATGTGCCTAGGCTCATAATACCACCCCTGAACCTGCCAAAAAAAAAAAAGTAACTCCCTGTCTCCCCATATATGTATGCATGTATTTCTATCGGTGATGGTCCAGAATCCCTATGATGAAAGGCACCAAGCTAGGAAAATTGCTTTGAATAAAATGATTTGGTAGCACAGACAGTGCTTTCAAGACAGTGCATGTTCCGGGGCTCCCCGATACCAGTGTAGCCTGAGGTTTTCTCGACACCAGGGACTGCTGGAGGAAGTCTGCCTCATTGTTGGAACAGGCAGACAAAATCATCACACCTGTACAGCTGTGTAACAAACAACTCCATCTAGGCCAATTAGTGAGCAGGAGTGTGGGTGGGCTCTGAAACCTAGGAGAAAAAATGCCCCTTTGAAACTCAAGTTATCTCTCTCCTCAGTGCTATTTTGACAGGAAGCCTCCATTTGTGCCACCTCCTGTGGAAGGCCAAGTTCCCTGCACTTATCCTGTCTTTGTTAGTCTATGTTCCAGTGTTGAAATAACTTGCTACAATAAATTCAAGGGTCTTTCTGGCAGACAACAAGGAAGCTGAACCTTATAAAATGATTCATGATTGGCAACAGTGCCTTCCTAGTTTCTGGAAGCTTGCTAAATCTAAGCACATGTGTAATATCACAATACTTCCTGTCATCTAGAGCTGGTGAAACTCATCAAGTTTTAAAACCTTTGACCTCTCCTAGTTGGGCCCTGGGTGGCTAGGTTTTGGGGTTGAATACAGGGCCTGGGTGCTGACCATGAGCTCAGAACAAAAGCTCAGTGCTTTAACTTTTGGTGTCACAAAATCACTTCTGGTATCTGTGTGTGTGTGTGTGTGTGTGTGTGTGTGTGTGTGTGTGTGTGTGTGTGTGTGTGCACGAATGTGTGTGCATACACTTGTCCTGGAGCTTGAAGTCAGGACCTGAACACTGTACCTGAGTTTCTCCTGTACAAAGATAGCACTCTTCCACTTTAGCCACAGAGCCACTTCAGGCTTTATTCTAGTGATGTGGTACTAATCAAGCCCAGGTATTCATAGAATGAAAGCACTCTACCCTAAGACACATTCCTAGCAATCGACTTCAGGTTTCTTTCTTTATTTTCTTGTAAGTCAGAAGAATTGAAGTCTAGGCCTGGGTGCTGTCCTTGCCCTCTTCAGCTAAATACAAGTGCTCTACCACTTGAGCTACACCACCCCTGCAGGTTTTTGTTAATTCACTGGAGAGAAGCCTCTCAAGGAATTCCATGCCCAGGCTGGCTTTGGAAAGTGATCCTCAGCTCTCAGGCTCCTGAGTAGCTAGGATGACGGTGTGAGTTATTGGCACCCAGCTGCCACCTCAAGTTTCTAAGTGGTGAATAGGAGATAATAGTCTCATGGGACCATTTGTGTCTGGGATAGTTTGGAACCGAGGTTGTCAAATACCAGCTTCCTGAGTAGGTAGGATGACAGACCTCAGCTACAGATGCCTAGACTGTAACACTCTGTTGCAAGGGGGTTCTTGGCTCCACATGGTTCAGTGGCTAGGTCCTGAGTTCAAGGTTTACGACCAAGAAAAATAAACCAAAACAATTGTCTGCAGGAGACAACTCAGTAGAGTTAGGTACATACACAATTGGCACTGACATTGGGACATATTTGAGCCTCAAGATTCTCATCTGCACAATCATCTGACTTCTGGAGCCCTTACAAGGACCAAGTGAAAGAATTTACCCCGTGGAGGACTCAGCACATAACACCTCATGAAGGACTCATCACATAGCTGTATCCCACAAGCTGTCAGTGTTAGGGTGCTTTCCTCAGTACCACCATTCTTTCAGAAACACATAACAAACCAGATAAAGTTCACATCTAATGATTAAGAGGGATGGGTTTTTGGGGGGAGGTGGAGTCAGCCACGGGAATTTCACTGAAAGTTTGGGAGTACTGTCCTATGATCTTTTGCTCAAGGCTAGAACTCTACCACTGTGTGCCACAGCTCAGAATTTCACCGACTTCCTATCAGGGCTGGGTTTTAAACCCACCAGTGTCAGATCTCAGCCCCCGAGTATCTTGCATGACAAAGGTGATGGAGCCAGCACCATTTGGTTCTGTGGAGCTGGGTTTCAGCCGTTTACCTCTGGCTAAGTCAGGTTAGATGGCAGCTGTCAGCATCAGACTTCTGGCTTGCTCTGTGATGAGGTATTTGCAGTGCAATCGTTATATAGTTGCAGTCAGAACATTCTATCTTATTTTGGTGCCATTCCTGGGTGTTGAATAAGAGTCTAGACACAGTCCCTATGCTTTTATGCTCAAAGCTAGTGCTCCGTTGCTTGAGTGACAGCACAACTTCTGGATTTTTCTATGCACATTGTAGTGAGGATTGAACCCAAGGCTTTGTATGTACTAGGCAAGCACTATACCACTGAGCCCCAGTAGTGCCAGTAGTGACAAAAGTATAAACAGATCAATTGTGTAGACTGGTAGATAGATAGATAGATAGGTAGATAGATAGGTAGATAGATACATAGATAGATGTGTGTGTATATATATATATATATATATGCATAAAGAGAGAGAGGGAATGTGAGGATATTAAATTATATACATTATTACCGATTATTAGTTATGAAATTATGCCTTCATTTAATAAAGTATCCTGGTTTTATACTTATAGAAGCATTAATTAAAAAGTATTCAATATCCTTCCATTAGGGGAAATCACACCATGGTGCTACAATGGCAGATATAAATCCAATAATTTTTGCGTGGCATTCTAAAATAGAATCATGAATTAACCGCAAATTTAATTATTACTTTTATAACATTCCATTAGCATTCACATGAATAGGAATGAGTTTGTCAGGATCTCCTTCCATTTGTGGGTGGCAGTCCTGGCATTCAAACTCCAAGCCTAGGTAGTTTTCTTCGAATGCAAACCATTGGAATAACACCGTGAAGATTTCAGATCGTTATGATTACAAAAAGAAGAAGAAGAAAAGAAAACTAGGACCCAGGGGCTCCTGCCTGCAATCCTAGCTCCTCAGGAGGCTGAGATGTAGAGAATGCCAATTTGAATTCAACCGGGGCAGGAAAGTCCGCGACCCTCTTATTTCTAAGAGATTACAGAAAAAAAAAAAAAAACATGAATGGGGCGGTGGCAATACCCTTGAGCAAAAGGAGCTCAGGGACAGGGCCTAGGCTGATAGTACAACACGGAACTGCCCCCCCAAAAGGAGGCAATAACTCCATGTCTCTGTGTATGGATGGATGATGCATGGATGATGGGCATTCAGCAAGTTGCCAATGCCCAGACCCCCAACCTGGGCAAGCTGAGACAAGCCCTGAAGAGTGTGAGCCGGCAACATGAACAAAGCATCCTTGTATGCCATTTAATAACTGAAGCTTGATGTTCTGGCTGAGGTGTCCCATTGGGATAATTAGAAGACGGCCACTGCCTCCAGGGAGACCACAGTTCCTAGACTGTAGGAGTTGTCAAAGTTTCTGGCTCCATATTCTCTATCCTTCTGTAGGCTGTGAGCCTAGACCTCTGGTGCCTGGTCACTATCACTCACTTATCATTCCTCATTGCCTAGTCACAGGCTGCTCCCAAATCTTGGTAAAGATATGAAATAGTCAGCGATTTCTATGCCGAAAGAGGTATGTCAATAAATCCCACCCTCATAACTCCCGTTAGAAGTGAGCCTTGGGCTGCGAATGTGGCTTAGTTGTAGAGTGCTTGCCTAGCATGCACTAAATCCTCGGTTCGATTCCTCAGTACCACAGAAACAGCAAAAGCCAAAAGTCGCATTGTGGCTTAAGTGATACCCTTGAGCAAAAGAAGCTCAAGAACTTGCCCAGACCCTGATTTCAAGCTACAAGACTGGCACAAAAAGATGTGAACCTGGTGAGGCATATTTTTTCTGGGACTCAGAGGAAGGCCAAGGTTATATGTAAGAGGTAGGGTAGAAGGCAGGTGCTGGTGGCTCACCCTTGGAAGTTACTCAGGAAGCTGAGATCTAAGGATCCGAATTGCAGGCAAGAAAGTCTATATGAGAACCTTTTCTCCAATTAAACACCCCCAAAGTCAGAAATAGAACTGTAGTTCAAGTAGTAAAGTGCTAGCCTTGAACACAAAAGCTTAGGGATAGGATAGCATCCAGGCCATTAATTCAAACCCAGGAGAGGCACACACACACACACACACACACACACACACCACACACACACACACACACACACACACACACCACACACACACACACACACACACACACACACACACACCACACACACACACACACCAAGATAGAGCGTTTGCCAGTCAGCCTGCCAGAATTCCATATCTACCAACTCAATATAACAAAAGAGGTAGAAGGGAAGCAAAGACTTGTTCCAGGAGGTGATATATCCAGTGCCAAAATTCTACAGGAGTTCTAAGATGTGGATACAGGAAAGAGAGCCTCAGGCAGTAGGTACAGCATGGACAAAGGTCCTAAGGTGTGCTGTAGAGCAGGTGGTGTTGTTGGAATGAAGGCTCTGTGGCTTCAGAAAAGTCTGTTAGGACATTCAAGGCTGGGTCAAGGTTTGTACTTGAGTCACAGGGCAGAGGGTGGGGTCCTAGAATGGGGCCCAGGGGGAAGATTAGCTTGCTTTACACCAGAGACCCCAGCCATTTCCTGTGGCTGGAAGCCTATTTTTATAGCTCCTAACCCTCAGGCATCCATTGCATGGAGGAGTCAGGGCAAACGCAGGAAAGAACTCTTGCTTAAGAAAAGCTTCTAGCCCAATGCCACCAGTGGCTCAAACCCTGTAAATCCTAGTTACTCAGGAGACTGAGATAGAGATCGAGGGTCAAGCCAGATCAGGAGAGGAAAGTTAGTGAGACTCTTCTTGCAAATGAACTACCAAATACCAGAAATGGAGCTGAGGCTCAAGTGGAGAGTGCTAACCTTGAGGGAAAAAGTTAAGAGACCAGAGACCAGACCCTAAGTTCAAGCCCAGTACTGGCACAGAAAAATAAAGAATAGCTTTCAGGAGCTCCTAGTCCACTCTGGTGAAAGGCCAGATCAGCTGGGCACCTGTGGCTCATACCTGTCCTCCTACCTCCTCAGGAGGCTGAGATCTGAGGATCGCAGTTCAATTCCAGCCCAGGCAGGAATGTCCGGGAGACTCTGATCTTCAAGGAACCTCCAGAGGACCGGACGTAGTTCTGTAGCTCAAGTGGTAAGCTTAAGAGCTGGGACAGAGCCCACGTCCAGAGTTCGAGCCCTGTGACCAACACCTGGTCTGCTTGGACCTCACTGTGTGGCTCTAGGCAAAGTAGTTTCCAGTTGGCCCCCTGAGGTTCTCCCAATGTGTAGGTGTTCTACAAGTCTTGAGTGGAGCCTGTTTGGAGGCCATTGCATACAGAGCGGGCCACAGTAACAGAGAAAGATTGAGCCTTGGGGCATGGAGATCATCAGAATTGCATCTGTCATGGGTGCAATGTGGATCTGAGCAGTAAATCGCCATCTCAGACCAGGATTCTGGGCCAGGAGGGGCAGGAGGTGCAAGATGTCACACCAAATAACGTCCACTCATTCGGGTATCACAAATGTGTGAATTTGTCAGGCACACCTTGGGCAGGTGTTGACTTGGGCTCATGAAAGCCTTGTAGGCTCAGGAATCCACAGCCTACTGGCTGCTGCTTGTAGCAGTCGCTATCCCAGGAATCTCAGGGCTCAGAGTCCTGCTTTCCTCACCAGTGCTTGGGTGCAGATTAAGATCTGCAATCGTGGGCCAACTACAAACGAGCATCCCTAGTGTCCTTCCCTTGGTCCTATGGCCCCATGCACAGATGGAGGGGTAGGTTCTATGGAACTTACTGCCATGGCCGAGACCCCTCAGCCCAAGAAAGACTTAGGGAGAAACCACTTGATTTGGCTTGAGAGTTTACATTGACTATGCCTCAGGACTGCCCCCAGTTCTAGCTCAGCTCATCATTACTACCTTCCTCTGTATGTGTGTGTATGTGTGTGTATGTGTGTGTGTTTGTGTGTGTGTGGTGTGTGTTTGTGTGTGGATGAGCAAGTATGCATCTTGGTACTAAGGCTTGAACTCAGGGCCCAGGCTCTGTCCCTCACTTTTTTCATTCAGGGCTAGCTCTCTACCACTTGAGCCACATCTTTTCTTCCAGCTTTCAGGTGGTTCTTGGGAGAGGAGAGTCGCACAGACATTTCTTGCTGCGCTTCCTCTGAATGACAATCCTCAGATTTCATACTCCTGAGGAGCTAGGAATATGAGACATGAGCTATTAGCATTTGGCCACACTTACCTTCTTGGCTAAATCAGACTACCTCTCTCCCAGCTAAGCACCAATCTACAGCCACCACTCCTATCCCAGGCTTCAGACAAAACATAACCTTCTCCCCTGAGGACAAAGAAATGGGATCAGTTTGACCTTTGTGGTTTCCACACAATCAGGGGCTGGTGGGAGCTGTTATGGAGGTCAGAGATCTTGGCCAGGGCAAGTAGACAGCTGTTACAATAGAAGAGAGTATGAAAATATACCCTTGCAGCTGGATGCCAGTGGCTATAATCCTGGCTACTCAAGGCTGAAACCAGAGGATCAATCAAGATTAAAAGCTAGCCTGGGTAGATTCTTATCTCCAATAAATCACCAAAAAGATGGGAAGTGAGCTACTGTAGTTCAAGTGGTACAGCACCAACCTTGTGCAAACAAGCTAAAGGATAGCACCTAGGCTCTGAGTTTAAGCCCCGGGAAACACACACACACACACACACACACACACACACACACACACACACTCACACACACACAACCTTAGCAGGTGCCTGTGGCTCATACCAGCAATCCTAGCTACTCAAGGGGCTGAGCTCTTAGGGTGGCAACATAAAGCCATCCCAGGCAGGAAAATATGTGAGAAACTTCTGTCTACTGAACTACTAAAAAAGATGAAACCTAAGTTGTGTTTCAAGTGTTAGAGTGTTAGCTTTGAGCAAAGGTAGCTCAGGGACAGTGCTAAGCTCTGAGTTCCAGCTCTAAGATTTTTTAAAGACACCCCCCCCCCCGACTCCGGCCATAAATCCAGATTTTGGTCATCTTAGATCTCATTTCTGATCCTGCCACTTCCACAGCAGAAGTAGCTGGTATGTGGCCATGGGCTAAGAAGTGAACTTACACAAGTGGGGCATAGCCAGGTCAAGGCTAATGCCCCAGTACATTGAGATACTGGTACATACCAGTCCCTTATCCCACAGTTACCTGGTCCTGGAATCTAAAGTCTGTGCCTCTGTATTCTGGGCATCCGGAATTGTCTAGAAGGACCTGAGAGGCCCAGCTGGGCCCAGAAGATAGACTTGCCTGTGATAAGGTACCTTGACTTTTCTTTGATACTTACTAACACTTCCAAGCAACCTTGGCTTCACCTCCCATGTAGCCCCAGATCATCCTTGCTTGGGCAGCCTTCAGTAAGCTATCAAGGTCGATCTGGCCAGAGCCACTGGAAACCACCCTTCCCCCACTCCACTGCCAGCCTGCTGGGAGTGGGATATGCAGCCAGAGGAAAATGACTGAACAACGCATTACTGACCCTGCCACCCCAGAGGCAGGGGAGAACACATGCCAGCTGACCCTGCTGATTCAGAATCCCCTGGAGGCGGCCAAAGATATGGACAGCCGGACTTGGGCCCCAAAGAAAAGCTGGTATATGCAGGTCTCTGGCAATTTAGGACTCATTGTAGACCCTGATAGGGGGCTGAATACAAGGTTACTAGGGAGGAGGGGCACCATCCTAGTTCAGGAAGAGGCAGACAGGCACCCTGGAAGTGGACAGAGATGAGGGAAATACACACACACACACACACACACACACACACACACACACACAAGAGTAAGGCAAGGCCTCAGCAGTCCCTGATCACCTGAACATCCTAACCCCCAGAAAGATGGCTCTACAGTCCTCATATCAAATGTAGACAAAACTCAGAGTCTCTCACACATCTGGAATGGCTCATAACTCAGCATGGCACTTCCTACTGTACTCACTGCTATGAAGAAAAGTCAGCCACCTTATTTTTGGTTGTCGGTCATGGGGTTTGAACTTTGGGCCTGTGTGTAGTCCCTCAGCTCTTCAGCTGAAGGTGTGCACTCTACCACTGGAGCCATAGCATCACTTCCGGTTTTCTGGTGGTTCACTGGAGATAAAGTCTCTCAGACTTTCCTGCCCAACCTGGCTTTGAACTGTCATCCTCAGATCTCAGCCTCCTGAGTAGCTAGGATGTCATTTGTGAGCCACCAGCGGCGCCTGGCTTCAACCACCTTCTTAGACCCAGGGGAAACCCAACTTGTCAGGCCACAAAGCACATGCAACCCTTCACTTCAGACTTTGGCACCAGCATCCAAAACCATTCTTCCTTGGATGGAGAGAATAAAATTTACACTACCCTCCCACCCTTGCTCTCATTCGTCCACTCCTTAGGTAAGATAGGACACAACCTCTTGAGTTCTTGGTAAGGCAATGCACACCCTGCTGTGACTTCACACTGGGGCAAACCTGGGGAGTTCTTAGCAATGTCTGTACAGTGAGGCCAGCACCTGTTCTTCCAACCACAGCAACCGCACTCCTTCACCATCTCTTGCAAGCAAGGGGTGCATTCTTTTTTGTTTTTGTTTTTTGGTTGAGGGGATTGAAATCATGGCTTGGGTACTGTCCTTGATGATGATTTTTGCTCAAGGACAGTGCTCTACCACTTGAGCCATGGCACCACTTTTGGTTGGAGATTGGAGATGAGACTCTCATGGGACTTTCCTGCCTGGGCTGGGAAACAAGATCTTCTGGATCTCAGCCTCCCAAGTAACCAGGATGACAGGTGTGAGCCACCAGAGCGGGACTTATGGTTTCTCATTCTTTAGAATTTCCAACTCATTCTCCTCTAAAGACTACCACCTAGACACTCCTCTACCTCCCTCAGGCATGGCAAATGGAGGCTCAGAATTGGGGTAGGGCCATGGGTATTAAAGGGCCCCCCTTCACATCACTACACCTCTCTAATATCTCATCCGCCTCCTCTAGATGGCCTGGTCTTCCGGGGCAGATCAGACCACTAGGTGTTCGGCAGCCTGCCCTGTATCCCCCCGCCGAACCCCACCAGTACCTGAGAATTTCTGGGGCCAGCTGCTCCATGTCCCAGTGGAAAATGTTGGGAAGGTTGCTGATACATGGGTCCAGGAGTGCTCAGGACAGAAGGAGTGTTCAGATCCCTGCTGTCAAAGAAGGAGACACAATGCATGGATTGATCTACTAAGAGCTACAGGGCATAGCCATCCATTTGTCACCCAGCGTGGAATGCTGTTTTATATTGACAGTCCTGGGGCTTGACCTCGTGGCCCAGGCACTGTCCCCGAGTTGCTTTTGCTCGAGGCCAGCACTCTTCCACCTGAGCCAAGGTGCGACTTCTGGCTTTTTCTGTGTATGCGGAACCTAGTAATCAAAACTAGGGTTTCCTGTGTGCCATGCAAGCCCAGTACTGCTAAGACACAATCCCAACCTTGGAAAGCTGTTCTTCTGTGACCCCTTGGACTTGTCTCAGCACAGTCTTGCACATATTTACCGAGTTTCTCAACAGCAGCCCTGGCTGGAAATGAACACACTCTGCTATGTTGTCCTTTATTTACAGCATCTTTGCTCTCTGTGCTTCTTGACAGATCCTCCTTGTTAAGCAATACCCCATTCCAAGTGCTGTCTCTATGAAGCCCACTCCAAAAACCCTGGCAGAGGAGGATCTTTTCCACTCTGCAAGCTGCCAGTATTATTATGTTCTGCCTTCCAGTTGATGTGGGTTGAGAGCACACAAAGGGGAAGGCCTGGCTTCCACCATCCAATTTCTTTCTGAAGGCTCTGATATACTACCCAAGGACCGGTGCTGTATTTAACTCTGTGACAAGGCACTCGAGGCCCAGGCAATCTGGGGGCAACAAATGGGGCCATTTCTTTGTGTGGGCTTGAACTGAGGGTCTGGAAGCTGTCTCTCTGAGTTTTTGTGCTCAAGGCTGGTACTCTATCACTTGAGCCACAGCTCAACTTCTGGCTTTTTGGTGGTTCCATGGAGAGTAGAGTCTCACTGACTTTGCAGCTTATGGCTGGCTTCAATTTTTGATCCTCAGATCTCTGCCTCTCGAGTAGCCAGGTTGTTAGGTGTGATCCTGAGCCAGAGGTGACAGGCACCAGGGCCTTTCTTTTGAGATTTTGTTTATCTCATGTCAGCTAGCAAGCCCTAGTTAAAATAATCATTTACAGGGGATCAAGTTCCTCTCCTAGGTCAGTTAATCCAAGGAGATAAAGTGCCTTTGGAAAAGGTTAGTCTGAGTTGGCTAGGTGAGTGTGTGTATGTGTTTGAGTTTCTGGGATACCTACCCACATCACTCTGGTGCTTCATTCTCCCAGTGGTGAATATATCCAGGATCTCCACCCCAAGGAAGGGTACATAAGGTCACACCAAGTATGATGATCTGAATTCTATCCCAGAACTGAAGCCGGGAGAGATAATAGAGAGAAGGAGAGGTTTAGTGGAACATCAAGGGAAGCCCCTTGGCTACAAGTACCGGCGAGAAGACTGAATCCATCCTTTTTGGTTGTAAGATAACAGGTGCCCATTATTCATTTATTTTTTTTGTGAGTCCTAGGTCTTGGATTCATGCCTTGAGTTTCTTTTACTCAAGGTTGAGGCTCTAACCCTTGAGCGACAGCACCACATCTGCCTTTTTGTGGGGGAAGAGGTGGTTTATGGGAGATTAGAATCCCTCAGACTCTCCTGCCTGGGCTGGCTCTTAGTCATAACCATCAGTCCTCAGCCTTCTGAATAGCCAGGATGACGGGTGAGAGCCACTGGCACCTGACCGCCACCATCCATGTATAATCCCCTAGGGCCAGTGCCGGGCCACCCTCACTGCACCCCCCTTGTTGTGAGTGGGAAGCAGACATGGATGGGTTTGATACTTCAACAGCCTACATACCTTTGAGCATTGTTCTGGGTCAGTCTGATGGCTGCTTCTTCCTTATCCACAGCAATGACTTGGCTCTGTCACAAGAACAAATGTTCCCCAGGAGATATTATTTCTCAGTTCTTTCCGCTGCACACCGCCCCCCCTCCCCGAAACAACACACCCCAGCAAAGCGAAGTAGACATAGAGTGAATTCATTTTCTTATAATCAGGGTCTGGCCAGATAGGTGGCGGTGAAGATCAGAGGCCTGGGATCGTGCTGTGCAGTTGGACAATGGAACACTTCCTCATCCACTTTCCTTTTAATGTCTTAGCAGAGGGTATTGGGGAAGGTCTCACCAGATGGACTGACAAGGAATAACCATCACAGTCTATCCCAGGATCCTCCTTGAGGAGCTTACCTCAAGGAGCTAGTTCAACAGGCTGAGCGAGACAGCTCCTAAACCACAGCCCACCTCCAGAATGAGAGGGACACCGTGAGTCACAGCCACATGGAGACCCTGGGCCACCTCCTCCAACACCCATTCAACCAGTTCCTGTGAGAGAGTGAGAGAGAGAGAGAGTCAGAAATATACTTTAGCCGGGTGTCAGTGGCACAGGCCTATAATGGTAACTACACAGGAGGCTGAGATATGAGGATCATGGTTCATAGCAGCCCAGGCAGGAATGTCTGTGAAACTCTTATCTCCAAAGAACCACCAGGAAACCGGAAGTGGTGCTGTGGCTCAAGTGGTAGAGTGCTAGCCTTTATCTGAGGAGCTTGGAGACAGCGTCCACGCCCAGAGTTCAAGCCCCACAACTGAAAATAAGTGGACTTCCACCACAAGAAGTGGACTGAATAGCACTCATTGTCCTAGGGAGCATGGCAGAGAAGTCAGGCAGAGCTTCCTGTAAACTGGGGGAAATGAGTAAGCCACCCAGCTTCTCCATGCCTCGTTTTCCCCAGCTGCAAAACTGAACACAGTGAAAGATCCTTTTCCTCATGGGGATAGGGTAAGGATGAAAGAGAGCCATGTTTTGTTTCATAATCCCATACCTGCATCACGATAAATAATAGGCCCCACCTGAGCTCTTTCCAGGTATCTTCCTGTCATATGCTCACATAATTGCCAAGAACCATATATGATGACCACTCCCTCAATGCCTGGTTCTGCCCCACAGATCCCCCTGTATTGATCCCTTCTTTCCTCACAACTGTCCTGTGAGGAGACTGAGGTCAGAGGGTTGAGGCCCAATGCAGAGCTTCAACTGTGGTCAAGAATCAGCTGCCATGGATTAAGAGTTTGGGACAATCCATCTAACCAACCGATGACTGAGCATGGCGTTATATGTCTAGCATACCAACTAGAGAAGGACCAGGCATGGTGACCAATTCCTGTCACAGGAGGACCACAATCCAGCCCAGCCTGAGCATATATTGAGTCTCTATCTCAGAAATGACCAAGACAGAAAGGCTTGGCTCCTGTGGTAGAAGACCTGACTGGAAAGCTTAAGGCCTTGAGTTCAAACCCTAATATACCGAAAATAATCAGAGGCCCGCTGCCAGAGGCTCATGCCTATAATGCTAGATACTTAGGAGGCTGAGATCTGAAGATCACAGGTCAATATTTAAAACAGGGTTGGCCTCTCCCATCAGACGTCATGATGAGAAGACCCAGAGTCTGACCCATGCAAATATGCTCCATACTAACGGGGCTCACATCCATACTAAGTGCTGGCCAGGTTCCCTGTTGCCCTGGGGAGCCACCCCCTGTGGGCCCCACCCCTAGGTCCTCCCAATCTCCCTCTGTCACCAACCAGGCCCAAGGGAGTGAACAGTTCCAGGGCACAAAAATCCCTTCATCTTATAATTTAGCGGTCCTGAGTCCCCTTCAAGTCTCACCCTTCCAGGCCCCCAGACCTCAGCCATAAAGCCCATTCACCCCCCAAAGACAGTGGTTAGAAGTTATCAAAGATTCAGTTGCTCCTTGTTACAACCCACTTCTACACACACACACACACACTCACACACACACACACACACACACACACACACACAAAGCCAGCTCAAGTGGCTCCTGTCTGTCATCCTAGTTACTTAGGAGGCTGACTTGTGAGGATCACTGTTCAAAGCCAGCTCATGCAGGAAAGTCTGTGAGGTTCTTATCTACAGTGAACCACCAAATAGCCAGAGGTGGAGCTGTGGCTCAAGAGTCAGAGCAATAGCTTTGAGCACAAAACTCAGGCACAGCACCTAGGCCCTGAATTCAAGGCCACTTTTTCTACCTCCAAACACACACAGACGCAGACACAGACAGACGGACACACACACACACAGACATAGACACAGACACAGACACAGATACACACACACACACACACACACACACACACACACACACACACACACATGTATAGCCCAAGGCTTCAGCAGTCCCTGAGAACGGAACCATGAATTCCCTCCATTAGGGTCACATCCCATCCCCAAGAAGCTGGCACTCTCGACTTCAGACCCACTGTAGATAAAACAATGAGCCTCTCACATATCTGAAATATCTCACAACCCAGCATAGAATTTCCTACCATACACACAGCTATACAGAAAACTTAGTCACCTCTTATTTTGTTGTTGGTCATGGGGTTTGAACTCCAGGCCAGGGTAGTGTCCCTCAGCTCTTCAGCTGAAGATGAGCACTCCCCAATTGAACCACAGCACTACTTCCTGTTCTCTGGTGGTCCATTGGCCATCGAATCTCACAGACTTTCCTGCCCAAGCTGGCTTTGAACCATGATCTTCACAGCTTTATGAGTAGCTAGGATGACAGTTGTGAGCACCAGCGGCGCCCAGCTTCAGCCACCTTTATATACCCAGAGGAAACCCAATTTGTCAGGCCACAAACTTCTTGCAAACCGTCACTTCAGACTCTGATACCCAGCATCCGAATCCAACCTTCAGTGGAGAGAATACAGACACAACAATCCCACCCCTGCACCCATTCACTCAATCCCTGCCTGCTACAGGCCACGTCCTCCTGAAGCTGTGGCTTCAAACTGGGGCAAAATTGGGGAGTTCATAGAAATGTCTGTACAGTGATGCCATCACTTAGTCTCCCAAACACAGCATCTGCCTGCCTGCCCCCCCCACCTCCCCCACGCTTTGCAGGCAAAGATGTCTTACTTTCTTCCTTTTTTACTGTTGTGGGGGCTTGAAATCTGGGTCTGGGTGCTGTCCTTCATCTCTTCAGCTCAAAGCAAGCACTCAACTACTAGAGCCACAGCACCACTTCCGGTTTTCTGTCAGTTCCTTTTGACAAGAGTCTCAGGGTCTATCCAGACCCGGCTGGCTTTGACATATGGTCCTCAGATCTCAGCTCCTGAGTACCTAGGATGACAGCCATGAGCTACTGGCATCCAGTGAAAGATATTTTCCATGCTTGTCATCCTATCCCCTCAGGAGACTGAGATCTGAGGACTGTAGTTGCATGCAACCCTTGGCAGCAAAGTCTATGAGAACTCATTATCTTCAATTAAACACCCCAAAAAAGTTGAATGTGGAGCTGTGGCTCAAATGGTAGTGTGCTAGCTTTCAGCATCAAAGCCAAGGGATAGGACCCAGTTCCTAGTTTCATGCTTTTTCTAGCAGAGACCCACCCAAGAAAGAGAAGCAGTTGGGCACATGGGAGCTCGAAGTTAACATATAATACTCAAAACCCCCAGAACAGGCCCCATCATGCCCTGATTCTTTAGATTCTATGTCCTACATCATGAAAGTCTTAGATGGGACTGACCATGCACCTAGTTAGGACATTCAAGTACAATCTCATACTGAGGATCCCCTTACCTTATCAAAGACTCAGGATCTCTCACTGTACTGCCTCAATACTGAGCAGTGAGGTGAGTTCTAGTTATCCAACCACAAGATGTGGGAACGAAAGGATTTCTGGGCCAATGGTCCCTCTCTCTTGGAAAGGAGAAAAGGGCTCATCCATCCCAGGAATGTTCCTAGGTGGTGAGTATCCTCAAAGAAACAACAATGCTCAGAGCCTAGTGCCTCTAGTTTTCCCACCAGCCTCTACCCAACCTTTCCCCACCTTCAGTTGGCCCTCTCTGAGTCCCAGATCTGCCATCTAGACTAAAGGCTGAGCCAGCAAAGACACCCACCTCTGCCTCTGAGAATGGCAATCACAGGGTCTTAACGCCCACTCGAGGAAGACTTGGGGCACCACTGAACCCGACTCCCGCCCTCATTCCCTGTCTGTCCTGTGCCAGTGGCATGCTTACCTCTTTCTCTGGTCGAGAAATGAACACCGGGGATGTGACCTTCAGATTAAGCCTGGAAATCCCAGTCCCCAAAGTCATACTGCACAGGCATCCTGAGGTAGATGATAGCCAGGTGGTCAACGGGCACCAAGACATTTAATTGCAATGTGGCTTGGTCAAAAGCTCTATCAGTGATGGTCTAGGTTGACAGGCGAGGTCCTGACACACCTGAACTGGGATCATCCTCCCTCTTCATCTTCCTTTGTATCCCTTGCTCCCCCCTCTTGACACTCCATCACTCCAACACCTCCCTAGCCCTTAGACATTTCCTTCTTATCTGACCAGAAAATAAACTCCTTGGGGCCGGAGATGATTGAAACCTGGTGACCCACCCTGAGCCCAAGGGTCTAATCGAGGCTGCTTCCCTCTGCACTCGGTGACCACCAGGCTTCTGGATGTCATGAAGTTGCTGAGGGGTCTGTGGCTTGGTCCTACATACTGCCTTTATGCTCTGAAACTGTCCCCACAGAGATGTGAATGGTTGGCTCCTTGATCCAGGGACTCCAAACCAAGGCTTGCATGTTCTTCCTTCTTCCTTCCTTTCTTCCTTTTCTCTCTCTGTAATTCCCTCCTCTTTCCCTTTCCTTTCTTTCTCTCACTCCTGGGCCTTGAACTCAGAACCTGGGTTATGTGACTGAGCCTTTTTACTCAAGGCCAACAGACTACAGCTTCAGCCACACATCCACTTCTGCTGTTTTCTTTTTGTTAGTTAGTTGGACATAACAGTCTTACAGGCTTTCCTGCCCCGGCCTTAAGCCTCTATCCTCCCATCTCAGCCTCTTAGTAGCTAGGATGACAGATGTGAAGCATCGGCATCCAGCTCAAACCAAGGATTCTTCATGTACTGTGGAACCAGCACTGGAACCTTTCATTGTCTATGGACCCCCCAGAGCCTGGCTCACACTCTAACTGTTTTTTGGATAAATAAATGAGCATCTTCCTACGACAATACTACAGAAAAGTCCCATCTGATACAGCTAAGCATCCTGGTGGGGGGGAAGCCTGATGTAGCTCTTCCACAGTTCTCTGTCCTCCCACTTCCCGCCCTCCTGGTGCCACTGCACTTAACTGTTTTGGCTCCAAGGAAGTGAGCCACGATGTACTCGCTGGATTCCGGGGCCTCTGGGATGCCTATCTTCTCAAAGATCTCTGTCCAGTGGCTGACCATCTCTGTGGCACTCAATTCCCCACACAGGTGTGAACGAGGTTGCCTTGAGCTGAAGGCCTGGCTGAAGGGGCTTCCTCTTCTCCCCCTGGGGCTAGCCAGGATGGTCTACCATATCCGGCCCCCAAGATTCATGTTGCAGAGAAAGGATCCTCGAAGGATCCCGGGTTTCTGAATCTCCAAGAGTCCAGTGCAGATGCTGGGAATCATCTCTGCTCACAGCAGGCAAGCTGGGGATGGTGTGGTCACAATCTCTGCCCCCCCCCCCGATGTCCTCGATTGTGGTGGTCACCCTAGAGGAGCAGGAATAGAATCAACAGCTGCCAGAGAAAGGCAGTCAAGGCATGATGTTCATAGCAGGAGACCATCTGGCTAGGGAACTCTGCCTGTGGTGCTTTGAATGTCATTGTTTGGTGGCTGAAATGGTCCATCTAATTTGACCCATAATCCCAGGTGTTAGTGGAAATTGCCAGCTTCATGATAAAACCCTGGAAAACATGGTATTTAATTTGTCCCAATCAAAGGATTCCAAAGTCAGCTGTCCCCTTTTCCTTCTAGACAGCCTACAGCAGGTTACAGAAACTGGCATTCAGAGGAGTTCCTGGAAGATGGCAGAGGAGAAGCTCAAGGCTCAACAAGCTCTTGCATAGAAAGCAGTTTTAGAGTTCCAGTGAACAGTCCTAAGCCAGAGAATCACACCAAGTGTGCCATCACAGGACAGAGAGTTAGGCCAGAGAGGGAAAATCCAGGCAAGGAGACAGATCTGGGCTCTTGCCAGCAGTGGCCGCCGCTTCCACTGAAGCGGTGGCCGTACCACCATACCTGAAAAAGAGAGAGTCTGGGACAAAAGAGCCAAAGCGGCCGGCGAGCGGATTCCACTCAACACCAGCAAGAACCGACAAGGAGCAGCCATCTTCATCCTGCAGTTCGCAGACCAGAGACGACCCAGGAACCAAGACTCGGCGTGAATAGAAGCCTGACGTCCTCACTCCTTCGCAGGGAGCAGAGGAGGGAAGGCCACCCCTCCCCCCCCCCAGTACCGGAGATCTCCATCTTGGATACCAACAAAGCTTGTTGGAGCTGCTAGCTCCAACTCAGGCCTTGGAATAAAAGGAGTCATTTATCAGGTCACAAGCACTTTATGGCGTGAACTGCCAGTCTCAGCTCCACCCAGGGAAAAGTCACCCAGTTCGGGTGCCAGCCCTAGGGGTGGTTTTCTTCACTGGGAAATCAGAACCAGAGGCTTCCCCTACCTTTAGCAGCCTCTACATCAGTAAACAGAAACCCTGAGAGTGTCTCCAGGCTGGGCTCTGTGAGTTTCTCACAAACTAGCCCCTGGGAAAAGCTACTGTTTCCTGAAAGGCCTCAACTCTACCCAGAACCTAGCCTCATCACAGCATCTCCAAACTTGAGGAAAAAGCCATCTCCCTCTTTTGTGGTAATAGAAGCAGACCCCCCTCCCATTGAACTAACTTGGGAGGAGGATCGCAAAATCCTGGGTAAAATAGAGCATTTTTCTGCCTGTCCAAACAAACTGACTTAAGAAATCAACCCAGCCACAGGACCACAAGCCGACCATAGACTGCAACCAGAGGCTGATTACAGACACAAGGGAGATACAGGATATTTCCTAACCCTCCCCAAAAAATCAAAGAACGTTTTTTCTTCTTCTTCTTCATACGTTTTACAACAATTTTTTTTCTTTTCTCAAACTTTATTTTAATTTTTAACTTTTTTGAAAAAAATTGTTTTCTAGAAACTTTTTTCCCCCTTATAATCTTTATTTTAGTGATACATGTGTGTGTGCGTTTTCTTTCTTTTTATTTCCCTTTAAATTTTTTTTTTCTTTTTGTTTTTTGCTTAGCTTGACTGAACTTCTGATCTTTTTTTTTCTTTCTTCCTTATCCTTCTGACCTTTTTCCCTCTTTTTTTCTTCTTTATGGGACTTAATTGTTGTTCTGTATATCCTCACATAAACCCGTAGTTGACTCTAAAACCCTATCCCCCATTGTGTACACACTTAAGCCACAAATTTATTACTCAATTCAAAACCTCTGAGACTTAAATTCCGTAATAGCAGTACTACCTCTTTATACCTATATAATATTTTAAGTATTTTTATTTTTAAGTTTTTCACATCTCCTTTATATCCCTCCCTTTCTCTCATTATATTCACGTTCTTTGAATAGTTTGTTCTGGTTTCTGCATATTATTAATTTTTATTTTTCTATTTTTTTCCTAGTCTCTTTTTTTATTCCTTTCTCTTTCTTCTTGCTTTCTATCTCTCTACTTTCAACCTATCCAACCTATTTCCTGCTTTGAGTCTAGGACTTAGTTAAGTTAACTCTCCCTGTACCTTCCCACATCACACTATTCCTATTTTTTACCCACAACTCTCCCTAACCCTAATAATTTATGGTTTATCAAATTCTTATTTGCGGTCCATTGCCCATTAATATATAGATGTTTGATATTGAATAGAGGTATCGGTTGAACTAGATTGCGTCTGCAGACTATTGACTGTGCAAATTCAGACTTTGGTTGATACTTGCCTTAAGTTACTGTTCTAGCACAAAACTGGTGTTATTTTCATCGCAAATGGGCAGAGTAAGCCGGAAAACCACAAGAAAAATGGCATTATAATCAAGGGACAGAACAGATAATGAATAATCCAGAGGAGAGTTCCCAAATAGCTCTACAAACACTGCTGACAAACATGATAACTGAAAACATACAAAGAACCCTGTATGAGCGTGATAGGGAGAGAGAGGAGGCAAACAAAAGGTCAATGCAGGAAAAGATTGAAAATCTACAAAAGACTCTGTATGAGCGTGATAGGGAGAGAGAGGAGGCAATCAATAGGTCAATGCAGGAAAAGATTGAAATCCTGCAAAGGACTCTGTATGAGAGTGAGAGGGAGAGAGAGGAGGCAATCCAAATGTTTATACAGGAATATCATGAGCGTGAGGAAGCTACTCAAAAACTGATACAGGATTTGCGTCAGCAGCTTGAGAATACTCAAAGAGAAAGGCAGGAATGGCGTGAACAGGCTGACAACATTCAAAAAGAACTACAAGAATGGCATGAATGGGAGGAAGCTAAGCAAAGAGGAATACAGGAATTGAGATAGCAGGATGAGAATACACAAAGATCACTAAAGGCATTCATGGGATCCATTAACAAAGAGCTGAAGGAAGTCAGGGAGACCACAAAGGGAATGCTGAATGGAACCCAACAGAAGGAATGGGAGTCCAAGGAAACCATGACCTAACAACTAAGTGATTTGAGAATAAACACTAAACACCAAATTAAGGAAGTAAAGAAGTTCATACAAGATGTAAAACAAAGCTTCAACAAAGAATTTGAATCCATCGAAGCTGACCAATTGGAAGGAAAAGAAATAAAAAACAAAGTAGAAAGTCTTGAGAGCAGGTTAGAGCATGCAGAAGATCGAATCTCAGGGATTGAAGACAGCCTAGATATTATAGAGAAAGAACATACATCCATCCAAGACAAGTCCAAGAAATATGATAGATCTATCCAACATTTGGAAGACACCATCAGAAGGCCTAATCTAAGGATAATGGGTGTAGAGGAGCACCTAGAAACAGAAGTTAATGGTCTAGGAAATTTGTTTAACAGGATCTTAGCAGAGAACTTCCCAAACATGCAAAAAGATAGGCCTATTCAGATACAAGAAGCTTTTAGAACTCCAAATAGACCAGATCAGAATAGGACATCCCACTGTCACATTATAATCCCCACAGGATCAACTCAGACCAAGGAAAAGATCCTTAAAGCTGGGAAGGAGAAAAGATTAATCACCTATAAAGGGAAACCAATTAGAATCACCTCAGATTTCTCAGCAGAGACAATCAAAGCAAGAAGAGCCTGGAATGATGTATGCCAAGCCCTAAAAACAAACAACTATCAACCAAGAATACTGTACCCATTCAAACTCTCCTTCATAATCTAAGGCCAAATAAAAGCCTTCCATAGCAAAGAATAATTGAAACAATATATCTCCACCAAACCAGCCCTACAAAAGATTCTTAAAGATGTCCTGCATATAGAAAACCAACAAGACCAAAATAAAGGCCAAGAAACTGCACCAAAACTGAGAATCCAGGAACCATAGGAAGAACCCAGTTTTTGCAACACCCAAGAAGGTGGATAACATGGCAGGGACTCCCAAATACCTCTCAGTCCTATCTCTTAACATTAACAGACTTAACTCTGCAATTAAGCGACATAGACTGTCTAGTTTGATTAAAAACAAGATCCATCTATCTGCTGCTTTCAGGAGTCACATGTTGCCCATAAAAACAAACACAATTTCAATTTTAAAGACCGGAGAAAAATCTACCAAGCAAACGGCCCCCATAAGCAGGCAGGAGTTGCAATCCTAATATCAGATAAAATAGACTTCAAATTAAAATTCATGAGAATAGATAAATAAGGTCGCTACATACTAATTAAGGGATCTCTCCTTCAGGAGGATATTACAATTCTAAATATCTATTCGCCAAACAATGGAGCACCAAAATTTATCCAAGAAACACTACTTTCCCTCAAATCCCACATAGATCCGAAGACATCAATTGTTGGGGATTTTAACACACCGCTCTCCCCACTAGATAGATCAACTTGGCAAAAACTCAACAGAGAAACCGCAGATTTAAACAGCTGCAAAATCAACTATATTTAACAGACATCTACGGAATATTTCACACAGTAACATCATAATACACGTTTTTCTCAGCAACACATGGAACATTTTCAAAAATAGACCGCATTTTAGGCCACAAAGCAAACTTGTCCAAATTCAGAAACATTGAAGTTATACCTTGCATTCTCTCTGACTACATGGAAATAAAATTAGAACTCAACACCAAAAGCCACCAAAGAAAGTCCAGTAACACATGGAGGCTGAACAACACACTGCTGAATCACGAGTGGGTCATGGTAGAGATTAGAAAGGAAATTCAAATGTTCATGCTATTCAACAAAAATGAGCACACAAATTACCAGCTCCTCTGGGACACAGCAAAGGAAGTACTCAGAGGCAATTTTATAGCTCTGAGCTCCTATACCAACATATTGGAGAGATCTTAAACCAACAATTTAATGACACATCTGAAACTCCTTGGAAAAGAGCAGCAAGATAAACTCCAATCCAGTAGATGGAAAGAAATAATCAAAATTAAATCAGAATTAAATGAATTAGAATCCACAAAAACTACAGAAAGAATCAACAAAACAAAGAGTTGGTTCTTCGAAAAAATTAACAAAATTGACAGACCCTTAGCAAATCTTATCAGAAAAAGAAGAGAACACACTCAAATAAATAAACTCAGAGACAAGAATGGAAACATCACCACGGAAACAACCAAGATTCTGAACATCATAAGGGAATACTTCTCAAAACTTTGTGCTAATAAGTTTGAGAACTTGACAGAAATGGACCTTTTCCTAGCAAATATTGACATGCCAAAACTAAACCAAGATGAGTTAAACCATCTTAACAGGCCCATATCAAGCATTGAAATAGAAACAGCAATAAGAGACCTCCCAGCTAAGAAAAGTCCAGGACCAGATGGTTTTACAACGGAATTCTACAAGGCCTTCAAAGCAGAGCTCACACCAGTACTCCTCCAACTCTTCAATGAAATTGAAAGAGAAAGTTCACTACCAAACACATTCTATGAAGCCATCATAATCCTCATCCAAAAACCAGGCAGGGACTCATAAAAGAAAGAGAACTATAGACCCATTTCTTTGATGAACATTGATGCAAAACTTCTCAACAAAGTTTTGGCCAATTGACTCGAACAATTCATCCAAAAAATCGTACACCACAATCAAACAGGATTCATTTCAGGGATGCACAGCTGGTTCAATATACGCAAAACACTTAATATTATTCAGCACATCAACAGGAGCAAGGATAAGAACCACATGGTTATCTCAATAGATGCAGAAAATACATTCGACAAGATCCAACACCCCTTTATGATGAAGGTTTTGGAAAAATTAGGAATCCATGGAACATTCCTCAATACAATAAAGACTGTATATGACAAACCTACAGCCAGCATTATACTTAATGGTGAAAAAATAAAGCCATTTCCTTTTAACTCAGGAACAATACAAGGATGACCACTCTCTCCACTTCTCTTCTTCAATCTAGTATTAGAATGCCTAGCTACAGCAATAAGACAAGATGCAAACATAAAAGGGATCCAAAGAGGGAAAGAAGAAAAAAAAACTCTCCCTTTTCTGCAGGTGATATGATCTTGTATTTAAAGAACCCCATAGACTCCAATCCCAAATTACTCAACTGATTCAAAATTTGGCAAATTAGCAGGGTATAAAATTAACCCCCCAAAATCAATGGCTTTTCTGTATGCCAACAATGAGAAAAGTGTGGCTGCAATTAGGAAAGTAACTCCATTTGTAATAGCCCCTCAAAAATAAAATACTTAGGAATTAACTTAACCAAAGAAGAGAACGACGTCTATGATGAAAACTTTACGATCTTGAACAAGGAAATCAAAACAGAACTTAGAAAATGGCAAAACCTCCCATGATCCTTGATTGGAAAGATTAACATCGTGAAAATGGCAATACTTTCCAAGGCTATCTACAAATTCAATGAGATACCTATCAAAATTCCAAACTCATTCTTCAAGGAAATAGAAGAGGCAATCCAAAAATTCATATGGAATAATAAAAGACCCAGAATAGCAAAAACGCTCCTCAAGGCAAAGAACACTGATGGTCGAATATCAATACTAAATTTCAAACTCTACTATACAGCCATAGTAATCAAAACAGCTTGGTACTGGCATAAGAACAGACCTCAGGACCAATGGAATATAATTGAAAACCCAGAAATGAACCTACAGACCTATAGGCATCTAATCTTCGATAAGGAAGCTAAAATAGTAGAATGGAAGAAAGACAGCCTCTTCAGTAAATGGTGCTGGCAAAATTGGTTAACTACTTGTAGAAAACTAAAGCTAGATCCTTATATATCACCCTGCACCAGAATCAACTCCAAATGGATCAAAGACCTCGGAGTCATAGCAGACATTCTGAAAACATTACCGGATGGAATAGGAGAAACCCTAGGTCTCCTTGTCTCAGGCTGAAATTTTCTTATTAGAGACCCGGACACACAACAAATCAAAGAAAGGTTTGACAAATGGGATTGCATGAATTTGCAGAGCTTCTGCATGGCAAAGGACATATCTTGCAAGATCAATAGAAAGCCCACAGATTGGGAGAAGATCTTCACTAGCCATACGACGGAGAAGGTTCTCATTTCTAAAATATACTTGGAACTCAAAAAATTAAATCCCCCAACAACAAATCCTCAAATAAACAACTGCCCAATAAATAAGTGGGCTAAAGACTTGAAGAGAAACTTCTCTGAAGAAGAAAGAAGGATGGTCAATAGACACATGAAGAAATGCTCAACAACCCTAGCCATAAATGAAATACAAATCAAAACAACATTGAAATATCACCTCACCCCAGTTAGAATGGCTATAATCAAGAACTCTAACAACAACAGATGCTGGAGGGGATGTGGACAGAAGGGAACCTGACTTCATTGTTGGTGTGAGTGTAAACTTGTTCAACCACTTTGGAAAGCAGTATGGAGGTTCCTCAAAAGAATCCACATAGAGCTCCCCTATGACCCAGCAATCCCACTTTTGGGCATTTACCCAAATGTTTACAAACAAGACCACACTAAAGCTACCAGCACAACTATGTTTATTGCAGCATTATTTACCATAGCTAAGATATGGAACCAACCCAGATGCCCCTCAGTAGATTAATGGATCAAGAAAATGTGCTATATATATTCAAAATGGAATTCTATGTCTCGATCAGAAAGAATGACATTTTCCCATTTTTTAGGAAATGGAAAGGCTTGGAAAAATTGTATTAAGTGAAGTAAGCCAAGCCCAAAGAAACATAGGTCTAATGGTTTCCCTTATTTGCAATATCTACTACATGTATGAGTCAAGCAGAAAAGGTCAGATAATGTGATGTTAGGAAAATGAACCCTTAGATATGTATTTCAATGTTCTTTTTCATGCATTTGTTTCTAACTCATTTATAAGATTATTTCTTTGTTGCTTTGTGTGTCCCTCCTCCAGAGTATAACCCCTGCTTTCAATATATTTGATGTCGGTGTAATTTGTGGAGGAGGTGGGGAAAAACAAGTCGTTTAAGGATACAGGTGGACCCGTTGCAACTTTGAGAAGTAGAAGTTGTCATGTCGAAAACGAACTTTACAACTTTGGTGCGGGCGGGGTGGGGGGGGCGGGGGGAGGTTGGGAAGGGATGTGAAGGGTAAACAAAGGAGGAGGCTGCAATGCTTGGTAAGAAATGTACTCATTATCTTGCCTATGTAATTGTAACCCCTCTGTACAGTATGTTCACAAAAAATAACAATTAAAATTTAAAAAAAAAGGAACTGGCATTCAGAGAGCCCTTGCTAACTGCCACGGCCTGATACCGAGCGGGCTCCGCAGGGGGAATACACGTGCCTATCACTGCCCAGCTGGAAACTGCCCAGGCGTGACACAGATTGGAGTTTGCAGAACCCCAGAGATGATTGACCACTGGTACAATGCCGCGGGAGTGAATCCATGTCATCAGTGGGGGTCCAGAGCTCCCTGCCCAGATTCCCACGGACACAGTCAATGCCCTGTGTAAGTTTGCTTTCTCATCCTTGGTCGTGGTGAGCCATGTGCCATGTCACACCTTCACCACTCTCCAGACCCTCCTAGCCTCACAGCCCCTGCCCTCCTCACCTCCCCCCCCCCCCGCATTTAATTCCTTAATTATGTTTGGCAGACACATTCCCAACCCTTGAATTAGCTCCAACTATACACACGAGAGCAGACTGAATGCAGCAGAGTACGGCTGCATTCACACTTGCCTCATGATCCTTCTGGCTGAAGACAGAAGGACAGGTGTCCACTCTGGTCTGCAATTCACACAGGCCTCCTAGCGGAGACCCACACAGGCCCAGCAGCTACTGTGGGCTAGAGGAAATAGGGAAGAGGTAGGTGGAAAGGAACGTCTACTGAAAATTTCTCCAAAGGAGCCATGAAATGTTCAAGGAGAAAACAAAAATTATGGCTGGACTCATACTTGGCATTGATGAAAAAAGAATACACACACACACACATACATATAAAATGTTTTTGCTATTTTTAGACACAATGACTTAAATATGTTTTCATTGTTCTCCCTGTTCTCCGAACACACACACACACACACACACACACACACACACACACACACACACACACACACGCATACACACGTAAATCCAGACCTGTGACAGAAGACTCCTCCATGCAGCAAATGCAATTTGCCAACTGATCACTCACCTGAGCACAGACAGGCAAGTATAAGGAGAAAGATGATCTCTCTCTCCTTCTCTCTCTCCCTCTCTGTCTCTCTTCCTCTCTCTCTCACTCTCTCTCTCCTGCTCTCTCTCCCTCTCTCTCTCTCTGTCTCTCTCTCTTCCTCCATCCCTCTCTCTCTCTCTCTCCTGCATACACACACACACACACACACACACACACAGACTCACACACAAATAGACCCAGCAGTGTCTCTCCTGAGTTTGTTGGTTCTTCCTCTGGGACAAGGTACAAGCTGGAGCACAGGGATTCCCTTGTCAAACTAGTGGCTCCCACCCAAAGGAGCACTGCTCTAATAACGCAGAACCACTCTGCCTCTCCCTTTCTCAAGGGCCAGACACTTTCCCTTGGGAACAACCAGCATTTACTCACCATTCACCAAAATCCCAGGCCAGGATTCTGTGTGAAGGTGTCCTGAGATAGGTGGATCTTCAGAGCCAGGACTAAAAACAAGCAGGGGGGTCACAGTGTCCCAGAGGGGTGTCTGACCTGGGGTGGAGGCAGTGTTGGGAAATGCATGGGGTCCTAAAGGCTACATACATGGACAGACTCCCTATTTCCAGCCTAGATGCTTCTGGGTGACTTCGGGGATTCTTGTGAAGGACTAGGAGAGCAGATGGACTGTGAGCCAGCAGATGCTGGGAGAGCTAGGAAATGTGATCACCCTGTGAGAACTGTTGACAGGTGACGTGGTGGGCACAGGTCAGGTATATTTATGTCGGATGGGGTGTGTTCTTCCCAGGTATTCACCTTCTACCTGACTCCAAGTGCCCTCACATAACTAGTGGGCTTTTCTGGGACCCTCCTCAGGTGAAAGGGTGACCGAGCACAGAAGACAACGGCTCACACAGCAAGAAGGGCCTATCTTTTGCATCCAACACCCACCACCCCCAGCAAAAAGCAAAAGACCCAAGAAGGCAGGTGTGTAAGTGCTGCTCCCCACCTCTGACTAAAGCCACCAGGTTCCCAACAGGAAGAGGAAGGGTGCAGATGCGCAGCTGTTTGGCTCCCACTGTTCCAGGCCACAAGCTCTGTGGCGACCCCTCCTCACACATTCCTGCATCACTCCATTTCCTGGTACACGGGTTACTAGTGTAGGGGTGGGATCCCGGGGTCAACACCCACTCCCACTCTCCAACCCTGGGGTACATTTGTGGCAGGGACATGACAGGCTGTGGGGCATGGGGCACACAATAGCAGGACAGGAGAGGGGAGGCAGGAGGGGCGGGTCCATGTCAGCAGGAGAGGGTCTTTTGGCAGGAGGGTTCCCAGGGTGCAGGCCCATGGGGAAGCCACTCATGTGTGCTACTGGGAGAAGCTGTAGGCAGAGGCTCCAGAGGCATGCAGGCCCAGAGTACGAGGACAGGGATCCGAGACCTGCTAGGGGCTGCAAGCAAGCCAGGGGCGTGCCATCTCTGCTGGGCGACTTCGAGAGGCACCATGGGTCTGAGCCAAAAACACCATGTTTGAAACGCGATGCTGCAGGAAGTGGGCAGGCTGGCGTCTGCGGGGTATTTAGGGGCTGCACATGGCCTCTGCTCCTCCTCATCAGCCAATACTGCCCCTGCCTTAGCCACCTTCACTGCCATACTCCCTGGGCAGGGACCTCAGACTCAGGCCTGCCATGGCCACCACACCTCCGAGTAGCTGCCTGTGGCAATGTCCTGCTGCACAGGGTACACATGCTCTGTGCTCCTCGCCAGGACCTGCACTAAGATTTTGGAGGTTGCCAGCCTATAAAGCTGCTTGCCTTTGTGTGTGTACTCACTCTTCGATCTGCTCTCTCTCTCTCTCTCTCTCTGCCCTCACTCCTCTCCTGGGCTGCCTTGCCCCCACGGAGTTCACCGGGCCCCCACTGCAAACACAGTGTGCCCTGGGTCCTACCCCTCCTCCCTTTGCCATGCTCCCTTCCCCTTTGCCCCCACCCCCACCCCTGCTGAAAGCCCAGCCCTGACTGGGCCCTAGGTCTTCCAGGCCACGCAATTGTAGCCTCACCTCAGCTCATCACACCCCTCTAACCCCAGTACCTGCCCGGGGGATCAAATCTCCCCTCAGCCTCACCACGGGAGGAGACTCTCCTCCTTCCCCCTCCACTCTACACACCAAGAAGGTGTACAGTGACCCTTGTCTGTGTGTGTGTGTGTGTTTGTGTTTGTGTGCTTGTTGGGGATAACGCCTCTCAAGGACTCAGAACATAGCACCCTTTGAGATGACTCAGCACACAGCACACTTCAAAAAACAGCCCAAAGCACCCTGTGTAAAGGACTCAGTACACAACTCCCTTTCAATGACTCAGTATATAGTACACTGTGTAGAGTACTCAGCACACAGCATCCTTTGAAAGAGGGAGTCCATAGCCCACAGTGTAAAGGACTTAGCACATGGCATGCTTTGAAAAACTCGAGCGTACAGCACTGTTTCCCAGGGACTCAGTACATAGCATCCTGTGTTAAGAAACACACAGCCCCCTTTGAAGGACTGAGTACATTGCACTCTGTGTAAAGCACTTAGTGCATAGCAACCTTCAAAAAACTGAGCAGATAGCACAATTTTGAAAGACTCAGAACATACCACAGTGTGGAAGGACTCAGTACATACCACACTGTCAAAGGACTCAGCCCAGAGCACCATTTGCAGGACAGTACAAAGCACCCTATTTTAAGGTCTTGGCACAAAGCACTTGAAAAATTCACCTCCTCCCTCACTTCTCAAAGGCTCAGCACATAGCAGCACCCTTTGGGGTAAATTAGCACATGGCACCTTTTGAAGGACTCAGCATATAGTACGTTGTGTAAGGGACTCAGCACACAGCACCCTTTAAAAAACTCAGCATGGCCCACTCTTCTCAGGGACTCAGCACATAGCACCCTTTGGGATGACTCAGAAAACAGCACCTTTTTGAGGACTCAGCACAAAACTCCATGTGGGAAGGCCCCAGCAAACAGCACCCTGTGAAGGACTCAGCACATAGCTGTATGTCACAATTTCAGCTGTCATTAGAATTAAGGTGCTTTCTTTAGTATCACCATTCTTCAGAAACACTTTACAAATCCTACAAGTTTACTTTAGCCAACCTGTGTTTTATGGGGCAGGGTCAGCTGGGGGTCTTGAACTCAAATCTTGGGGGCTCTGTCCCTGATCTCTTTGGTTCAATGCTAGAGCTGTAGCACTTTGACCCACAGCTCCAATTTTGTTTTTTGGGGGGTTGTTCTTTGTCAGATCTTATGGTGATCAGGAAGGCCATGTTGGGGTGTCTGTGGGCAAAGGCTCTTAGCTCGGCCTGGAGCTGACCTCTCCCTTCCTTGTGCCCCTGGGATCTAGGACTCCTGGCGCTCTCTTGGCCTAGGGTGGAATAGATCTGCTCTGGCATCAGCACCCATGGTGAGCAAAAGTCCGTTTGTCCCTGGTCACTTCCCCCAATTGAAATCTAGAGGACAATGGCACGGCCTCTCATGTTCCACGTCTGGCCAGCAGGGGGCAGGAGTTGCCCACCATGGGGATTGTACCTGTGAGTTGTGTTTACTCTTTTTTTTTTATTTGTGAACATACTGTACAGAGAGGTTACAATTATATGGGCAGGATAATGCGTACATTTCATACCAAGCATTGTGGCCTCCTCCTTTGTTTACCCTTCACCTCTCTTCCCAGCCTCCCCCCTCCCCCCCAATCCCAATCTTTCTCCTGCCCCCCCCCCCCCCCCCCGCACCGACATTGTAAAGCTCGTTTTGGACATGACAACTTTTACTTCTCATTGTTGCAACAGGTCCACCTGTATCCTTAAACAACTGGTTTTTCCCCATCTCCTCCACAAGTTATACTGACAGCAAATATAGTGAAAGCAGGGGTTATACTGTGGGGGAGGGACATACAAAGCAACAAAGAGATAATCTTATAAATGCGTCAGAAACACATGCATGAAAGAAAAAAACATTAAAATACATATCTAAGGGTTCATTTTCCTGACATCACATTATCTGACCTTTTCCGCTTGACTCATACATATACTAGATACTGCAAATAAGGGAAACCATGGGACCTATGTTTCTGTGGGCCTGGCTTACTTCACTTAATATAATTTTTTCCAAGTTTTTCCATTTCCTAACAAATGGGGCAATGTCATTCTTTCTGAGTTGTGTTTACTCTTGATCCAAGCCACCTTGGACAGGAAAGTGCTTGAGATTCCTACCTACAATTAACCATCATAAAGCAAGTGGAACTGTGGCTCAAGTGGCAGAGTACTAGGCGTGACCAAGAAAACTCAGGGATAGAGCCTAGGCCCTGAGTTCACACACACACACACACACACACACACACACACACACACACACACGCACACACACACCACATGCATGCAAAATCAGAGATTTCTACACTGCAATCTTTGGGTATTCTCTACCTATTCCCCACTAAGCCTGATGGCTGTTGGCCTAGGTATTTGATGCCTATAACACCAACTGGCATCTTTAATTTTGGAGAACAGAATGGCTAGAAGGTGAGCCTTCCCCCATCCCAGCTCCTTGATTGGGTCATGGTCTATCCAGGCCATTTGAGACTCCTTTTACAGACTTGACAAAATGCCTTCAAAAGTCATCACAAGCTGGGCACTGAGGGCTCATACCTGTCATCCTAGATACTCAGGAAGCTGCGATCTGGAGGATCATGGTGCCAAGCCAGGTTGGGCAGGAAAGTGTGTGAGACTCTTATCTTCGATGAACTATCAGAAAACACTCAACTGGTAGAGTGCCAGCCTTAACCAATAAGAACTCAGGGACAGGGGCCAGGCCCTGAGTTCAAGCCAGAGGACTTGAAGAACAAATCTTTGTTGGAGGCTTTTCTTTCCTTTGAAAACAATTTATTGTTTGAGATAAGCATAACATGGGTCTCTTCCCTGGCCACCAATGGGCTATTAGATGTCCTTTGAATTCGGGCCCCTTCCCAGCAGCCTCTGCCCTACCTGACCTTCAGTTTACCCTTCCCATCACACTGCTGATGGAGGCCTGAGAGAAGGCTGACTGGCCACTTATTTCTGGTGGCTGACGTGGCTTTTGAGAATCAGTATGTCACATAGAAAGTCATCATCCACATCAGTCTACAGAAGAAAGAAAGGGAGCACTCCTTGACCAAGCCTACCAGCTGTAGGTGGCTCTGGATGTGGGGCATCTGCAGCAGGATGTGCTCCATAGGGGAGTCATCTACAGGGTCGGGAGCCCAGACCTCTCCTCTGGCAGTTTCCAAGCTGTCTTGAAGTTGCAATTCTTCAAAACCTTTCTGCTCCTCCCTCATTTTCCCCACCCCAGAGCCTGAGGCATCTGAAGCAGCTGCAGTGGTGGGGGCTCATCCGGTGCCGGCATCTGGAGCCTTCTATCCGCTCTTTCCCCTGCAAGAAGGGACAGCAGCTCCCCCAGCTCTCTTTTCTCCATCTTCTCCTGGGAGAGCCAGCACACGCGCTTGGCTTTCTCCAGACACAGTTCATCCAGGATGAACATCTGCTTTTTACACGCCATGAGTGACTCCAAGACAGTGCAGATGTGTGCCGACAGCTGGCTGCCTCAATGGTGGTGCTCATCCGCTGGACTATGGAAGTCCACGTCATCATGCAAGTCATGGATGAAGCAGATTTTGTTCTCGGATGCCCCCTGTCCCACTTCCCATCCACACGCCTGCTCTGGTGGCAGCTCATGGGGCAGGAGGCCTGTGGTTCCAGCTCTGTCTGCCACTGAGCTGCCGTGTGGTGCTCCCTGCAAAGGGGTCACCACTCCTGCAGTGGGAGTTTCCCCCTGTGGGTTTCAGCCTCTGAGAGTGCTCGCAGAGCCACATCCCTCTAGGTCTGGGGCATGTCTCCATCCTCTGCGATGCTCAATTTGTGGAGGTGTCACCTCCTCAACTTTTGCTTCTCCAGGGCTCACAACCTATGTTGTCATGCAGGACAATGGCTTCCACAATAACCCGCCATTAAAAAAATTAGCCCCGTGGTTTGCAATTCGTGCCATTTTTTCTGCCAGGCCTGGTATTTGAACTCAAAGTCTGGGTAAATACGCAGCACTGTGAGAGCAGGGAATCTGACCATGCTTGAAGACAAGAAAATCAGGCCTGTTCCCTAGGTCTGAATTCAAGCTTCAGGCTGGGAAAACATACTCTTTATATCCATTTTAAACATAGGATTTATAATTCCATACAAATATTCAGTACATATTGTGTTTGGTGTAGTTATTCATTGTATTTCTGGTTTTATTAATTTATTTAGCAATTATTTTATTGACTCTGATGACACCCGCTACCATTTATTACATTGTTTACATCCTATCACAGCATCCAGATTTGTAGACATGATATCCATCATGCCTGACACTCAGGACTCTCCCAGAAAAGGAAAACATGTGTCATACTTGGCTTCTTACTGCAAGATTATATTTTTGGCAGTGCTTGGATCTGAAGTCAGGGCCTAGCAGTCCAAATTCATGAATGGATAACTGTGAGCACAGCAGCCTCTAGCCAATGAAGCTTTCAGGTGGTTCCCAAGTGCTGAGATCCAGCCCCAGTTTTAGCCAAAACAGTGATACATGGATAGGCAGATGGTGGTATACAAATAAATACATATTGGAAAGGAGCACCAGATCTGTTTGTCTATGATTGAATGAAACCTACTATGTTCCTACCAACTTTTAGGCATTTATTATACTGCCACTGAAGGAATATTATTCTTTTCATGTTCAATAAACTATTAATTAAGATCAATCCGTATGATAGTATTATTGCATCCAATTTTAGACTACACTGAAGCATGAAGTACTCTTTCAATAGGTATTCCTATGCACAGGAATTAGTCTCTTGTGATCTCCTGCCATTGGTAGGTGTCAGGATCGGGATTTGAACCCAGGGCCTATGGTTGACAGGTAGGCCTATGGTTTCCCTGATAGCCCACCAGCCTTCAGCAATGGCTGGTCAGGTCCAATTGCAGCTGTGTCATTCAGAACCAAGATGGTCACCGTGTAAAGATAAAAAATGTAAATCCCCAGCCCTCTGCAGCTCGGCACTTTTTGTGGTATCCTACTTTTTTTTCTTCGTGCATGCCCTCTGGGCCTAGGATCCCAAAATCGGCTATGGGTCCAGAGGTTGTACTCCAGCCTAGGGCGATTGAAGCTGAGGCAGTGTTGCACGACCTGAGTTCAACCCCTGTGTTGGCAAAATAAAGATTAAATTAAAAAATTAATTAATCATTTAACTAAATAAAAAATAAAGCTCCCTGGTTTGGAATTTCTGCCATTTTTCTTTCCTAGCCTGGAATTTGAACTCAGGGTCTTGGTAAATGTGTCGCAATGTCAGGGAAAGTTCAGAGTTGCCACTACTTGAGATCAAACCCTGTGCAAAGCCAAAAATAATAAGTTAAGTCACTGAGATCGGCAGGGGGAGTAGATATGGAGATGGGAGGGAAGGGATGGTATGGGGAAAACAAAGGAGGAGGCAACAATGTTCAATAGGAAATGTGCCTTGCTCATTTAACTGTAACCCATCTGTATGATATTTTTACAATAAAAAAATGAAAAAAGTCATGCTCAGAGAAGCCTTTTGGGGGTAAGGGAAAAATGTCTGAATAGATGTACAAAATTCTACACTGCTTTTTCTTAATGTTCAGTATGGAACTGAATAAGCATAACTGCTTGATTTTAAAAAATTTAGTCACTGTCTTGGAACTGGGGGCAGTATTTCCATCATTGCTGGGATTTGATCTCACATTCCAGGTAACTCTTTTGCACCATGGGTGAACGAAAAACTCACTGTCCTGGAGGAAAAGAAATTCAGACTAGAGTTCTGAATGAAGGACCTGCAATAGAAAAAATATTTCTGTATGTGTGTAATATATATTTACATGTGTATGTTTATTACATATTATGATTTTAATTGATTTTGTATTTATTTTATTTTGTACATTTTATAGTTTATTGTATTTAGTATTATTATACACATAATATTTATTATGTTTTGTACATCTATTACAAAATTATACAAAATAAATTAGGTCATTGACTCGTTTTTCATTAATACTTTATTAAGTGTTGAAACATGATACATAATTAAATGGAGGCATTAGTCACAGTCATCACGTTTAGAGTCTCTCCCAAGTGTGAGCTTTTTTCTTATTTATCTTTTGACAACTTCCTAAGATATTTCTTTAGATGATTTACACTCAGAAGCCTTTTCTTGAGGATAGGCAAGTTGCGGGATTAAATTTTAAGGGTGGGGCTGGGAATGTGGCTTATTGGTATAGAGCTTGCTCAGCATCCATGTATGCCAGAGTTTGAATCCTCAGTGCCACATACTCAGAAAAACCTAGAAGCTGTGGAGTGGTTCAAGTGGTAGAGCGCTAGCCTTGAGAAAAAGAAGCTCAGAGACAATACCCATACCCTAAGGTCAAGCCCCAGGACTGTGAGAAACAATAGGCCAGATGCCAGTGGCTCACAACTGGATACCTAGCTTCTCAGGAGGCTGAGATCTGAAGACTACAGTTCAAATACAGCCTAGGCAAGGAAAACCTGTTAGACTCTTATCTCCAATGAACCACAAAAAGACCACATGTGGCACTATGACTCAAGTGGTAGAGTGTTCACCTTGAACTGAAGGGCTCAGGGACAGTGCCCAGGTTTGAGTTTCAGACAGACAACTGGAAAAAAGTGAGGGTCAATCAAATTACTTTTCTTATTTGCTGATTAGGAGAACATTCTCTGGAAATGAACGCTGATGTACACCAGAATTGGAGTCAGAGCTCCAGGTTCAAGTGTAGCACATCCATATGCCCAGCCTCTCAGACTCTAGAATTACAACATTGTGTCCTACAGGGTTCTGAAAGGTCCATTGTTGAAAGGTTTAATATGCTCCCCAAACCTTTTGTGATGAGCCTTGACTTGTATTGTCAATGTCATTACAGTTCTGAACCTAGCAGAGCACCAGTACCTCACACCTGTCATCCTAGCTGAGGTCTCAGGATCACAGGGTGAAGCCAGCCAGGGCAGGAAAGTCTATGACACTCAGACTTCCACTACTGAAATGTCAAAAGTTCAAGAGTTTCCTGTGTTTCCGTTGGTGATAAGTACTTTCACTCTAAATGTTCTTAGAGTTCTCCAGCTATAGAAGCAGGAAAGAAACATTATTGACCCATCCTGGGTTCAAATGAAGTTCTCAGGATCTGAGCCTTAGCCTTGTTAGCAGGAAGAACTCCAGGGTAACATTGTATTTGAAGGTAGAAAACAGTTACGAAAGCCCTTCTTTCCACCTGACATCCAAACCAGATTCATCTATCATCTTTCTATGTATCTATCTATGTATCTATGTATCTATGTTTCTATGTATCTATGTATCTACTTACCTACCTACGTACCTATCTACCTAGCTATCTCTTTGCCAGTTCTTGGGTTAAACACAAGGCCTTGGCACTCTATCTAGCTCTCTACTACTTGAGCCACAGAACTAATTCTGGCTTTTTCTGTGTATGTGCTACTGAGGAATCGAACCCAGGTCTTCTTGCATGGTAGGAAATGACTCTCAGTAATCCACATTCCCATCCCCTTCATCTTTTTTTTAATGGTAGTTTTTACATAAGTATGCTACCATTTTATGTTCCCAAGTTTAATATTCTGAATATTGATTACTTCTAAGAAACCTCATCTTCTCTTTCCCTGCCTGGTTTGTGCTTGTTCCTGCATTGGCCTCAGTATAAAATGTAAATAAAGGCTGCTGAGGGTGACCTGCTTTAGCTGGATGGCTGCACAGATTGTTCTGTATGTCTGTCTGTATGTCTGTCCAGTTCCAGATATTGAACTAAGGATCTGGGCACAGTCGATGAGCTGCTTTTGCTTAAGGCTAGCCTTCTACAACTGGAGCCATACGGCCTGACTTCTGGTTTGTTGGCACTGAAGTAGGAAAGGGGGCTCCAGGACTTTTCTGCTTAGGGTGACATTGATCATGATCCTCCTATCACAGCCTTATAAGGATGAAGGAGGAATGCTGAGAGACACTTGTGCCTGCCTTATCACTGGTCTTGTTGATGTTCTTGCACAGACAGGTGAGTTCCCTATCCTCAAGTTTAAGTGGTGGGAGCTGGAGCCCACAGTTCGAATCCTGATCCTGCCACATTCAAATTGGCAGGAGAGCCTAAGAAACTCATTCCTATCCATATGAATACCAATGGAATGTGATGTTTGTCCTGATTGAATGGGCACTCCTTGAATCATTCTAGGATAAAATCAAACACAATTATATTATAGGACACTGATTGATTTTAATTAATAAATTATGCAGGATTTAAACAATCACATTCATTAAATGGAGGCAGGATGAAATACCTAAGAATTGGGCATCACATAGTATAGAGATGCCATTTTTTCTTCCAGGACTTTCTTTTTTTTTTTTTTTTTTTAGTTTAATTTTATTTTATTTGAGAACATACTGTACAGAGGGATTACAATTACATGGGCAGGATAATGCGTACATTTCTTACCAAGCATTGCGGCCTCCTCCTTTGTTTACCCTTCACATCCCATCACAGCTTCCCCCTTCCCCCCCCAATCCCAATATTTCCCTTGCCCCTCCTTTCTTCTCCCCTCCCCCCCCCCCGAACCTACATTGTAAAGCTCGTTTTGGACATGACAACTTGTATTTCTCACTGTTGCAACAGGTCCACCTGTATCCTTAAACAACTGGTTTTTCCCCATTTCCTCCACAAGTTATACTGACAGCAAATATAGTGAAAGCAGGGGTTATACTGTGGGGGAGGGACATGCAAAGCAACAAAGAAATAATCTTATAAATGCGTTAGAAACACATGCATGAAAGAAAAAAACATTAAGATACATATCTAAGGGTTCATTTTCCTGACATCACATTATCTGACCTTTTCCTCTTGACTCATACATATACTAGATATTGCAAATAAGTGAAACCATGGGACCTATGTTTCTTTGGGCCCGGCTTACTTCACTTAATATAATTTTTTCCAAGTTTTTCCATTTCCTAACAAATGGGGCAATGTCATTCTTTCTGATGGAGACATAGAATTCCATTGTGTATATATACCACATTTTCTTGATCCATTCATCTACTGAAGGGCATCTGGGTTGGTTCCATATCTTAGCTATGGTAAATAATGCTGCAATAAACATAGCTGTGCTGGTAGCTTTAGTGTGGTCTTGTTTGTAAACATTTGGGTAAATGCCCAAAAGTGGGATTGCTGGGTCATAGGGGAGTTCTATGTGAAGTCTTTTGAGGAACCTCCATACTGCTTTCAAAAGTGGTTGAACAAGTTTACATTCCCACCAACAATGAAGTAAGGTTCCTTTCTGTCCACATCCCCTCCAGCATCTGTTGTTGTTAGAGTTCTTGATTTTTGCCATTCTAACTAGAGTGAGGTGATATCTCAATGTTGTTTTGATTTGCATTTCTTTTATGGCTAGGGATGTTGAATATTTCTTCATGTGTCTATTGGCCATCCTTCTTTCTTCTTCAGAGAAATTTCTCTTTAATTCTTTTGCCCACTTATTTATTGGGCAATTGTTTCTTTGAGGATTTGTTGTTGGGGGGTTTAATTTTTTGAGTTCCAAGTATATTTTAGATATGAGACCCTTGTCCGTTGTATGGCTAGTAAAGATCTTCTCCCAATCCGTGGGCTTTCTATTGATCTTGCTAGCTATGTCCTTTGCCCTGCAGAAGCTCTGCTACTTTATGCAATCCCTTTTGTCCAACCTTTCTTTGATTTGTTGTGTTTCCGGGTCTCTATTCAGAAAATTTCTGCCTGATCCAAGGAGACCTAGGGTTTCTCCTATTCCATCCTGTAATGTTTTCAGAGTGTCTGCTTTGACTTCAAGTTCTTTGATCCATTTGGAGTTGATTCTGGTGCAGGGTGAAATATACGGATCTAGCTTTAGTTTTCTACATGTAGTTAACCAATTTTGCCAGCACCATTTACTGAAGAGGCTGTCTTTCTTCCATTCTATTGTTTTAGCTCCCTTATCGAAGATTAGATGGCTATAGGTCTGTAGGTTCATTTCTGGGTTTTCTATTCTATTGCATTGGTCCTAAGGTCTGTTCTTATGCCAATACCAAGCTGTTTTGATTACTATTGCTTTATAGTAGAGTTAGAAATTTGGTATTGATATTCCTCCAGCAGTGTTCTTTCTATTGAGGAGCATTTTTGCTATTCGGGGTCTTTTATTTTTCCATGTGAATTTTTGGATTGCCTCTTCTATTTCCTTGAAGAATGAGTTTGCAATTTCTTTAGTTAATCGGTATGTACCATTTTCTGAATGTAGTTTAGTATATAAAACTAGTATATATTATATCTGACCAGAAAATCAATTATTTAAACTTTTTTTTATCAGTAATGCTTAAAGCGAATTGTAGAGGTACATCCAAATTACGTATATTTGAAGGCAATGCTTGGTTAGTCCTCTTCTCACATTCCCCATTCCTTTCAAGAGAATAATACACATTTTAAGGAAATACTTAGAATGTTTTGGAGAAATAGGTTGACTTTAACCCAATGAGTTGCTCTATGATGAATATTGTTATTTTATATCCAGAAAAGCTAAATTCTTACTTTATCATTTTCCTTGGGCTTTATATTCAGACTTAATCTCTCATGGGTGACAAAAGTATAAACATTTTTAAACAGTGGCTAAATTTAGGCTGAGGAATCTAGGTACAATGATTGATACTCATGCAGATAGGCCTCATCAGTCATGAGACCCTGATATCCAAATGTTAACCAATGCTTTTGGTGTCATGCTTATGAGATTTTGTGTATTATAAACAGTGGCTATTAGAATTTATTTTGTAATCAACATCATTTCCTGGGTTAGGAACTGAAGTGAGACATTACACTCAGAACAAAATTTAAGGAGGCAACCAAAATTAGTTACCAAGTTATACATCATTTAACACAATGTTTAAAAATAGCAAACTAAAGGAAATAATTAATGTAAAAATCAACATTTACAATAAATACAGAATCAGTATGACTGATTTATCTTTTTTATTGTGAAAATACTATACAGAGGGGTTACAATTACAGGGGCAACTAATGAGTGAATTTCTTATCAAACATTGTAGCCTCCTCCTAGGTTTTCCCTTCCCATCCCTTCCCATCCTCCTCCCGCACCCCCATCATCCTCCCCCCACCAAATTTGTAAAGTTCATTTTCGACATAACGACTTTTACATCTGATTGTTGAAATGGGTCCACCTATTTACCTATTTAAACGATTTGTTTTTTCCCTTCCCCTCCAAAAATTATACCGACATCAAATACTGTGAAAGCAGGGGTTATACAATGGGGAGGGACATAAAACGCAACAAAGAAATCATCTTATAAATGTGTAAAAAACAATCGCATGAAAGAAAAAAAATATTTGAATATATATCTTAGGGTTCATTTCCCTAACATCAACTTATCTGACCTTTTCTGCTTGACTCAGACATATACTAGTTATCACAAATAAGGGAAACTATAGGACATATGTTCCTTTGGACCTGACTTACTTCACTTGCTATAATTTTTTCCAAGTTTTTCCATTTCCTAACAAATGGGGCAATGTCATTCTTTCTGATGGAGGCATAAAATTCCATTGTGTATATATACCACATTTCCTTGATCCATTCATCTACTGAGGGACATCTTGGTTGGTTCCATATCCTAGCTATGGTAAATAAGGCTGCAATGAACATAGTTTTGCTGGTAGCTTTAGTGTGGTCTTGTTTGTGAACATTTGGGTAAACGCCCAAAAGTGGAATTTCTGGGTTATAGGGGAGCTCTATGTGGAGTCTTTTGAGGACCCTCCATACTGCTTTCCAAAGTGGTTGAACAAGTTTACACTCCCACCGACAATGTAGTAAGTTTCCCTTGTGTCCACATCCCGTCCAGCATCTGTTGTTACTAGAGTTCTTGATTATAGCCATTCTAATTGGGGTGAAGTGGTATCTCAATTTTACCCCAGTTGCAATACGGCTTACATGATGACTTTTCTGGTTATATGTTTAGTTAGGTCTTGATATTTAGTTGTAGAAGTTATGCTCTTTCATATATTTATTTGTCAGATCAAAGAGGAAATGAATTCCTTGCCAGAGTCAACATCCATAGAAATGTTACAGATGTATCCTGCAACTTTGCCAAAGTTTCAAATCAGCTCGAGTAACTTGGGTCTTTTTCAGGATCTAACTAAATAGGTGTGCAATTTTTTGAGTACTAGAAAGATTTTGACCACCATTTATTAAACTAGTATTTTCCAGTAACTACTTCTCTCTTTTCATGAGATTTTTATTTCATTTATATCATGTGTTGAAGTTTTCCTTTAGATAACCCACATTCAGTCTTCTACAAAGTTTAATTTGGAGTATTTTATGTAGACTCATGTACACTGCTCAGATTGTATAGTTGCATATTTTTTTCTTGTTAAATCAGTAGGAATCAGTTTTCAATATGGATATTATTGGACTTATTCATTGCATTTCTGAATTTTTAAAATATGTCATGATTTTGTTATTTTATTCTTTTAATTTTGTGCCGATCTCAATTCTCATACAGTCACATTTGTTTTAAACAATTTTATCCATTCAAGAGATTTGCTATATTAGGTTCATCTAGATGAATTTAATTACAAATGAACACAACCGTATTTTTGAGACATAGTTATCTTTATGGCTGTACTCCAAGTTAACATGTATTTGAGTTATTTGTACTTTCAAAAAAAAACTGGACACAACATGTTTTTGTTCCTGGGGGAGTTCTACTTTGTTGGTTTTTTTTTTCAGTTGTGGTGACTTCAACATATATGTGCATTATATATAAATTGTTTTGTGTCTATATTTTGTTTCATATAACAGAAAGTACAAAAAGAATCAGTGATTGAGAACTTTTCCAAATAGAATTCTAAGAGAGACACTTGAAGCTTTGTGACAACTGGGAATTGGCAGGTCATCAAAGAGGAGGGGTTAGCAGAATAACGGAGACGTTGTTTGCCATGATTTTAATTCTTTCTCCTCTTGCCTCACTATTTCTAATAGTGTTACTTCAAAGTCTTTAGTGGAAATAAAATAATTTTGTTTGTATGAACTCAGAATTTTAGGTTCAGTTGGGACACACTAGACATTCATATTTCATTTTAACTTGAAAAATTTTCTTTCCTTCGTTTAAAATCACAGATGTGAATTTATAATGCTAAAATAGCATCTACTAATTTATATGAAATGGTTCACTTCACACTATATTTAATATAGACTCTAACAATAATAGTGAGTAATATAATATGTAATAATTGACTTTGGGGGAAATCAATTACAGTGGATTTTTGTGAGATACTTAGTAATAATAAAACTTATATTTGATTCTATTGAAAAACTCACAGTTACATCTAAAAGTAACTCATAGTTATAAACTAATGCTGATAAAGTAAGATTGTTTCTTGGAAAAAGCCAGAAGTTATAATAAGCTTGCTTTTTTAAAATTGTCTTGGATCTGCGCTTTGTTGACTCATGCCTGTAATCCTAGCTACACAAAAGTGTGAGATCTGAGGATAGTGGTTCAAAGCCAGCCTGGGCAGAAAAGTCCGTGAGACTCTTATCTCCAACATAACTCTTGAAAACTAGAAATGGTTCCGTGGCTCAAGTGGTATAGTGGTATCCTTGAACTGAAGAGCTGAGGGACAGTGCCAAGTCTCAGAGTTCAAGCCCCATGACTGACAAAATAAAAAGTGACATGGATTTTTACTTTATAATTTCATGATTTTTATTGTAAAAATACACACAGAGGGTTTACAATTACATGAATAAGGTAATGAGTACATTTCTTATCAATCATTGTTGCCTCCTCCTTTGTTTCCCCTTCCCATCCTTTCCCATCTCCCCCTCTGCACCTCCCCATCACACGCCAAAGTTATAAAGTTTGCTTTTCGACATAATATCTTGTACATATCATTGTTGCAATGGGTCACCCTGTATCCATATTTGTTTTCCCCTTCCCCTCCCAAAATAATACCAATATCCAATATACTGAAAACAGGGGTTAAACCGTGGAGTAGGAACAAGCAAAGCAACAGAGAAATCATCTTATAAATACACTAGAAAAAAAAAAGAAAAACAATCTGAGTCCTTACCAAGGGGTTCATTTCGCCTAACATCAACATATGTGACCGTTTCTGCTTGTCTCAGACATAAATTAGTTATTGCAAATAAGCGAAACCATGGGACCTATATTTCTTTGGGTCTGGTTTACTTCACTTAATTTTTTCCAAGTCTTTCCATTTCCTAACAAATGGGGAAATGTCATTCTTTCTGATGGAGGCTTAGAATTTCATTGTGTATATATACTACATTTTCTTGATCCATTCATCTACTGAGGTGCATCTGGGTTGGTTCCATATCTTAGCTATGGTAAATAATGCTGCAATGAACATAGTTTGCTGGTAGTTTTAGTATGTTCTTGTTTGTGATCACTTGGGTAAATGTCAAAAGTGGGATTGCTCGGTCATCAAGGAGCTCTATGTAGAGTCTTTTGAGGAACCTCCATACTACTTTCCAAAGTGGTTGAACAAGTTTACAATCTCACCAACATCCCGTCCAGGATCTGTTATTATTAGAGTCCTTGATTATAGCCATTCTAACCAGAGTGATGTTGTATTTCAGTGTTGTTTAGACTTGCATTTCTTTTATGGCTAGGAAGGCTGAGCATTTCTTCATGTGTCTATTGGCGATCCTACTTTCCTCTTCGGAGAAGATTCTCTGTAAGTCTTTAGCCAACTTATTTATTGGGCAGTGGTTTCTTTGAGTATTTGTTGTTGGGGGATTTAATTTTTTGAGTTCCAGGTATATTTTAGATATGAGACCCTTGTCCCTTTTATGGCTAGTGAAGATCTTCTCCTAATCCATGGGCTTTCTATTGATCTTGCCAGCTTTGTCCTTTGCCATGCAGAAGCTCTGCAATTTCATGCAATCCCATTTGTCCAACCTTTCTTTGATTTGTTGTATTTATGGGTATCTATTAAGAAAATTTAGTCCTGTTCCAAGGATATCTAGAGTATCTCCTATTTTGTCTTGTAATGTTTTTAGGGTGTTTGCTTTGACTCCGAGGTTTTTGATCCATTTGGAATTGATTCTGGTGCGGGGTTATATATAAGGATGTAGCTTTAGTTTTCTACAAGTGATTAACCAACTTTGCCAACACAATTTACTAAAGAGGCTGTCTTTCTTCCATTCTATTTTTTAGCTCCTTTTTCCAAGATTAGGTGGCTATAGTTCTGTGTGTTCATTTTCTGGGTGTTCAATTCTATTCCATTGTTCCTGAGGTCTTTTTTGTGCAAGTACCAAGCTGTTTTGATTACTATGGTTTTGTAGTACAGTTTGAAATTTGGTATTGATATTCCTTCAGCACTGTTGTTTCTGTGGGGGATTGTTTTTGCTATTCGGGGTATTTTATTGTTCCATATGAATTTTGGATTGCTTCTTCTATTTCCTTGAAGAATGAGTTTGGAAGATTGATAGGTATCACATTGAATTTGTAGATAGCCTTGGGAAGTATTACCATTTTCATGATGTTGATCTTTCTAATCCAGGAGCATGGGAGTTTTTTTTTTTTTTTTTACTACTTTCTAAGTTCTGATTTGATTTCCTTTTAAAGTTTTCATCATAAAGATCCTTCACTTCTTTGATTAAGTTAATTCCTAGGTATTTTATTTTTTGTGGGGTATTATGAATGGAGTTGCTTTCCTAATTTCAGCCACGCTTTTCTCATTGTTGGCATACAGAAAAGTCATTGATTTCTGAGAGTTAATTTTATACCCTGCTACTTTGCCAAAGTTTTGAATCATCATGAGTAATTTCTGAGTGGGTCCATGGGATTCTTTAAATACAAGATCATGTCATCTCAAAGAGGGAGAATTTTACTTCATCTTTCCCTATTTGAATCCCTTTTTTATTTGTATCTTTTCTTATTGCTGTAGATAGTCATTCTAATACTAGATTTAAGAGAAGCAGACGGAGTGGACATCCTTGTCTCCTTCCTATGTTAAGAGAAAATGGCTTTAGTTTTTCACCATTAAGTGTAATGCTGGCTGTAAGTTTGTCATATACAGTCATTATTGTATTGAGGAATGTTCCCTGGATTCATAGTTTTCCCAGAGCCTTCATTATAAAGGGGTGTTGGAGCTTGTCAAATGCTTTCACTGCATCTATTGAGATAACAATGTGGTTCTCACCCTTGCTCTTGTTGATGTGATGAGTTACATTAATTGATTTGCATATATTGAACCAGCTTTTCATCACTGAAATAAATACTGATTGATCGTTGTGTGTGAGTTTTTGGATGAAATGTTGATGTCGATTGGCCAAAATTTTGTTGAGGTGTTTTACATCAATGTTCATCAAAGAAATGGGTTTATAGTTCTCTTTCTTTGATGAGTCCCTGCCTCGCTTTGGGATGAGGATTATGATGGCTTAATAGAAAGATTTCTGTAGCGAACTTTCTCTGTCAATTTCATTGAAGAGTTTTTGGTGTATTCGTGTGAGCTCTGGTTTGAAGGCCTTGTAATATTCCTTTTTAAATCCATCTGGTCCTGGGCTTTCCTGAGATGGGAGGTTTCTTATTGCTCTTTCTATTTCTATGCTTGGTATGGTCATGTTGCTTGATTTATCTCAACAACAAAAAAAAAAAAAACACAAATTACCAGCTCCTCTGGGACACAGCAAAGGCAGTACAGAGATTCAAGTTTATAGCTGTGATTTCCTACATCAATAAATTAGAGAGATCTGAAACCAACAATTTAATAAGACATCTGAACCTCCTTAAAAAAGAGCAGCAAAGATAAACCCCAATCCAAGAAATGGAAAGAAATAATTAAAATTAAATCAGAATTAAATGAATTAGAATCCAAAAACACCATATAAAGAATCAACAAAACAAAGAATTGGTTGAGTTTCTGCAAGTCGATATTAGCTAGGAAAATGTCCATTTCTGCCAGGTTCTCAAACTTATTAGCATAATGGTTTGAGAAGTATTCCCTTATAATGTTCTGAATCTTGGTTGTTTCTGTGGTGATGTTTCCATTCTCATCTTTGAGCTTATTTGGGTGTTTTGTCTTCTTTGGTAAGAATTGCTAAGGGTCTATCAATTTTGTTAAATTTTTTGAAGAACCAATTCTTTGTTTTGTTGATTCTTTATATGGTGTTTTTGGATTCTAATTCATTTAATTCTGATTTAATTTTAATTATTTCTTTCCATTTCTTGGATTGGGGTTTATCTTTGCTGCTCTTTTTTAAGGAGGTTCAGATGTCTTATTAAATTGTTGGTTTCAGATCTCTCTAATTTATTGATGTAGGAAATCACAGCTATAAACTTGAATCTCTGTACTGCCTTTGCTGTGTCCCAGAGGAGCTGGTAATTTGTGTTTTTTTTTTGTTGTTGTTGATTATCATGAACATTTGTATTTCCTTTCTAATTTCTTCCATGACCCATTTGTGAGTCAACAGTGTTGTTCAACCTCCATGTGTTACAGGACTTCATTTGTGGCTTTTGGTGTTGAGTTCTAATTTTATTCCCTTGAATGCAGTTTCTCACCCTTTACTGTGGTCTTGTACATTTTCTATGTGTAGGACATCTTTAAGTATCTTTTGTACAGCTGGTTTGGTGGAGATTTATTGTTTCAATTTTTCTTTGCAATGGTCTCTTTTTATTTGACCTTCGGTTATGAAGGAGGGTTTAGCTGGGAACAGTATTCTTGGCTGATACTTACTTATCTTTAGGGCATGGCATACATCATGCCAGGCTTTTGCTTTATTCATCTCTGCTGAGAAATCTGAGGTTATTCTAATTGTTTTCCTTTTAGAGGCGACTGATCTGTTCTCCTTGACAGTTTTAAGGATCCTTTCCTTGGTATGAATTGATCCTGTGCAGATTACAATGTGATGGTGGGATGTTCTGTTCTGGTCTGGTCTACATGGGGTTCTAAAAGCTTCTTGTATCTGAATAGGCCTATATTTTTGCATGTTTGGGAAGTTCTCTGCTAGGATTCTCTTAAATAAATTTCCTAGACCATTAACTTCTGTCTCTAGGTGCTCCTCTACACCCAGTATCCTCACATTCGCCTTCTAATTTCATATTTCTAGGATTTGTCTTGGATAATCGTATGTTCTTTCTCTATAATATCCAGGCTGTCTTCAATCCCCGAGATTCGATATTCTGCATGGTCTAACTTACTGTCAAGTCTATCTACTTTGTTTTTTATTTCTTTTCCTTCTAATTGGTTTACTTTGATGGCTTCAAATTCTTTGTTGGAGATTTGTTTTAGATATTGTTTCAACTTTACTTGCTTAATTTGGTTTTCAGTGTTTATTCTCAAATCACTTAGTTGATTGGTTATGGTTTCTTTGGACTCCCATTCCTTATGTTGGGCTCCATTCATCATTCCTTTTGTGGTCTCTCTGAATTGTTTCAGCTGTCTGTTTATGGATTCCATGAATGCCTGTATTGATCTTCATCTATACTCATCCCGCCCTCTCAATTCCTGTATTACACGTTGATAAGTTTCCTCACATTCACACAATTCCTGTAATTCTCTATGACTGTTTTTAGCCTTCTCATGTTATCCCTGTATTTCTCTTTAACCGTTCTCAACCGGCTTATGCAATTCTTGTTTTAATCTTTAAGTAGCTCCCTAATGCTCACAAGATTCCTGTATTAATTTTTGTTTGCCTCCTCTCGCTCTCTATCATACTCACACTGAGTCCTTTGCAAGTTTTCAATTATTTCATTCACCATGTTTACCATCAGTGTTTGTAGAGCTTTTGATAACTCTCCTCTAAATTATTCATTAACTGTTCTGTCACCTGATTATCATGAGTGGGAGTTCAGACACCTGGACTTGCCATTTTTCTTGTGTTCTTCCAGCTTATTCTGTCAACTTGGTATGAAAGTAACACCAATTTTGTGCTAGAATACTATTTTAAGGTAAGCATCAACCAGAGTCCTGTAGTCGCACAATCAAAATGGCTTCAAATACAATATAGTTCAACAGATACAATCTATTCAACATCAAACAACCATGGATTAATGGGTTACAAACAGCAAAGAAGGATTTGGCAAACCAGAAATTATTAGCTTTAGGTAGAAATGTGGGGAAAAATAAGACTAGAGGGATGTGGATAGATTAAAGGAGAGTAAATTTAACCAAGTCCTAATCTCTGAGAGGGAAATGGATTGGGCAGAATTATAGGAGAGATATTTTAAAGAAAAAATGTGAAAACAAAAATTCCAGTTTAAGAAGTGAAACACAATTTATGTAAGTTTAAAGAAACGATATTAAGAGAAGAAAAGAATAGGACAAGAAGAGGGGAGGAGAGAAAGGAGACATGAAAAATTAAAAAATAATTTTTTATATTGGTTACTAGAAAATTATGTAGGTATAAAGAGATAAGACTGCTCGTAAAGAATTTAAGCCTAAGAGGTTGTGAATTGAGTAATAAATTTCTGTACTAATTATGTACAAAATGGGGGATAAGGTGTAATAATTGACAACAGGTATATATCTGGGGATGAGCAGAACAGCAATTAAGCCATGCAAAAAGAAAGAGAAAATATGAAAACATTAAAAAGGACCAAAAGGTCAAAAGATATTAAACACACACACACACATACACCAAAAAAAATTATGAGAAAAATATTTACAGAAAACACTTTAAAAATTCAAATTAAAAAAATCATAAAAGAGTTCTTTGGTTTTTTGAGTTTTTTTAGGGGGGCGGGGAATGGGAAGAACCTGTATCTCCCCTGTGTCCATAACCAGTCTCTTCATCGAGTCTCTGGTCTGTTTGTGGTGTTTGGCTTTCCTATAGCTTGATTGGTTTCTTAAGTCAGTTTGTTTGGGCAGAACATGCTCTGTGTTAGGCAGGATTTTGTGATCCTCCTCCCAGGCTAGTTCAATGGGAGGGAGATCTGCTTTGAGTATCCCAAAAGAGTTAAATGGCAATTTCCTCTAGTTTGGAGAAGCTGTGATGAGGCTAGGTTCTGGGTAGATTTGAGGCCTTTCAGCAAACAGTAGCTTTTCCCTGAGAGGCTAGCTCCTGAGACACAGAGTCCAGCTTTGAGCCAGTCTCAGGATTTATGTTTACTGAATTTCAATTGTTTGTCTAGGCTTCTGTAGGGAGGGACAGACTCTGGCTCTGTTTACATGGTGAAGGAAGTCAATTCTCTGAGGGCCGAGCTCTCCCTGCCTGGGCGGGGTGACTTTCCCCTGGGTGGAACTGAGCCTGGCAGGTCCCTTCTAGTTCCTGTGACTTGCAAAATGACTCTTTTGTTTTCTTCCAAGGCCTGAGTTGGAGCTACCTGCTCAGTGGGGCCTTTGTCAGTATCAAAGATGGAGATTTCCAGTGGTGGAAGGGGAGATGGCTGGCATTCCCACCTCTGCTTCCTGAGAAGGTGTGAGTATTTCAGGGTTCTACTCCTGTCAGAATCTTAGTTCCTGGGCACTCTCTGGTCTGCAATCTGAAGGATGAAGGTATTTGCTCCTTCTCAGTTCTTGCTGCTGTTGAGTAAAATCCCCTGTCCGCTGTGTCTGGCACCTTTGTCCTGGGATCTCTCTGTTGTAGAGATGATGGCTATGGCCGCCGCTGCTGCTGCTGAAGACACAGCAGACAGCAAGTGCTCAGATCTGTCTCCTTGATTGGATTTTCCCTTTCTGGACACACTCTCTGTACTGTGATGGCACATTTGGTGTGATTCTCTACCCTAGGACTGTTCACTGGAATACTAAAACTGCTATCTATGAGAAAGCTTGTTTAGCTTCCAGCTTCTCCTCCACCATCTTCTTCAGAATTCCCTTAACACTTTATTATGACATGATATTGTAACATCATATTGACATTGTGATATTACTCTACCATTCTGTTTTCACACACCTATTATGACATCACATGTTAGAAAACTCATGGGTTTTAGGACTTCTATCTCCTTCCTTGAATTCTTTCCCTCCTTGTAAACAAGTAGCAATTGAAATCAGACATGTGATTGTAATATTACAAACTCATAATGACATCACTATTCCATGGGTGACCTCATGACCACAGTGATATCCCAAACCTATTGCATCATCACATTGCCATTGTGACATCACCATCACATTGTGACGTTTTAATCAGTTATGACCTCTTAGCATCTCTGAAACAGCATATGGCCTTTGTGACAAAAAAAATTCAGTTGTTCATTGTGGTCTAACAATTGAGATCAGTTATACCATTGTAATATTACAAACCATTCGAAGCAGAATCACCAGTGTGACATCATTAACCAGTCCTCTCCTCATAACTTTGACATGATGCCCTTGTGATACATAAACCCTTTTTGATCTGATAATCTGTTTTTTACTTATTTCAGGTATGACATGTGATATTAGAAATGCACTCTGATATCATGAAAATTATGTCATCACTTTGTCAGATATCATGCACACTGTAATCCATTGTGACATTACATACTTGTTGGGAGTTCATAACGTTTGGGCTAATGCATAACTTTGTAGATCTCACAATCCCATTCTGGATTTATATTCTCATTTGAAGTTAAGGAAACTTGAAGTCTAGCATGCCATTGTGACATCATCAATCCATTGTGACATCATAAACCTATTGTGACCTCACCACCATTATGGCATCACCAACTAATTATGACATCAAAATATTATTATGACTTGATATTGTGACATCATATTGCCATTGTGATATCATTGTCCCGTTGGGTTTTGCAAACCTATTATGACCTCATAACATTTTACTAAATTCGTGGCCTTTGACACTATTAACTTGTAAACTCGTATACTTACGTTGCATAAAACACAAGACAATCTAATAAGGCACATTGAGGATAACTTTATTTACGCTAGTAATGGGCCTGCATATACCTTGTCCTGCGCTGTACACTCATTGACAAGCCAGCCCCAAACACCACATCTCAGACCTCCAATGGGCAGCCCTGAACATAGTTAATTAGTGTGCAAACCACCAACCCCCCAAATTATCATCTCGAAACTCCACACTTCAATAGGTAAGGCTTTTTCCTTTTCTCTTACTCCCTCCTTCTTTATAGACATGTCCTTCATTTCCCTTTTCCCTTCCATCACTTCCTTCTTCTCTTTAGGCCTCTCCACTATCCACAGGCCTATACTTCTCTGGCCTGGTGGCCAATTGGCATCCTTCTCCTCCTGCACTCCCTCAAATTCCTCTTCTCCCAAGTCTTTCCCCTCCTGCTATCTCACCACTTCCTTCCTTCAAGGTCTTCACTTGATTTTCTCCAATTCCATTGCGCTGACCATGCAGCCTATATATAGGTTGAACCCCTCCCAGACCCAGTGGGTCTCTTGCCTAACAGTTTTCAACCATCACTTCATGAACTGCACATTCCTCAATAACTTCTTCACAGCTCATTTGAGAATGACATCCTACCCCCTCCCGTAGCATGCCCTGTCCCTGTTTGTGGCATGACCCATGCACTCCTGTGGGCCAGGACATGGGGCCACATTGATTAGTGGGTCATGCTGATTATTAGGGCTTTGCTGCTTTATACATCTCCTACTGGTTTTCATGTCAAATCAAATCCTTGATTCCTTCTTACCAAATCCTAAAAATTCCCATCTCTCCACCCAATGAACAGCCTTAAAATGTAAATTTAATTGTAAACAAGTAAATTATAGAAAAAACACTAGTTATTACTAATTAACACTTAGTAAGTCTTATCCTTAAGGGACCCTCTGAGTGTCTGCACAGTCCATCTTGTAGCCTTCTCTGTATATGGGTCCACTGCCTATTTCACTAGAGACTGATGGATCTAATGCTGTTTTTCGTGCTAATATAATAGGCAACAGTGAAGTTAGCACGACCAAGTAAGGTCCTTGCAACTTCGGTTCCAATTCAGGAGTATGATGCAGTTTTACACACACAAACTGTCCAGGCAAGGAAGCGTGGGTGGAGTTTCTTTCTTTTCTTTTTTCAACTCAATTTCTTAGTTTATTTCAGTTACTTGAGGTCTAGCGTTTGAATTTAATGCTGAAGTGAGACTTGCTATAGAATACACTACATTACTCTCCCCAAAGAAATTTTCCTTCCAACTGCATTTAATTTCTTATTTTATATTTGAACTTTTTAATCGTCATCCTAATGTTTATTTATTTTTAAACAGTTTTCATTATTATTATCTTTAAGTAGTTTTACAAAGAAGTTCCCATCCTACAAAACAGTACATGAATACAAGGTGTCTGACAACATTGTCACTCATCCCTCATAACCCTTCCCTTCTCACACGTTTTGAAAAATTGAGATAGGTGATTACATATATTTCACATATTTCACAGTATTGTGGAATTGTGATACTTAGTAAAGTCACAAACACTTTTTAATCTTGACAAGGCAAATTATTGTTATCATGGTCTAAAGTTTGTTAATTCTATGAGCTTTGACAATCCAAATTATTTTTCCCACCTCAGATGATGTTTACATTTTTTCCTTTTGCTTAGTGTAGGCTATTCCCTCTCTCTCTTTCCCACTCATTCCTCCCTTCCCATCACTGTTTTTGGGTTGATTAGTTATTTTTCTTCTATGTCCAGTGCAGCTGATGGGCCACTTTGTTGTATGTTGTACCATTTTCCACTTATTGTGCTCCTCCTCCTGGCTTCCTGCCATTGTGTGCATGTTTCTACCATCTACATGGTCCAGAACATGGAGTCATTAATGGTGATACAACAAAATGAGTGGCTGTCCTTTGTTTCTCGAGTCCTGTTTACTTTGTCATACCTCCTTGCATTTTGGCTTTAGCATACACATATCAGGTAGACCCTGTGCCGTTTGTCTTGTTGTTCTTGGTTTACCTCACTCAAATAATTTGGTCTAGTTCCATTCATTTCCCTGCAAATGCCATCATTTTGTCCTTTTTAAAGGCTGTATAGTATTCCATTGTATATAGGTACCACAATTTTTGGAAACACTTATCAGTAGTGGCTCATCTGGGTTGTTTCCAAATCTTGGCTATTGTGAACAGTGCTGCAATAATTAATGAGGTGTGTGTCTTTCCATACTGGTTCCTGTTGTTCATAGTAGATGCCTAGGAGTGGTATGACCAGTTCATAGGAGAGGTCGATATTCAGCTTTCTGAGGTACCTCCAGACTGCTTTCCAATGTGGTTGTATTAATATACATTACCGCCAGAAATGCAGTAATGTTTCTCTTTCTTTGCATCCCTTCCAGCATTTGTCATTGGCTAAATTTAGGATATGGGTCATTCTGAATGGAGTAAGGTGGTATCTCAGATTTGTTTTTATTTGCATTTCTTTTACAACCAGGGATTATGAACATTTCCTCATGTGTTTCTTTGCTGTTTTTTATCTCTTCTTCTGAGGAGTATCTGTTTAGCTCCCTTGACCATTTTAAGATTGGTTTGTTAGATTTATGAAGAGTTAGTTTCTTAAGTTCATCATATATAATGGCTATTAGACCCTTGTCTAATATATTGCTGGCAAATATTTATTTTATTTTATTTTTATTGTGAAAAAACTGTACAGAGGGGTTACAATTACATGGTCAAGATAATTGTTGGTAAATATTTTTCCCCAATTATTTGGCTTTCTTTCTAGTTTGGTTGCTATTTTTTATCTGTGCAGAAACTATTTGTTTCAAGGTAGTACCATCAAGTCATTCTCAAATTTGTAGTGACCCTGGAAATCTGTTCTGGAAGTTCCTGCCTATGCCTATAAGCTCAAGTGTCTCTCATACTCAATCTTGAAGTAGTTTCAGAGTTTCAGGCTTGATGTTAAGATCTTTAATTCATTTTGAGTTGATGTTAGTGCATTGTGATAGGCTAGGATCCACTTTTAGTTTTCTGCATGTGGCCAGTTTTCCCAACACCAGTAGTTGAAGAGGTTGTGCTTCTTCCACTGTATGTCTTTGGCTCCTTTGTCAAATATCAACTGACTGTCCATATGTGGCTATATTTCTGGTTCCTCTTACCTGTCTCATTTATTTTTGGGTCTCTTTTTGTGCCAGTACCAAGCTGTCTTTGTTAATATGGCTCTATTGTATAGCTTGAAGTCCTGTATCATGATCTCTCCTGCATTCTTTCTTTTGCCTAAAATTGTTTTGGCTTTGCTAGGTCTTTTGTTGTTCCATATGAATTTTTGGACTATTTTCTCTATTTCAGAAAAGTAGGTCACTGGGATTTTCCTGGAAATACCATTGAATGTGTTTATTAATTTTGGCAGTATGGCCATTTTCACCATATTAATTCTGCCTATCCAGGAATACGGGAAATCTTTCTATTCCTGGTATCCTCTATTGTCAAGGTCTAGTGTGTTGGGATCCCTGGGTAAGGGTCAGGAAATCACCAGGACACAGGGGATGCAGAGTGAAAACAGCAATTGCCACTGCATGCTGTGCTTTATTGTTACTGGGTATTTAAAGACAAGCAAGCATGATCTTTGCCAAGATTTGGTCAGAAAACATTCACACAAAAATTTCAACAGATATATTTTTACTTGACATATGAGACAATGTCTTGGTATATTATTATCTAAACTATTTTAGAGCAAGCTCAAACCACTTCTCCAATCTCAGGAAAATGCTTGACCAGCTGTTTATCTATGCTTAAGCAAGCAGAAAAGCTACTTCCTCAGCTTCCAGGAGTCTGTGACATGTGTTTTGAGATAGGGAGAGAGAAAATTTTCCCTCTCTAGCCTGGCGTGCCAAGAGCTTTGCTAATCCCAAACACAGTCCTCAGATAATCCTGAGGCTGGGGCCTGTATCATTCTGCCCCCTCAACATAGACCCTGAGTCTTCACAATTTCCTTCTTTTTTCTTTTGTTTTAAAAGTAAAGCTTTCACAGGGTTATCATAGAAACTTGCATTGGGTTCATAAAAATCAAATATAACAGCACAAGTGCAAACAGAATAATCACAATCATAATTCCCATACCACTAGCAGTATGTGACATGGTTTGTAGTATTCCTTTCAGATCCAATCCTTCCAACTGTTTAATAAATGTATCAGCAACATTAGAAGCATCATCATTGGCAAATTATTTACCAAAAATATCATGTACATTAAATTGTAACTGAGCAATCAATTGAGCAGCAGTAGAATTTCCAGATAAATACTGCTGTAGTCCATTTCAATCATGTATAGATTTATTATATTTTACATTAGTAATGCAAAAGGTAGTAGAATTCCAATCACATTTTAACAATAAATATTTTTCCAAAACCAATAACTTTTTCCTAACCATCCCACTGTCTGTTTAAGAATATTAATCTGTGTTTGTAATTGAGCATCAATTTTTGCTTGTAAGACCCACAATTTATGTGAATCCCGGTGCCATTCTTTCACAAAGTGTTTAGTTTGTAAGGAAGTGTGTAGGTCAATTCCAGACACCACAGCAACAGTGGTAATAGCAATTTGGCTTAAAATCACAGCTATAATGGCTCCAATCATATGCTTTGTACGTTTTAGTAGTTTGGTAAAAAATTCATTAACAACACTATCCAAAGGATTTTGGGACCATTCTCTTCCTAATTTAACAGGTAGCCAAATATGAGTTCTTTGTGGAGAATCATAATACTATCACTGTCATTAAAATTAAGAGAGGAATTAATGCAAGAATATAGGCGACAATTAAAACAAAAAATAGTAGGATAACATGTAAAATTTCCCATTAAAAATAATAAGGCAGAGGTACACAAGCAGTTACATTTTAAGATTTGTACAAAGTAATATTATAAGTGGATGCAGAGTTCGCCATCCCGGAAAACAATCCATTTGGTAGCATCGGGTTTCAGCGCCGCTGCGACCTTCCAAAGATGAGTTTGATCAGCAAAACCCCATTGAGCATCTATAATGCCCCCATCTCCCCAGGCCATCAATTGAGCTCCAGTAAGCGATCCATTAATGGCATCTGGGATCCTAGTAACGTTTGATAAATCACATCTGGTAATATTCCATTCTGAACATGTGTTAATAAATTGTCCAAAAGTTCCCCAATTAATACAATTATTGAACATTTTTCCAAATGTTCCTCTACACTCTTGCCACACAAAAGGCTAATATTTTAAATCAATATAAGTAAAATCAGGGCACATTGGTAAGGATAACTCGCCATCAAAGGTGACGCTTTCCCAGCTACTATTAATGGACTAAGTAGTTAATCGCTGCAGCTGTGTTTTAGAATTGGAAGTGTGTTTCCCAGGTAAAACCCAATGTTGCCAATTCATAAGTAAACATGGAGGATGCTCCAGAAAAACAGGCAAAGAATGAGTATAGTAAGTAAAATTTAAAAAGCTATCATTATCCTTATTGTAAAGTGTCAAATTATTCCAAGGAGGAGATAAAACAGCAGGAACAGTATAGACGGTTATATCCATGTCTCCCCAAACAACAGGTTCCAATAAAGGAGTGTTAGGAATAAAGGCCCAATAATTTACATTAGCATTATCATGGACAGAATTTACAGTAAGCAGGGCACACATGGCCAGAACAAGTTCTCAGTTGTGACAGGTTTACCAGTGTGTTGTAACGTCTTTTGTCCTTCTCCAGTCAACTTTTAAACCTGCCCCCAGGTGGGCAGTGGCGATTTATTCTTTCTCAACTGGTGGCCCATTCCTTGCAGGATATGGGGCTGTCCTCACTGGGCCACGTCTGTATCCATCATGCAGGAAGCCAGTATTGTTTGCCATCCTGTGTAGACACAAAACTCTATCCTCGCCCGTTATGTAATAATTTTCCTAGTTGCCATTCTGCTTTCAATGTAATCTTAATCCATGTGAGAGCATTTAAATAATGTTTTTTTGATATTTGTTCAAAATGGCGCTCAGCTCTAGTTAAAATATCTCCTTGTGGTAAGTTTAAAAGTTAAGAACAAAAAGAGCTTGATGTAAAATTATTTTAGGTTTTTGCATGGAAAACCACAAGTTATTCATACCTTCATCCAACCTTTTCCTCCTTTTTAATTTTTTAATTTGTTGTTTTAGTGTGCCATGAACTCGTTTAATAATAGTTTGTCCTTGGGGGTTATACTCTATTCCTGTAATATGTACCACATCATAAAGTTCTCAAAATCTTTTAAATTTGATATTTTTAGGCTGGTCCATTATCAATCTTTATTTTGGCAAGCAATCCCATAATGTCAAAAGCTTCCAAGAAGTATTCTATTACATGGTTAACAGTTTCTCCAATAAGGGCAGGAGCCCAAACAAATTTGGAATAAGTATCTATTGTAACATGTACAAACGAAAAACGGTCAAAGGCTTGTACATGGGTTATATCCATTTGTCAGAGCTTGTTAGGTGGTAATCCTCGAGTATTTACTCTAGCAGGTACAACTCTCAAATGCATTGGTCTGCAGATAGGACACCTTTTAATAATTTGTTTAGCTTGAGAATAAGGTATTTTATAATGCATTTGTGAATGGCCAGCATTTGTATGTAAATGAGCATGATCCTGTTCAGCAGAAGCAAAACTAACTAATTTATCAACCTGATTATTGCCATACACAAGGTACCCAGGTAACGAAGAATGACCCTTAATGTGAGTTACAAACACTTTGGCTTTACATTATTTCAGTAATGCTTGTAATTGTTTAAATAACTGATTTAGCTGGGGTTTAGATGAATATGTAATAGCAGTGACTATATTAGTCACATCTACTACAGCATAGGCAGAATCAGAAACAATATTAATATGTCCCACAAAATCTTGCAACACCTTATTAATAATAGCAAAAGTTCATTTTGTTGAACTGATGCTAAAGTAGTTGTTTGTACCCAATATTTGTTTGTTGCACAATAAGCACTTTTTGTTTTGGAGCCATCTGTAAAACTGGTAAGAGCAGTGGGAATAGGGGCCTTGGTAATTATATCATTAATGACAAATTGTTGTTTATGCAAGCAATCCCACAATCTACCTTTGGGAAAATGATAGGAAAATTGCCCACTAAACTTTACTAATGCTATTTGTAGCATTTCAGACATGTTTAACCAATATTTTACTTGGTCTTTTGGCAAAGGAAAAATAATTTTAAATAAATCATACCCCGATAGGGTAAATACCCGTTGCCTGGCCTGTTGAATAATAATTGTCAACTGTTGTTCATAAGGCATAATATTCTTTGTAAATCTATGCCGTGTATAAATCCATTCTAATCGTAGCTCATTTTGTCCTATAATTCCTGTTGGGTATTTCCATGTATCCAAAATATATAAATTTATGGGTTGATTCAGTGTTACTCGATGTAAAAACATTTCTTTTTTATTTTTTGCTCTACAAATTGTAATTTATTTTTAGCCTCCTTAGTTAAAGTTTTTTGCTATGTAAATCAGGCTCCCCTTGTAACAATTAAAACAAACTATGTAATTGATAATTAGGAATTTCTAAGGCTGGTCGCATCCAATTAATATCTCCTAATAGCTTTTGAATATCATTTAACGTATGTAATTGATCATGTCATAAAGATATTTTTGAGGTGTCACAGTTTGTCTGGAAATAACATATCCTAAATATTTAACCACTGTTTCTTTTTGTATTTTTTAGGTGCTATTTTAATTGTGATAAAAATTTAACACAGGGTTTATTAGTTTTTTTAATTACTTTAGTCCAAGAGCCATAATGCTCTTTTACTGTCCGAATCCTTTCCCATGCTATGTCTTGTAACTGCTCATGGATCTCTTTCGGAGAGTTCACTTGCATATAAGCATCCACCTATTGTTCTATTACACTCAACATGGGAAAGGTTATGACCTTGAGGTGTGGATTACTGCTCTGTGCATTTTGTCTAGACCTTTCTGTACATAACTAAGTAAACCACATTTGCCATTGTAGGTATTTAGGTTTCTTAAGCAAGGCTCTACAAAGCATCTTCCAATCCTCGGGAGCAAAATTATTGTAATGTCGAGCAAGCCCATTAAGCAATTTCTTAACATAATGATACTGAGGTCTATACACATCACTGCCTTTTTAAGTTTACCAATATCATAAACAGCAACACCTTCATATCTGGCTGGTTGAGCTATACCATTCATAGGGGGTGGTTGAATTACAGCATAAGAAAAAATAGGCATTTCATCATCAAACTCACTGTCTGTGTCCTCTGTTTTGTGAGGGAGTGACGCTGTAAAAATTGTATCAGCCAGTGGAGGAGCCGAAGGCTGCTTTACTTTCACTTTCTCAGGTTCTTCTTTCACTCTGCTAACTTCCAACTCCATATGTTGTAATTTTGATAAAATCAATTCCATTTGCCCAGACATTTTATTTACACTTTCAGTTTGTTCCTATTCAGCCCATTTTTACCTCTTATTTTTTCTCTGTTAATTGCAATGCATCCTTATCTATTGAGTCCTTAACCTCAGAGTCCAATTTTAAATCTACAATAGAAGGGGTGGCCTCTTTCTTTAAGTCTACTATTAATGTTTCCTCAATCAAAGCTTTAAAAAGGGTATGTAAAATAGCCCAAATGGACCAAAATCTAATCTCTTCCCCTTCTCGAACAGCTCTTTCTACATTATTCTTCACTCTTTCCAATTATCAACATCTAATGTTCCTTTATCAGGGAACCAAGGATTCCATTCCCTAACTACATTAATACACATTTCTATGTCAAAAGAAGAAATATTTACACCATAGGCAGCAAGTAAATGTTTAAGCATATGTAAGTACGGAGTAGATTTAACTTGTCCCATCACTCTGCAATTAAAAGTACTTACCTGAATATCCCTTCCTGAATTCAACAATGCATGGTCCCTGTTTGGGCGCCAATTGTCAACGTCTAGTTCACTGGGGTCCCTTGGTAAGGGTCAGGAAATCACCAGGACACAGGGGATGCAGATTGAAAACAGCAATTGCCACTGCATGTTGTGCTTTATTGTTAGTAGGTATTTAAAGACGAGAAGCATGACCTTTGCCAAGATTTGGTCAGAAGACATTCACACAAAAATTTCAACAGATACATTTTTACTTGACCTATGAGAAAATGTCTTGGTATATTATTATCTAAACTATTTTAGAGCAAGCTCAAACCACTTCACCAATCTCAGGAAAATGTTTGACCAGCTGTTCATCTATGCTTAAGAAAGCAGAAGAGCTACTTCCTCCGCTCCCAGGAGTCTGTGACATGTGTTTTGAGATAGGGAGAGAGAACATTTTCCCTCTCTAGCCCGGCGTGCCAAGAGCTTTCCTAATCCCAAACACAGTCCTCAGATAATCCTGAGGCTGGGGCCTGTATCATTCTGCCCCCTCAACATAGACACTGAGTCTTCGCACTCTATGATTCATTTTTTAAGGCTTTTACACTTTCCATGAAATAGACCCTTTACATCTTTGGTGAGTTTAATTCCTAGATACTTTTTTATTGTGAATAGGGTTGTTTCCTTGATTTCCATTTCTGCTTGTATATTGTTGGTGTGCAGAAAGACGACTGATTTTTGTGGGTTAATTTTGTATCCTGCTACTTTGCCAAATTGGTTTATAGGCTCTAACAGTTTGGGGCTGAGCTTTAGGGATCATTAATTTATAAAATAATGCCATCTGAAAAAAAAATAGATAGTTTGTCTTCTTCATCTCCTGTGTGGATCCCTTTAATGTCTTCTTCTTGCCTTATTGCTCTGGCTAAGAATTCCAGAATTACATTGAAGAAGAGTGGAGATATTGGGCATCCTTGCCTTTTTCCTGTTTTTAGAGGAATTGGTTGTAGTTTTTCCTCATTATAATATTGGCCTTTGATCTGCCGTGTAAGGCTTTTATGGTCTTTTCAAATGTTCCATATATTCCTATTTTTTTCCAGAACTTTTAGCATGAATGAGTGCTGAATTTCATCAAAAACCTTTTCTGCATCAATGTTGATATTCATGTGGTTCTTGACCTTGGATCTGTTGATGTAATGGATTACATTTATTGACTTACATATGTTACACCATCCCTGCATCTCTGGGATGGAGCCTACTTGGTTATAATGTATGATTTTTTTGTGAGGTTTCTGGATTCTGTTGTCTGCAATTTTATTAAGGAGCTTTGCATCTGTCTTAATAAAAGAGATTGGTGTATAGTTCTTTTATTGTTGAGTCTTTGCCTGGTTTGGGTGTGAAGGTGATATTGGCTTCATAGAATGAGTTTAGGATTACTCCCTCTGTTTCTATTTCTCTGAAGAGCTTGAGGAGTATGGGAATTAGTTCCTCTTTAAAGGCCATATAGACTTCTGTAGTGAATCCATCAGGTCCTGGGCTTTTACAGTTGGAAGACTTCTGATTACTTCTATTATCTCTTTGTAGGTTATTGACATGTTTAATTGATTTATTTCTTCTTGTTCTGTTTGGGCAATTTTTTTTCAGGCAGGAAAAGAATTTATTTACCGAACTGCTGCCCCCACCATGCATGGTGAAGAAGCATGGCTGAAAAGGAAGGGGTGACCCACCTTTGGACCAGGACTTATCTAGGCCACGGACAGGAGAAGGTGTGGCCAGGTGGGGGAAATGTGTGGCCACACTGGATCCAGATGTGACCTCAGGGTCTGGTACCCTCTTAAGATCAGATGGGAGGCATGTGACCACAGGTGGCCCAGGATGTGACCTAGCAGGAGGGGAAAGTGACTGCTTCCAGGTCTGCCAGTTACCTATGTAACAGATACTGGGCTGAAACTTAGCCACGAGGGAGGAAGGTGTCCCTGTTTCGACCTTATATTCCAGCCTTTTGATAATTATGAAAAAAGGGTGAAGATTCTCTCTGGCTACTTCCTGTTTTCACGGGTGTCAACAGTAAGGGTAAAAGGCTGAGATATGGTCCCCTCTAGGAGAAGGCAGCAGGAAACAGCTGTCACTTGGGCATTGAGTGCTTAGATGAAGTCGAGAGGAAGCAAGTCTCTTGGATGAAGTCTGGAGAAGACTCAGGCATTGAGGGACTGAAAAAATACTATAGAGCAAATAAATAACAAGAGGAAGGACTTGGGACTGAAAATGTTGGTACAAATGTCGCTAGCTATTTCTGACATCTGGTGACTAGGTAGAGAATAAATCAAGTAACAAAGACAAGAATATAAATTCCTTTCCAGTTGAAAGTTAGACAGGTATTGACATTAGATGGGCAGTCTTCTTTCTTCTATTGATCTCCCGGCTCTGGTTAATTTTCAAAGGGCAGGCACAAAATGAATGATGTGATAATATCTCCTCTTACTCCTTTCCATTTTTCCTTGTTCCCCAGACTGGCTGAATCTAGGTGCTTGTTACTGGGATTGTTTGTCCAAGTTGGTGTTCAAGGAGGTTTGAACTCAAGACCTGGCACTGTCCCTGAGCACTTCTGCTCAAGGCTAGCTCCTACCACATTGAGTTATAGTACCACTTGCAGTGTTTGCTGGTTAGAGATAAGAGGTTTGAGCAAATGCTTCCTGCCTGGCTGATTGCAGGTTATTTGGGAAATGGAGTCTGAGGGATTTTTTAGCCCGGCCTGGCTTTTGCCACAAAAGCCCTTTATTTCCAACTAAAGTAATAAGGAGATCAAACAGAATAAGAAGAGCTTACCTGGTCCTTATCAAGAATTGACCAAATATTCTGCAATGAAAAAACTCATTAGATGAGAGAATCTTAGGACACATATGCCCAATATTTTAGAATCATGTTGTCAGTACTACAATACAACACAAAACAAAAAAGGCAAAATGCAAAACCTAAATTTTTTGACAAAATTTTTTAGACATCTTTGCTAACAAAGCACATCAGATGGTTGGGCCTCAGTTACCAGAGTCTGTGAAAAGAGCAACTTGATAGCAAGGCACATTAGAATAGGTGGTTGGAGGAATAGTAAGCTTGGTGGAGCGGTAAGTGTTGGATGGGGCCAAACCCTTAATCCACCATGTGGCCAAGATGGTGAACTCAAGAATTTCGGAAAAAAAGCAAAGAAAGCCTAAACAAAAAATCAAGCTTAGTTTGGCAAGCCTTTGAGAGGGAACCCAGAGGGGGTCCCTGGAACCCAGCCCATATTCCATTCTTCAGGACACAATCAAAAAAGTTGTAGAAAAGAAAGACAGAGATATAGAAGTTGGACATGAATAGCATAGAGAACCGGAAAGTAAACAGACTTCTGACCATGTACCATTGCAGAGGCAATAATTGTCTAAATCTGAGAATAGCATTAAAATATTAGGTGCTCTGGCTATCCAGAGAGCACAGGGGGCATATCAAAGTGGTTTCACGGCTCGGGCATAACTCACAGCACCCAGTAAATGTGTAGGAGAGTCAGTCTGGTGAATGAAGAAGAGCTGACCAGGCAGAAGCAGCATCTCAACTTTCCACAGAGACCTCTAAAGAGAAATGGCCAAGCCCCACAAACCTAGCATCCTCAGCTTCATAGGTGACCAGCCTTTCGTCTAAAGACCATACGAGCTATCTGTCATGGTGCCACATCTGCAGAGAGATTGACCAACAGAGAGCCATAGAGAGTAGTTTCACTCACCAGACTGGACAAGTAATGTGGATGTGCATGTGAAGGCCAACAATGGTATTGGTTAAAAGTCTCAAGGCAGTTTGGTTCACAGAAAAGTGGTGGTTAGGAAATTCTAACATTTCTGACTCAAAAACCACATCCGAATCATGACACCATATGTAAGGTATATGAAATAGGTAGGTTTCATTAGGAAGCCAATGAAGAGAACACCACATGCTATTCAGGCAGGAAAAGATGTTTGTTTACCGAACTGCTGCCCCCACAATACATGGTAGAGAAGCATGGCTGAAAAGGAAAGGGCGGAATAGAAATTTCAATTTCTGTAGAAATTTATCCCTCTCTGCTAGGTTTTCCTTCCTTTGTGATTAGAGTCTGGAATTACTTCTTTACAATTGTTTGGATATCTTGGATGTCTGTTGTAATTTTCCTGGGATATCTCTGGTATTATTGATTTGGGTCTCCTCTCTTATTTTGTTAGTTACTTTTGCCAGTGGTCCTTCAGTTTTATTGACTTTAAAAAAAAACTTTTCATTTCATTAATTTTATTTATAATTTTCTTAGTCTCTACCTCATTAATTTCAGCTATTTCAGTTATCTCTTTCTGTCTAGCAAATTTAGGTTCAAATTTTTCTTGTTTCTCTAGCAGTTTTAGTTGCATCATAAGATTGTTTACTTGATCTTTGTTTTCTTTTTTTCTTTTTTCTTTTTTTGGAGGGTGGGGTCTGGTCATGAGGCCTGAACTCTGGGCCTGGGCACTGTCCCTCAGCTCTTCAGCTCAAGGCTACCACTCTACCACTTGAACCACAGTGCTACTTCTGGCTTTTTTTCTTTTTGCTTATGTGGTGCTGAGGAATTGAACACAGGGCCTCATGCATGCAAGGCAAGTATTCTACCACTGAGCTACTTTCCCAATCCGGTCTTTGTTTTCTTGATGTGTGCACTGAGAGCAATAAATTTGCTCCTCAGGACTGCTTTTGCTGTGTCCCATAGATTTCGTTGTGATGTTTCTTCATTTTCATTGAATTATAGGAAGTTTTTAATTTCTTCTTTAATTTCTTCTGTGACCCATGTATTGGTCAACTGAGTTCTGTTTAATTTCCATGTGTTTAAGTTTTTTCTACTTCATGCCGTATTATTGAGAACTAGTTTGATTCCAGTATGAACTAAGAAATGATCTATTTCAGAAAAAAATAGGGGGTTGGCAAGAATAAGACCTTGCTGGTGTGAATGCCTGTAATTCTAACTATTCAGGCGGTTCAGATATGTGTATTCAGGTTCAAAGCCAGTCCAGGTAGGAAAGTTCACGAGACTTTTCTGGGGTTGTTCAGCACCACACCCTGCCTCTAGTCTGGGGTTGTTCACCCCCTTTGCCACCATTGGCCTGGCTGGGCTGTTTATGAAAACCAGTATGGAGAAGCGCTGCACCCCACTATGGGTCTGGAGATGTTCGCTGCTGCTGTTGATACCGCTGCTGCTGTCACAGCTTTTGCCACTGCCTCAGCTGCTGCCACTGCCCCAGGATCAGCTGGGCAACTTATGCAAGCCAGGTACCCCACCACAAGTCAGGTGTTAACCACTGCTGCTGCCTCAGGTTAGGCAGGGCTCCTTATGTGGACCAGTATGGAGAGGCACAAACCGTCACGGATCTGGAGTTGTTCACTGCAGCTGTCCCCACCCCATTCACTGCTGCCGCCCCAGGCTGGTCTGGGCTCTTCCTGTGGGCTAGTGTCAAGAGGCATTGTGCCCGGAGTCTGGATTGTTTGCCACCACTGCCAGCTGCCGTTGCTTCTCCAGGTTAGGCTAGGCTGTTTAAACCACCAGGACAGAGGTGCCACGTTGCCAGTCTTGGGTCATTCGCCACTGCTGACAGCTGCTGCTGCTCCTGATAGGATTGGGCTGCTTGTACCAGCCAGGAAGAGCTATGCCAGGGAGGGTGAGGAGAGTTTTCGTGCTGGCTCTGCCTTCTGAGATTTCTGCTTGTATTCTCTAGGTTGGCACCACCTCTTGGCAGTCTTCTGAGAGCCTGGGGATGCTTGTGAGTGTGTGGTCCACAGACATTCCAGTGCCTGGCCACTTATGGAGCCTGGCTTGAAACCCCACCAATTAAGCTGCTTAGAGTGGAGCCCCATCACCAACTACGGGTGGGGAAAGGGTCTTCCCACTTTACTGTCTGTGTAGGGTTTTCCCTTTTCTTTTTTCACTTCCTGTATCTCTCTGAGTAATTGCCTTTTTTGTGGGTCAATTGGAGAAACAGAGCATTGAAATCCGAACTCTTTATTTGGTTGGAGAGAGCTGAGGTGTTTCCCTGCTGTTCCATCAACATCTTGGCCCCTCCCTTTCAGGTGGAGTTTTTCTTAGGTGGCCAGTGGGCCTTGATTACCAAAGGATAGGTACATAAAAGAATATGTTTTAATGCCTGCAGTCTGTAGTTAGACATTTCTGTTAATATAACCTTCCCAAGTTTAGGAACCAAAGGGGGTGGTCTACACTAAAGTATATCAAATGGATTAAATCCTTTAACATAGAAGCTACATCTTGCTTAAAGGAGAGCAAAGTGGAGGAGGCTTACATAGCCATGGCCAGTATCTGTATTTAATTTAGTTAGTTTCCTTTAAGGTCATATTCATTCTTTCTAGTGTCTTGGACTCTAAGGTCTATAAATAGATTGTAACTTCCAATTTATTCCTAGGGTGTTAGTTAATAATTAAGAACTTGGACCATGAATGCAGGGCCATCTCTGGACCCCAAAGCTAAGGGTAAGCCAAATCAAGGAATTATTACACACCTCAGCTCAGCCTGAAAAATTGTCCACTATTACTAACAGATACCAATAGCTGTACTTTCCAGGCTTTACATCTGTGGAGTCCACATTCCCAAATTCATGATCTGAGGTTCCTCATATATGAATTCTTTCCATAGGTTCCAGCTTTCCAGCATTTACCTGATGGAAATTACCTACACGCATTACAAAGAATTGTCAGGCTGAGGGCCCACTGGTTTTCAGGAGTTTTAGGCAGTGGCCTCATTCAATTTACTTGGGTGCAAATACCTATATGTAAACTGACAGAAAGATTGAACCTGTATGTTATTTTCACAAGTTCAGTATCAACATTTGCACACTTATTACTACTGTGTTTGCTTCTTCTTTTAATCTTAACGACTAGTAGTTTTAGAGAACCAACTGGTTTTGGAGTGGTCTCCCAAGCTACGTGATCAGCTCAGATGTTTCCCTGTATCTTAGGGTCTCTAGTTTCTTTACTTCCTGTATTGTACTCTGAACCTTGGAGTCTTCTTCCATTTTATTCTCCTCCTTTTCTCTCAAACTTGCTTTCGTGATCCCACTCTAGTTCTCAATGTGCTCCTTAACCTGCAAGTGTTTTGGCAGGGTCACAGGAGAGTTCCTTTGACTAGCCAACTGCTGCTCCTTCTCACAACACCTTTGCTTGCTCTTCAGCTCCTCCCTTAAGTTCACAAAGGTGCTATTGAGAGGTAATTTTTCCCACATCCACCTGTTCCATTGGGACATGAAGTTTCTGCATTACATTTTGGTGAAGATCTCAGCAGTCTTTTTGGCTTTTTATTCTAGTAGTCTCTCTTTCTAGTTTTCCACTTTAGTGTATTTTTGTGACAGATCTTCCAACTGTTTGTTTAGCTCTTCTGTTTTTGTTCCTAATGTTCTTTACCTTTCCCCGGCACTCTCTGTCAGAGCATGTGGTCCTTTAACTCTTTCTGAATAGTACCAATCTCTTTCTTGAGCCTGATATTTTCCAGTTCACTTTCCTGGCCTCCTCTTCTATGACACAGCACTTCCCCGTCTTCTCTGCTAACTACTCTTTCCTTCTTTCTCTGTTGCTTTGAATTTCTGGTGACACTCTTCAAAGCTTATAATCAACATGTACTTCAGCCTAATACATTCTTATATCAGGTCCAGCTCCTTTGTCATTGCGATGATTTCTTAATGCAGCATTAGGATCTCTTCTTGGCCTCACTTGTGGTTAGCAAGGATGGCAGCATTGCTGTCCTGTGATTGTTTGCCTCTGACCTGTGGTCCCCTAATTTGCCTCATGCTCACCCAGGCTAATGTACTTGAATTTCATTTGATTTTGATTGTTTCCGAGGTTCCTTTTGAGGATTTTCTTCTCATTTTTGACTCGCACATGTTCCTAATTTATATCTTCAAATCTTTTCTTCACGTCAAATAATTTTCTCTGTTTTCTCCAATGTGCTCTTCTATGTGCTTTTAATCTCTTGTTGGGTTTTGACTGGTACATATTGGAGACTCAGTCTTTTATTAGACTATGTTTTGAGATAGAAGGGTGGAATTTTTTCTTTGCCACATTTCTTAAGTTCAGAGGGCTGCTTTTTAAATTGAACATAGTTGGAATTCAGAGCCCCAAGCTCCTTTGCATGTTTCTCCAGAGATATGAACACATTTTCCAGGTGGTTAATGTGATTAATTAACCTGTCCTTTTCTATCTTTCTCCTCCTTGGGCATTCCTTTCCCCAATGTCTATTTTGTTTGCAATAAGCACACTGATGTAGTCCTAGAGGTTCCCTATTGCTATTTGCAAATGAATTGTACTGTCTTTGCCAAGGGTTTCTTGATCCCTATTCTGGTGCTCCTACCAAAACTCAAACCCTCTTCTTAGACTCTTTTTCCCGGGTATCTCTGTTAACAAACACCCTCTGTGTGACTAATTCCAAATTAGAATAAACTTTTCCCTCAAAACCTTCTAACTTTTGAAGCTTTCTTCTAATATTTGGGGCTGTCTGGGTAACAAATGCCATATTTAGGAGGACTCTTTCATTCTCCAGGGCTTCAAGATCTATAGGCCTATATATCCTATAGGCTTCTGGGAGAAGTTTCATAAAAGCATTAGGGTACTCACTGGGGAACTGTAAAATCTCACCCACCTTAGATTGATGATTTGGCTTTTTAGCCACTGCGGTATCCCTGCTAACAGAACCTGGCAATATTAGGTAAGCAGCTCCATACCTCAATTGCTGTTAGTCTCAGCTTGGGTAAGTATGTGCAAAGACTTGCTGGTTCAATAGTGGGGCTACTCTCTGGTCGAAGGACCACTTTCAAATCACCAAGCAGGATTCATTCCCTTTTCTACCAGGTGAAAAGTGCCTGTAAAATTTGCTGACACTCATCCCAGATGTGCTTGTGTTTGAAAATTACTGTCTCTAATGAAGTAATGAGCCCCTATTTGCTGAAAAGGATGGATTTTGCTGTTTCCAGTTATACAGGTCACTAGTTGTAAAGGGAACATATATTAGAAATGGGGCTTGCCAACCATCTCCTCCATGTTCCTATCTCAAAGGTAATAAGGGTAACATACCACATTGTAGCACCTCAGACTGGTACAAGTAACCACTTTTGGTATGGGAGGACTTAACATTAGAGGTGCTGATGGCAAAGAAAAGGAGAGAGAGTACATCAGTGCATCTTCCTCTGAGGAATTCTGTAAACGTGGAGGAGAATATGTTCTGAATATGACACCTTTAGGCCTTGTTCTCCCATCCTGAGAAAAGGAGTAAACAGAGGTGCATACAGGACACAGAACTATCAGCATACACACACAGACCAATAGCCACAGACAACCCACATGTCCCATACCTCTCAATGTTGACCTCTATAGGAGGTCCCAGATGACAGAGAGAATGTCCCAGATTGTCTCTTGAGGAGGCCACAGATGATCTTTGGAGGATGTCACATATGTCATTCCTAGGAGGCCCTAAAAGACCTCTCATGGAGGTTTCAAATGGCTTCCCAAGGAAGTGTTAGATGACCTCCAAGGGATGTCCCAGATGTCCTCTCAATGTGGCTGAGATTACCTCTCGAGTAGCTCCCAGATGGCCACTCACAGAGGCCACATATGAACTTCAAAGGAGGTTCCAGATAACCCTCTTGAGAAAGCCACAGATTACATCCAGAGACGGTCCTATATGGCTTCTCAAGGAAGTCCCAGATGATGTCCAAAGATAGTCATACATTTCTCATCAAGGTAACCCGAGATGACCACCCAAAGAAGCTCCAGATGACCTCAGGTGGTGGTCCTAGATTGCCTCATAACGAAGCCCCAATGACTACTTTTGAAGAGGTCTCAGGTGGCCTCCTGAAGAAGCCCCAGATGACCTCTGGAGAAAGTCCAAGATGGCCCCTGGAGAAGGCCCCAGATGAACTCCAGAGTAGGTCTCAGATGGCTTCTTAAGGAAACCTCAGATGTACTCTTGATGAGGTTCCAGATGGCTTCCTTTGGAAACGCTACACGGCCTCTCAAAGAGTTCCCTCTAGAAGGGGTCCTCAAAACAGGCTGACAAGCTTGCCCAGACTTGTCCTTAGTGGTACCTAAATGACTTTTGTCCATGTTGGTTCTTTGCAGACAAACACTCGAGGTAGACTCTCAAACCTGAGTGCTGACACTCTCTCCTATGGGGATTTTTCTCTGGGTCCAAGGCCTGATGCAATCCAAATGGATTATGTCAATGGGGTCTCTAAAAATTAGGACCTCTATAGTTGAAGAGAATCCATCGAGACACAGTTAATATAATAAATGTTCTCCAAACCATCAACCCCCAAAATTATGATATCGAAAGCTCCAAACATCAAAGGGCAAGCCTTTTTCTCCCCTTCCTTTGTCTCTCCTTCAGAGTCCTATACTTCCTTCGAGGTCTTTCCCTTTTTCTCTTCTACCAGTTCTTTCTTCTCTTCAGGCCTCTCCAATCTCCACAGGCCTGAACTCCTTTGCCTGGGTCGTCAATTGCCATTCTTCACCTCCTGCTCTCCCTCAACATCCTCTCCTCCGAGGTTTTCCCCTTATGCTATCATACCACTTTTTTCCTTCCAGGACTTTTCCCTTCTATAGAAGTCTGTACCCTTTCTCCACTCCAACTGCCTAACATTTTTCAACTGTCACATCCCAAACTGCCTACAGTCCAATAAATTCTTAACAGCTCAACACATGGAGATTAATGCACCAGCCCGTCCCACTGAATGCCCCACCTTCTTTGGTGGCATATTTTGTCCGCTCCAGTTTGCCAGGAGATTGGGCCACGCTGATTATCGGACCCTATATATTACTGGAACCCTGCTGATTATTACAGTCTCTTCCTTGAGAACTGGTAGCAATTGAAATTGGAAATTTGATTGTGATATTACAAAGTCGTTGTGACATCACAAACCCATTTTGACATAATCACCACCACGACATCACGAAGCCATTGTGACAACATTGTCATTGTTACATCATGATTCCATTGTGACATCTCAAATCTATAATGACCTCTTAGCTCCTTTGAAAAATCACATGCCCTTTTCAACATCACAGTCCATTTGTGTACCTATATCCTTGTTGTTAAGTAATGACAATTGAGATCAGACATGCCACTATAACATCAAAAAGTGTTTGTGACATACTCAACAGTGTCACATCACTTTTTCATTATGGAAACATCAGCTTATTGTGACATCATCAAACTCAATTCATTGTGACATCATCAAACTCAATGACATATTGCATTATGACAACAATTCTCATTCTAACATCATAGACATTGTGAATGCCTATTCTGTGATTCTGTGGTATGAGAGTTGATATGAGAAACGCACTTTTGTGCCTACATAACCATTTTGACATCATTATTACTTTGTGACATCACAGTGCCATTGTGCTATCACTAACACAATGTGACATTACAAACTTCTCTTGTCCTCATAACTTTTGTGACATGCTGACATTGTGATATCTTAGAACTTTTGCCCTCATAATTTGTTTTCAACCTCATATTTCATGTATGACATGACATAGCAGAAATCCACTGAGACATCATGACCATTGTGATATCACACTGACAGATGTCATGATCATCATGTCATATTGTGACCTCACAAAAAGTTTTGTTGTCACAGTTAGTTTCTGATGCCATACAGATAAGGGGTAATCGTAGGTCTATGATGTCATAATTGGTTGGTGATATCAAAATGGTATAAAGGATCCCATTTGTCATGAAATCACAGAGAATAAGAGTTCACAAACAGACTGTGGTGTCTCCAAAGGCAGGTGTTGTCACAAATGTGATGAAGTCCTAAAAGGCTTGTGATGTCACAGTGTGACACAATGTTCATGATGTCTGTCAGTATGATGCCATAATGATCATGATGTCACAGTGGATTTCTGATGTCACATATCATAACTGAAATATTATAAGGTTGAAAGCAGATTACAAGCTTATAAAGGGCCTAAGACATCACAATTGCAGCACATCTCAAGACTTATGAGGACAGGGCAGATTTGTGATGCCACGGTGTGTTAGTGATATCACCATGGCACTGTGATGTCACAAAGTGATTATGATGCCATAAATTTATGAGATCATAATGGTTTTCTGATATCCACCCACATGCCACATTTCAAATAGAATGAAATAAGAGAATAGGCATTTACAATGTGTCTGTAACATCACAATGACAATTTAATGTCATAACGCTATGAGGTCAATGTAAATTGGTGATGTTGCAAGGAAGTAATGGTGTCATAATGAATATGTGGTAATGGGGTCACAAAGGTTTTGTGATGTTACAATGGCATATATGAATTCAATCGTCATGTGTTCACAATGAGGATATGGGTACACATATGGACTGTGATGTTACAAATGCCATGTGTGTTTTCAAAGGTTCTTAGGGGTCATGATAGCTTTATGATACAGTTGTGATGAAGTCACCATGGGTTTTTGATATCATGATGATTTTGTAATATCTCAAACACATGTCCCATTTCAATGGCTAGTATTTCACAATGTGCATAAAGTTCACAGAAGGAGCTTGAAATCCTAATGGACATGAATTTTTAAAAATGTTATGAGGTCATATTAGGTTTGTGAATGAACAATGGGACAGTGATATCACCATGGCAATATCAACTCACTACATCATGTCAAAATATTCTTTTGGTGTCACAATTAGTTGATGATGCCACATTGGTGATGAAGGCACAAAAGATTGGTGATGTCACAATGTGTTGGGCATGTCACAATTACATGATGGTTCTCAATTGTCTTTAACTTACAATGAGTATATGAATTCACAAAGGTACTGCAGCTTCTCCAAAAGTATGTGTTGTCACAAATATATTGAAATCCTAAAAGGTTTGTGATGTCAGAATTTGGCACAATGGTTATGACATCTGGCATTGTGATCTCACCATGGTCATGATGTCACGGGGAATTTGTGATATCAAATGTCATATGTGAAATCTAACTAGGTCAACAGATTATGAGGACAAAAAGGCCTAAGGTATCAGAATTGCAGCGCATAAAAGTTATGATGACAGGATAGGTTTGGGTTGTCACGGTGGGTTAGTGATATCACAATGGCAACGTGATGTACAAAAGGATTGTGATGTCACAATGGTTATGAGTTCACGATTTGGTTATGATATCAACCTACAGGCACATTTGAAATAGAATAAAATCAGAAAAGGCATTCATACTGTGTCTATGATGTCACAATGACAATGTGAAGTTCTAATTCTATCACATCATTTTTGTTTTGTGATTTCACAATGAGCAGATGGTGTCAAAACTTCAATGTGATGTCACAATTGTGATGATCTTACAAACTGTTTTTGATGTTAAAATGTCATATATGATTCTCAATTGTTAATATTTCACAGTAGGGATTTGGGTATACAAAGGGACTGTGAAGTCACAGAGCTATGTATTTTTCAAAGGTTATAAGAGGTCATAATAGATTTGGGATGTCACAATGTGATCCTGGTGTCAAAACAGCAATGTGATTTCACAATGGTTTTGTGATGTCACAGTGGTGATGAGGTCACAATGGGTTAGTTATGTCACGAGTTTGTAATATCACAATTATTTGCCCAATTTCAATTGCTCCTAGTTCACCATGAGGACATTGTAATAACTATCAGTGCCCCTATAATCCACGGGAACAGATAGTCATCATGGCCTCCTGGTCTAGACCACCGGAGAAGGGAGTGCATGCCACTGGTGGGGGAAGGACATGCTGCTGAAGGAGATAGGATATCAGCCCCACATGGTGAGCTGCCAAGAAGTGATTTGGCATGGACATTTGGGAAGTTATGTTTGAAAACTCTTATGCAGGAAATATATTCCAGTGGGGGAAGGGTACAGCCTATATATAGGATGCATGTTCAGAGCAACAGAAGGGGAGAGAAAAGGGGGAAAGTCCTGGAAGGAAAGAAGTGATGAGACTGCAGGAGCGTAAAGACCTGGGAGGAAAGGAAATTGAGCGAGAGCAGGTGGTGAAAGACGGCAACTGGCCACCTGGACAGGGCAGGGCAGGTCTGTCAAGAATAGAGCAGCCTGAAGAAAAGAAGGGAATGGTTGAAGGAAAAAATGGAAAGACCTGAAAGATAGGACAGGTCTGGAGAGAAGGAGGATGAAGAGAAAGGAAAAAGCCTTGTCCTTTGAAGTGTAGAGCTTTGGCGTTCATTATGTTGGGGGCTGGTTGTTTGCAGACCAGTTAACAAATGGCTGGGTTGATCTTGGGAGGTGTGAGGATTCATGGTTGAGGCTGCATTTAGCTCTGGGCATCCAGCCCAGGTCAAGGTAGTCGCTTATTACAAAACTTGTAAGATCAAGACAGGTTTGTGATGTTACATTGCATTAATAACATCACATGGTCAATATGAGTTCACAAAGGGATTGTAACATCACAATGGTGATGTGGTCACAATAAGTTTCTGAAATCAACCTATATGCCGCATTTGAGATAGAATGAAATCACAGAATAGGCAATTACATTGTCTCTATGACCTCACAATGAAAATGTGATGTCATAATTCTATGATGTAATTGTCATTTTGGGATGTCACAATGGGCGGTTGGTATCATAACAACGTGATCTCACTCGAGATGATGTCACAAAGCATTTGTAATGGTACAATGGCATGCCTGATGTCAGTTGTCCTTTGTTCACAATGAAGACGTGGTTACACAAAGGGACTGTGATGTCACAAACACCATGTGCTTTTTCAAAAGTGCTAAGAGGTCACAAAAGGTTTGGGATGTCACAAGATGGTCATGATATCACTGTGGTAATGTGATGTCACAATGGGTTTGTGATATCACTGTGGTGATAAGGTCACACATGGATAGTGATGTCACAATGAATTTGTAATATCACCATTACATGTCCAATTTCATTCTACTAGATCACAATTAAATACGAGTTCACATGAGCTAGAAATCAGAAAAGCCATGAATTTTGTAAAATACGAGGAAATAATAGATTGTTGAAAATGCAATGGTGAAAATCCCATTGAAAATGTGATATTACCATTACATGAGATAGTATTTTTTTGAAGTCACAAACAGTTGGTGATGCCATACAGGTGAGGAGGTCACATAGGTTTGTGATTTCACAATGGGATGGTGAGTGATGTCACAGTCTCATGCCAGATCTCTAATTGACAATGAATATATAAGTTCACAAGGGTTAATGATGTCTCCAAAGGAATATATTGGCACAAGTTTAATGAGTCGTAACAGGTTTGTGATGTCACAATGTGACTCAGTGGTCATGACATATGGCTGTGTGATATCACAGTGGTCATGATGTCACAGTGGATTTCTGATATCACATGTCATACCTGAAGTATTATGAGTTAAACAATTTATGAACTCAGAGAAGCCAAAGATAACACACTGGCAGCATGTCAAAAAATTTATGAGGATAGGACAGTTTTATGATGTCACAGTGGGTTAGTGATATCATAATGCCAATATGGTGTCATCAAGGTATTGTAATGTCATAATGGTTATGTGGTCACAATGGATTTCTGATATCAATTCACCTGCCACATTTGATATAGAATGAAATCACAGAATAGGCATTCCAAGGTATCTGTGACATCACAATGACATTGTAATGTCATAATGCTACGATGTCATTGTTGTTTTATGATGTCACGATGGGCTGATGTTGTAATAATGACAATGTGATGTTGCACTGGTGATGATGTCACAAAGCTTTTGAGATGTTAAAATGGCATGTCTGAACTCAATTGTCATTAGCTCAAAATGATATGGGTACATAAAGGCCTGTGATGTCACAAAGGCCATGATTTTTTCAATGCTTTTGAGATCACAATAAGTTTGGAAAGTCACAATGTGATCATGGTGGCACAATGGCAATGTGATATCACAATGAGTTTGTGATGTCACCGTTGTGATGAGATCACAATGTGATAGTGATGTCTCATCAAGATTGTAATATAACAGTGACATATACAACTTCAATTTCTTCTAATTCACTATGAGGGTACTGTAATAACCAGTGGGAACAGAATTATCTGTGGGAGCTGATTATCATTTTAAATTCTTGGCCTGGCCCCCCGGAGAATGTGAGGAATGCTGCCAAAGGTGGAGGTGTCAAACCTCACATGGTGAGCTGTCAAAAATTGATTGAAAATTGGGCAGTTTGGGAAGTGATGGTTGAAAACTGTTAGGCAGGAGACCCGTTGGAGTGAGGAGGGTTACAACCTATATATAGGTTGCATTTTCAGAGCACTGGAAGGGGAGATAAAAATGGGAACTACCCGGATGGAAGAAAGTGGTAGGACAGCAGGAAGGAAAAAATCTGAGAAGAGAGGAAGTTGAAGGAGAGCAGAAGGTTGGCAAGGGGTCACTGGCACAGAGTAGGGCAGGCCTGTGGAGAGTGGAGTGGCCTGAAGAGAAGAAGAAAGTGGTGGAAGGGAAAAAGGGAAAGACCAGGAAGAAAGGACAGGTCTGTGGCGAAGGAGGGAGGAATGGAAAAGTAAAATGCCTTGCCCATTGAAGTTTGGAGTTTTGGAGATGATAATTTTTTGGGTGTTGGTTTGCAGACCAAATAAGAAAGGGTGCCCATTGGAGGTCTGAGGTTTTGTGGTTAAGGCTGCTCTTGGACCTGGGTATAAAGTCCAGGATAAGGTAATCACAGTCCCCTTTCTAGTGTAAATTGGTTTATTATATTAAATGTGACTCTATGGTTTTTCTCCTTGCCTTAGAGGTCATAAGTACAGGAGTTCACAGAAAGAGATGGAAGTCTCAAAAACCATGAATATTCTAAGATGTGATGTGGCCATAATAGGTTTGTAAAACACAATGGGACAGTGATATCACACTGGCAATACCACAATGTCATGTCAATGCTTTAAGACCACAATTAGTTGTTGATGCCATTCTCATGATGAGGTTACAATAAGTTTGTGATGTCACAAGGGGTTCATGATGTCAGAGGGGCATGGCAGATCTCAATTTTCATTAATTGGCAATGAATATATGAGTTCAAAAAGGGACTGTAATGTCCCCAAAAGCATGTGTTGTCACAAATGTGATGCCATTCTAACAGTTTTGTGATATCAAAATGTGACACAATGGTCATGACCTCTGGCAGTATGATGTCACAGGGGATTTCTGATATCACATGTCATACCAGAAACATGAGATTGAAAACAGATTGTGAGCTCACAAAGGGCTTAATATATGACAATGGCAACATGTCACAAAACTTATAAGGACAGGACTGGTTTGTGATGACACAGCAGGTTAATGATATCACAATGGCAATGCGATGTCACAAAGGATTGTGATATCATAATGATTATATGGTCAAAATGGGATTCAGAAATAGAATGAATTCCTAGATTAGGCCTTCACACTGTTACATCTATTTTGTAACAATGTCACTGTGATTTATAATGCTATGATGCCATTATCGTTTGGTGATGTCACAGTGAGTTGATGGTGTGATAATAACAATTTGATGTCCTTGCTGATTTATGATGCTACAATGGTTATTAGGTCACATTATGTTTCTGATATCAACACACATGTCAAATTTGAAATACAATGAAAAAGTTGGGCCCCGGTGGCTCACACCTGTAATCCTAGCTACTCAGGAGGCTGTGATCTGAGGATAACAGTTCAAAGCAAGCTCAGGCAGGGAAGTCCATGAGACTCTTATATCCAATAAAAACCACTAGAAAACCAGAAGTGGCGCTGTGGCTCAACTGGTAGAGTGCTCGCCTAGAGCTGAAGAGCAGGGAGAGCACCCAAGCTCAGATTTCAAGCTCCACGACCCACGACCCCCACACACAAAAAAACGATTAAAAACAGACATTCACAATCTGTCTATAACATCACAATGAAATTATGTCCTCATAGTGCTATCTTATCACTATAGTTTTGTGATGTCAAAAGTAGTTGATGCTGTCATAATGAGAATGTTATGTCACATTGATGATGTCACAAAGGGTTTGTTATGTTACAATGGCATGTCCGATATCAATTGTCAGTTCATAATGAGGGTATAGTTACAAAAAGGGATTGTGATGTCACAAAGGCCATGTGCTTTTTCAAAGGTGCTAAGAGGTCCTAATAGGTTTGGGATGTCACAATGTGATAGTGATGTCAAATGACAATGAAAGCTCACAATGGGTTTGTGATGTCACATTGCTTATGAAATCCAATAGTTTTGTGAACTCACATCTCATAATCACATGTCCAATTTCAGTTGCTACTATTTCACAGTGAGGATATGAGTTCATAGAAGAAGACTGAAATATAAAAGGCCATGAATTTTCTAAAATGCTATGAAGACATACTAGATTCTTAAAACACAATGAAACAGTGATATCACAATGGTAATGGATGTTGCAATATGATGACTTAAAAATGTTTTGATATCACAATTGGTGAGGTCACATTGGTGATGAATTTACAAGAGGTGTGTGAGGTCACAATAGGTTGGTGCTATCAAAATGATTCATGTGATCTCAATTATCGTTCACTCTCAATGAGTATATGAGCTCACAAAGGGACTATGATGTCTCCAAAGGCATGCATTGTCTCAAAAGTGATGCAGTCCTAACAGGTGTGTGTTGTCAAAATGTGACAAATTACTCATAACATCTATGAGTGTCACCATGATCTAGATGTCAACTGAATTCAGGTATCACATTTCATTCCTGGATTGGGTGTGAGACGATTGCAATTTCACAGTGGGCTAGTAATATCACAATGGAAATGTGGGATCACAAAGGTATTGTGCTACCCCAATGGCTATTAGAACACAATGTGTTTCTACTATAATAGGTTTATGTTGTCACAATTGGTTGGAAATATCACCATGCCATACCGGATCTCAAATGTCATTAATTCACAATGAAGATATGAGTTCAAAAAGGGACTGTGTTGTCTCCAAAGTCATGTATTGGCACAAATGTGATGAAGTCCTAACAGATTTGTGAGTTCACAATATGATACCATGGTCTTGATATCTATCAATGTGATGTCACAATGTTCATGATGTCAGAGTCAATTTCGAATATGGTATGTCATACCAGAATTATTATGAGTTTGAAAACATTATAAGCTTACTAAAGGCAGCATATCACACAAGTTATGATTAAAAACTCAAGGTCTTTGGAGCTTAAATTTCTTTCTTCAAAATTGTATCCTCATTGTGAACTAGTAGAAATTGAAATTACACATGTCATTGTGATATTACAAACTCATAGTGACATCACAAACTCATTTGGCCTCATCACCACTGTGACAACACAAACCCATTGTGACATCACATTGCTGTTGGGCCTTCGCAATCACATTGTGACATCACAAAACTATTGTGAAATCTTAGCACCTTTAAAAAAACACATGATCTCTGTGGCATCACAGACCCTTTGTGTATCCATATCCTCATAGTGAACTAATGGAAATTGTGATCACACATAGCATTGTATCATCACAAATACTTTGAGCAATAATTATGACTGTGAAATCACATTGTCATCATGACATCATCATCTCATTGTGACATCACCAAACCCAAATGACACCATACTATTTTTTCTTTTTTTTCTTCTGTGTGTTATTTATTGTAATTATAGTGTACAGAGAGATTGCAGTTACATTAGCAAGGTAATGATGAGTACATATCCTATCAAACATTGCTGCCTTGACATCATATTGTCATTTGGATGTCATAGACCCATTGTGAATGCCTATTCTTTGATTTCATTCAATTTCAAATGTGCCATGTGAGTTGATATCAGGAACCATTGTGAACTCATAACCTTTGTGACATCAAATCTCTTTGTCACAGCATATTGCCTTTGTTATATCACTAACCCACTGTGACATCAAATTCCTCTCCTGTCCTCATAATTTTTGTGACATGCCATTGTGATATCTTAGGCCCTTTGTGAGTTGAAATACTGTGTTCGACCTCATATTTCAGATATGACATGAAATATCTAAAATCCAGTGTAACATCATGATATCACACCATTGGACATCACAACCATTGTGTCACTTTGGACATCTCAGATCTGTTAGTTCTTCACCTTTGTGACTACATATACTTTGGTGACATCAGAATCTCTTCCCAAACTCATATACGCATGATGAGTTAATGACAATTGAGATCCTACAGGCCATTGTGATATCACCAACCCCTTGGGACATCTCAAATCTATTGTGACCCCTCATCAGTATGGCATCACCAATTGTGACCTCAAAACATTATTATAACATGATGTTGAGACATCACATTGTCATTGTAAAATCACTGTCCTATTGGGTTTTCACATGCTATGACCTCATACTATGAAGCTTCTTTTATCACCTTGTATCCTCACATTGAATTATGAGTAATTGAAATTGGATATATCATTCTGATATTACAAATAAACTGACATCACAAAACCATTGTGACCTCATCACCACTGTGACATCAAAAACCCAATAAGACATCTCATTTCCATTGTGACATCTCATTTCCATTGTGACATTATGGATCATATTGTGCCATCACAAACCTATTATGACCTCTTACCACCTTTGAAAACACACGTGACCTCTGTGACATCAGAGAACTTTTTTTGTATCCATATCCTCATGGAGAACTAATGACAACTGACATCAGACATACCATTGAAACATAACAAATCTTTTCTGACATCATCATAATTGTGACATCATGTTGCCATTATGACACCATCAGCTCATTTTGACATGTAAAACTACAATGACATCATAGCATTGTAACATCACATTGTCATTCTGATGTCATATACATGTTGTGTTTGCCTATTATGTTATTTGATTCTATTTCTAATGTGGCATGTTGGTTGATATCAGAAACCAATTGTGAGTTCATGACCATTGTGATATCAGGGTGCCTTAGTAGCATCACATTGCCTTTGTTATGTCACATTGCCAAATTGATGTCACAAAGGGATTTTGATGTGACAATGGTTATGACATCACAATGAGTTTCTGATATCAACCCATATGCCCATTTCAAATACAATGAAATCACAGGTCAGGCATTCATAATGTGACTATGATATCACAATGACATAATGGCAAGTGCTATAATGTCATTGTCATTTTGTGATGTCACCATAAGCTAAAGATGTCATAATAACAATGTGATGTGACACTGGTTATGATGTCACACAGGGTTTATAATGTTACAATGGCTATGAGGTCACAATGTGTTTCTGATATCAACTGATATGCCACATTTGAAATATTATGAAACCACAGCAAAACGGCAATGCTATGATGTAACTGTAGCTTGGTGATGTCACCATGAGCTGATGGTGTCATAACGACAGTCTGATGTCAAATTGGTGTTGATGTCACAAAGGGTTTGTGATGTCAAAATGGCATGTCAGATCTTAATTGTCATTAGTTTATAGTGAGGATATGAGAATGAAATCATAATGACCTACACAAATGAACTGTGATGACACAAAGGCCATGTATTTTTGTTAAAAGTGCTAAAATTCCTAACAGGTTTGAGTTTTCAAAATGTTAATGATATAAAAATGGGTTAGTGATGTCAAAACTAGTTTGTAATGTCACATCTTATTTCAAATTTCAATTGCTACAAGTTCACAATGAAACACGTTCATAGAAAGATCTTGATATCCCAAAGGTCATGCATTTTCTAAGATGTGATGAGGGCATAATAGATTTGTAAAAGTATGATGGTACAATAATATCACAATTGCAATATGATGTCAAATTATGTCATAAGAGTGTTATGTGACAATTAGTTGGTGATGCCATAATAGTGATGAGTTCAAAATACCTTTGTGATGTCGGAGTAGATTGCTGATGTGACAATGGCATGCCAGACCTCAATTGTCATTAACTCACAATGAGTATATCATTTTAGAATGTGATTGTGAGGATTCCAAAGGCATTTGTTGGCACAAACGTGATGAAGTCAGAACAGATTTGTGATGTGACAATGTGACACAACAGTCATTACATCTAGCAATGTGATGTCACAATATTCATAATGTCACAGTACATTTCAAATATTTCCCTAATTCTAATGACAGCTTGTGGAATAGAGCTAAGTACTGAGTCCTTCATAGGTTGCTCTGTGCAGAGTCTTTCACAAGGTGCAATGTGCCGAGTCCTGCATTGGGTGCTGTGTTCTGAGTCTTTCACAGGATGCTGTGTGCTGAGTCATGCGAAAAGTGCCACGTGCTGTGTCCTTCTCAGGATGCATTCTTTCATTGGGTCCTTGTAAGAGCTACATACTGAGATGATGATTATGCAGACAAGAGGTTTGAGCTCAGATATGTCTCCATGGCAGGGACAAAATTATGTATTACTGAAGACTAGAGACTTGTCTCCTGAAGACCTTGAACTCAGGGCCTAGGCTCTGACCATTACCTCTTGGGCACATGGCTACCACTTCAACATGTGGAACCACAGACCCCCTTACAGCAGAGTGCCATGACCTAGGGGGTCGATAGCTGCCTTCTCAGGAAGCTGAGATCTGAGGATCTGGGTTCCAAACTATCCCAGACACAAAAAGTCCTATGAGACTATTATTTCCAATTGACCACTAAGAAACCTGAAGTGGAAGCTTGGTACTTTTGGCTCATGACTGTCATACTAGCTACTCAGGAGGATGAGATCTGAGGATCATGGTTCAAAGCTAGTCTGGGGCAGGAAAGTCCTTGAGACACTTAGCTCCAATGGGCCACCAGAAAAACTGAAGTGGCTCTGTAGCTCAAGTGGTAGAGCACCAGACTTGAGCTGAAGAACTCAGGGACAGCACGCAGGCCCATACATCATCTCCTACAACCAACAACAACAAAAGAGCAGAAACAAACTAACAAATCTGAAGTAGAGGACTGGGAATGTGCCTTGGGGTAGAGTGCTTTCCATATATGAAACCTTGGGCTTGATTTCTCAGGACCACATCACCAGAAAAAGGCCTGAAATAGCTCTGTGGTTCAAGTGGGAGAGAGTTATCTTTGTTCAAGAAAAACAAGGTACAGTGCTGAGTTCAAGATCCAGGACTGGTGTATGCACGCACACACAGGGACACACACACACACACACACACACACACACACACACAGACCAGAAGTGAAACTGAGACACAGAATGGTAAAGCACTGGGCTTCTGCATTGAGCTCATGTTCAGCATCCAGGTCCTGCGTTGAACCCAAAACCTAGCCACCTAGGGCCCAACAAGGAGAGGTCAAATGTTTCAAGACATGATCAGCTTCACCAGCCCTAGATGACACGAATCTTTCTGATATGCAATATGTGCTTGGATATCCCAAGCTTCCAGAAACCTAGGAAAGGTATCATAGGCCCATCATCGCCTGCAATTAAACATTTCATTAGGTTCAATATCCTAGTTTTTGGCCAGAAGAACTCCTGAATTATATTGAGCACTGTATCTGAACACGGGAATATAGTCTCACAATGGCAGGATAAGTGCAGGGAACTTGGTCTGCCAAGGGAGGTTACACAATTGAAGGCATCCTGTCAAAACAGAGAACTAGGGAGAGAGATAGCTTGGGGTACAAAGAGGCCTTTTTCTCCTGGCCTTCAGAGCCTACCCACACTCATCCTCACTAATTGGTCCAGATAGAGTTGTTTCACCGCTGTACAGGGGTAAGGCCTTTTTTGTTTGCCTGTTCAGACAATGACTGAGACTTCTTACCACAGCATGGGGTGGGGAGAAACCCTCAGGCTACACTGGGAACAGTAAGGGGAGTCCCTGAACATGCACTGTTTCAAAAGCACTCTCTATGCTATGAAATCATTGTATTAAAACAAATTTCCTAGTTTGGTGCTGTTCATTATAACTACTCTGGAACTACACCTAAAGGAACATCCATACACACGCAAAGACATGGAGGTACAGGCCCTTTGTGCGGGGGGGCAGGTCCTGGGGTTGGATTATGAGCCTAGGCATTGTCCCTGAGCTGCTTTTGCTCAGGTAATGCATTAACCTTCAGTCGCAGCCACACATCTGGGCTTTTCTCTGATCTCTTAGAAATAACAGTGTCATGGACTTTCTAATACTGGCTGAATTCAGACTAAGGTTCTCTACATCTCAGCCTCCTCAGAGCTTCCCTTTCTTTCCTTCTTCATGTTTTACTCTGGACAAGCTGACTTCTTAACAGGGTCATTCCATTGGTTTGAATTTATAAGTAAACTACCCAAGTTCTTTATAGCTGCTTTCTCTGAAAACGATTTTCTCTCATCATCTTCTCCTTTGGTCACAGGTTTGCGGCCAAAAGTGAGAAATGAGTGTTACAGGATTTGGGAGCAAATGTCCACAGGACATGCCAGTTCAGTCACTTAGTATTGAGCTGCAGTAAATTTACTGTCTCAGGATGAGTGGATCGAAAGTTGGAACAATCCTCATGCAGTCTGCACTGCTCCTTTTGCCTATAAAATGACCTAATAATTATGAGTGTTTCTGAACTTAAGTATCTAGAACACACTAGAAACATCTTCCTGTTTCTGTTTTTCTCTAGTACCTCTCGAGATTTAGACTAAAGGTTTGTGAGGAGCGGTTCCTCAGCGAATCCCTGAGGAAAGTTGCTTGAATCCTCCTCAGGAGATCGCCGTCCAAAGCCAGCCTGAGCAGGAAGTTGTGAGCCTCTTTTCTCCAATAAACCACCAGAAAACCAGAAGTGAAGCAGTGGCCCAGAGGGTAGAGCTCCAGCTTTGAGAGAGAAAGCTAAGCAGGAGATACTGGCCAGAGCAGGCAGGAAAGCCTGAGAGGTGCTTATGTCCAATTTTTATCTACCAGATGGCTGGAAGTGGAGCTGTGGCAGTGGTAGAGCCTCAGCATTGAGTACAACAACTCAGGATTGCATAAGGCTCTGCGTTTAAGCCCTGGGATGACCACAAAAAATTCAAAGAGAGAATGCCAAGTTATGTATCCGTGCCTTACCTACTTATGTTTGTATTACCTCCCTGAGTGCAAACAGACCATATGCAATGCTTCTGCTTTTATTTACTGATTTATTTTTCAGAGATGCCTGTTGCACAAACTGCATCATAATCTTCATTTCAGGCCCATCGCTTTTCTCTTCCAGGGTACCAGGCCTGTGTCCTTATATGATGCACACTTAGGCTCTCAGCAGGGTTTATTTACATTTTCCTATGAGGCCAACACAGGAACAATCACAAATCAGGCAAGGGAAGACAAGATCAGGTTTCTTAGAAGTAACTGGTATTCACAAAAATTAACTTGGGGAGAAAAAACGGCAGCCTACATATGTACAAAATACCATTAATAAAAAGATGAGGGGGCTGGGAATGTGGATTAGTGAGAGACTGTTTGCCTAGCATGCAAGAAGCCCTGGGTTCGATTCCTCAGTAGCACATACACAGAAAAAGACAGAATTGGTGCAATGGCTCAAGTAATAGAGTGCTACAGATAGTGCCCAGGGCTTGAGTTCAACCAAGAACTGGCATAGGTAGGTAGGTAGGTAGGTGAGTGGGTAGATAGATAGATAGATAGATAGATAGATAGATAGATAGATAGATAGATAGATAGATAGATAGATAGATAGATAGATAGATAGAAAGATGATAGATGAATCTGGTCTTGGATGTCAAGAGGGAAGAAGGGAACAATTAGCAGTCATGAGGCCTTCGGCAGTGTGCCAGGATACCAGTATCGCATTCACATAACCACAGAGCAGGAAGACTGTCTCTCTCCCACTTCTCAGGCAACTGAGGGACCCAGAGCCAAGAGGGGAGAGCCAGGTGCTTGGAGAGAGAAGAGAAACGGCCCTGCTTCTCCTTGGCCTGGGGATTGGCATTAATGATTTGCAGAATGAAGGAAGGAGAATGGATTCACCGAGGTAGAAGAAGGGCCTTCAAATCTGACAGATGGAGAGTCAAGAACCCACTTCCTAAGACCAAAAAGCAGGATTTTTCTACTCTGTTCCTCCCCTCTCCCCCACTAAACTGTCTCTCTATTGGTAACCTAAAGATAGCCTGAGGTTGCCTTAACCTGAGGGAGGAAGGTTAATCAGTCATTGTTTGAAGAGGTTGAAAAAAGCCTGACCCTGTTGTAACTCTAACAAATGTTTGAAGTTCCCCCCCTGCCCGTTGCTGGTTGTGCCTGGAATGAATGAAGTGGTTTTGCAGCTCACTTTCCTGTTGAGTGTGTACATTCTGCCTCCTAATCCTGCAGGCCTTGGTCTCTTCACCTAGCCTGGCTTTTGCAACTATTTTCTGTCCTTCATATACAGTAATACAATGGAGTTCTTCCTGCTAACAGGGCTAGGGCTTGGACCCTGAGAACTTCATTTGAACCTAGGATGGGTCAATAATGTTTCTTTCCTGCTTCTACAGCTTGAGAATTCTAAGAACATTTAGAGTGCAAGTAACTTCTCATCACCAAGGGAAACCCAGGAAGCTCTTGAACATCTCACCTTTCAGAAGTGGAAGTCAGAGTGTCATAGACTTTCCTACTCTGGCTGACTTTACCCTGTGATCCTGAGACCTCAGCCTCCTAAGATAGGTTGATGGGCGTGAGCTACTGATTCTCTGCTAGGTTCACAACTGTAATGACATTTGCAGTACAAGTCAACTGCTTATTACAAAGGGTTTGGGGAGCATATTAACCCTTTCAACATTGGACCATTCAGAACCCTGTAGCACACAAGGTTATAAGGCTAGAGTCTCAGAGGCTGGGTATATGGATCTACTAAACTTGAACCTTGAGCTCTGACTCCAATTCTGGTATACATCAGCATTCATTTTCCAGAGAATGTTCTCTTAATTGGCAAATAGGAAAAGTACTTTGATTAACCCTCAGTTTTTTCCAGTTGTGTGTCTCGAACTCAAGCCAGGGTAATGTCCCTGAGCCCTTCAGCTCAAGGCAAACAGTACCACATGAGCCACAGTGTCTTTTGGTGGTTCATTGGAGATAAGGGTCTAACAGGCTTTCCTTGCTTAGCCTTTCTTTGAACTGTGGTCTTCAGCTCCCAGTCTCCTGAGAAGCTAGTTTTCCAGATGTGAGCCACCAGAATCTGGCCTATTATTTTTGAAAGTCCTGGGGCTTGATCTTAGGACCTGGGCACTCTCTCTGAGCTTCTTTTTCTCAAGACTAGAGCTTAACCACTTGAGCCACTCCACAGCTTCTGGGTTTTTCTGAGTATGTGGCACTGAGGATTCAAACCATGGCATTCATGCATGCTGAGCGAGCTCCTTACCACTGTCACATTTCTAGCCCCACCCTTACAGTTTTATCCCTCAACTTGCCTATTCTCAAGAAAAGGCCTCTGATTATAAATCATCTAAAGAAATCCCTATAGGAAGGTGTCCAAAGATGAAGAAGACAAAGCTCATCTGTGGGAGAGACTCTAAACATGTGAAGATTGTAACAAATGCTTCCATTTAATTATGTATCATGTTTCAACACTTAATAAAGTATAAATGAAAATGAGTCAATGTCCTAAATTATTGTGAATCATTTTATAATAGATGTAAAACATGTACTAAATATTATGTGTATAATAATACTAAATACAATAAACAATAAATAAATTAATCAAATAAAAAATAAAATACAAAATCAATAATAAAAAATATATGTAATAAACATACATATGTAAGTATATATCATATATTACACATGTATAGAAATATTTTTTTCCATTGCAAGGTGCTCATTTGGGCCCTCAGAACTCTAGCCTGAATTTGTTTTCCTCAAAGATAGTAAGCTTCGCCTTCACCTATGGTGCAAAAGAGTTACCTGGAGGGTGAGATCAAATCACAGCAATTACAGAAATACTGGCCCCAGTTCCAAGACAGTGGCTTAATTTTTTTAATGAAAGCAGTTATGTTCATTCAGTTCCATACAGACCATTTAAAAAAAAGCAGTGTAGAATTTTGTACAGCTTTTCAGACATCCTTACCTTACCCCCAAAGTGCTTCTCTGAGCACTACATTGTTTCTTTTTTTGTACATTTTTATTGCAAAAATGTTGTACAGAGGGTTCACAGTAACATGAGCAAGGTAATGAGTTCATTTCCTATTGAGCATTGTTGCCTCCTCTTTTTGTTTTCCCCGTACCATCCCTTCCCTCCCATCTCCACAACTACTCCTTATCTTGGGGTTCACTGCCGAGTTCAGTGACTTTTTTTTTAATTTTTGGCTTGGCACGGGGTTTGAACTCAAGTAGTGGTAACTCTGCACCTTCCCTCACATTGCTACAGATTTACCAAGACCCTGAGTTCAAATCCCAGGCTTAGGAAGGAAACTGGCAGAAATTGCAAATGAAAGAGCTTTATTTCTTTTTAATTTAGTTAAATAATTAATTAATTGTTTTATTTATTCTTTATTTTGCCAACCACGGGGCTTGAACTTAGGTTGTGGCAACTCTGACTCAGCTTCCATCACCCTAGACTGTGGTGCAGTCTGTGGACCCATAGCTGATCCTGAGATCCTAGGCCCTGAGGATTTGCAGGAAGAAAAAAAAGTAGGATACCACAAAAAGTGGCGAACTTCAGAGGGCTGGGGTATTACGTCTTTTTCTTTGTACCATGGGTCTGCATAACAAGGCTACAAAGTGGACGTGACCGGCCGTTGCTCAGACATGCAAGGCAAGCACTCTACCACTGAGCCACCTTCTATTTTCTCATTCCTGGAAGAAGCTGCACATGAAGACAACACTGATCTTTAATTTCAGTCTGTACCTTTGAATAAGGAGGAACATCTTTCCTCTGCTCTCCATCAATTCCCTACTTTCTAGTTAGAATGACTTAGAATAATAAAAATGTAAAAAGAGAAAATAAATCATCATGAAAAAAAAACAGATGCAGAAAATTCATTGTATTTTTCCCACAAGTTCAACCAATATGAACTATTGGGGAAATACATGGACACCTTATTCCCACTGGCATTGAAAGTCCCTAGTTAGGCAATTCTGATGAAGATGAGTAACAAAATGAAAAAGTGAGAAATCGTATCAATTGCAAGAAAAAAAAATGGAGTAGGATCCAAGAAAATTTCTTCTTTGGGCTGCTGAAAATAATCGGCTAACTAGAGTGTGGTGACTATTTTCCATAAAAGCTACTCATGTGAATACTAGGGATGACAATGAATATACCCCTCTTCATCGGGAAGCCTACAGTGGACACTTAGACATTGTCCATGAGTTGGTGGCTCAAGCAGCAGATATTCATGCAATAATTGTTAATGGCTGAACACCCCTGCGCAGTGCTTACTCGTGGAATAATACCAGTGTGGCGTCTTTCTTACTTCATCATGATGCAGATACAAATGCTCAAACTAAACGCCTCTTGACTCCCTTGCATCTTGCTGCTGGGAATATAGATAGCAAAGATACAGTGGATCTCCTTCTGTTGAACCATTATATCAAACCAGGTCTGAAGAACATCTTGCAAGAAACTGCCTTTGATATTACCAAAAGGATAAGTATGTATCACTACCTCTTTGAAGTTGTGGAAGGCTGTACAAATTGTTCTATTAAGTTGTAATGTTTAGGTTAAGTTTCTTTTCTTGTATCTATTTTTTGTTGAATTTTATTATTTTACTGTGAAAACACCTTACAGAGGGGTTAAAATTACATGAGCAAGGTAATGAGTACATTTCTTATCAAGCATTGTTGCCTCCTCCTTTATTTTCCCTTCCCATACCTTCTCATCTCCCCCCCACTCCCCTCCCCCCTCCCTACCCCTTCTCCCCAGCCAAAGTTGTAAAGTTCGGTTTTCTACATGACGTCTTGTACATCTCATTGTTGCAATGGGTCAACCTGTATCCCTATTTAAATAATTTGTTTTTTCCCTTCCCCTCCACAAATCATACCAACATCAAATACAAATAAATCAGGGGTTATACTGTGGTGGAGGGACATACAAAGCAACAAAGAAATCATCTTATAAATATGTTAGAAACAATTACAAGAAAGAAAAAACATTGAATCCTTATCTTGGGGTTTATTTCGCCTAACATCAACTTATCTGACCATTTCTGCTTGTCTCAGACATATAGTAGTTATTGCAAATACGGGAAACCATGGGATCTATGTTTCTTTGGGCCTGGCTTACTTCACTTAATATATTGTTTTCCAAGTCTTTCCATTTTCTAACAAATGGGGCAATGTCATTCTTTCTGAGGGAGGCATAAAATTCCATTCCATAGACTTCTATTTTCTTAATCCATTCATCTACTTAGGGGCATCAAACAAGACCATACTAAAGCTACCAGAACAACTATGTTTATTGCAGCATTATTTAGCATAGCTAAGATATCAGTTATGTTTCTTAAACATCAAAATGCCAGTCCATTCTTTGTGTCCATATAAAATATTTTCACAATCCAAATAACAGCAATATCTTACTGTAAAAATTCCGTGGAATTTTTACAAGTGAATTGCCTGACTTTGATGTCAAAATGTATTTGAGTTGTTTGTGTACATCTATAATGATTTCTGCAGATTTTGTGATATTTTAATCAGAAATAATTTGATCTTATCTGTTGAAATGAGTGTTATAGAAACTAAAGATATTTCTGGTTCTTGTCTGAAAAAAGTATATTTTAAAATATTCTATATTCTGTGTTTGCATAATATCCATAATCTATTTCATTCTTTCCTAGATATATTTTGAATTCAACATTGTTTTATAATATATATATATTTATTAATGAATTCCTTAAGAAGCAGGAATTAGCAGTAAGCAATAGTCAAATGCAAGTCAACTTAAAATGAAGGACGAGATCACAAAATCTAAGAGAAAGTACTGCGATTCAAACTTTCAATTTACAGATGACCAGCCCATATGAGTGAACAAGATCACAAAGTGTCACAAGATTATTTTTAATACCCCTCCCCTAATGATTAATGAACGATTTCAGTCCAGCATAAATGGGCCAGAAAAATAGCTCCTGGAAGGATAGTTCCACAATTTGTCTATAAAGGCCAGGAAAACTTGACTTAGAGGTCAAATGTAATTTTAAAAAAACATTAATTGAGAAGATCCTTAGTGCTTAATAACACTATGAGATATACATGTTGCCCTGTCAAAAACAAAGTTTACAACTTTGGTGCGGGGGGGGGGGGAAGTCGGGGTAGGGGGCAGGGGGAGGATGCAAAGGAATGGGAAGGGGAAACAAAGGAGGAAGCTACAATGCTTGATAAGAAATGTACTCATTATCTTGCCCATGTAATTGTAACCCCTCTGTACAGTATTTTCACAATAAAAAAATACACAGGTACTTCAGTAAAACTTGGTTCTGTGGTATGAAAATGTCATTCTCAAAATATTTAATCTCCTGAAAGTGTATTCTTTTTCAAGTAATCTTTGAAAAATCAAATTCGCAAACCAGGCGCTAGTGGCTCACGCATGTAATCCTAAATACTCAGGAGGCTGAGATCTGAGGATCACGGTTCAAAGCCAGCCCGGGCAGGAAAGTCCGTTAGACTCTTATCTGCAATAAACCACTCGAATATCAGAAGTGGCACTGTGCCTCAAGTGGTAGAGTGCTCGGCTTGAGCTGAAGAGCACAGGGACAGTGCCCAAGCCCAGAATTAAAGCCCCACGACCTACCCCCAAAAAAATCACATTCGCCAAAATAACATTTGACAAATAGATGATACTTAGTGGCAATAGAGTTACAATAGAATTGATGTGCTTACACAGCACTAATGCCAAACAGGTTCAACCATTCATTAAACTGTAGAAATAGTACCACCCATCATTTGTGTTATTCATTAGGTGCCTTTCAAAATTTGTTAAATATATCAGCCTCCCATATTTCAAACCCAAACGTTAGCTAATAAAGTAAATTTCATCATTTAATAAGGTACATTTTAAAAAGTCACAAATAGTTGCCTTATCATATGTTATTTTGTTTTCCCTATCTGTCTAACATAGTAAGTCTTGAATATGGGTACTCGTCAGAGATGTGAAAAACATAAAATCTGTCTTCTATTTCTATCATATTCCTCTATAATAATAAATTTTAATTTTCTTTTTTTTCCCGAAACTTAAATGTAGTAGAAAATATTATCCCATGTAAAATAAAATAATCACACACCATTGTACAAAGCCATTTGTAAAAATTGGTAATTTGGAATACATTCTAAACCATTTTTAAACTTTCTTGTTGACTAAAGATTAATCTTCCAAATGCATGAGAATTACATCATGTCTAGGTGCTTCACGCCTCCAGTCTTGCAAATTATTATTGCAGATGAATGAATTATGGAAATATAAGCTGACATAAGTTCAAGTATATGCAGGATTGAAACTCCATGGAATGTATATAAACCTTTCAAACTATTAACAGACAGTTTAACAGAATGACTATCAGGAAGTTGAAGCCAGAGAGGAATAATAGTAAATACATAGAATGAATGAAAAATGGAACAAGGGGCAAATACAGCTAGAATTTCAATATACACATGTGATAAAGGAAGTGGTAAAAATGAAATAAATCTTGGAGAAGGAGTTGGTTCACAATGATAGAAGGAGTGAAACTGATCCAGGAGCATTGGACAATTAGATGGACATATTTAATTTTAAAACACTTGCACAACCTTTTGAAATTCAGTGAAAAAACACACAAAAATTACAATCAAACAGCAATCTCTAGAGAGTATGAATATAACCTCTCAAAATTTTAAGCAGTTAATGAAGGGCTGTCTTGGGAAAAGCAAACAAAACTATTCAAAGAGGGCAGTTTGGGGTAGGGGAGAAATTTGAACAGATTTAAATAGATTGTCTCAGGTTATAAATCACCTATATATGCTGCAAATGTTATGTTCCTTCTGCGAGTTCCCTCTGTCTGAACTGGATACTCCAGTCCTGAGCCACACTTGATAGCTTGTGAAGATAGAATGCAAGAGAAAAGATCAAGAACCCATTACTCGGCTGGAGAGAAAACAATTCTCTATGTTTTCTTTCATCTCTCTTCACTACTCTTTCTTCATACTTTTAAGTCAATTGATTTTGAGTTATATATTTCCTTCTTTCTTCTGGAAAAGTAATTGGTGAAAGTAATTCACTAAATAGTATTTGCCATTTTTTTTATCATGCGGTTTACTTGTTCAAGGGAGTCCATTAAACTTCACCCCTGCATTTGGTTGCCATAAAAACCCAACATTGATGTTAATCAGGACAAACTGTAATGTAAAACTTTGTCTACAAAAAAACCAGTCCAAGAAACTGTGATCACAAATATTTGGATATCCGTTTTTCTTTTTTCTTTTACCTTGAAAGTCTTCTTGTGTCGGGCTGGGAAGGTGGCTCAGTGGTGGAGCGCTTGCCTTGCATGCTTGAGGCCCTGAGTTCGATTCCTCAGCACCACATAAGCAAAAAGAAAAAAACCGGAAGTGGCATTGTGGCTCAAGTGGTAGAGCGCTAGCCTTGAGTTGAAGAGCTGAGGGACAGCGCCCAAGCCCAGAGTTCAGGTCCCACGACCGGACCTGAAAAAAAAAAAGAAAGGAAGAAAGAAAGAAAGGAAGAAAGAAAGAAAGGAAGGGAGAAAGAAAGAAAGAAAGAAAGAAAGAAAGAAAGAAAGAAAGAAAGAAAGAAAGAAAGAAAGAAAGAAAGAAAGAAAGAAAGAAAAGAAAGAAAGAAAGAAAGAAAGAAAGAAAGAAAGGATTAAAGAAAGAAAGAAAGAAGGAAAGAAAGAAAGAAGGAAAGAAAGAAAGAAGGAAAGAAAGAAAGAAAGAAAGAAAGAAAGAAAGAAAGAAAGAAAGAAAGAAAGAAAGAAAGAAAGAAAGAAAGAAAGAAAGAAAGAAAGAAAGAAAGAAAGAAAGAAAGAAAGAAAGACAGTCTTCTGGTGTCTAAAGTGCCCACAAACATAAGTACTCAACCATTTTTTGGTTCAATCACTTCTAACCTCAAAGATATGTTTTGCTAACAAGACGCTTAGAGGAAACTGCATAATACTCCACTTTTATCTTCTCTCTTCAGACTCTCCTTAGATACCACATCAGGAACAGTGAAGTTATTCTTTGCAAAATTATTTCAATAGATTATTTTTCTCTTAATCTTGCATTTGCTCAACAAGATGTATGGAAGAGAATAAAGTTAAATCACCCATACTTTGGAAGACAATGTTCTGTTACAAAGGACAATGCTTCTATGCCCTACTTCTATGTCCTCCTCTTAGCTCTTGCCTGATTTCCAATTAATCACAGCTTCTTGGCTCCAAGTGCAGTGAAGCTGAAGGACTCTAAGGCCTCCCCCACTGCTACATCTTCATGGTTTCTCCTTTAAAACTCTTTTAAGTTTCCTCCTTTGGATGTGGGATTTATTTTCATGTCTTCATTAAATCAGTTCTGCATTGTAGTGAGCCAAATCGGCTCTGTAAAATCACTTTAGGTAGCAAAAATATTACAATCTATATCAAAAAGTTTTGGCCTCCCTCCACTGCTGAAGCCAATTTGCTCAGCTAGGGCTTCTAAGAACACTGTTTTCTTACTTTTTCCATGTGCTCAGTTCTTTTCTGAACCCAAAACTTTTTGGCTTATGTAATAAGAGATGTCTTCACTATCTCATTTTAATAAGGATTTATATTTGTGAGCCACTTAGAAATGTGAAATCACTGGTTTGAAGTATCCAATCAGATTTTTTTCTGTGTTTCAGTGCTTCAGTGCAAAGACATTGTGGAAAGTATTACAAACAAAAACTGTAAACCCAATACCTTTTTTCATTGTGGAGGGCACTTTCTCCCTAAATATTTTGACCCAAATTATCTTTTTCAGAGAATTACTGTTTGGTAATTAAAGGTCAATTCACAAATTTTGATGTCTCTTTTTAAAGAAATTTGAATTAAATTGCACTATAACCTTGTTTCACACAGTGAGAGAATATTTCCTGGGTAAGGACAGTTTTCAAGGGAAGCTACAGGATTTACAGCAAGGTTTCTGAGGTTTGTTTGTTTAGTGTGAAAATGAGCCATCTTCACTCACATTGCTCCCTCTCCACTAATTATCCATGGATTTTTTGCATGAAAGCCTATTTTCCCAGGCAATTTTAAATTTTCTTAATAGGCTATGTTGTTTAAAAGTTTGAACAATTAAAATTTACGTGTCATATTTTTAAAACTCTTTTGAAATTCCTATATCAAAACCGTGAATTCACCAATCCCAATTCCACCTTTACCATCAAAAACAGTTAACACGATGTTTTCACGATATAGTGTCCATGCAACTATTATTTTCCAGTGGCTTTGTTATGCATATATATGACCACATAAGCTGATATTGAACAAAATGAACTCCAAGATATGGAATCAGAGATTTTTATTTGCGGTTGTTGGTTTTTATGTATTATGTGATCTCTATTTTCTTTGATTTTTCCCCGTTGATTTATCCCTTGCTGTATTTGATTTTGGTACCCTGTGTATTGTGTATACATTTACCTTCATTAGGGAAGGGAAGAGGAACATCACAATGGTGACACAAATAACAAAGGCCAAACCGATGCATTAGCAATACTCACAAGACAATACGTTGGAAATATACATTACAACTTGTGAAGGGTACATAGGTGAAGGAAAACTGTGAGAAAAGTGAGGGAGGGGGTAACAAGTTGGAAAAGTTATGTATTCACTACCTTACAATTACTGTAACCCGACTGTACATCACTTTGACAATAAAATTAAATTTAAAAAATAAGCTGCATAAAATAAAATTTCACTATATTGGTATAGTTAATATTATTCTTTATATAGTAAAATTTTAAAAATCAATAATATTTGGCATCTAATTTGATTTAATTACCCTTTCTTTATCAGAAGGTCGTCAACTTGAAAGTTATCCAACTAGACAATATTTTCACAATATACTTGTATATTTTGGAAAAAATAAATTTAGCACTTTCGCACACATAAAACCGAAAACAATTTAATTCTATGGAAACCCATAACTTTTAAAAATAAATAAGTTGTTAGGACAGAATATATGTGTTGTTCAAAATTCCTATGACTAATAACTACTCATTTTCAAATTCTGAACTTTCCATACCTGAGAGATTCAAAACAGTACTTGTTTTCATGTTATATAATTCTGCAATAGATGCAGTTTCCAATGGAGTATTAGAGATTGAGAAGTCAACAGAAAAATAGCCACATTCTTATAGAAGATAAAACTATGGAGCATCTGTAATAATTCTTCAAGAGTAAGCATTCCCCAGCTTTATGCCATAAAGTCATCCTAGCCCAACAGTTTCCAACTTGTAAGGTGCACCTTAAATTTCCGTTATTTCACATCATGAATAGCTTATCTTTACTGTGAAAAAATACTGCACCTCTGGTATTGTGATGCCCTCCTTGTTCTGCAAAGAACACCACAATAAACTCAGTTGAATCAATTTTCCCCCTGTGGTATTCTTGAGATCAGAACTCTTGCAAATATTATTTATATTTATATTTTTTAACTATCATAGATATTGAGGATACTAAGTTAAGAAGATTATGGTTCAAAGCCCATCCAGGCAGGAAGATCCCTTAGAATCTTATTTCCAATAAACTTCTCAGAAAAAGCCAGACACAAGTGGCACTGAGGTTGAAGTGGTAGAGAAGGAGCCTTGAGCTCAGAGACAGTGTCAAGGCCCAGAGTTCAAGCCCTAGGTCAAACCAATAAAACAAAAACAAAAATTGGGCTGGGAAGTTGGCTCAGTGGTAGAGCACTTGCCTTGCATGCATGAGGCCCTGGGTTCGATTCCTCAGCACCACATAAGCAAAAAGAAATAAAGCCTGAAGATGCGCTGTGGCTCAAGTGGTAGAGCGCTAGCCTTGAGCTGGAGAGATGAGGGACAGCACCGAGGCCCAGAGTTCAAGCCTCACGACCTGACTCCCCCCCAAAAAAATAAAATAAAAATGAACCCAAACCTAGCATTTTTTCTCATTGTGTACAGAGGCACATAACTAAGGAAATTGCTTCCTGTGTAACATATAAGTAGAAGAAAGAAGATGTCACACAATTATTCTCTTCATACCATGTTATACCAAACCCTCAAAAATGCTTTTTCTAAATTTATAAATTAATATCATCCATTTGTTGGCAACTCTGTCAAAATTATTCACATTATCATTTTATACATGAACTGTTGGAATGATCTATTAACTAAGTTCTAATTATAACTCTCTTGAAACAATATTCTAGGCAAATAGAATGCCAGAATCATTTGTGAATTTGTCAGTTAAAACCTCTACTTAAAAAGAATTTTATAGTATCCAATAGAATATGGAATTACAAAAAAAAACTATTTATTTTGAATCTAAATTCTAATTTTGCAAGGTCCACAAAGTCCTACATTAGATGAACTGTGCTATTTCTCCGGGCTTAAATTTTGTAAACCTTCATCATTTCTTTGGCATCCAACAGAATGATGCTTACTTACTTTTTCAAATTTTGGATGGGAATCATGAGCTATTTTGCATCTAAGAATGTTCTGTAATGAAGAGAGATTAAAACACAACTGAGGATTATATATCAGTTGCATTTGAATAGGAAATTTGACTTCTCAAATCATAATGACAAAATTAGCCCAAACTTCCAACTGTGTATTCTTTTCTTGTAATTTGGTTTGTTTTATTGAGACAAAAATTATACTACCTGGTCCAGTGAAGGTATCACTATGTAATTCCACTCTCTAATCTCCTTTCTTAGTCTGAGTGCTAGAATTCCAGGCTTGTATCAGATTGCCCTGCCATAGTTTGTTGGTTTATTTAATCTAGAAACACACTAGCAATTCTGAACTTCTCTGATGATCTTATCCATTGACTGCTCAGATTGTTTATGTACAGTTTTGAAAGATGTTCGAACATTTGACACAGTATATGAACATTTTCAGATGCACATGCAGGAGTCTCTGATTCATTCCTCCATGGATCTGATCCCTTTAATAATGATTACTTGACTTTCTTACTATCTCTGGTCCCTACCTATGTAATAGTCTCAAACTTGTTTGAAGAAAGTTCACCAGAGGACATTTTAATATTAAAATTTATCACTTGATTATAGTTTTACTCAGAACATATTTTCTATTGCTTTCTAGCTTTTCTACATATTCTGAGAGTTGTTTCATTTGTGTATTCGTGGGTGCACATATAAGTGCCCCTGCGTGTATGCATATGTTTGTATGCATGTATGGAAAACCTCAAGCTCTTATTCAACAATCTTGCTCATGAGTAGTATTTCATCACTTGAACTGTTCTTCCAATGCAGCTTTGGCTGGTTAATTATAGATAGTGTCTAAAGACTGTTCTGCCCAGGCTGGATGCAAACTGAATTTCCCAGACTCCTTTACATTCTTAAGTTTTATTTTTCCAGGAGTATCAACTTTTAAACTACAAACATTTTTGTGAGTGTTGTCTAACCTGTAGCCCAGATTTTTAACTCAAGAATTCATATAAAGATAGATGAACATACGCATTACATATGCTGAATGTACACTGTTAGAAATGTGATCTTAAGCTGGGTGGCGGTGAGATCTGAGGATTGAGGTTCAAAGCCACCCCGCGTAGGAAAGTCCCAGAGACTCTTTTCTCTAACTACAAGAAAACTGGAAGTGGCACTGTGGCTCAAGTGGTAGAGCACTAGCCTGGAGCTGAATAGCAGAGGGACAGTGCCCTGGGTTCAAGTGCCACGACCACCACCACCACCACCAATATATATATATATATATATATATATATATATATATATATATATATAAAGAAATATGATCTTTGCCTCCAGGTTCATTGCTAGTATAATCCCTGCTCTTTCAAGATGGACTTTTTCCAGTTAAGTCCATTCTCTTATATCTGAATTGCATGGAATCAGAATCATACTTCTATTCTACTTTTTACAAATTTGCACGATTGGAAGTGTGATTTAGAAAGGGAGTGGCCTCATACTTCATTTTCCACTTAGGAGAAATGCTTTCTCTATATCACTACTGTAAATCTACATACTGAACTTGGCTTCATTGTTTCAATGTTGTCTTATTTGTAGATCCTTCTATATTGTATTGAACCCTAAAACACAGAACTTCTCTTTCTCCTATTATTGCTATTGTTTCTCTTACTGTTAACTCTTGTACACTTGGAAAATAATGCACAGCACATACACTCACAAAAAAATGATCTGAGAACCCTCTTCCCATTTAAAATTCACCTTAATTTACAGAGCACTTTTGAAGTTTGAACTCAATGTACTCATGGATAATGCATTTATAAGCAATATAAATTTCATATTTTCTTTTTACTAAGTTGTCTCTGAAACACTGCTACATGATGTCCAAAGGTGTCCTTGTGCTTTTTCAATGAAGCCAGCAAACATTCATTATACCTCAAGCAGCACCATAAATTGTTGCTTGAAGTAACTATTACTGGAGGCGGAAACTGATCCCAGGGGAGGAATTGAACATAGAGATATGACAAAGTTCAAGTTAATTTGTGCTTTCCTTTTTACTGTACAAGAAAAGGATCCAAGGCTTGAGGGAAACTCTGTCCCTGACTTTTCGAGTGCGTTTTTTACTCATATAAAACTGGCTTATAAACTTCTGGTTGATAGTATTACAAAAGGAAATAATGTGCCATTTGAGGGCCAGCATAGAACAAAAGGAAATAACGTTGTTTTAAAAGTGTTCTACTGCAAAGAAAAAAAGACATGGAGATTTTAAAGTGCTTTATGGATGGATATTTCACTTCTGAGATGATTCGCTTGTTGCAGGATTTAGTTATCCATCCCTTTATTCTGGTCCTGAGTTCTCCATAGGAAAAAGGATTCCAAAAAGGCAGGATCCAGTGAGTATAATCAGCAAAAGCAGTCTCTTCTCATACCAGTACTCCTTTAAGGAGTGTCCCAAAGAAATACCTGGGTTTTTTTGTTTGCTTGTTTGTTCAGTTTGTGCTGGTTCTGAGGCTTGCTCTCGGAGGCTGGAACATGTCACTGAATCGATGCCTTTCCTGCCCACCTGTCCCCAAAGCTAATACTTTACTGCTTGAGCAAAATCCTCACTTCTGGACTTTTTGGTGGTTAATTAGTGATAAGAGATTGACAGAATCTCCTGCCTGGGTTTGCTTTGAACTGAAATAGTAAGAAAGCCAAGTGATGGGCTGAGAAGGTTACTGAGGAGTAGAGTGCTTGCCTTGAATGCATGAGGCCCTGGGTTCGATTTCTCAGCACCACAAGAGCAGAAAAAGCTGGATGTGGTACTGTGTCTCAAGTGGTAGAGCACTAGCCCTGAGTTGAAGAGCTTAGGGACAGTGCCTAGGCCCAGAGTTCAGGCACCATGACTGCCAAAAAAACGCCAAGTGACATCAACTGTATCAAGACTTATTTTTTGAACCAAGAAATACTAAATGATGTTTATTATAAAGCTAATATTTGACAATTTTTAAAAGAAGAGAATATGTCCAGCGAAGAAGCCATAACTTAAATAACAGCAAAAGCAAGTGCACTGAATCATTTTGGTATTATTTTTTTCTGCTTTGGAAGATTACGATTGACCTTGTCCTTCCTTTGGGGGAAACTTAAAGTCATATTTGCACTTTTTGTTGGTCGTGGGGCTTGAATTCTGATCCTGGGTGCTGTCCTTCAGCTATTCATCTCAAGTTCAGTGTTCTACCACTTTAGTTATGGCACCACTTCTGGGGTTCTGGTGGTTAATTGAAGATATGGTTCTCATTGACTTTCCAGAGCAGGCTGGCTTTGAACCGCAATCTTGTGGTCTCAACCTCCTGATTAGCTAGGATTAAAGGCTTAAGCCAACAGCACCCAGCTCATATTTCCATTTACTGCACTTAATGACACTATGTGGACAAAGAATGGAAATTTGAATCAAATGATGACATGGCAGCTTTTCAGAAAAAATTGAGGTAGCAATAAATAGTCCTCCTATTCCATTTTGTTACATTAATGACTCCTGAGCTATGCAACCCTTACATTAGCAACCCCTTGCCATCTGTGTAGGTGTATTTAGTATCAGGAGAGACTTAGATTTTTAGAAACCAAAAGGGATCAGGTCCGGAAAAAACAACATAAGAGAAGATACATTTATCACACAGAGATTAAGAACTAGCCTAAGAGATTTAAAATGCTAAAGGCAATGAAGAATAAACCTGGTTGATAACTAGTTCTTCAATAACCAAGAATGGTTCCCCAGAATGATTTCTGGTATGCGTTAGTTACTATCATTTGTTCCTTCCTTCTAGAGTTATTCCTTCTCTTGTCCCAACTGATAATTTGCCTCTGCCTTTTTGGTGCCATGACTGACCAAAAAGATTTCCAAATCTCACTTAGACTATCCTTCTCGTTGTGATTAGCAGTGACCTCTCAAAAGCCTGGAATCTTTGAATTTCCAGAATTAATCTTCACCTGACATCTAAGCACATTCCTAGCATTAATTGTTGGGACCTAATGAACAAAACTTTTTTTTCAACATAGTATCCTAATATAGGTAAAGTACATGAATTAGGGAGTATTGTCAGGTATTAGTATGGAAGGAACAATATATATTCCAAGTATGGATTATTTATTTTGCATTTACTAACTAATTTTTTTATGTTTTTTGGGTTTTTTTTTGCCAGTCCTATAGTCCTGGAACTTAAACTCAGGGCTAGGGAATTATTCCTGAGCTTTTCCTTTCTCTCATGGCTAGCACTCTACCACTCTAACACTTCCAGTGTTTCTTTTTCTGTTTATGTGGTACTGAGGAATTGAACTCAAGTTTTCATGCATGGTAGGCAAGCACCGTACCATGAAGCCACATTCCCAGAGCTCTAAATGACTTTCTTAAGAAGGTATTATATTTTCTTTCCATAACTATGTATCATAATTTTGGCCAGTTGCTAGAAAAGAACGTAGAAAGCAATATTAAGTCCAATAAGGCTGGATGGACAATGAATAACTGTCACGATCTAGCCAGGGCACAGAGGGGCTTACCTCATAGGACTGGTTCAACAGGCTGAGTGAGACAGTTCTTAACCCACAGCCCACCTCCAGAATGAGAGGGCCACCTTGGGTTCCAGCCACATGGGGACACTGGGCCACCTCTTCAGCACCCATACAACCACTTCCTGTGAGAGAAAGAGAGAGAGAGAAAGAAAGTCAGAATTACAATTAAGCTGGGTGCTGGTGGTTCAGGACTAAAGTCCTATGAGATATGATGAACATGGTTCATAGCCAGCCTAGCCGGGAACGTCCATGAGACACTTATCTCCAAAGAACCACCAGAAAACTGGAAGTGGCACTGTGGCTCAAGTGGTAGAGTGCTAGTCTTGAGCTGAGGAGCTTGAGGACAGCACCCAGGCCCAGAGTTCAAGCCCCACGACTGACAAGAAGTGGACTTCCCACCACAAGAAGTGTGCTGAATACCACACATTCTCCTAGGAACCATGGCAGAGAAGTCAGGCTGAGCTTTCTGTCAACTGGAGGTCATGAGATAGTCACCTGCCTTCTCCGTGACTCATTTTCCCCAGCTACAAAACTGAACACAGTGAAGGATCTCCTTCCTCATGGGAATAGGATAAGGCTGAAAGAGAACCATGTTTTGTTTCATAAACCCGTACGTGTCACATGAGTAATAACAGGCCCCATCTGAGCCCTTTCCCAGTTATCTTACTGTCGTATGCTCACAGAATTGCCAAGAACCGTATCTGACAGCCGCTCCTTCTGTTCCTGGCCCTGCTCTAGAGATCCCCCTGTATTGATCCCTTGTTTCCTCACAACTGTCCAAGGAGGAGACTGAGGTACAATGGTGGAGGCCCAACCCAGATCTTTATGGCTGCTGTAAACTAAGTTTGGGATAATCATCTAAACCAATGACTGAGCATGACACTATATGTCTACCATCCCAACTAAGGAGGACCGGGCCTCGTGGCGCACACCTGTCACAGATAGGAGGACCACAATCCAGCCCAGCCTGAGCACATTTTGAGTGAGTCTCTATCTCGGAAATGCCCAAGACAGAAAGGCTTGGATACCGTGGTAGAAGACCTGACTGGCAAGCCTAAGGCCTTGAGTTCAAACCCTAATACACCAAAAAGAACGAGAGTCCCAGTGGCAGAGGCTCATATGTATAATCCTAGCTACTCAGGAGGCTGAGATATGAAGGTCACAGCAAAAGATTTAAAATAGGTTTGGCCTCACCCATCAGAAGTCATGATGAGAAAACCCGGAGTCTGACTTATGCTGGTGCACTCCATACCAGCAGGGCTCACATCCTTACTAAGTGCTGGCCATGCTCTCTGTCCCCCTAGGAAGCCAACCCCTGTGGGCCCCATACTCAGGTCCTCCCAAGCTCCAGCTGCCACCAACCAGGCCCAAAGGAGTAGAAAGCTCCAAGGCACACAGGTCCCTTGGTCTTATAATTTAAGGTTGCTGAGTCCCCTTCAAGCGTCTCACACTTCCAGGCCCCAAGACCTCAGCCACAAAGCCCATGCATCCCCCAAAGGTAGCAGGCAGAAGTTACCAAAGGACCCAGCCTCCATATTACAATCCACTTCTACACACACACACACACACACACACACACACACACACACACACACACACACACACACACACACACACACACAAATCCAGACCAGTGACAGAAGACTCGCCCATGCAGCACCTGCAATTTTCCAAATGATCACTCACCTGAGTACAGTCAGGTTATACAAGGAGGAAGATGATATATCTGTCTCTCTCCTTCTCTCTCTCTCTCATGCACACACACAGACACACACACACACAGACACACACACACACACACACACACACAATCTCAGAGCAGTGCATCTCCGGAGTTTTTTGGTTCCTTTTCTGAGACAATGTACAAGTTGGAGCACAGGAGTTCCCTTAGAAGAATCAGGGGTTCCCACCCAAGTGGAGCACCACTCTAATGATGCAGCACCACACACACACACACACACACACACACACACACACACACACAGATTCCGAGCAGTGCCTCTCCAGAGTTTGTTGGACAATGTACAAGCTAGAGCACGGGGGTTCCCTTGGAGGAATCAGGAGCTCCCACCCAAGGGGAGCACCACTCTAATGATGCAGCATACTGTGCCTATCCCTTTCTCCAGGGCCAGTCCCTTGACTCCCCAATCACCAAAACTCTAGGCCAGGACGCTGGGTAAAGGAGTCCCGAGACAAGCAGGGGGTCATGGTGACCCCAGAGGTGTGTCTGACCTGAGGTGGCGGTGGTATTGGGGAAATGGATGGGGTCCTAAAGGCTACATACATGGACTTATTTCCAGCCTACATGCTTCTGGCCCACATGGCAGATTCTTGGGAATCCAGGACCACATTGTCTGGGAGCACCAGCAGAAACTAACAGAGCTGGGAAATGTGATCATTCTGTGAGAACTGTTGACAGTTGGGGGAGGGGACAGGCTGGGTGTATGTGTATGTGTGTTTAGGGGGGTGTTCCTCCCAGATATTCACATTCTGCTCTGACCCCCAGCACTCTCACTTCCCTAATGGGCCCTTCTGGGACCCTCTCTTCAAGTGAAAGGGTGACCAAGCACAGAGGACAAGGGCTCACACAGCAAGAGAGACCTATCTTCTGCATCCAATGCCCCAACCCCCAGAAAAAAGGAAAAGACCCAAGAAGGCAAGTGTGGAGGTGCTGCTCCCCACGTCTGACTAAAGCCACCAGGTTCCCACCAGGAAGATGAAGGGTGCAGATGAGTGGCTGTGTGGCTCCCACTGCTCCAGGCCAGGGGCTCTGTGGTGTCCCCTCCTCACCCATCCCTGCATCTCCCTGTTTCTTCTGACACTGGCAACTAGGGATGGGGGTGGGATACTCTGGTCACTCCCCACTCCCACCCCTGGGGCACATTTGTGGCAGAGCCCAGGCCAGACTGTATGGTATGGGGGAGCTGGAAGTCCAGTCGGGGGGGGATCGCATGGTGTGGGGGTCACAGGGTATGGGCCCAGGAGGAGGCCACTCACATGTGCTACTGGGAGAAGCTGTTGGAGGCAGCTCCGGGTGGATTCGAGCAGCGAAGGCAGTAGCATGGCAAATACTCATGCCTGGAACAGAGACAGGGGGACCTGGACCAGGTCGGGGCCACAAGCCTGCCTGTGGAGTGCCATCACTTGAGGACTCCAAGAGGTGCCATGGGTCCAAGCAAGCAGTGCTCGGTTTGAAATGCAGTGCCACATGGAATGCTGAAGGGGACCAGGGCGTGGGCATGTGCGTGGCAGGGCTGAGCAAGACCTCTCCTCCTACGGCTTGAGTCTCTTGATCACCACTCAGCCACCTCTACCTTCTTCAACTGTTGGTAGTGGTGTCAACCAACAGAGGAATCCCAGTGCTATCAGGCAGCATAGAATGTGGGTGTGACCACCATTCTTATATCCCATTGGTCAGAAAGAACCATGAAAGAATGGGAGTGTGGCTGGAATCCTGTGATGCAGACAGAATGGGCAGAGTGAAGATGACAGTGGCTCCCCCAGCCCCTTTCCCAGGGAACTCTGTCCAATTCAGTTGGGGACAAGAGCGTGACCGGCTTTAGATTGTTGTGTATGTCTGTTTGTTGCCAGTCCTGGACCTTAAACTCAGTATCTGGGCAGTCTGTAAGCTGCTTTTGCTCAAGACTAGCCCTCTACCACTGGAGCCACACAGCTCTACTTCTGACTTTGTTGGCATTGAAGTTGGACAGGGGTCTCAAGGACTTTCCTGCCTAGGGTGAGTTTGACCATGATCCTCTTATCATAGCCTTGTAAGTATCAAGGCGACTGCTGAGAGCCACTGGTGCCTGCCTGATCATTGGTCTTGCTTATTTGTGGCACAGACCTGTGAGTTGCCTATCCTCGGGTTGAAGTGGTGGGAGCTGGAGCCCACAGTAGGAATCCTGGTCCTGTCACCTCCAAATGGCAGGAGAACCTAAGAAATTCATTCTTATCCATAAGATTACCAATGGAATGTGATCAATGTCAAGATTGAATGAGTAGTTCTTGAATGATTCTAGGATCAAATTATACACAATTATATCCTAGGACACTGATCGATTTTAGTTAATACTTCATTAAGTATTTAAACAATCACATACATTAAATGGAGGCAGAATGAAATACCTAAGAATTCGACCTCACATAGTATAAAGGTGCAATTTTTTCTGGCAGGTTTGGGATTTGAACTTATTGTCTGGGTAACTCTGTTGCACTGTGTGTTAAGGGGAAGCTTGCCTCCTTGAAATCAGGAAATTCAAGTCTGTTCCTTAGGCCTGAATTGAATCCCCAGCACTAAAAAACATCCTATTCATGTACATTTTAAATATATGATTTATATTCATGTACATATGTTCACTCCATATTACACTCAGTATAGTTATTTTTTTTGTCTTTTTCTTGTATTGACCGTTTATTTTATTGACTATTATGACACATAGAACATTGATTACATTGATTACGTAGGATTATAGGTCTGCATATGTATTCCACTTTATACTTGACACCCAGGACTTTCACAGAAAAGGAAAAAAAAATGTTTCACCATCAGCTTCTTACTCCACGATTAATTGTTTGGAGTCCTGGCATCTGAACGCATGGCCTACAAGGCCAAATTCATGAATGGGTGAGTGTCAACACGCCATCCTGGGGCAAATTGAGCTGACAGGCAGTTCCCAGGAACTGAGATCAAGCCCCAGGGGTTGACAAAATATGAACAGATTGACTTGCAGGTGACAGTACAATAATAAATATATATGTTTATATAGTGCCAGAGATGTCTATACATTATTCAGTTATATAGAATACATTCCTACAAATTCTGGGGTATTTATTATGCCTCCATGTAATTAATGTTACTGTTTCATCCTTAATAAACTATTAATTAAATCAGTGTCCTGAAATTATTGCATTCCTGTAAGTAATAGTATTCTTTTAATGCTTCATAAATATTAAATAAAATCAATCAGCTTCCTCAAATCATCTTGTCTAATTTTATAGGAGAATCATTCACGATCAACTCATTCAACCTGACATTGATAACATTCCTATGGATGGGAACGAGTCTCTAAGTATCTCATGCCATTGGTAGGTGTCAGGACTGGGATTTGAAATCAGGGCCTATGTTGCCACATGGTCCTATGGCTTCCCCGATAGTCCACCAGCCTTCAGCAGTGCAAGGTAAAATACCCTTTGCAACAGTGTCATTTGGATCCAGGAGGGTCACCTCACAAAGGAAGAAAACATAAAAAGGCCATCTCCACATTTTCCTGTGATTTTTTTTCCCTTCAAGGCCTAGGGATCTAGGATCCCAGGATCAGCTGTGGGTCCAGTGGCTGCACCTCAGCCTAGAGTGATTGAAGCTGAAGCAGAGTTGCCACGACCCGAGTTCAAGCCCTGCTCTGGGAAAAAGTAAAATAAAATAAATTTAGCTCCCTGGCTTGCAATTCCCAACATTTATTCTGCCAGGTTTTGGATTTGAACTCAGGATCTGGGTAAATCTTCAGTGGATGAAGGGGAAGCTCACCGTACTTGAAGATAAGAATTTCAGGCCTGTTCACTAGGCCTGAATTCAAGCCCCAGCCTTTGAAAACTTACTATTTATATAAAGATAGGCTTTGTACTTAGCTATAGATGTTCAGTCCGTACAAGTTTGGCGTGGTTGTTCCTTGTATTTATTGTTGTATTCATTTATTTACCATTGATTTTACTGTCTATGATGACAACCATTCCATTTATTACATTAATGACATCCTATCACATAGCATCTAGATTTGTAGAAGTGTTTTCCATCATGCCTGACACCCAGGACTCTCAGAGAAAAGGAAAACAAGTTTCACACTCAGCTTCTTACTCCATGATCCAATTGTTGGTAGTGCTGGAATCTGAACTCAGGGCCTAGCAGGACTAAGTGGCAAATAGGTCAATATGAACACACCATCTTGTGAGCAACTAAGGAGGAAGCCCATTCCCAGGATATGACATTGATCCCCACGGTGGGCCACAATAGTTATAAATTCATTTTTTAAACATAGGATCTATATTTACATATATGTGTGGATAGCATCTTGTGTTCGGTGTACTTCTTATTTTGTGACTTATCCATGGAGGTATTGTGTATTTTACTGAGTAGTAACAGATATAACAGTGTTTACATGGATGACAACCTATTGCCATGTCTATAGGGTTTCTTATACTTTCTCTATCCTAGTTGAGACACAGGACATTCGCAACACAGGAAAATAGGTGAATCGATTGGCTTCTCACATCAGGATTCATATTTTTGCTGTGTTGGGATTTCAACTCAGAGCCTAGCAGGCCCAATTCAGGAAAGGGTCAAGGTGAGGACACAGGCCTGTGAGCAATGAAGGAGATAGGCCATTCCCAGGACCTGACATCGAGTGCCAGGGAGGGCCAGATAGTCATAAATTCATAATTTAAACATAGGATCTATATTTACATACATGTGTGGGCAGCTTCTTGCATTCAGTGCACTTCTTCTCCTTATTTTGTTCCTAATTCATGCCGGTATTGTGTATTTTATTGGTGACAGGTATTAACTGTGCTGACATGGATGACAACCTTTTCCCATGGTTATAGGGTTGCATATGCTTTCATTCTCCATCCTAGATGAGACCCAGAACTTTCACAGGAGAGGAAAACATTTGCAACGACTGGCTTCTAACATCAGGATGAAAATTTTGTCAGTGCTGGGAAGTGAATTCAGGTCTGGGTAGTTCTGTTGAACTGTGATGGAAGGGGAAGCTCACCCTCCTTGAAGACTAGAATGTCAGGCCAGGTCCAGGGCCTGATTTGAAGCCCCAGCACTGGACAAAATAACAAGCCCACCTTTTTTAAACATAGGATCTCTCTTTACCTACAAGTATGTTATGCAACTTGCATTCAGTGTTAGTTATTCTTTTTATTTTGTGTCTTATTCATGGATGTATTGTATGTTTAATTGAGTACGATGACAGATATAACTGTGCTGACATGGATGTCAACATATTCCCATGGTTATAGAGTTGCCTATATAGTATTCTCCATCTGCGCTGAAACCCAGGACTTTAACAAGACAGGAAAGCAGATGGATCAATTGGCTTCTCACATCAGGGTGAAGCTTTTGGCAGTGCTGGGATTTGAACTCAAAGCTTAGCAGGCCCAATTGGTGAATGGGACACGGTGAGCACACCACCCTGTGAGCCACTAAAGAGCTGGGCCGTTCCCAGGACCTGAGATTGATCTCCCCAGGGTGGGGGCCAATATAGTCATAAATTCCCAATTTAAACAGAGGACCTCTATTTCCATACATGGGTGGGCAGTACCTTGCATTCTGTGTAGTCATTCTCATTATTTTGCCTTATTCATTGATGTGGTGTGTATTTTCTTGAGTATAGAATAACAAATATAACTGTGTTGACCTGGATGACAATCTATTCACATAAGTCGAGAGTTGCCTATGCATTCTCCATCCTAGCTAAGACCTAGAACATGCACAGCACAGGAAAGAAAAAAAAAGGTGCAAATACTGGCTTCTCACATCCGGGTGAATTTTTGTCAGTGCTGGGATTTGAACTTGGGGCCTAGGAGGCCCAACTGGCCAATGGGTCCACGTGCGCACTCCAGCCTGTGAGCCATGAAGGAGCTGGGCCGTTCCCAGGAACTGAGATCAAGCCCCAGGGAGGCCACAATAGACATCAATGCATCATTGAAACATGGGATGTATATTCACATCTGTGTGTGGATTGCATTGATCATTTAGTGTAGTTACTCTCTATTTTTTATGCTATTCATGTATGTAGTGTGTATTTTCTTGAGTACATGATGACAGGTATAACTGCGCTGACATGGATGACTACCAATTCCCATGGCCACAGGGTAACACATGCATTCTCCATCCTAGCTGAGACCCAGAACTTGCACAGGAAAGGAAAACAGGCACAACGATTGGCTTCTGACATCAGGATGATTCTTTTGGCAGTGCTGGGTTCTGAACTCAGGGCCTAGCAGGCCCAAGAGGTGAATGGGTCCACGTGAACACAACAGCCTGTGAGCCACTAAGGAGCGGCCGTTCTCAGGACCTGAGATTGAGCCCCCAGATGGGGGTAGGGGGAGGGTGCACAGCAGTCATCCATTCATAAGCTGAAGGTAGTATGCAAATAAGTACATATAGAGAGAGAGTAGGAGAGATGGCCACCTGTGATGGAATTGAATCTACTGTGTGACTACCGATTCTTGGATCTTTCCTGATGCCTCCATTTCACAACTGATGATTATTGTCATGCTTCATCAAATCTTCATTGCAAATAAGCAATACCCCATTATTCTTGCCTATCATTTCCTACTCCATCACACATGAACTACTGATTCAAAGATGACATCAATCGCATTCCATAACTCTTCCTAGGTCCATAAACTAATATCTTGGGATCTCCCTCCATACCATCTTAGTATGGTGGCTGAATTCAAGCCTCAGGCCTGGAAAACATACTCCTTATATACATTTTAAAGATAGCACTTATACTTCCATACAGATGTTCAGTCCATATCGTGTTTAGTGTGATAGGGTTTATACTTTCATATAGATGTTCAGTCCATACTGTGTTTTGTGTGATTATTCATTTTATTTTTGTTTTATTCATTTATTTACCATTTATTTTATTGACTCTGATGACACCTATACCATTTATTATATTGTTTATATCCTATCACATAGCATCTAGATTTTTAGATGTGTTCTCATCATGCCTGAAACGCAGAGCTCTCCCAAGAAAGGGAAACATGTGTCACACTCGGCTTCTTAATTCAAGATTAAATTTTCACAGTGCTAGGATATGAACTCAGGGCCTAGCAGGCCCAATTCATGAATGGGTGAGTGTGAGCCTGGCAGCCTCTGGCCAATGAAGCTGTCAGGTGGTTCCCAGGTGCTGAGATTGAGCCCCAGGTTTGGCCAAAACAGTGATACATGGAAAAAGTGCCAGAGCCGACTATGTATTATTAAACGACATCAACTACTTTCCTACCAACTCTTAGGTATTTATTATACTTCCATTGAAGGAATATTATTCTTTTCATGCTTAATAAACTATTAATTAAGATCAATCAGCATCCTAGGATTCTTGCATCCAATTTTAGACTAACAATACACGAACTACTCTTTCAATCAGTATCCTATGCATAGGAACGAGTCTCTTGGGATCTCCACCAATGGTAGGTGTCAGGACCGGGATTTGAACCTGGGGCCTAGGTTGACAGGTGGGCCTATGGTTTCCCTGATAGCCCGCCAGCCTTCAGCAATGGCAGGTCAGGTCCACTTTGCAGCTGTGTCATTCAGAACCAGTAGGATCACCCTGCAAAGAAAAAAATTATAACCACTCCCAACCCTCTGCGGCTCACTACTTTTGGTGCTGTTCCACTTTTTTTTTCTTCCTTAAAGCCCTCTTGGCTTGGGATCCCAGAATTGGCTATGGGTCCAGAGGCTGCAGCCCAGCCTAGGGATATCAAAGCTTAGGCAGTGTTGCCATGATCTGAGTTCAAGACCAGTGGTTGGCAAAAAAAGAACAAACAAACAAACAAATAAATACATAATTTATTTATTTAACTAAATTAAAAAAATAAAGCTCCCTGATTTGGAATTTCTGCTAGTTTTATTTCCTATCCTGGGATTTGAACTCAGGGTCTTGGTAAATCCAAACCAATGTGAGGGAAGGTGCAGAGTAGCCACTACTTTAGTTCAAACCCCATGCCAAGCCAAAATTAAAAAATTAAGTCACAGATCTTGGCAGGGGGAGGTAGTTGTGGAGATGGGAGGGAAGGGATCGTAAGGGGAAAACAAAGGAAGAGGCAACAATGCTCAATAGGAAATGTACTCATTATTTTGCTCATATAACTGTAACCCCCTGTACATCATTTTTACAATAAACATCATACAAAAAATAAACAATGTAGTGCTAAGAGAAGCACTTTGGGGGTAAAGGAAAGATGTCTGAATAGCTATACAAAATTCTACACTGCTTTTTTTTTTGAAAAGTTCAGTATGGAACTGAATAAACATAACTGCTTTCATCAAAAATATTGTCTCTGTCTTGGAATTGGGGCCAGTATTTCTGCTATTGCTGGGATTTGATCTCACATTCCAGGTAACTCTTTTGCACCATGGGTAAAGGCAAAGTTTACTGTCCTTGAGGAAAACAGATTCAGGCTAGTGTTCCCAAGGCCTGCAGTATGGCCTTGCAATGGAAAAATACTTATGATATATACTTACATATGTGTGTTTATTACATATTATGATTATTGTCATTGTTTTTTATTTATTTTTTTAATTTTTATTTTTATTTTTTATTGTGAAAATACTGTACAGAGGGGTTACAATTACATGGGCAAGATAGTGAGTACATTTCTTATCAAGCATTGTAGCCTCCTCCTTTGTTTACCCTTCCCATCCTCCCTCCCCCCTACCCAATCCTCCCCCCCCAAGTTGTAAAATTTGTTTTCGACATGACAACTTGTACTTCTCATTGTTGCAACAGGTCCACCTGTATCTTTATTTATTTTATTTTTATTTGATTTATTTATTCATTGTTTAATGTATTTAGTATTATTACATACATATTTATGACATTTTATAAATTTATTATAAAATTATACACAATAATTTAGGACATTGAGTCATTTTTCATTAATACCTTGTTAAGTGTTGAAACATGATACATAATTAAATGGAGGCATTTGTCACAGTCATCACATGTTTAGAGTCTGTCCCAAGTATGAGCTTTGTCTTATTCATCTTTGGACAACTTCTCACAGGGATTTCTTTAAATGATTTATACTCAGAGGCTTTTTCTTGAGGATAGGCAAGTTGAGGGATAAAATAGTAAGAGTGAAGCTGGGAATGTGGCTTATAGGTAGAAAGCTTGCTCAGCATGCATGAATGCCAGGGTTTAAATCCTCAGTGCCACATACTCAGAAAAAGCCAGAAGCTGTGGAATGGCTCAAGTGGTAGAATCCTAGCCTTGAGGAAAAGAAGCTCAGAGACAGTACCCCGGACCTACCTTCAAGCCCCAGAACTGGCAAAACAATAGGTCAGATGCGGGTGGCTCACACCTACAACCCTAGCTAATCATGAAGCTGAGACCTCAAGACCACAGTTCAGAGACAGCCTAGGCAAGGAAAGCCTGTTAGACTCTTACCTCCAATGAACCACCAAAAGACCCCATGTGGAGCTTTGACTCAAGTGGTAGAGTGTTCACCTTGAGCTGAAGGGCTTAGGGATAGTGCCCAGGCTTGAGTTCGAGATACATACCTGGAAAAAAGTGAGGGTTAATCAAAGTACTTTTCCTATTTGTTAATTATGAGAACATTTTCTGGAAAATGAATGCTGGTGTACACCAGAATTGGAGTCAGAGCTGAATGTTCAATTATAGAAGATCTAAATGCTCAGGCTCTCTGTCTCTAGGAGTATAACCTTGTGTGACAGGGTTCTGAAAGGTCCAATGTTGAAAGGGTTAATATACACTCCAAGCCCTTTATGATGAGCAGTTTACTTGTATTTTCAATGTCATTATAGTTCTGAACTTAGCAGCGCAAGAGAAGCTCATGCTTGTCACCCTTGCTTAGGAGTCTGAGGACTGAGGATAACAGGGTGAGGACAGCCAGGGCAGGAATGTCTATGAGGCTCTGACTTCCACTTCACCACAGACAAAGCAGAAAGGGACTCATATGGCAGAGCGATAGCCTTGAGCCAAAGGAGCCCAGGGAAAGAGCCTAGATCCACAATTCAAGCCCAAAGACCTGCAAAACATTTAAAGCAAAGGACAGATAAAGAAGGAAAAAGACAGCAACTCCCTTTGGGTTTGATCAATCTATTTCTATCTTGGAAGCTCCTGAGGAGCTAACAGGACAAGCAACAAAGAAGGACATGGACTGGGAGAGCAGGCTGAGTTCAAGTGTAGCAGATCGATCTACCCAGCCACTCACGTGAAGATTGTAATCATCTTGTGTCCTCGAGTGGTCTTCTGAAAGGTCACATGTTCAAGAATTCCTGGATTTCCCTTCGTGATGAGAAGTTACTTGCACTCTAAATGTTCTTAGAGTTCTCAAGCTATAGAAGCAGGAAAGAAACATCATTGACCCATGCTGGGTATAAATGAAGTTCTCAGGATCCAAGACCTAGCCCTGTTAGCAGGAAGAACTCCAATGTAACACTGTATTTGAAGGACAGGAAACAGTTTCAAAAAAACGGACTAGGTGCAGAGATCTAGGCCTGCAGGATTAGTAGGCAGAATGTACACACTCAACAGGGAAGTGAGCTGCAAAACCACTTCATTCATTCCAGGCACAGCCAGCAATGGGGGGAAACCTGAAAAATTTGTTAGAGTCACACAAGGGTCAGGCTTTTCTCAGCCTCTTCAAACAATGACTAATTATCCTTCCTCCCTCAGGTTAAGGGAGCCTCAGGCTATCTTTAGGTTACCAATAGAGAGCCAGTTTAGTGAGGGAGAGGGGAGGAACAAAGTAGAAATATCCTGCTTTTTGGTCTTAGGGAGTGGGTTCTTGACTCTCCATCTGTCAGATTTGAAGGCCCTTCTTCTACCTCTGCCAGTCCATTCTCCTTCCTTCATTCTCCACATCATTAATGTAAATCCCCAGTCCAAGGAGAGGCAGGGCCCTTTCTCTTCTGCCTCCAAGCACCTGAGTTAGAACCTGGCTCTGCCCTCTTGACTCTGGGGACCTCCACTGCCTTAGAAGTGGGAGAGAGACAGTCTTCCTGTTCTGTGGTTATGTGAAGGCGATGCTGGTGTCCTGGCACACTGCAGAAGGCCTCATGGTTGGGAAGTGTTCCCTTCTTTCCTACTGACATCCAAGACCAGATTCACCTATCATATTTCTATCTATCTATCTATCTATCTATCTATCTATCTATCTATCTATCTATCTGTCTATCTATCTGTCTGTCTGTCTGTCTGTCTGTCTGTCTGTCTGTCTGTCTGTCTGTCTGTCTGTCTGTCTGTCTACTTACCTGGTATCTCTTTGGCAGTTCTTGGGCTGAACTCAAGGCCTTGGCACTGTCTCTAGCACTCTGCTACTTGAGTCACAGCACCAATTCTGGCTTTTTCTGTGTATGTGCTATTGAGGAATCAAACCCAGGGCTTCTTGCATGCTAGGCAAACACTCTCTCACTAATCCACATTCCCAGTCCCCTCATCTTTTCCTTAATGGTAGTTTTTACATAAGTACCCTACCATTTTTCATCCCCAAATTAATTTTTCTGAATACCTGTTATAAATATGAATCCTGATCTTCTCTTCCCCTGCCTGATTTGTGACTGTTCCTGCGTTGGCCTCATAATAAAATGTAAATAAAGGCTGCTGAGAGCTTAAGTGTGCATCATATAAGGATGCAGGTGTGGAGCCCTGGAAGAGAAAAGCGATGGGCTTGAAATGAAGAGAATGGTGCAGTATGCGCAACGAGCATATCTGAAAAATAAATCAGTAAGTAAAAGCAGAAGCATTGCCTATGATCTGTTTGCACTCAGGGAAGTAATATACACACGTAAGTATGTAGGACATTGATACATAACTTGGCCTTCTCTCTTTGAATTTTTTTTTTTAAATTTTATTTTATTTTATTTGAGAACATACTGTACAGAGGGGTTACAATTACATGGGCAGGATAATGCATACATTTCTTACCAAGCATTGCAGCCTCCTCCTTTGTTTACCCTTCACCTCCCTTCCCAGCCTCCCCCCTCCCCCACCCAATCATACCCCCCTCCCCCCCCACCGACATTGTAAAGCTGGTTTTGACATGACATTTTGTACTTCTCATTGTTGCAACAGGTCCACCTGAATCCTTAAACGACTTGTTTGTCCCCGTCTCCTCCACATGTTATACTGACATCAAATATAGTGAAAGCGGGGGTTACACTGTGTGGGAGGGACATACAAAGCAACAAAGAAATAATCTTATAAATGCGTTAGAAACACATGCATGAAAGAAAAAAAAAACATTAAAATACATATTTGAGGGTTCGTTTTCCTAACATCACATTCTCCAACTTTTTCCGCTTGACTCATACCTATACTAGATATTGCAAATAAGGGAAACCATGGGACCTATGTTTCTTTGGGCCTGGCTTACTTCACTTAATATAATTTTTTCCAAGCCTTTCTATTTCCTAACAAATGGGGCAATGTCATTCTTTCTGATGGAGGCATAGAATTCCATTGCGTATATATACCACATCTTCTTGATCCATTCATCTACTGAGGGGCATCTGGGTTGGTTCCATATCTTAGCTATGGTAAATAATGCTGCAATAAACATAGTTGTGCTGGTAGCTTTAGTGTGGCCTTGTTTGTGATCATTTGGGTAAATGCCCAAAAGTGGGATTGCTGGGTCATTGGGGAGCTCTATGTGGAGTCTTTTGAGGAACCTCCATACTGCTTTCCAAAGTGGTTGAACAAGTTTACATTCCCACCAACAATGAAGTAAGGTTCCTTTCTGTCCACATCCCCTCCAGCATCTGTTGTTGTTAGAGTTCTTGATTTTTGCCGTTCTAACTGGAGTGAGGTGATATCTCAATGTTGTTTTGATTTGCATTTCTTTTATGGCTAGGGATGTTGAACATTTCTTCATGTGTCTATTGGCCATCCTTCTTTCTTCTTCAGGGGAGCTTCTCTTTAAGTCTTTCGCCCACTTACTTATTGGGCAGTTGTTTCTTTGAGGATTTGTTGTTGGGTGGTTTAATTTTTTGAGTTCCAAGTATATTTTAGATATGAGACCCTTGTCCGTTGTATGGCTAGTAAAGATCTTCTCCCAGTCCGTGGGCTTTCTATTGATCTTGCTAGCTATGTCATTTGCCCTGCAGAAGCTCTGCAACCTTATACAATCCCATTTGTCCAACCTTTCTTTGATTTGTTGTGTTTCCGGGTCTCTATTCAGAAAATTTCGGCCTGAGCCAAGGAGACCCAGGGTTTCTCCTATTCCATCCTGTAATGTTTTCAGAGTGTCTGCTTTGAGTTCAAGGTCTTTGATCCATTTGGATTTGATTCTGGTGCAGGGTGATATATAAGGATCTAGCTTTAGTTTTCTACATGTAGTTAACCAGTTTTGCCAGCACCATTTACTGAAGAGGCTGTCTTTCTTCCATTCTATTGTTTTAGCTCCCTTATCGAAGATTAGATGGCTATAGGTCTGTAGGTTCATTTCTGGGTTTTCAATTCTATTCCATTGGTCCTGAGGTCTGTTCTTATGCCAATACCAAGCTGTTTTGATTACTATGGCTTTATAGTAGAGTTTGAAATTTGGTATTGATATTCCTCCAGCAGTGTTCTTTCCGTTGAGGAGCGTTTTTGCTATTCGTGGTCTTTTATTGTTCCATATGAATATTTGGATTGCCTCTTCTATTTCCTTGAAGAATGAGGGTGGAATTTTGATAGGTATTGCATTGAATTTGTAGATAGCCTTGGGAAGTATTGCCATTTTCCCGATGTTAATCTTTCCAATCCAGGAGCATGGGAGGTTTTGCCATTTTTTAAGTTCTGTGTTGATTTCCTTTTTCAAGATTTTAAAGTTTTCATCATAGAGGTCCTTCACTTCTTTAGTTAAGTTAATTCCTAGGTATTTTATTTTTTGTGGGGCTATTACAAATGGAGTTGCTTTCCTAATTTCAGCCACACTTTTCTCATTGTTGGCATACAGAAAAGCCATTGATTTTTGGGGGTTAATTTTATAACCTGCTACTTTGCCAAAGTTTTGAATCACCTTGAGTAATTTGGGAGTGGAGTCTATGGGATTCTTTAAATACAAGATCATGTCATCTGCAAAGAGGGAGAGTTTTATTTCTTCTTTCCCTATTTGAATCCCTTTATGTCTGCATCTTGTCTTATTGCTGTAGCTAGGCATTCTAATACTAGACTGAAGAGAAGTGGAGAGAGTGGGCATCCTTGTCTTGTTCCTGAGTTAAGAGGAAATGGCTTTAGTTTTTCACCATTGAGTATAATGCTGGCTGTAGGTTTGTATTATACAGCCTTTATTGTATTGAGGAATGTTCCACGGATTCCTAATTTTTCCAAAACCTTCATCAGGAAGGGGTGTTGGATCTTGTCGAATGCTTTTTCTGCGTCTATTGAGATAACCATGTGGTTCTTATTCTTGCTCCTGTTGATGTGATGAATAATATTAATTGATTTGCGTATATTGAACCAGCTTTGCATCCCTGAAATGAATCCTGTTTGATCGTGGTGTATGATTTTTTGGATGAATTGTTGAAGTCGGTTGGCCAAAATTTTGTTGAGAAGTTTTGCATCAATGTTCATCAAAGAAATGGGTCTATAGTTCTCTTTCTTTGATGAGTCTCTGCCTGGTTTTGGGATGAGGGTTATGATGGCTTCATAGAATGTGTTCGGTAGTGAGCTTTCTCTTTCAATTTCATTGAAGAGTTGGAGGAGAATTGGTGTGAGCTCTGCTTTCAAGGCCTTGTAGAATTCCGCTGTAAAACCATCTGGTCCTGGACTATTCTTAGCTGGGAGGTCTCTTATTGCTGTTTCTATTTCAATGCTTGATATGGGCCTGTTAAGATAGTTTGCCTCATCTTGGTTTAGTTTTGGCATGTCAATATTTGCTAGGAAGAGGTCCATTTCTGTCAAGTTCTCAAACTTATTAACATAAAGTTTTGAGAAGTATTCCCTTATAATGTTCTGAATCTTGGTTGTTTCCGTGGTGATGTTTCCATTCTCATCTCTGAGTTTATTAATTTGGGTGTGTTCTCTTCTTTTTCTGATAAGATTTGCTAAGGGTCTGTCAATTTTGTTAAGTTTTTCGAAGAACCAACTCTTTGTTTTGTTGATTCTCTCTATAGTTTTTTTGGATTCTAATTCATTTAATTCTGATTTAATTTTGATTATTTCTTTCCGTCTACTGGATTGGGGTTTATCTTGCTGCTCTTTTTCAAGGAGGTTTAGATGTGTCATTAAATTGTTAGTTTCAGATCTCTCCAATTTGTTGATGTAGGAGCTCAGAGCTATAAACTTGCCTCTGAGTACTGCCTTTGCTGTGTCCTAGAGGAGCTGGTATTTTGTGTGTTCATTTTTGTTGAATAGCATGAACATTTGAATTTCCTTTCTAATCTCTTCCATGACCCACTCATGATTCAGCAGTGTGTTGTTCAGCCTCCATGTGATACCGGACTTTCTTTGGTGGCTTTTGGTGTTGAGTTCTAATTTTATTCCCTTGTGGTCAGAGAGAATGCAAGGTATAACTTCAATGTTTCTGAATTTAGACAAGTTTGCTTTGTGGCCTAAAATGTGGTCTATTTTAGAAAACGTTCCATGTGCTGCTGAGAAAAACGTGTATTCCGATGCTGCTGGGTGAAATGTTCGGTAAATGTCTGTTAAGTCTAGTTGATCTATGCAGCTGTTTAGATCTGCGGTTTCTCTGTTGAGTTTTTGCCGAGTTGATCTATCTAGTGGGGAGAGTGGTGTGTTAAAATCCCCAACAATTAATGTCTTTGGATCTATATGGGATTTGAGGGAAAGTAGTGTTTCTTGGATAAATTTGGGTGCTCCATTGTTTGGCGAATAGATATTTAGAATTGTAATATCCTCCTGAAGGAGAGATCCTTTAATTAGTATGTAGCGACCTTCTTTATCTCTTTTCACGAATTTTAATTTGAAGTCTATTTTATCTGATATTAGGATTGCAACTCCCGCCTGTTTATGCGGTCCGTTTGCTTGGTAGATTTTGTTCCAGCCTTTAACATTGAAAATGTGTTTGTTTTTACAGGCAAGATGTGACTCCTGCAGGCAGCAGGTAGAAGGGTCTTGTTTTTTAATCCAACTAGACAGTCTATGTCGCTTAATTGGAGAGTTCAGTCCGTTAACATTAAGAGATAGGACTGAGAGGTATTTGGGAGTTCCTGCCATGTTATCTACCTTCTTGGGGGCTGCGAAAACTGGGTTCTTCCTATGGTTCTTGGATTCTCAGTTTGGGTGCAGTTTCTTGGCCTTTATTGCGGTCTTGTTGGTTTTCTATGTGTAGGACATCTTTAAGAATCTTTTGTAGGGCTGGTTTGGTGGAGATGTATTGTTTCAATTTTTCTTTGCTATGGAAGGTTTTTATTTGGCCTTCAGTTATGAAGGAGAGTTTAGCTGGGTACAGTATTCTTGGTTGATAGTTGTTTGTTTTTAGGGCATGGAATACATCATTCCAGGCTCTTCTTGCTTTGATTGTTTCTGCTGAGAAATCTGAGGTGATTCTAATTGGTTTCCCTTTTTAAGTGATTACCCTTTTCTCTCTGACAGCTTTAAGGATCTTTTTCTTGTTCTGAGTTGATCCTGTGTGGATTATAATGTGGCGGTGGGATGTCCTATTCTGGTCTGGTCTATTTGGTGTTCTAAAGGCTTCTTGTATCTGGACAGGCCTATCTTTTTGCATGTTTGGGAAGTTCTCTGCTAGGATGCTGTTAAACAAATTTCCTAGACCATAAACTTCTGTTTCTAGGTGCTCCTCTACACCCATTATCCTTAGATTAGGCCTTCTGATGGTGTCTTCCAGGTGTTGGATAGATCTATCATATTTCTTGGATTTGTCTTGGATGGTTGTATGTTCTTTCTCTATAATATCTAGGCTGTCTTCAATTCCTGAGATTCGATCTTCTGCATGGTCTAACCTGCTGTCAAGACTCTCTACTTTGTTTTTTATCTCTTTTCCTTCTAGTTGGTCAGCTTTGATGGCTTCAAGTTCTTTGTTGAAGCTCTGTTTTAGGTCTTATATGAATTTCTTTACTTCCTTAATTTGGTGTTCAGTGTTTGTCCTCAAATCACTTAGTTGATTGGTTATGGTTTCTTTGGGCTCCCATTCCTTCTGTTGGGTTCCATTCAGCATTCCCTTTGTGGTCTCCCTGACTTCCTTCAGCTCTTTGTTAATGGATTCCATGAATGCCTTTAGTGATCTTTGTGTGTTCTCTACCTGGTCTCTCAATTCCTATATTACTCTTTGATTAGCTTCCTCCCGTTCGTGGGATTCCTGCAGATCTCTTTGAGTGTTCTCAGCCTGCTCACGCCATTCCTCCCTTTCTCTTTGAGTATTCTCAAGTTGTTCACGCAAATCCTGTATCAGTTTTTGAGTAGCTTCCTCACGCTTATGATATTCCTGTATAAACTTCTGGGATGCCTCCTCTCTCTCCCTATCATGCTCATACAGAGTCCTTTGTACGTTGTCAAACTTTTCATTTATCATGTTTGCCAGCAGTGTTTGTAGAGCTGTTTGGGAACTCTCCTCTGGATTATTCATTATCTGTTCTAACCCCTGATTATCAAGATTGGGAATTGAGATACCCGAATTTACCATTTTTCTTGCGTTTTTCCGGCTTACTCTGCCCATTTGAGATGAAGATAGCACCAGTTTTGTGCTAGAACACTATCTTAAGGCAACCATCAACCAAAGTTTGCATTTGTACAGTCAATAGTCTACAGATACAATCTAGTTCAACAGATACATCTATTCAACATCAAACAACTATATGTTAAAGGGCTTCGAACCGCAGAGAAGAATTTGGAAAACCAGAAATTATTAGGGTTAAGGAGAGATGTGGGTAAAAAATAGGAATAGATTGGTGTGGGGAGGCACAGGGAGAGTTAACTATGTCCTAATCACAATGCAGGAAATAGGTTGGGTAGGATGCAAGTAGAGAGAAAGAGAAAAAGAAGAAAGGGAAAGGGGAATGAAAAGAGACCAGAAAAAAAAATAGAAACGTAAAAATTAATGTTATTTTAGAGATTAAAAGACCATCTATTTATAGATTAATATGAATATGTTGAGAGAAAGGGAGGGACATAGAGGAGATGTGAAAAACTTTAAAAAAAATGCTTAAAATATTATATAGGTATAAAAAGGTAGTACTGCTATTAATGAATTTAAGTCTCAGAGGTTTTGAATTGAGTAATAAATTTGTGGATTAAGTGTGTACACATTGGGGGATAGGGTCTACTGGTTAACTACGGGTTTATCTGAGGATGTGCAGGACAAGAGTTAAGTCACATAAAGAAGAACAAAGAGGAAAAGATGGAAAGGTTAGGAAAGTGAGAAGAAAAGATCAGAAGTTCAGTAGAGCTAGACAAAATCAAAAAGATAAGTAAGAATGAAAGAAAAAGAGAAAGAAGACAAGAAAAGAAAGGAAAACACACATTCACGTATTCCTAAAATAAAAATTATAAGAGGAGAAAAAAAAAAGTTAATGGAAAACAATTATTTTTTCAGAAGAGGCAAAAATTAAAGATTAATAAAAGTTTTAGAAAAGCAAAAAAAAATTTTATATATATAAGGTAACAAAAAACGAAAAAAAATGCCCAAAAGTGGGATTGCTGGGTCATTGGGGAGCTCTATGTGGAGTCTTTTGAGGAACCTCCATACTGCTTTCCAAAGTGGTTGAACAAGTTTACATTCCCACCAACAATGAAGTAAGGTTCCTTTCTGTCCACATCCCCTCCAGCATCTGTTGTTGTTAGAGTTCTTGATTTTTGCCATTCTAACTGGAGTGAGGTGATATCTCAATGTTGTTTTGATTTGCATTTCTTTTATGGCTAGGGATGTTGAACATTTCTTCATGTGTCTATTGGCCATCCTTCTTTCTTCTTCAGAGAAGCTTCTCTTTAAGTCTTTCGCCCACTTACTTATTGGGCATTTACCCAAATGATCACAAACAAGGCCACACTAAAGCTACCAGCACAACTATGTTTATTGCAGCATTATTTACCATAGCTAAGACATGGAACCAACCCAGATGCCCCTCAGTAGATGAATGGATCAAGAAAATGTGGTATATATACACAATGGAATTCTATGCCTCCATCAGAAAGAATGACATTTCCCCATTTGTTAGGAAATGGAAAGGCTTGGAAAAAATTATATTAAGTGAAGTAAGCCAGGCCCAAAGAAACATAGGTCCCATGGTTTCCCTTATTTGCAATATCTAGTATAGGTATGAGTCAAGCGGAAAAAGTCAGATAATGTGATGTTAGGAAAACGAAACCTCAAATATGTATTTTAATGTTTTTGTTTCTTTCATGCATGTGTTTCTAACGCATTTATAAGATTATTTCTTTGTTGCTTTGTATGTCCCTCCTCCACAGTGTAACCCCCGCTTTCACTATATTTGATATCAGTATAACATGTGGAGGAGATGGGGACAAACAAGTCGTTTAAGGATTCAGGTGGACCTGTTGCAACAATGAGAAGTACAAAATGTCATGTCAAAACCAGCTTTACAATGTCGATTGGGGGGGTGTGGGGGGGTATGATTGGGTGGGAGGGAGGGGGGAGGCTGTGAAGGGAGGTGAAGGGTAAACAAAGGAGGAGGCTGCAATGCTTGGTAAGAAATGTATGCATTATCCTGCCCATGTAATTGTAACCCCTCTGTACAGTATGCTCTCAAATAAAATAAAATAAAATTTAAAAAAAAAAAAAAAAACGAAAAAAAAACAAAACAAAAAAAAGAAAAAAAGAAAAGAAGAAGAAGAAAAAAAAAAGTTCTTTGATTTTTTTTTTTTTGGGGGGAGGGGTGGAAAGAGTCCTGTATCTCCCTTTTGTCTGTAACCAGAGTCTGGTTGGAGTCTCTGGTCAGCTTTAGGTCCTGTGGCTTGATTGGTTTCTTAAGTCAGTTTGTTGGAACAGGCAGAAAAATGCTCTGCTTTACCCAAGATTTTGAGATCCCCCTCCCAGGTTAGTTTACTGGGAGGGTGGTCTGCTTTGAGAATCACACAAGAGGGGGATGCAGTGATGAGGCTAGGTTTTGGGTAGAGTTGAGGCCTTTCAACAAACAGTAGCTTTTCCCTGGAGCTATTTTGTGAAAAAAAACTCACAGCACCCAGCCTGGAGCCGTTCTCAGGGTTTCTGTTTTTCAATTGATTGTGGTGGCTGCTAGAGGGAGGGGCAGCCTCTGGCTCTGGTTACCCGGTGAGGAGAGCCACTCAATGGCTGGCGCCTGAGCTGGGTGACTTTTCCCTGGATGGAACTGAGTCTGTGAGGTCACTTCGCCGTTAAGTTCTTGTGACCTGCTAAATGACTCGTTTTATTCCAAGGCCTGAGCTGGAGCTAGCCGCTCCTCCGAGTTTGTCGGTATCCAAGATGGAGATCACCGGCGCTGGGGGGGGGAGGGGTGGCCTTCCCTCCTCTGCTCCCTGAGAAGGAGTGAGGAAGTCGGGGTTCTACTCACGCCGAGTCTTGGATCCGGGTCGTCTCTGGTCTGCAAAGTGCAGGATGAAGTTGTCCGCTCCTTGTCGGTTCTTGCTGGTGTTGAGTAGAATCCGCTCGTCCGCTGCGTCTGGCTCCTTCGTCCCGGACTGTGTCTCAGGTATGCCCCCGCGGCGGCGGTGGTCGCTGCCGCGACCCTGCCGCCGCAGCAGCAGCTGCTGGCAGGCGCTCAGATGTGTCTGCTTGGCTTCCCCTCTCTTGACTAACTCTCTGTCCTGTGATGGCACACTTGGTGTGATTCTCTGGCTTGGGACTGTTCACTGGAACTCTGAAACTGTTTTCTATGCAAGAGCTTGTTCAGATTCCAGCTTCTCCTCCGCCATCTTCCCGGAATTCCACTCTCTTTAATTTTTTGTGGGCATCCCAGGGCTTAAACACAGGGCCCAATGCAATGAGCTGTTTTGCTCAAGGCTGAGGCTCTACCACCGCCAGAGTTCCACGTCCAGCCATCTGGTCGATAATTGGACATAAGCGCCTCCCAGGCTTTCCTGCCTGCTCTGTAAAGTATCTCCTGCTTGGCTTTCTCTCTCAAATCTGGAGCTCTACCCTCTGGGCCACGGCTCCACTTCTGGTTTTCTGGTAGTTTATTAGAGATACGAGGCTCACATACTTTCATGCTCAGGCTGGCTTTGAATGGTTATCTCCTGAGGAGGATTTAAGCACCTTTCCTTGGGGATTCACTGAGATGCCACTCCACAAAACCTTTAGTCTAAATCTTGAGAGGAACTAGAGAAAAACAGAAACAGGAAGATGCTTTTAGTGTGTTCTAGATACTTAAGGGTGTAGACAAAAACATTCATAATTATTAGGTCATTTTATAGACAAAAGGAGCAATGCAGACAGTCTGAAAATCGCTCAAGGTTTCAGTTTTCTTGTCCTGAGATAGTAAATTCAGTGCAGCTCAATGCTACGTGACCGAACTGGCATGTCCTGTAGACATTTGCTCCCAAATCCTGGGACACTCATTTCTCATTTTTGGCTTCAAACCTGTGGCCAGAGGGGAAGATGAGGAGAGAAAATCCTTCTCAGAGATTGCGCCTATAAAGAACATTGGGTAGTTTACTTATAAATTCAAACCATTGGAATGACCCTGTTAAGAAGTCAGATGTCCAGAGTAAAAAATGAAGAAGAAAAGAAAGGCAGGTTACAGTGGCTGCTGACTGTCCCAACTACTCAGAAGGCTAAGATGTAGAGAACCTTAGTTTGAATCCAGCCAGTGTAGGAAAGTTGACAATATTATATCTATGAGATCAGAGAAAAACCCAGAAATGGGGCTGTGACTCAATTTTAATGTGCTACCTCTAAGCAAAAGGAGTTCAGGGACAACAGCTAGGATTAATGTCCAACCCCAGGACCTGCCCCCTACCAAAAAAAATACCGTGTAGCTCCATGTATTGTACATGGATAGATGTATCCCTATAGGTGAATCTCCAGATTGAGAAACAGCAGAACTTCTGGATTTTCTGTTTATGTAGCACTGATAAATCCAACCCAGGGCTTCTTGCTTACTAGGCGAGCACTCAACCACTGAGCCGCAGGAGTAAGTGAGGTATAAATAGATAGAGCTTCCTGTATATAAGTATTATATACACAAAAGGAGAGATGTCTGTATATTATTGAATTATAGATAATATTACTACCAATTATTGGTTTTAAATTATGTCTCCATTTAATGATGTGTCCCAGTTGAACAATTAATAAAGCATTAATGAATAATTACTCAATATCCTGTTATTATTTATCATATATGTGCATGCATCCATACATATAATTACATATTTCATAAATGAGACAAATTAACTTATGTATCGTGTGTTACTACTAATTATTAGGTATTTAATTATGTCTCCATATAATTTTTATTCTCTTAATGCTCAATAAAATATTAATTAAACTTAATCCAAGTCCTACAATTATTGCATCTAATTTTATCCCAGAATGATTCACTACTAATTCAATCTGTTTTTCTTCCACCTATTTCATTTCTTACATTTATGACATCTTATTGCATAGCATATAGATTTGAATAAAATTTATACATCCTACCTGTCACTGAACACTTTCAAAGAAGAGGAAAACATGTCACACTCGGCTTCTCACTCCATGATTACATTTTTGGCAGTGCTGGGATCTAAACTCAGGGCCTAGAGGCTCAGTTCATGAATGGGTGACTGCCAGCACAGCAGCCTCTAGCCAATTCAGCTGCTAGGCAGTTCCCAGGCCCTAAGATCGAGCCCTGTATGTTGATTCCATATTGCACTTAGTGTAGTTATTCATTTTATTTTTTTGTTTTATTCATTTATTTACCGTTTATTTTATTGACTCTTATTACACCTGAAACATTTACTACATGTATTACATAGGATATAGCTTTGCCTATGTATGAAACTTCACACCTGACACCCAGGCCTTTCACAGAAAAGGAAAACGTGTCACCTCAGGCTTCTTACTCCACCATTCAATTTTGTGAGTGCTGGCATCTGAACTGATAGCCTGCAAGGCCCAATTCATGAATGGGTGAGTTGCAGCACACCAGCCTGGGGCATATAGAGCTTACAAGAAGTTCCCAGCACCTGAGCTCGAGCCCCAGGGGTTGACAAAATAAGAACAGATTGACATGCAGGTGGTACTACACAAATAAATACAGATCTTTAAAGAGTGCCAGAGATGTTTATACATTCTTCAGTTATATAAACTACATTCCTAGCAAGTCTTGGGTATTTATTATGCCTCCATGTAATTAATATTTTCGTTTTCATCCTTAATGAAATATTAATTAAATCAACTACTGTCTTGAAACAATTGGATCCATATAATTAATAGTATTCTTTTAATGTGTCAAAAAATATCCATTAAAATCCATCGCTTCCTAAAATCACTCTGTTTAATTTTATAGTAGTATCATTCAGGAACAACTAATTCAACCTTGACATTCATATCCTTCCATCGGTATTCCTATATATAGGAACCAGACTCTTAGGATCTCCCTGCATTAGTAGGGGTTAAGACCGGGCTTCGAACACAGGGCCTATGTGGCCGTGTTGGCCTATGGCTTCCTTGGTAGCCTGCCAGCTTGCACCAATGCCAGGTTAGAAACACTTTTCAACCATGTCATTCAGACCCAGTATGGTCACCTTGCAAAGAAAACAAATGTAAAACCGGAAGCCATCTGAAAGTTGCCGATTTGTTTTTTGTTTTTATTTTTATTTTTTCTGTAAAAATACCGTAAAGAGGGGTTACAATTACATGGGCAAGATAATGAGTACATTTCTTTTCAAACATTGTTGCCTCCTCCTACGTTTCCCCTTCCCATCCCTTCCCATACCCTCCCTGCCTCCCCACCAGATCCTCCCCCCCACCAATGTTGTAAAGTTTGTTTTTTGACATAATGACTTGTACATATCATTGTTGTAATAGGTCCACCTGTATCCCTATTTAAACGATTTGTTTTTTTCCCTTCCCCTACACAAATTATACCACCATCAAATACAGTGAAAGCACGGGTTATACTGTGGGGAAGGGACATACAAAGCAACATAGAAATCATCTTATAAATATGTTAGACACAATTGAATGAAATAAAAAAAAAAAAAACCTTTTGAATACTTATCTTTGGGTTCATTTCCCTAACATCAACTTATCTGACCTTTTCTGCTTGACTCAGACATATACTAGTTATTGCAAACAAGGGAAACCTTATCTGTGTCGTTTTATTTATTTTTATTCCTGTCAGTCTTTGGAGCACAGGAACCCAGGTTCGGCTGTGAGTCCAGTGGCTTCAACCCAGCCTGAATTGATCGAAGCTGAGGCAGAGTTGCCATTATCTGAGTTCACGCCCTGTGCTTGACAAAATAAAAATAAATAAATAAATACATTAAAATATTTAAAAAATTATGAGGTGCTGTGGCTTGGAATTGACGCCATTTTTCTGCCAGGCCTGGGATTTGAACTCAGGGTCTGGGAAATCTGCAGCATTGTGGGGGAAGGGGAAGCTTACTATGCTGGAAGACAAGAAAGTCAAGCCTGTTCCCAGGGCCTGAATTCAAGTCCTAGCACTTGAAAACAATAATATTTGTATATATTTTAAATACATGATTTATATTTACAGGTTTACTGCATATTGTGGTTCAGATAGTTATTGATTTTATTTTGTGTTTTACTTATTTCTTGTGTATTTTAGTGAGTATGATTACACATATAATATTTTTTACATCCTATTACATAGAACACAGATTTGCCTATGTATTATCCATCATTCCTGAGACCCAGGACTTGCCGATAATGAAAACAAGTGGGAAAATTAGCTTCTTTCACCAGGATTTTTGGCAGTTCTGTGATTTGAACTCTGGGCCTACAAGACCCACTTCATAAATGGGTCAATGTTAGCACACCAGTCTGATGCAAGTGAAGTTGGCGGGCAAATTTGAGGACCAGAGATCAAGCCCTAGGAGTGGCAATATATAAACAGACAGATGTGTAGATTGCAGTGTGTGTATGTATTTACATATGTATATGCATCTATAAATAAATATATACCGAGACAGATAGATATTTGTGTAGATTCTATTGCATAACTCTCTATATAAAGTAATGTCTATAACTTATTCTTATATATTCTACTGTTACCAATTTTTTGGTCTAAAATTATGCATCCATTAATTAATTAATCACGGTGGAAGACTTAATAAAGTATTAATTCAATTAATCAATGACCTATATTTATTGTGTACAATCTTATACTAGATTGACTGGCTAATTAGTAATTCAATTAGTACATGCCAAACATTCTATTTGTCTTCCTATAGATAGGAATAGATAGGAATGAGTTTCCTAGCATCTTCAGCCATGTGTAGGTGGCAGTCTCAGGATCAAACTCAGGGCCTAGGTGTCTGGGTTGGGCTCAGGCTTCACTGAAAGCCCCCAGCCTTCGGCCAAGCAAGGTCATTTACAATTTTCAAGCTGAGTCATTGAGACCCAGGATGGCCACAGTGCAAAGGAAACAAAGGTAAAATGGTTGTATAAAACTTCCTTGATTTTTCCTCCTCCATTTTTGTTGCTTTGATAGAATTTTGCCAGTGCTAGGAGTTGAACTCCGGTCCTAGGACCCCTGGATCATCTGTGGGTGTAAATGCTGCACCCCAGCCTAGAGTATTCATGGTTTAAGACACAATAAAGTGCTTCCTTCAGCAAAAGGACCTCAGGGACAATGTTTAGGCTCACAGTTCAAGCTTCAGGAGCGGCCAAACAAAAAATGAGCCATTAAGTCTGTTTGTTTGTGTATGTATGCATGTATTTCTATCGGTGAACATCCAGAGTCGCTATGAAGAAAGGCACCCAGCTAGGAAATTTGCTTTGAATAGAATGATTTCATAGCACAGAGAGTGCTTTCAAGACAGTGCGTGTTCCTGGGATCCCTTCACTGTTTCCAGTGTAGCCTGAAGCTTTCTGCACACTCCAGGCTGTTGGAGGAAATCTGCCTCATTGTTAGAACAGGCAGGAAAAAAAGCCTCACTCCTGTACAGCTGTGTAACAAACAATTCATGTGGGCCAATTAGTGAGGATGAGTGTGGGCAGGCTCTGACGGCTAGGAGAAAAAGGCCTCTTTGCACCCCAAGCTCTTCCTCTCCCAGTGCTCCATTTTGACTGGAAGCCTTCATTTGTGCCATCTCCCATGGCAGGCCAAGTTTCCTGCACTCATCCTGTCTTTGTTAGACTATGTTCCAGTGTTGAAAAAGAACTACTACTACTACAATTAATTCAAGAGTCCTTCTGGCAGACAACTAGGGAGCTGAACCTAATAAGATTCCTAATTGGCAAAGGTGCCTCCCTAGGTTTCTGGGAGCTTATTAAATCTAAGCACTTGTGCAAAATCATAATGCTTCCTGTCATCGAGGGCTGGTGAAGCTCATCATGTATTGAAACCTTTCCCCTCTCGGAGTTGGGCCCTGGGTAGGTAGATTTTGGGTTAAACACAGGGACAGGGTGCTGACCTTGAGCTCAGAGGAGAAGCTCTTTGCTTTACCATTTGGTGTCACTGATTCATTTCTTGTATCTTTGTGTGTGTGTCTGTGTGTGTGTGTGTGTGTGTGTGTGTGTGTGTGCGCGTGCGTGTGTGCGTGCGTGCGTGTGTGCATGCGTGTGTGCGTGTGCATACACCAGCCCTGGAGCTTTTATTCAGGACCTGACCACTGTACCTTAGTTTCTCCTGTACAAGGACAGCACTCTACCACTTGAGCCACACAGGCTTTTTTTCTAGGGATGTGGTACTGAGGATTCAAACCCAGGGTTTCATACATGCAAAGCATTCTACCCCTAAGGCACATTCCCATCACTCCACTTCAGGTTTCTTGATTTCTTTTCTTGTAAGTTGGAGGAGTTGAAGCCTGGGCCTGGGTGCTGTCTCTGAGCAATTCAGCTCAAGTCTAGCACTCTACCACTTGAGCTACAGTGCTCCTCCATGCTTTCTGGTGTTTCTTTGGAGATAACTATCTCAAGGAATCTCCTGCCGACGCTGGCTTTGGACCATGATACTCAGCTCTCAGGCTCCTGAATAGCTAGGGTGAGAGGTGCGATTCACTGGTGCCCAGCTTCCACTTTAAGTTTCTAAGTGGTGAATAGGAGATAATAGTCTCATGGGACCTTTTGTTTCTGGGATAGTTTGGAACCCAAATCCCAGCTTCCTTAGCAGGCAGGATGATAGACCTCAGCTAAAAACAACTAAGCCGTGACACTTTCTACAAGGGGGTCTTTGGTTCCGCATGGTAGAGTGCAAGCCATGAGCCCAAGAGGAAAGTCAAGCGCCTAGGCTCTGGGTTGAAGGTTCATGATGGAGAAAAAGAAACCAAACCAATTGTCAGCAGGAGACAATTCACTAGAGTTCAGTACATACATAAATTTGGCCCTGCCTTGGGGACATATCTGAGCCTCAACTTTCTCATCTGCACAAACATCTTACTTGTGGAGCTCTAACAAGGACCAGATGAAAGAATACACCCCATGAAGGACTCAGCACATAACACCTCAGCAGCCTGCGCACCAGGAGGGACTCATCACATAGCTCTATCCCAAAAGCTGTCATTAGAATTCGGGTGCTTTCATCAGTATCACCATTCTTTCAGAAAAACGTCACAAACCACAAAAGTTCACATCTAATGGTTTAAAGATGTGGTTAATGGAGGGGAGGGTCCTCAGCCTTGGGGATTGCACTCATAGGTTGAGGGTGCTCTCCTAAGACCTTTTCCTCAAGGCTAGGACTCTACCACTTTGAGCCTCAGCTCAAAGTCTCACAGACTTCCTGCCAGGGCTGAGTATGCAAACCACCAGTTTCAGAACTCATCCCCGAGCAGTTAGGGGTGAGCCAGCAGCATCTGGTTCCATGGAGTTGGTTTGTAGCTGTTGACCTCTGGCTAAGTCAGGTTAGACATCAGCCATCAGCTTCAGACTCCTTGCTTGCTCTGTCATGAGGTATTTGAAGCCCTGTCATTCTATAGTTGCAGTCATAACATTCTAACTTGTTTTTGGTGCTTCAGTGACAGCACCACTTCTGGCTTTTTCTTTGCATGTGATAGTGTGGAAATGAACCCAGAGCTTCATACATCCTAGGTAAACACTCTACCACTGAGCCCCAGTAGTGACAAGTGTAGAAATAGATATGGTTTGTTATATATATATATATATATATATATATATATATATATATATATATATATATATATATATACATATATATATATGTATATATATATAAAACAAGAGAGAGATGTCTGTATATTATTAAGTTATATATACTATATTACTACCAATTATCAATAATTAAATTATTTCTTCCTTTATTGAGGTATCATGTTTGAATTCATAAAGTATTAATTGAAAATTAGGCAGTGTACTATGATTATTGTGTATAATTTTATAATATAAACATACACTAAGTACTAATGTAATTGTTACTTTTACAACATTCCATTCATATGGCTGTCTATTGGAATGCATTTTTTAGGATCTCCTGACATTTGTAGGTGGCGGGGATTTGAACCCCGGACCTAGTTTGCTGGTTTGGGCTATGGCTTCCCTGATAGCCCATCAAACTTCAGCAGTGCAAGATCACGTACACTTTCCGGGCCCTGTCATTTAGACCCAAGATGGTCACAATTCAAAGGAAAAAAACTATGTAAAACCACCATCTGGAACTTCCCAGTTTTATCCTTCTCCTTCCTTCACCCTCTTTTTTTTGTCAGTTGTCAGGCAGAAGTCTGAGTCTGTACACTGTCCCTCAACTCTTCAGCTCAAGGCTATCATTTTACCACTTGAGCCATAGCAACACTTCCGGCTTTTTTCTGATTATGTGTTGCTGAGGAATTGAACTCAGGACCTTATGCATACAAGGCAGGCACTCTACTACTGAGCCACCTTCCCAACACTTCACCTTTTTTGCCACTCCAAAGATTTGAATTCAGGTCCTAGGATCTCAGGATGGGCTGTGGGTCTAGAGGCTGCACCCCAGCCTAGAGTGATCAAGGCTGAGGCAGAGTTGCCACAAGCAGAGTTCAAGGCCCGGGCCTGGCCAAAAAAATTAAGGCCCTGGCTTGGAATTGGCACCATTTTTCTGGAGGCCTGGGATTTGAACTCAGGGTCTGGGGAACTCTGTGGCACTGTGGGGGAGGGGAAGCTCACCGTCTTTGAAGGCAAAAATTTCAGACCAGTTTCAAGGGCCTGAATTCAAGCCCCATCACTGGAAAAATAATACTCATATATGAGATCTTTTTACATACATGGGTTTACTCCATATGACATTTATTACCCTTCTTTATTCATTGCTTATTTTATTTAGCATTATTACATATATAATTTTTTTCATTTATTATATCTTATCACATGGATATATTTGCATATGGATTATACATCATACTGAGACACAGGACTTTTACAGAGAAGGAAAAAATGTGTCAAAATTGGCTTCTTACTGCACATATAAACTTTTGGCAATGCTGGGATTTGAACTCACAGGCCACAATGCATAATTTATGAATGGGTCAGTTGTAGAACAAAAGCCATTGGCAAACTGAGCTGCCAGCCAGTTCTGAGGACCTGAGATTAAGCCATAGTAGTGGGCTATATATATATATATATAAATAGATAGATTGTTAGATATAATCATAGATATAGACATAGAAAGATAGATAGATATAGATAGATAGATAGATAGAAAGACAGTAGATAGATAGATAGACAGACAGACAGATAGATAGATAGATAGAAAGACAGTAGATAGATAGATAGATAGATGTGTAGTTTGCTATATATATGAGAGAGACAATGTGAGGATATTAAATTATATATATTAAGAATTATTAGTTATTAAATTAGGTCTCCATTTAATGCAGCCTCATGGTTGAATACTTACTAAAGTATTAATGTAAAAGAAGTCAGTATTCTTTAATTAGGAGAACCAAACCAGGGTGTTAGAATGGAAGACATAATCCAATAATTTTTGTGTGGTATTCTATAAGAGAATCATTAACTCTCAATTTATTTGTAACTTTTATAAATTCCATTAAGCATTCCCATGGATAGGAATGATTTTCTCAAGATCTCCCTCCATTTGTAGGTGGCAGACCTGGCATTTCAACTCCAGGCCTGAGTAGTTTACTCAGAAATGCAAACCATTAGAATGACAATGTGAAGACTTCAGATTGTCTTGAGAAAAATAGAACAAGAAGAAAAGAAAGCCAAGTGTCAGTGGATCCTGCCTGTAATTCTAGCTCTGCAGGAGTCTGAGAGGTAGAGAATGACAATTTAAATTCAGTCGGGACAGGAAAGCCCAGGACAATCTTATTTCTAAGGGATCACAGGAATCAAAAAATAAACATGAGTGGGGCTGTGGCTCAAGGGCATAGCACTACCTTTGAGCAAAAGGAGCTCAGGGACAGTGCCTAGGCTCATCGTATAACCCCCAGACTTGCCAAAAACCAAAAACAGTAACTCCATGTCTACCCATGTATGTATGCATGTATTTCTATCGGTGAAGATCCAGAGTCCCTATGTTGAAAGGCACTCAGCTAGGAAATTTGCTTTGAATAAAATTTTTTCATAGCACAGAGAGCGCTTTCAAGACAGTGCATATTCTGGGGCTCCCCTCACTGTCCCCAGTGTAACCTGAGGGTTTCTGCAAACCTCAGGCTGCTGGAGGAAGTCTGCCTCATTGTTGAAACAGGCAGACAAAAGGCCTCACTCCTGTACAGCTGTGTAATAAACAACTCCATCTGGGGCAATTAGTGAGGATGAGTGTGGGCGGGCTCTGAAGGCCAGGAGAAAAAGACCTCTTTGTATCCAAAACTATCTCTTTCCCCAGTGCTCCTTTTGGACAAGAAACCTTCATTTGTGCCACCTCCTCTGGCAGGCCAAGTTCCTTGTACTTATCCTGTCTTTGTTAGACTATGTCCCAGTGTTGAAACAAACTGCTACAATTAATTCAAGGGTCCTTCTGGCAGACAACTAGAGAGCTGAAACGAATTAAAAGATTCCTAATTGGCAAAGTTGCCTCCTTAGGTTTCCAGAAGCTCACTGAATCTAAGAACATGGGTAATATCACAATGCTTCCTGTCAGCTAGGGCTGGTGAAGCTCATCAGGTTTTGAAACCTTTGACCCCTCCTAGTTGAGCCCTGGATGGCTAGTTTTTGGAGTTGAACACAGGGCCTAGGTGCTAACCATGAGCTCAGAACCGAAGCTCAGTGCTTTACCACAATTTGGTGTAACAGCTTCACTTCTGATATATGTGTGTGTGTGTGTGTGTGTGTGTGTGTGTGTGTGGGTGTGTGTGTGTGTGGGTGTGTGTGCATACACTTGTCCTGGAACTTGAGGACCTGAGCACTGTACCTGAGTTTCTCCTGTACAAGGATAGAACTCTACCACTTGAGCCACAGGGCCACTTCAGGCTTTTGTTTTAGTGATGTGGTACTGAGGAATCAAAACCCAAAGATTCATACATGAAAAGCAGTCTAACGCTTCCTCTTCAGGTTTCTTTCTTTCTCTTCTTGTATGTTGGAGGAGTTGAAGGTCTAGGCCTGGATGCTGTCCTTGATTCTTCAGCTAAAGCCAAGTGCGCTACCACTTGAGCTACAGCATTTCTTCAGGTTTTTGTTGGGTCACTGGAGAGTAGCATCTATCTCAAGAATTTCCTGCCAGGCTGGCTTTGGACCCTAATCCTCAGCTCTCAGGCTCCTGAGTAGCTAAGATGACAGGTGTGTGTTAGTGGTGCCCAGCTTCCACTTCAAGTGTCTAAGTGATGAATAGGAGATAATATTCTCATGGGACGCTTTGTGTCTGGGATAGTTTGGAACCCAGATCCTCAGATCTCAGCTTCTTGAGTAGGCAGGGTGACAGACCTCAGCTACAGATGCCTAGATCTAACTCTCTGTTGCAAGAGGGTCCTTGGCTCCACATGGTAGGGCGTTAGCCATGAGCCAACAGGTAAGGGTTAGTGCCTAGGCCCTGAGTTCAAGGTTCATGACTGAGGAAAATAAATAATTGTCTGTAGGAGACAACTCACTAGATTTCAATACATACATAATTTTGGTGAGCCTCAAGTTTCTCATCTGCACCATCATCTTACTTGTGGAGCTCTTACAAGGATCAGATGAAAGAATGAACCCCATGAAGGACTCAGCACACACCTCATGAAGGACTCATCACATAGCTGTATCCCACACGCAGTCATTAGAAGTTGGGTGCTTTCATCGGTATCACCATGCTTTCAGAAACACGTCACAAACCACACAAAATTCACATCTAATGATTTAGAGGGATGGGTCTTTTGGGGAGGGCTGGGAGTCAGCCACAGGGAATGCACTGGAAGGTTGGGGGTACTGTTGTAAGATCATTTGCTCAAGGCTAGAGCTTTACCACTGTGAGCCACAGCCCAGAGTTTTGCAGAATTCCTTCAAGGGCTGGGTTTTAAACCCACCAGTATCAGATTTCAGCCCCTGAGTATCTTGGATGACAGGGCTGAGTGAGCCAGCAGCATCTGGCTCCATGGGGCTAGGTTGCAGTGGTTTACTTCTGGCTAAGTCAAGTTAGATGTCAGCTTTCAGCACCAGACTCCCTGTTTGCTCTGTGATGAGGTATTTGCAGTCCTATCCTTATATCGTTGCAGTTAGAACATTCTATTTTCTTTTTTGGGGTGCCAGTCCTGGGTCTTGAGTAAGGGTCTAGACACAGTCCCTAAGCTTTTATGCTCAAATCTAGTGCTCGAGTGCTTGATGGACAGCATGACTTCCAGATTTTTCTGTGCATGCGGTAGTGTGAGGAATCAAACCCAGGGCTTTGTACGTACTAGGCAAGCACCCTACCACTGAGCCCCAGGAGTGACAAGAGTATGAACAGATAAATGTATAGATTGGTTGACACATAAATGGATGTATATGTATACAACAAGAGAGAGATGTCTGTATACTATGTAACTGCATATAGAATATTACTACTGATTATTGGCAATTAAATTCCTTCCTTTTTAAAGTATCATGATTGAATACGTAATAAAATATTAATTGAAAAATAGTCAATGTAGTATAATTGTTGTGTATAATTTTATAATATAATCATACACTAACTACTAATTTAATTGTTACTTTTATAACATTCCATTCCTATGGATGCATATAAGAAAGGGTTTCTTAGAGTCTCCCGCCATTCATTAGTGGCAGTCCTGGGATTTGACCTCCAGACCTAATTTGCCTGTTTCAGCTATGGCTTCCTTAATAGCTGCCAAACATCAGCAATGCAAGGTCATGTACACTTTCTGGGCTTTGGCGTTTAGACCCAGGATGGTTACAATACAAAAGAAATAAAAATGTAAAACTACCTTCTTGAACATCTCAGTATTATGATTCTCCTTTTTATTTTTTATAGGTTTTGCCTGTCCCGAGATTTGAACTCAGGTCCTAGGATTCCAGTGCTGGCAGTGGCAGAGATGCCAAGACCTGACTTCAAGTCCCGTACTTGGCAATAAAAATAATAATAATAATAATACCCTGGCTTGAATTTGGACAATTTTTTCTGGCAGGCACGGGATTTGAACTCAGGGGTCTGGGTAACTCTGTGACATTGTGGGTAAAGGGGAATGGCTCACTGTCCTTGAAGACAAGAAAATCAGACCAATTCCTAGGGCCTGAATTGAAGCCCCAGCACTGGAAAAAATAATGTTCATATATGAGATCTATTTACATACATGGGTTTACTGCGGTTGACATTTATTACCCTTATTTATTTAGTATTATTACACATATAACATTTTTCCTTTTATTATATCATATCACATAGGATATATTTTATACATCATACTGAGACCAAGGACTTTCGCAGAGAAGGAAAACAATGTGTCAAAATTGGCTTCTTATTACAAGGAATAAATTTTTAGCCATCCTGGGATTTCAACTCATGGACTACAATGCCCAATCCATGAATGGGGTCACAGTCTTAGCAGATCGGACTCTGGCAAACTGAGCTGCCAGGAAGTTCTGAGGACCTATGATCAAGCCACATTTGTCCCATATATATGGGACTAGTACATATATATATATATATATATATTTTTTTTTTAATGAGACTAGTACATATATATATATATATATATATATATATATATATATGGGGACTAGTATATATATATATATATATATGGGACTAGTGTGGCTTGATCATAGGAATCATGATTTATGTATATTATATACAAATATACATATATGTTGATAGATGTGTAGATTGAGATATATATATGTATATATAAATATAATACATATATATATATAGAGAGAGAGAGAGAGGGACTGTGAGTATATTAAATTATATATATTATTTCCAACTATTAGTTATTTGTGCTTCCATTTAATGAAGTATCCTGGTTGAACACTTATGAAGTCATTAATTAAAAATTAGTCAATATCCTCAATCATACCATGATGCTAGAACGGAAGATATAAATCCAATAATTATTTGTGGCATTCTAAAATAGAATCATGAAGCAACTGCACATTTAATTATTACTTTTATAGCATTCCATTAGCATTCACATGAACAAGAATGAGTTTGTCAGGATGTCCCTCCATTTGTGGGTGGCAGACCTAGCATTCAAACTCCAAGCCTGTGTAATTTAATTTGAATGCAAAACATTGGAAGGACACCATGAAGATTTCAGATTATTATGATTTAAAAAAAGAACAAGAAGAAAAGAAAGTAAGGTGTCAGTGGCTCCTGCCTGTAATCCTACCCTCCTTAGGAGCCCTGAGATGTAAAGAATGCCAATTTGAATTCAGCCCGGGTGGGAAAGTCCATGATACCCTTCTTTCTAAGAGGTCACATGAAGAAGAAAAACCATGATTGGGGTCTATGGCTCAAGGGCCAGAGTGCTACACTTGAGCAAAAGGAGCTCAGGGACCAGAGCCTAGGCTCATAGTACAACCACAGACCTGCCAAAAAAAAAAAGAGGAGGCAATAACTCCTTGTATCATTGTATGGATGATGAACATTCGGCAGGTTGCCCATGCCCAGACACCCAATCTGGGCAAGCTGGGACAAGCCCTCAGAGAGTACTAAGTCTGAGCTGGCAACTTGAACACAGCATCCTTCTCTGCCATTTAAAGAACTGAAGCATTATGTTCTGGCCGAGGTGTCCCATTGGGACACCTAGAAGCCAGACACTACCTCCAGGGAGACCACAGTTCTAGGCTATAGGAGTTGTCGAAGGTTCTGGCTTCATATTCTCTATCCCTCTGTATGATGTGAGCCTAGACCTCCGGGGCTCATTCCTCATTGCCAAGTCACAGGCTGGTCCCAAATATTGGCAAAGATATGAAATAGTTAGTGATTTCTACAACAAAAGGTGTAAGCTAATAAACCCCACCTTCATAACTCCCATTAGAAGTAAGCCTTGTGTTGTGTATGTGGCTTAGTGGTAGAGTGCTTAGATAGCATGCATGCACGAAGCCTTTGGTTCTATTCCTCAGTACCACAGAAACAGAAAAAGCCAAAAGTGACACTGGGGCATAAGTAGTAGAGTGCTAGCCTTGAGCAAAAGGAGCTCAGGACCATGACCAGACCCTGAGTTCAAGCCCCAAGACTGGCAAAAAAAAGTTAGCCTGGTGAGATATATTGTTCTGGGACTCAGGGGGAGGGTCGAGGTTATAGGTTAGAGGTAGGGTAGAGGGCAGGTGCTGGTGGCTCACCCCTGTAATCTTAGTTACTTAGGAGGCTGAGATCTGAGGATGACAACTGCAAGCAGGAAAGTCTTTATGAGACACTTTTCTCCAGTTAAACACCCAAAAAGCCAGAAGTAGAGCTGTGGTTCAAGTAGTAGAGCGCTATCCTTGAGCACAAAGGCTCAGGGATAGAATAGCATCCAGGCCATGAATTCAAACCCCAGGAATGGCACACACATGCACACACACACACACACACACACACACACACACACACACACACACATACACACACACAACCTCACACACATATACACACACACACACACACACACATCAAGATAGAGCATTTGCCACTCAGCCTGCACAAGTTCCATCTCTAGAAACTTAATACTAAAAAAAATAGAGGGAGATAGGAAGGAAAGACTTGCTCCATGAGTGATATAACCAGTGCCAAAATTCCACAGGAGTTCTAAGATGTGAAAGAGGACAGAGAGCCTCAGGCAGAAGGTCCAGCATGGGCAACAGTCCTGAGGTGGTGGTTTAGAGCAAGTGGTGTGGGTGGAATGAAGATTCTGTGGCTTCAAACAAGTCTGGCAGGACATTCAAGGCTGTGTCAAGGTTTGTACTTGAGTCTCAGGTAGGGGCAGTGGTTGGGGGTCCCAGAATGGGGCCCAGGGGGAAGATTATCTTGTCTTTTCACCATGGACCCCAGCCATTTCCTGTGGCTGGAAGCCTATTTTTCACAGCTCCTGACCCTCAGACCTCCTTTGCATGGAGGAGTCAGGGCAAATGCAGGGAAGAAATCTTGCTTAAGAAAAGCTTCTAGGGGCTGGGAAGATGGCTCAGTGGTAGAGCGCTTGCCTTCCATGCCTGAGGCCCTAGGTTCGATTACTCAGGACCACATAAGAAAAAAAGAAAAAAGCTGGAAGTGGTGCTGTGGATCAATTGGTAAAGCACTCGCCTTGAGCTGAAGAGCTGAGGGACAGCGCCCAGGCCCAGAGTTCAACCCCCCAGGACTGGACACCCCCCCAAAAACAAAAACTTCTAGCCTAATGCCACCAGTGGCTCAACCCCTGTAAATCCTAGCTACTCAGGAAACAGATCAGAGGGATGAAATTACTGAGACTCTTCTTGCCGATGAATTACCAAAAGCCAGAAATGGAGCTGTGGCTCAAGCCCCAGTACTGGCACCTAAAAAAATTTTAAAAAAGCTTTCAGGAGCTCCTAGTCCACTGTAGTGAAACTCCAGATCAGCCCGGCACCGGTAGCTCACACCTGTCTTCCTAGCTCCTCAGGAGGCTGAGACCTGAGGATCACGGTTCAAAGCCAGCCCAGGCCAGAAAGTCTTGGAGACTCTGAACTCCAGAGAACCTCCAGAAAACTGGAAGTGGCGCTGTGGCTCAAGTGGTAAGCTGAAGAGCTGGGGAACAGCAACTAGGCCCAGAGTTCAAGCCCCATGACCAACAACTGTCCTGCTTGGACCTCACTCTGTGGCAGAATATTTTCCAATGGGCCCCTGATGGACTAGCAATGTCTAGGTGTCCCACCAGTCTTCAGAGCAGCCTCTTTGGATATCTTTCCCTACAGAGTAGGCCACAGAATCAGAGAAGGGTCAAACCTTGGGGCACGAAGGTCATCAGTCGAGTCATCACAATGGCATCTATCATGGGTGCAGTATGGATCTGAGCAGTAAATCTACGTCTCATACCAGGGTTCTGGGCCAGGAGGGGCAGGAGCTGCAAGATGACATAACAGGTAATGCCCACTCACACACGTATCACAAAAGTGTGAATCTGTCAGGCACACCTTTGATGGGTGTTGAGTTGGGTTCATGAAAAGACTTGTAGGCTTAGGAATCCACGGGTGGCTGGTTGCTGCTTGTAGCAGTCACTACCCGTGGAGTCCCAGGCTTGGAGCCTTGCTTTCCTCACCAGTGCTCAGGGGGCAGATGAAGGTCTGAAATCGTGGGCCAACTACAAAGAGCATCCATAGTGTCCTTCTCTTGGTCCTGTGGCCCCGTGCATGAATGGAGGGGCAGGTTCCATGGAACTTACTGCCATGACCCAGACCCCTCAGCTCAAGAAGGACTTAGGGAGAAACAACTTGATCTGCCTTGAGAGTTTACTATGATTATGCCTCAGGACTGCCCACAGTTCTACCTCAGCTCATCATTAACACCTCTGTGTGTGTGTGTGTGTGTGTGTGTGTGTGTGTGTGTGTGTGTGTGTGCGCGTGTGTGTGCATGCATGTGTGCGTGCACATATTTGTACAGGGGGTTTGAACTCAGGACTCAGGCTCTGTCCCTGAGTTTTTTCATTGAGGGCTAACACTTTACCACTTGGGCCAGAGCTTTTCTTCCAGCTTTCTGTGGTTATTTGCAGAAGAGAGTCTCACTGGCTTTTCTAGCTGGGCTGCCACTGAATGGCAATCTGCAGATCTCAGCCTCTGAGGAGATAGGAATATGAAAGAATGAGCTATTAGTATCTAACTGGCCACACTTTCCTTCTTGGATAAAATAGAGTACCTCTCTGTCCCAGCCGAGCACCCATGTTCAGCTACTTCTCCAACCCAGGCTTCAGACAAAACATACCCTCCACTGAGGACAAAGAAATGGGATCAGGTTTGAGCTTTATGTTCTCCACACAGTCAGGGGCTGCTAGGAGCTGATGTAGAGATCAGAAGTCTAGGCCAGGGCAACTAGACAGCTGTAGAACAGAAGAGTGTATGAAAAGACATCCTTGCAGCTGGGTGCCATTGGCTTATGCCTGTAATCCTAGCTACTCATGGCTGACACCTGAGGATCAATCAAGATTCAAAGCTAGCCTGGGTAGACTCTTATCTCCAATGAATCATCAAAAAGCTGGGAAGGAAAGTTACACTAGTTCACACGGTACAGCACCAACCTTGTGCAAACAAGCTAAAGGATAGCACCTAGGCTCTGAGTTCAAGTCCCGGTACACACACACACACACACACACACACACACAAACATCTTTAGCAGATGCCAATGTCTCATACCAGCTATCTAGTACTCAATAGGCTGAACTCTTAGAATGGCAGCTTGAAGCCAGCCCAGGCAAGTAAATCAGTGAGACTCTTCTCTCACTAAACTACTAAAAAAGATGAAAGGTGAGCTGTGATTCAAGTGGTAGAGTGTTAGCTCAGGGACAGTGCCTAGACCCTGAGTTCCAGTTCTGAGGATTTTTTTTGGGGGGGGAGGTCCGGTCATGGGGGCCTGACCTCTGGGTCTGGGCGCTGTCCCTCAGCTCTTCAGCTCAAGGCTAGCACTCTACCACTTGAGCCACAGCGCCACTTCCGGCTTTTTCCTTTTTGCTTATGTGGTGCTGAAGGAATCAAACCCAGGGCCTCAGGCATGCAAGGCAAGCGCTCTACCACTGAGCCTACCTTCCAAGCCCTCTGAGATTTTTTTAAAAAATAAATACCCTTTGTCATCCCCAACCCACAGGCCATAAATCCAGATTTTGGTCATCCTAGATCTCACTTCCGTTCCTGCTACTTCCACAGCACTGTCACAAGTAGCCTGTGTGTGGCTAGCTCTGGGTTAAGAATTGAACTTACACAAGGGGGGACGTAACCAGGTCAAGGCTCATGCCCCAGAACATTGAGGTACTGGCCATACCAGTCTCTCACCCCCTCTACCCTGACCCTGGAATCTAGTCTGTGCCTCTGTATTATGGTTATCCGGAAACCGCTCAGCTGGGCAGGGCGGGGGGAGGGGAGGAGAGATAGACTTTCCTGCGATAAGGTACTTTTACATTTCCTAGACACCAATGGGTACTTCGAAGACAACTTGGCCTCACCTTCCATGTAGCCCAGGTCCTCTTTTTTGGGCGGCCTTCAGTCAGCTATCAGGCTGATGTTGGCCAGAGGCATTGGCAACCACCCTTCCCCCACTCCATTGCCAGCCTGCTAGGATGGACATGCATCCAGAGGCCCAGCTGAGGAAAAGGAAAGGACATGCATGACTGAGCCCCTCTCCTCCATGTGCAGGGGAGAATCTATGTCAGCTGGCCCTGCTGACCCAGAAGCCTCTGGTGGTGGCCAAAGTTATGGACAGCCAGATTTGGGCCCCAACAAAAAGCTAGAATATACAGGTCTCTGGCAATTTAGGACTCATTGTAGACACAGATAGGGGGCTATAGGCAGAGTGCCATGGAGGAAGGGCTCCCTCTGAAGTCAGGAAGAGGCAGACAGGTGCCCAAGAAGGGGACAGAGAAAGATGAGGGAAAAATACACACACACACACACACACACACATACACACACACACACAGGAGTAGCCCAAGGCCTCAGCAGTCCCTGAGCATCCCAACCCCCGAGAAGGTAGCACTATCGTCCTCAGACCAACTGTAGAAAAAACACAGAGCATCTCACAAGTCTGGAATGGCTCATAACACAGCATGGCATTTCCTACTTTATACACTCCTCTGCAGAAAATTCAGCTACCTTATTTTTGGTTGTTGGTCATGGGGTTTGAACTTTGGGCCTTCACACAGTCCTTTAGCTCTTCAGCTGAAGGTGCGCGCTCTACCACTGGAGCCATAACACCACTTCTGGTTATCTGGTGGTTCAAAGCCAGCCTAAGCTGGCTTTGATCTGCGATCCTAAGATCTCAGTCTCCTAAGTAGCTAGGATTACAGTTGTGAGCCACTGGCAGCACCCGGCTTCAGTTACCTTCTTATACCCAGGGAAACCCAACTTGTCAGGCTATAAATCACATGCAGTCCTTTGCTTCGGACTTTGAACCAGCATCCAAAACCATACTTCCATGGATGGAGAGAATAAAATTGACACTACCCTCCCACCCCTGCTCACATTCACCCCACTCCCTGCCTAAGACAGGAAACATCCTCTGGAGTTCTTGGTAAGGCAACACCCACCCTGCTGTGATTTCATACTCGGGCAAAACTGGGGATATCTTAGAAATTTCTGTACATTGAGGCCAGCACCTGGTCTCCCAACCACAGCACTCCCACTCCTTCACTATCTCTTGCAGGCAAGGGGTGTCTTTTCGTTGGGTTTTTTTTTTTTTTTTTTGGTTGAGGGGCTTTAACTCAGGGATTGGGTACTGTCTCTGATGATTATTTTTGCTCAAGGCCAGTGCTCTACCATTTGTGCCATGGAACCACAACCAGTTGGAGATTGGAGATGAGAAGTTTCCTGCCTGAGCTGGGAAACAAGATCCTCTGGATCTCAGCCTCCCAAATAGCCAGGATGACAGGTGTTGGACACCAGCCCAGGGCTTATGGTGTCTCATTCTTTAGAATTTCCTTCTAGTCCTCCTCTAGACACTACCAACTAGATACTCCTCTACCGCCCTCAGGGACAGCAAAGGGAGGCTTGGAATCTGGTTAGGGCCATGGGCATTAAAGGGTCCCCTCCACATCTCTACCCCTCTCTAAGTTCCCATCTGCCTCCTGTGGATGGTCTGGTCATCCGGAGCAGATCAGACCCACTAGGACTTCTGGGACCTGCCTGTATCCCCCTGCCCCACCCAACAGGTACCTGAGTATTTCTAGAGCCAGCTGCTTCATGTCCTGGTGGAAGATGTTGGGAGGGTTGCTGATAACCGGGTCCAGGTTTTCAGGGCAGAAGGAGTGTCCAGTTCCCCACTGTCAAAGAAGGAGACACAAAGCATGGATGGATCTACTAAAAACTACAGGGCATAGCCATCCACCCATCACCAAGGACCCTTGGAGTGCTGTTTTATGTTGACAGTCCTAGGGCTTGACCTCGGGGCCTGAGCACTGTGTAGGAGCTTCTTTTGCTGGAGGCGAGCGCTCTTCCACCAGAGCCAAGGTGCCACTTCCTAATTTTTCTGTGTATGTGGTACCTAGGAATTGAATCAAGGGTTTCCTGTGTGCTAGCGAGCCCAATACTGCTAAGACACAATCCCAACCATGGATAGCTGTTTTTCTGTGACTCCTTGGGCCTGTCTCAGGACAGTCTTGCACATCTGTACTGAGTTTCACAGCAGCAGCCATGGCTGGAAATGATCATGACCAGCTATGTTGTCCTTTATCTACAGCATCTTTGCTGGGGAGATAGAGAGAGAGAGAGAGAGAGAGAGAGAGAGAGAGAGAGAGATACAGAGAGAGAGAGAGAGAATGAGTTTCAGGGATACCTACACCCATCTCTGTGGTGACTCATTCTCTCAGTGGTGAGTCCATTGTGGATCCCCACCCCAAGGAAGGTGGGTAGGGAGGGTATGTAAGGTCACATCGAGTGGAATGATCTGAATTCTATCCTGCAACTGAAGCCTGGAGAGATAATGAAGAGAAGGAGAGGTTTAGAGGAACATCAAAGGAAGCCCCTTATCTTTGGCTACAAGTACCAGAGAGAAGACTGAATTCATCCTTTTCAGTAGTAAGATAACAGGTAAGATAACATTTAATTTTTTTTATTTTTTGTGAGTCCTAGGTCTCGGATTCAGGGCCCGGGTGTCATCCCTGAGCTTCTTTTTCTCAAGGCTAAGGCTCTACCACTTGAGCCACACCACCACATCTGGCTTTTTTGTGTATGGGGAGAGATTGTTTATGGGAGATAAGAATCTCACAGACTCTCCTGCCTGGGCTGGTTCTGAGTCACAACCCTCAGACCTCAGCCTCCCAAATAACCATGATGACAGGCAGGAGCCACCAGCACCTGACTGCCACCTTCCATTTATAATCTCCTAGGGCCAGTTCTGGGCTACCCACACTGCACCCCCTTGTGGTGAGTGGGAAGCCGACATGGGTGGGTTTTATACATCAACAGCCTGTGAGCATTGTTCCGGATGAGTCTGATGGCAGCTTCCTCCTTATTGACAGCAATGACTTGGCTCTGGCACAAGAACAAATGTTCCCCAAGAAGTATCAGGCCTAGGGTCTTTCCTCTACATACTGCCCATCCACCCCAAAACAACACACTCCAGCAAAGCAAAGTAGAAATAGAGTGGATTCATTTTCTTATAACCAGGGTCTGGCAAGATAAGCGGTGGGGAGGATCAGAGGCCCAGGATCGTGCTGGGTGGGAAGACAAGGTGACACCTCCTTATATCCACTTTCCTTTAACTGTGTTAGCAGAAGGTAGTGGGGAAGGACTCGCGGGAGGGACAGACGATGAATATCCGACACAGTCTAACCCAGGCACAGAAGGGCTTACCTCAGGGAGCTAGTTCAATAGGCTGAGAGAGACAGCTCCTGACCCACAGTCCACCTCCAGAATGGGAGGGCCACCTTGACACCCAGCCACATGGGGACCCTGGGCCACCTCCTCCAGCACCCATTCAACCAGTTCCTGTGTGAGAGAGATAGGTAGGGAGAGAGACAGAGACAGAGAGAGACAGAGAATGTGAGAGAGAGAGAGAGAGAAAGAAAGAAAGAAAGAAAGAAAGAAAGAAAGAAAGAAAGAAAGAAAGAAAGAAAGAAAGAAAGAAAGAAAGAAAGAAAGAAAGAAAGAAGGAAGGAAGGAAAGAAGGAAAGAAAGAAAGAAAGAAAGAAAGAAAGAAAGAAAGAAAGAAAGAAAGAAAGAAAGAAAGAAAGAAAGAAAGAAAGAAAGGAAGGAAGGAAGGAAGGAAGGAAGGAAGGAAGGAAGGAAGGAAGGAAGGAAGGAAGGAAGGAAGAAAGAAAGAAAGGAAGGAAGGAAGAAAGAAAGAAAGAAAGAAAATCCGAATTACACTTTAGCCGGGTGTCGGTGGCACAGGACTATAATGCTAACTACACAGGAGGCTGAGATATGAGGATCATGGGTCATAGCCAGCCCAAGCAGGAATGTCTGTGAGACTCTTATCTCCAAAGAACCACCAGAAAATTGGATGTGATGCTGTGGCTCAAGTGGTAGAGTGCTAGCCTTGATCTGAGGAGCTCGGGGACAGTGCCCAGGTCCAGAGTTCAAACCTCACAACTGACAAGAAGTGGACTTGCCACCACAAGAAGGGGACTGAATAACATTCACTGTCCTAGGGAACATGGCAGATAAGTCAGGCTGAGCTTGCTGTCAGCTGGGGGTCATGAGTAGGTCACCTAGCATCTCCATGCCTCATTTTCCCCAGCTACAAAACTGAGCACAGTGAAAGATCCTTTTCCTCATGGGGATAGGGTAAGGATGAAAGAGAGCCATGTTTTGTTTCATAATCCCGTACCTGTTGCACGATAAATAACAGGCCCCATCTGAGCGCTTTCTGGGTATCTTTCTGTCATATGCTCATAGAATTTCCAAGAACCATATCTGACAGCCTCTCCCTCTATGCCTGGCTCTGCCCCAGAGATCCCCCTGTATTGATTCCTTGTTTCCTCACAACTGTCGCGGGAGGAGACTGAGGACCAATGGTCGAGGCCCAACGCAGAGCTTCACCTTAGGTCAAGAATCGGCTGCCATGGACTAAGAGTTTGGGACAATCCATCTAAACCAATGACTGAGCATGGCACTACATGTCTAGCATTCCAACTAAAGAAGACCAGGCCTGCTGATGAATGCTTGTCACAGATAGGAGGCCTGTGATCCAGCCCAGCCTGAGCATATATTATCTATTTCGGAGATGCCCAAGACAGAAAGGCTTAGCTCACATGGTAGAAGACCTGATTGGCAAGCCTAAGGCTTTGAGTACAAAACCTAATATACCAAAAAGAATCAGAGGCTTTGTGCCAGAGGCTCAAGCATGTAATTCTAGCTACTCAGGATACTGAAATCTGAAGATCACAGGTCAAGATTTAAAATAGGGTTAGCCTCACACATGAGACGTCATTATGAGAAGAACCGGTCTCTGACCCATACCAGTGCACTCCATACTAACAGGGCTCACATCCTTACTAAGGGCTGACTATGCTGTCTGTCCCCCTGGGGAGTCACCCCCTGCGAGCCCCACCCCAAGGTCCTCCTGAACTCTCTCTGCCACCAACCAGGCCTAAGGGAGTAGACATCTCCAGGGCACACAGATCCTTTGGTCTTATAATTTAATGGTGCTGAGTCCCCTTCACGTGTTCCACCCTTCCAGGCCCCTAAACCTCTGCCCAGAAACCCATGCATCCCCCAAAGATAGCAGTTATAAGTTACCAAAGGGTCCAGTGCTCCGTGTTACAACCCACTTCTACACAGAGACGCACACACACATACACACAAAGCCGGCACGGGTGGCTCATGTCTGTCATCCTAGCTACACAGGAGGCTGACATCTGAGGATCACGATTCAAAGCCTGTCTATGCAGGAAGGTCTGTGAGGCTCCTATCTACAGTGAACCACCAAATAGCCAGAGGTGGAGCTGTGGCTCAAGTGTCAGAGCACTAGCTTTGAGCACAATAGCTCAGGAACAGCACCTAGGCCCTGAGTTCAAGGCCCAGTTCTTCTACCTCCAAACACACACAAACACAGTCACACACACAGACACACACAGACACACACAGACACACACACACACACACACACACACACACACATACACACACACACACACACAGATGGACAGCCCAAGGCTTCAGCAGTCTCTGAGAAGAGAACCATGAACTCCCTCCATTAAGATCACATCCCACCCCCGAGAAGATGGCACTCCGACTTCAGACCCACTGTAGACAAAACATTGAGCTTCTCACATACCTGGAATGTCTCATAGCCCAGCATGGCATTTCCTACTGTACACACTGCTATGTGGAAAACTTAGTCACTTCTTTTTTTGTTGTTGTTGGTCATGGGGTTTGAACTCTGGGCCAGGGCACTGTCCTTCAGTTCTTCAGCTGAAGGTGAGCACTCTCCCACTTGAGCCACAGCGCCTCTTCCTATTGTCTAGTGGTCCACCGGACATCAAGTCTCACAGAAATTTTCTGCCCAAGCTGGCTTTAAACCGAGATCCTCAGATCTCAGTTCCTGAATAATTAGGATGACACCCATGAGTTACTGGCAGCCGGCCAAAGATACTTTTCCATGCCATTCATCCTATCTCCTCAGGAGACTGAGATCTGAGGACTGCATTTGGATGCATCCTTCTCAGCAAAGTACATGAGAACTCTTTATCTCCAATTAAACACCCAAAAAAGTTGCAAGTGGAGCTGTGGCTCAAATGGTAGAGTGCTAGCTTTAAGCATCAAAGACAAGAGATAGGACACAGTATCTAGTTTCAAGCTTTTTCTAGCAAAGACCCACCCAAGAAAAGGAAGCAGATGGGCACACTGGAGCTCAAAGCTCACACATAATACTCAAGACTCCCAGAACAGACCCAATCCTGGTCTGATTCTCTAGATTCTATCTCTTACATCATGGCAATCTTAGATGGAACTGACCATGCACCAAGTTAGGACGTTCAAGTACAATCTCATACTGAGGATCCCTGACCTTATAAGAGACTCAGGATCTCTCACTGTCCTGCATTGACACTGGGCAGTGAGGTGAGGTCTAGTTATCCAACCACAGGATGTGGCAACAAAAGGATTTCACAGCCAAGGGAAGCAGACAGGAGGGCTCTATGTCCCTCTCTCTCAGGAAGGAGAAAAGGCCTGATCCATCCCAGTAATGTTCCTGGGTTGTGAGTATACTCAAAAACAACACTGCTCAGAGCGCAGGGCCTCTGGTTTTCCCACCAGCCTCTACCCAAGCCTGCACCACCTTCAGCTGGCCCTCTCTGAATCCCAGATCTGCCATCTAGACTAAAGGCTGAGCCAGAAGAGAAACCCACCTCTGCCTCTGAGAATGGCAGTCAAGAGGTCCTAGTGCCCCCTAGAGGAAGTCTCGGGGCTACATGGGTCCCTACTCCCATCCTCATTCCCTGTCTGTTCTGTGCCAGTGGCACACTTACCTCTGTCTCTGGTGGAGGAATGAACACCGGGGGTGTTGTGTAAAGCCTAACTCGGAAATCCTTACCCAAAAGAACACCAGAGACTATCACCAATGTAAAAGCAAAGGAGTCTTTATTGGAAGCTTGAGCTTGGTCCCCGCAGTGTCCACGGCAGCAGCCCATGATGTTGAGAGGCCCCGAGCCCATAGTTACAACACTTTTCATACACTTTTTCGGGAAGGTAGGGCTTTGTGTACATCATAATTTCTTGTAACAAATCACTACAAACCCCAGGAAAATCACCAAATAACTCTATAGTATGATTGGCACGCTAAAAAGTGGGAAAGGACCAGAAACAAGTTGTTGGTTAGATCAAGGGGGTCGACGTTCTTTCAACTGGTTGGCATGCACCACAGGAGAGTCTTAGGAGGATACGTGCTAAACTGCAGAGTTCCTTTTTTAAACAAACACCACCTGTGGCCTGACTGCAGGGTCACCAAGCACTCCAGCACCTGCCTGCCTCCGGTTTTCCCAAGGATTGTTTATGTTCCTAGTCCCCTGGGAATTGCTTCTTCTGTTCATTCCCAGGTCGGGTTCATTGTCAGCTGCATAACTCATACCTCAGAAGATGCTCACTAGCTCAAGATGGAGTCACCCAGGCCTCAGTCTTCTCAGTATCATCTTCAGATTGAGCCCAGGAATGTCCAAGTCCCCAAGGATGTACTGCACAAGCATCCTGTGGCAGATTACAGCCAGGTGGTCAGTGGTGAACCCAAGGTGCCAGGACTTTTAATAGCCATGTGGCTGGGTCGAAGGCTCTATCACTGACGGTTGAGGTTGTCAGGCGAGGTCATGGCTCTAATGTCCTGACACACCTGGCCTGGGATCGTCGTCCCTCTTCATCCTCCTTGCTCCACCTCCCCCGCCTTGACACTCCCTCACCCCAAAACCTCCCTAGATCTTGGACCAGAAAATAAACTTGTTGGGGCTGGGGATATTTGAAACCTGGTGACACACCCTGAGCCCTACGGTCTACCTGAGGATGCTTCCCTTTGCAGTCTGTGACCACAAAGCTCCTGGATGTCATAAAGTAGCTGAGGGGTCATTGGCTTGGTCCTACATACTGTCTTTAAGCTCTGAAACTGTCCCCACAGAGATTGTGAATGGTTGGCTGCCTTGATGCAGGGACTCCAAACCAAGGCTCACATTCTCCCTTCTTCCCTTTCTTTCTTCTTTTTCTCCCACCATCCTCCTCTCTCTTTCCTTCCTTTCTCTGACTCCTGGGCCTTGAACTCGGAGCCTGGGTGTTGCCCCTGAGTCTTTGTACTCAAGGCCAATGGACTAAGGCTTGACCCACACATCCACTTCTGGCATTTTCTTTTTGGTAGTTAGTTGGAGATAAAGTCTTATAGGCTTTCCTGCCCAGAACTTAAGCCTCGATCTTCCCATCTCAGCCTCCTAAGTAGCTAGGATGACAGGCATGAAGCACAGGCATCCAGCTCAAACAAAGGTTTCTTTATGTGTTGTGGAACCAGCACTGGAAATTTTCATCATCTATAACCCCCCCACCCCCCCAGAGCCTGGCGCACACTCTAACTCTGTGTTGGATAAAAAAATAAGCGTCTGTCTACGACAATACTACAGAAAAGTCCCATCTGATTCTGGTAAGCATCTTGGGTGGGCAAAATATGATGTAGCTCTCCAACAGTTCTCCCTACTCCCTCTTCCTGTCCTTCTCGTGCAAAGCATTTAACTCTTTTGGCTCTGAGGACGTGAGCCACGATGTACTCGCTGGATTCTGGGGCCTCTGGGATGCCTAGCTTCTCAAAGATCTCTGTCCAGTTGCTGACCAGCTTTGTGGCACTCAATTCCCCACTCAGGTGTGAACAAGGCTCCCGTGAGCTAAACGCCTGGCTCAAGGGGCATACTCTCCACCACCTGGGGCCAGACAGGATGGTCTACCATATCCGGCCCCCAAGTTTCATGTTGCAGAGAAAGGATCCTTGAGACATCCCAGGTCTCTGAATCTCCCATAGTCCAGTACAGGTGCTAGGAATCGTCTCTGCTCACAGCTGGCAGGCTGGGGATGGTGAGGTCACAATCTCTGCTCCCCACAACATTCTAGACTGTGGTGTCCACCCTAGAGAGTGCCGGAGCTAATCAGTAACTGCTGGAGAAAGGCAGTCAGGGCACGACGTTCATAGCAGGAGACCATCTGGCTAGGGAACTCTACTTGTGCTGCTTTGAACATCATTGTTTGGCAGCTGAAATGGTCTGTCTAATTTGACCCATAATCCCAGGTGTTAGTGGAAATTAACAAATTCAAAAAAAAACTTTGGAAAAGATGACATTTCACTTGTCCCAATCAAACTTAAAGGGTTCCAAAGTCAGTGGACCCTTTTCCTTCCAGACAGCCTACAGCAGGTTACAGAAACTGGCAGTCAGAGAGCCCTAGATAACTGCCATGTCCTGAAACTGAGGCTCCAGCAGAGAGAACACACTTGCCTACCACTGCTCAGCTGGAAATGGCTCAGGCGGGACACAGACTGGAGTCTGCAGGACTCCAGGGAGGACTCCACAACAGTGCATTGACCCGGAAGGTAATCCACGCTACCAGTGGGGGCCTGGAACCCCCTGCCCAGATGCCCACAGACACCATCAATGCCCTGGGTACGGTTCCCCTCTCATCCTTTGTCGTGGTGAGCCATCTGCCATATCACACCATTCACCACTTCCCAGACCCTCCTAGCTTCACAGCCCCTGCTCTCCTCCCCCACATCTCATTCCCTAATTATGTTTGGCAGACACATTCCCAAGCCTTGAATTAGCTCCAACTATACACACGAGAGCAGAGTGTCTGGATGGAAGAGTGCGGCTGTGGTCACACTCATGAGCCTTCTGGCTGAAGACAGAAGGACAGGTGTCCACTCTGCGTTTCCCACAGATCTCCTAGTGGAGACCTACACAGGCCCAGCAGCTACAGTTGGCTACAGGAAAGGGGAGGAGGGAGGTGGAAAGAAGTGGAAAGGAAATCTACTGAAACCTTCTCCAAAATGATGAAGGAGAAAACAGAATTTGTGGCTGGGCTTGTACTGGGCATTCATGATAAAAGAACAACAAATACACACATACACACAAATAAAATGCATTTGCTCTTTTTAGATACGGTGACTTAAATATATTTTCATTGTTCTCATCTCCTTACTCTCCCAACACACACACACACACACACACACACACACACACACACACACAAATCCAAACCGGTGACAGAAGACTAATCCATGCAGCACTTGCAATTTACCACCTGATCATTCACCTGAGCACATTCAGTCTGTACAAGGAGAAAGATGATCTCTCTCTCTCTCTCTCTCTCTCTCTCTCTCTCTCTCTCTCTCTCTCTCTCTCTCTCTCTCTCTCCCTCCCTCCCTCTCTCTCTCTCCCTCTCTCCCCCATCTCTCTCTCTCTCTCTCTTTCTCACACACACAGACTCAGAGCATTGTCTCTCCCGAGTTAGTTGGTTCCTCATATGGGAAATGTACAAGCTCTAGCATGGGGGTCCCTGGTCAGAACCAGGGATCCCACCAAGGGGAACATTGCTCTAAAAACACAGAACCACCCTGCCTCTCCCTTTCTCCAGGGACAGACCCTTCCCATTGGGAACAACCAGCATTGAGTCCCCATTCATTAAAACCCTATGCTAAGACTCTGGGTGAAGGCGTGCTGAGACTGATGGCTCCTCAGAACCAGGAGAGAAAACAAAGAAGGGGTCATGGTGCCTCCAGAGGGGTGTCTGACCTGGGGTGGGGGCATTGTTGGGGAATTTGATGGGTTCCTAAGGGCTATATACATGGATGGACCTCCCTACTTCCAGCCTAGATGCTTCTGGGTGACTTGGTGGATTCTTGAGGAGGACGAGGAGACCAGATGAACCAGGAGCACTAGCAGAGCTGGCAGAGCTGGGAAATGTGATCACCCTGGGAAAACTGTTAACACCTGAGGTGGGGGGGGCAGGACAGGTGTATGTGTGTTGGAGGAACACGCCTCCCAAATATTCACCTCCTATCTGACCCCCAGTGCCCTCACCTCCCTTCTGGGCTCTTCTGGAACCTCCTCAGATGATGTGACTGAGCACAGAAGACAGACAAGGGCTCCCACAGCAATAAGGGGGCTTATCTTCTGCATCCAACACCCTCCACCCCCAGAAAAAAAGGAAAAGACCCGAGAGGTGCTGCTAACCACCTCTGACTAAAGCCATCAGGTTCCCACCAGGGAGAAGAAGGGTTCAGATATGCGGCTGTGTGGCTCACACTGCTCCAGGCCAGGGGCTCTGTGGTGTCTCCTCCTCACCCATTTCTTCATCTCCCCTTTTCCTGGGGACACTGGCCACTAGGGATGGGGGTGGGATCCCAGGGTCGACAACCCACCCCAGCAACTAGGTCTCATTTGTGGCAGTGCCAGGGTGGACTGTGGGACACGAGGCAGGTGCGGGTGGGACAGGAGAGGGGAGGCAGGAGGCGCAAGTCTGGATCCACTGGGGGGGGGGGGTGACAGGGAGTCATGAGGTACAGGGGTCACGGGGTGTGGCCCCAAGGGGCAGCCACTTATGTATGCTACTGGGCAGAAGATGTAGGTGGCGGCACCTGGTGCTTGAGGGCCCTGGAGTCTGAGGTCGGGGCTGCAAGCAGGCTAGGGCCGGCCATTTCTGCCAGGCAACTGAGAGAGGCACCAAGGATCCGAGCTGGCAGCACCATGTGTGAAATGCGGCACTGCTGGGTGGGGGCGGGGGCGTCTGAGGATGCCTGGCAAGGCTGTGAGCTTCCTCTGCTCCTCCTCCTCAGATGCTGTTGCTGCCTGTTCCTCAGCAGACTCTGCTACCACCTCAGCGGCCTCCTCCCCAGGAGACAGTACTTCCACCACCGCCACAGCCTAAGCAGCCACCATCTCCATTGCTGCACCTCAGCCACTACCACCTTGCTCCCCCCGCCAGGATCTCAGACTCAGGGGCGCCATGGCCGCCTCTTCTCTATGGGGCTGCTCGGCAATGTTCCTGTCATGCTGGCTCCACGTGCTGTCTGCTCCTGGCCAGGATCTGCACTATGATCCAAGTGGACGCCAGCTGCTGAAGCCGCTTCCCCTCCTGCATGTGATTGCTCTTCTCTTTGACCTCACTCTCTGTCCTCCACTCCTCTCCTCAGCTGCCCCACCCCCGCCCGTGCATTTGCGCCCACCCCCTCAGGTCCCTGGCCTTGGCTGCCACTGCACTGTGCCCCTGGGACCCCCTTCCCCTGGGTTCTCCCCCTCACCCCTGACTGCAATCGCAGCTCTGACTGGGCTCTGAACCTTCCAGGCCAAGGAAGCTTCCTGGCCATGGCAATTGCAGCCTCAGCATAGCACTCCCCACCAACCCCAGTACCTGCCTGGGGGGAACTAATCTCCTCTCAGCCCCATGGCTGGAGGAGACTCTCTTCCATGCCCGCCCACTCTACACACCAAGCAGGTGCATGGTGACCCTCGTGTGTGTATATGTGTTTGTGATTGTGTTTGTGTGTGTGTGATTGTTGGGGATAACTACCACTCAAGAACTCAGAACATAGCAACCTTTGGAATGACTCAGTACACAGCACAATTCCCAAAACAGCACAAAGCACCCTGTGTAAAGGATTCAGCACACAGTTAACTTTGAAGGACTCAGCAGATAGTATCTTTTGTAGAGTACTCAGCACACAGCACTTTTTGAAGGAGGGAGACCATAGCCCACAGTGTAAAGGACTCAGTGCATGACATGTTTTGAAAAACTAAGCATGTAGCACTCTTTCCCAGGTACTCATTACATAGCATCCTGGGTTAAGACTCCAAACACAGCACCCTCTAAGGGCTGAGTACGTAGAACACTATGTAAAACACTCAGTGCACAGCACCCTTTGAAAAACTCATCACATAGCACAATTTTTAAGGACTCAGCACAATCAAATTGTGGAAGGTCTTAGCACATAGCACCATTTGAAGGACAGTACAGAGCACCCTGTGTAAAGGACTCAGCACACAGCACTCGAAAAACTCACCTCATCCCTCTCTTCCCAAGGGTGCTGCTATGTGCTGAATGGAATGAATTAGCACACCACACTGTTTGAAGGACTCAGCATACAGTACATTGTGTAATGGACTCTGCACACAGTACCTTTGGAAAACCCAGAACAGCCCAACCCTCTTAGGGACTCAGCATATAGCACCTTTTGTGATGACTCAGCAAACAGCACCTTTTTGAGGACTCAGCACAAAACCCCCATGGGGAAAGGACCCAGCAAACAGCACCCTGTGAAGGAATCAGCACATAGCTGTAACGTCACAAGTTCAGCTGTCATTAGAATTAGTGTGCTTTCTTCAGTATCACCATTCTTCAGAAATACTTCATAAATCCTACTAGTTCACATTTAGCTAACCTGTATTTTATGGAGGAGGGTCAGCTGGGGGTCTTGAAGTCAAAGCTTGGGAGCCTTGTCTCTGAGCTATTTGGTTCAATGCTAAAGCTCTACCATTTTGAGACACAGCTCCAATTTTGATTTTTGGGGGGTGGGGGTTGTTCTTTGACAGGCCTTACAGTGATCAGAAAGGCTAAATAGGAGTGTCCATGGGCAAAGGCTCTTAGCTTGGCTTGGAGCTGACATCTCCCTTCCTTGTGCCCCTCGGAGCCGGGCCTCCTGGAGCTCTCTTGGCCTAGGGTGGAACAGACCTGCTCTGGCATCAGCACTCATGGTGATCAAAAATCAGCTTGGACCTGGTCACTTTCCCAAATTGAACTGTAGAGGACTATGGCGGTGGGGGGGGTGGCGATGTCCCGTGTCTGGCCACCAGGGAGCAGGAGTCTCCCACCATAGGGATTGTACCTGTGTTGTGTTTACTCTTGCTTCCCCGGGGCCCCCATCATGCTTCAAAGCCATCCTGGACAGGAAAGTCCTTGAGGCTCTTACCTACATTTAACCATAGAAAAGCAAGTGGGGCTGTGACTCAAGTGGTAGAGCACTAGGCTTGACCAAGAAAACTCAGGGGTAGAGCTTAGGCCCGGAGTTCACACACACACACACACACACACACACACACACACACACCACATGCATGCAAAATCAAGGATTTCTACACTGCAATTTTTGGGTATTCTCTACCTTTTCCCCACTAAGCCTGGTGGTTGTTGGCCTAAGAGTTTGATGCATACAACACCACCTGGCATCTTTGATTTTAGGGAACAGAATGGATAGAAAGTCAGCCTTCCCCCATCCCAGCTCCTTGGTTGTGTCAAGGTTTTTCCAGGCCCTTTGGGGCTCCTTTTACAGACACGCCAAGAAGCCTTGAAATGGTATCACATGCTGGACACTGGTAGCTCACTCCTGTCATCCGAGCTACTCAGGAAGCTGAGATATGTAGCATTATGGTTCCAAGCCAGCATGGGCAGGAAAGTGTGTGAGACTCTTATCCTCGCTGAACCTTCAGAAAACAAGAAGTTGCCCTGTGGCTCGTGATGAGTGCCAGCCTCGAGAAAAAGAGCTCAGGGACAATTCTCACAGCCAACAACAAGGAGAGGTATTGCATGTTGGCTTTGGGATTAGCATGGGCCAAATGTAATTGGAATTTTCAAGTGCCCCAAGAAAAAGCAGTACCTCCTTTAGTCCCATGCTCCTCCATCTCATCTCACCCCCTGACCTTGGCCATGCTTTGGGTCAGCTTGGTCCTGGCTGGACAGGAGTACTTCAAGGAGGAAGATCCCAGAACAATCTCCCCGCCTCCTTCTGCCCTGCTCACCCTGCTGTTTCTGCTCTTTGCCATAGACCTTCTTCCTGGAATCCATCTGTGAGGTCATCACCACCAACATAGTGGTGAGTGGTGGTGGTCCAGGCTAACACGGGCAGTCAGAGGTGGAAGTGGGTCTGGGACTAAGACCTTCCACCCTAAGTATGGGCTGAGGCCAGGACTGACCTTTATTTCATCCTGAGCCTTGCAGGGCTAGGGAGTCAGTGTAGACTCCACATAGAGTCAGGTAAGATCGGAATCTGGAGAACCATTTGTTTGGGGAAAGATGTGGGGCTCAGGGGGGCACTGTTGTTGGTACTCCTCTCTCAGGACTCCCCTCTCCCTCTCTCATCCCTCAATGGTAGAAGAGAAACTTCAACTAAGAGTGTAGAAAGCGGGGGCAGAGGAATATTTCTGTGTGAACCAGACTTGTGCTTCATAGTCATCCTAGCCCCGACTTCCTATTTATCTGAGGAATGGCCATATGGGTTTCGGAGGACAGGGTATCATCCTAGCTGAGAATGTGTCTTAGCTGTAGAGTGTGTGCCTAGCATGCCTGAAGCCCTGGGTTTGGTTCCACACAGAAAAAGCCAGAAGGAGAGGTGGCGCTCAACTGGTAGAGCAACAGCCTTGATCAAAAAGAGCTCAGGGACAGTGGCCAGGCACTGAGTTCAAGCCCCAGGACTGGAAGAACAAATCTTTGTTGGAGGCTTTTTTCCCTTTGAAAACAAATTATTCTTTGTGGTAAGCATAATATGGGCCTCTTCCCTGGCCACCAATGGTCCATTAGATGTCCCTTGAATTTGGGCCACCTCCTGGCTGCCTCTGCCCTACCCTACCCGCAGTTTACCCTTCCCATGACCCAGCAGATTGAGGCCTGAGAGAAGGCAAACTGGCAACCTACTTCTGGTGACTGCTGAGGATTTTGAGAGTCATTATGTCACATAGAGAGTTATCATCCTCATGAGTCTACAGAAGAAAAGGAGGGAGTGCTCCTTGCCCAAGCCCTCCAGCAGCCTACAGCTGTAGGCTGCTCTGGTTGTGGGGCATCTGCCGCAAGACGTGCTCCGTGGGGGAGTCCTCTATGTGGTCGGGAACCCCGACCTCTCCTTTGGCAGTTTCCAAGCTGTCTTGAAGTTGCAATTCTTCAAAACCTTTCTGCTCCAGCTTCATTTCACCCACTCCGGAGCCTGAGGCGTCTGAAGGAGCGTGGTGGCAGGGGGCTCAGCCTGTGCAGACATCTGGAGCGTTCTGTCAGCCCCGTCCCCTGCGAGGACCAACAGCAGCTCTCACAGCTCTCTCTTCTTTCTCCATCTTCTGGGAGAGCTGGCACACATGCTTGGCTTTCTCTAAACACAGCTCATGCAGGACGAACAGCTGCTCTTTACACGCCACTAGGGACTCCTCTATGGTGCAAATGTCTGCCGACAGCTAGCTGCATCGATGGTGGAGTTAATCTGCTGGACTATGGAAGTACACCTCATCATGCAGGTCATGGACGAAGCAGATTTTCTTCTCGGATGCCCACGTGTCCCACTTCCCATCCTCATGCCTGCTGTGGTAGCAGCTCATGGGGCGGGGTGTTTGTGGCTCCAGCTCTACCTTGCACTGAGCTGCTGTGTTGGGAGGGTGCCTGCGATAGGGGTGCCGCTCCTGCAGGAGTTTCCCCCTGTGGAACTCAGCCTCTGAGAGTGCTCATAGAGCCATGTCACTCTAGATCTGGGGCATGTCTCCATCTTCTGCGATGGTCACGTTGGGAGAAGTCACCTCCTCACCTTTTGCTTCTCCAGGGCTCACAGCTTCCCCTCCCCAAGAAAAGCCAGGAAGCTCAGCAGGGCCTGCAGCCTCTCCTCCTGTAGTCTGGTCACTTCCAGGCACTTAAAAGTGTCCTGCCACTTTGGAGGCACCACCTGGTCCACCTTGTTGGTTGGGCCATGCACTTGCTTCAGCTGCTCCAGCAGCTGGGTCTGCCTCTGCAGGGTCTATTGTAGGGCCTCCTCAGAGTTCAGCCACTCATTGGAGGCAATGTGCTGCTCACAGGTGGCTCTGAGCTCCTGCAGATGGGCCTGGGACTGCTCCTGCCGCTCTTGCAGCTCCCAAGATGCTTGGCTCTCTCTCTCTCTCTCAGCCACCTCTTTACATTTGTCTATCTTATCCTCTGAGTGGACTAGCTGTTCCCACAGATGTTTCTTCACCTGCTACTCTGAGTCCAGGATGCTGATGAGCTGGACTTCTCACCACTTACCCTGTGGAGAGCATCCCACAACAGAGCCAGCTGTTCCTCTTGCTATGGGTTGCACACACATGTGCATCTTGGGGTCTCGGGGATCTCCTGCCAATCCTTGGACTTCTCCTCCAGGCTCTATAATTGCTCCTGCTGCTCAGCATTCTGGAGACAGAGCCTTTGGTTTTCCTTGACCTGGATGTGAAGTTGTTTCTCCAGGTTTTTCAACTCCATCTGTCTATGGTATTCCTGGGCCTGCAACTGCCGCTCAGCCTGAGATGGTTCTGCCAGCTTCCTCCTCAGTTCCCCCAGCTCATTCTCTAGGTCCAGAACCTGCCTCATCCTTTGCTCCTTCTCTTCTGTCAGTTGGTTCACCTGGTCGGTGAGCCAATGCTCAGGTCCTCCGTCAAGGAGTCTCTCTCCAGATTTGCTGAGTTCACCATCCAGCTCAGGTTGTCCAATAGTCTCTTCAATACCCACGCCCCACCAGCACTTATTGGAACTTGCAGATTCTGTTCTTCCTGTTACTCTTCTGTGTCCAGAGCACTTCCAGCTTCTCCTGAAATTCTGTGTTCACTTGCTCCAGGTCATCAAAACTACTGGTCTTTTCCTCGAGCTGAAGTGTCACATCTTTCAGCAGTTTGAAGAATATTTCTATCTCCTTCTGTGCAGTAGTGACCACAGAAGCCGCCATCTCCAGCTCTGCCATGCACCGCTTTTGACCTACAGGTGGCTGGTGAGATCTCATTGCTCTATTTTTCTGCCATTGGCTGCCTGCTTGACTTGGGCCGGTGCAGATTGTAAATCGCTTTCTGCTGAAACCAACCTCTGTATGGGTGGCTTGTGGATCTCTAACTTTGTTTTTGGTGCTTCCTGCACCTGAGCTATCTTCTCCCTCTCTTTCTCCAGTCAGTCCCTCAGGTCTGTCTTTTCCTGCTTCAGTGGTTGTACCTTGGCATAGAGCGCCTGGTTTCTTTTGTTGCAATCCAGGTGAGCATCACATGTGGCCAGCACCTCTGCAGATCCTTGGTAGTATCGGGAACATTGACACTCTGACCCTGGTGACTGTGACTGTGTCCAAAGGCAAGGGAGGCCCGCAATCAGCATCAGCTTTGGCCAAGTGCTCCATTGAATCACGCTCTTCAGTGGTGTTTGTCTTGGGGATCCCTCCCTTTTTTGTGTTCTTTGTTTTTTTGAATGATGCAGGTCTGATGGGAGGATTCTTCTGCCGGTGTTCTGGCAGTAGTTTCTTGTCTGCAGCTCTCTCATGGAGTCTTGTTGTTTCAGACATCTGAGCACTTTGATGGAAAAGATGGGCTAGCCACATTACCAGGCTCTGGGAAATCCTCTATTCTCCCACTCACTGACTAGGTCGTCACTTTCCTATTCTACTCCAAAGTCTCCTCCTTGAGTCTCCTGCTCACCACTCAGCAACCTCTACCTTCCTCAACTGCTGGTGGTAGTGTCAACCAACTGAGGGAATCTTGGTGCTGGGCAGCATGGAATGTGGGCATGGCTACAATTCTTGTATCGCATTGGTCAGAAAGAACCATGAAAAAATGGGGGTGTGGCCAGAATTCTGTGATGCAGGCAGCATGGGCGGAGTCAAGATGACAGCGGTGCCCCCAGCCCCTTTCCCAGGGAACTCTGTCCAATTCAGTTGGGTACAAGAGGGTGACCTGCTTTAGCTGGATGGTTGCACAGATTGTTGTGTATGTCTGTTTGTTGCCAGTCCTGGACCTTGAACGCAGGATCTGGGCACATTCCATGAGCTGTTTTTGCTGAAGGCAAAAGCACTACCACTCTACCACTGGAGCCACACAGCTCTACTTCTGGCTTTGTTGACACTGAAGTTGGACCTGGGTTTCAAGGACCTTCCTGCCTAGGGTGAATTTGACCATGATCTTCCTATCACAGCCTTGTAAATATCAAGGAGGACTGCTGAGAGCCACTGGTTCCTGCTGAATCATTGATCTTGCTGTTCTTGGACAGACCAGTGAGTTCCCTATCCTTGGGTTTAAGTGGTGGGAGCTGAAGCTCACAGTTTGAATCCTGGTCCTGCCACCTCCAAATGGCAGGAGAGCCTTAGAAATTCATTCCTATCTATACGAATATCAATGGAATGTGATATATGTTATGACTGAATGGGCAGTTTTTGAATGATTCTACGATAAAATTATACACAATTTTATTATAGAAGACTGAATTTTATTCAATACTTTATGAAGCATTTAAGCAATCACATTCATTAAATGGAGGCATAATGAAATACCTAAGAATTGGGCCTCACATAGTATAAAGGTGTCATTTTTTTCTGCCAGGACTGAGATTGGAACTCTTAGTCTGGGTAACTCTGTTGCACAGTGTAGAATGGGGAAGCTGGCCTCCTTGAAGTCAAGAAATTCATGTGTACACCTCAGGTCTGAAATCGATCCCCAGCACTAGAAAACATCCTATTCATGTACATTTTAAATATGTGATTTATATTTACATACATATGTTGACTCCATATTGCTTTCAGTGCAGTTATTCATTTTATGTTTTGTTTCATTTATGTAGTGACTGTTTATTTTATTGATTATTATGGCACATAGAACATTGATTACATTTATTACATAGGATATAGGTCTGCATACGTATTACACTTATACCTGACACCCAGGACATTCAAAGGAAAGGAAAACATGTGTCACCATCAACTTCTTACTCCACGATTCATTTTGTGGGAGGGCTGGCATCTGAACTCACGTCCTACAAGGCCCAAATCATAAATGGGTGAGTGTCAACACACCATCCTGTGGCAAATTGTATTGACAGGCATTTCCTAGGACCTTAACACAAGCCACAGGTTTTGAAAAAATAAGAATAGAGTGACACCCAGATGGTAGTATGCTAATAAATATATGTCTTTATAGAGTGTCAGAGATGTCTATCCATAATTCAGATATAAAGACTACATTCCTATCAATTCTTGGATATTTATTATGCCTCCATGTAATTAATGTTATTATTTTCATCCTTAATAAACTATTAAGTAAATCAGTGTCCTGAAATTGTTGCATTCCTGTGAGAAATAGTATTCTTTTAATGCTTCATAAGATAATTAAATAAAATCAATCAGCTGACTGAAATCATGAAGTCTAATTTTATTCAAGTATCATTCATGAACAACCTATTCATCCATGAAATTGATAACATTCAAGCGTTATTCCTGTGAATGGGAATGCGTCTCTCAGGATCTCCCACCATCCAGAAGTGGCATGACTGGGATTCGCACTGTAGGCCTATGTTGCTATACGGGAACTTCCTCAAAAGCCCACAATTTAAAAAAAAATATTTAGCTCCTTGGTTCGCAATTCGTGCCATTTTTTCTGCCAGGCCAAGGATTTGTACTCAAGGTCTGGGTAAATATGCAGCACTGTGAGGGATGGGAATCTGACCATGCTTGAAGACAAGAAAGTCAGTCCTGTTCCCTAGGCCTGAATTCAAGCCTCAGGCCTGGAAAACATACTCCTTATAACCATTTTAAAGATAGAATTTATATTTTCATACAGATATTCAGTCCATATTGTGTTTGGTGTGGTTATTCATTTTATGTCTTGTTTTATTCATTTATTTACCAATTATTTTATTGACTCGGATGACACCTCTACCATTTATTACATTGTTTACATCCTACCACATAGCATCTAGATTTGTAGATATGTTCTCTATCATATCTGACACCCAGGACTTTCCCAGAAAAGGAAATCATGTGTTACACTCGGCTTCTTACTCCAAAATTAAATATTTGGCAGTGCTAAGATCTGAACTCAGGGCCTAGCAGGCCCAATTCATGAATGGATGAGTGTGAGCATGGCAGCCTCTAGTCAATGAAGCTGGCAAGTGGTTCCCAGGTGCTGAGATCCAGCCCCAGGTTTGGCCAAAACAGTGATACATGGATAGGCAGATGGTGCTATACAAATAAATACATATTGGTAGAGAGCACCAGAGCCGTCTATCTATGATTGAATGACACCTACTACATTCCTACCAACTCTTAGGCATGTATTATACCACCATTGAAGGAATATTATTCTTTTCATGCTTAATAAACTATTAATTAGTATCAATTAGCTTCCTAGGATTATTGCATCCAATTTTAGACTAGACGGAAGCATGAACTACTCTTTCAATTGGTATTCCTATACATAGGAATGAGTCTCTTGTGATCTCCTGCCATTGGTAGGTGTCAGGACCGGGATTTGAACCCGGGACCTATGTCTTCCCTGATACCCCACTAGCCTTCAGCAATGGCAGGTCAGGTCCACTTTGCAACCGTTTCCTTCAGACCCAGGATAGTCACTGTGCAAAGAAAAAAAATGTAAAATCCCCAGCCCTCTGCAGCTCACCACTTTTTTTCTATGCTACTTTTTTTTTTTGTCTTGCAACCCCTGTGGGCCTAGGATCCCAGGATCGGCTATGGGTCCAGAGGCTACACTCCAGCCTTGGGCGATCGAAGCTGAGGCAGAGTTGCCACGACCTGAGTTCATGCCCCCTGTTGGCAAAATAAAGAATAAATTAAAAATTAATTATTTAACTAAATTAAAAAAGAAAGAAAGCTCCTTGATTTTGAATTTCTGCCAGTTTTGTTTCCTAGCCTAGGATTTGAACTCAGGTCTCAGTAACTCTGTAGCAGTGTGCACGAAAGTGAAGAGTTGCCACTTCTTTAATTCAAGCCTGGTGCAAAGCCAAAAATAAAAATTAAGTCACTGAGCTCGGCAGGGGGAGTAGATGTGGAGATGGGAGCGGGGGGATGGTAGGTGGAACACAAAGGAGGAGGCTACAATCCTCAATAGGAAATATAATCATTACCTTGCTCATTTAACTGTTACCTCTCTGTATAAAATTTTTACGATAAAAAATGAAAAAAAGTAGTGCTCAGAGAAGCAGTTTGGGGTAAGGGAAAGAGGTTTGAATAGATTTACAAAATTCCACACTGATTTTATTTTAATGTTCAGTATGGAACTGAATAATCATAGCTGCTTCCATTAAAAAGAATTAAGTCACTGTCTTGGAAATGGTGCCAGTATTTCCTTCAGTGGTTGGATTTGATCTCACCATCCAGATAACTCTTTTGCACCTTGGGTGAAAGCAAAGCTTATTGTCCCTGAGTAAAAGAAATCCAGGTTAGAGTTACCAGGGTCTGCAATGGAAAAATATTTCTATATGTGTGTAATATATTATATATATTTTCTTATGTATGTTTATAACATATTATGATTTTTATTATTGATTTTGTATTTATTTTACTTTTTACTTGATTCATTTATTTTAGTTTTTACTTGATTCATTTACTTATTGTCTATTGTATTTAGTATTTTTGGTGGGGGAGTCCAGTCGTGGGCCTATACTCTGGGTCTGGGTGCTGTCCCTCAGATCGTCAGCTCAAGGCTAGCGCTCTACCACTTGAGCCCACAGCGCCGCTTCTGGCTTTTTTTCTGCTTATGTGGTGCTGAGGAATTGAACCCAGGACCTCATGCATGCAAGGCAAACTCTCTACCAGTGAGCCACCTTCCCAGTCCCTATTTAGTATTATTACACACATAATATTTAATATATGTTGTACAACTATTATAAAATTATACACAATAATATAGGGCTGAGTTCTGGGAAGATGGTGGAGGAGAAGCTGGGGGCCAAACAACTCTCCCATAGAAATCAGATTTAGTGCTCCAATGAACAGTCCTAAGCCAGAGAATCACAAAGTTTGCCATCACAGTAAAGAGTGTTAGGCTAGAGAAGGAAAATCCAGGCAAAGAGACAGATCTGAGCACTTGTCAACAGCCGTGGCTGCGGTGGCAGCGGCAGTGGCAGTGGCAGCAGCGTTGGCGGTGGCCATAGACCCCATACCTGCAACACAGAGAGTCCAGGACAAAGGCACCAGATGCGTAAAGTGAGTGCATTCTACTCAGCACCAGCAAGAACCGACAAGGAGCACACTTCATCATCCTGCAGTTCACAGACCAGAGATGACCCAGGAACCAAGACTCTGGCTCGAGTAGAAGCCTGACATCCTCTCAGGGAGCAGAGGAGGGAAGGCCACCCCTCCCCCCCACTATGGGAGATCTCCAGGCTGAGCAGCTAGCTCCAACTCAGTCCTTGGAAGAAAACAAAAGAGTCATTAAGCAGGTCACAGGAACCTAACCTGACCTGCTAGGCTCAGCTCAACCTAGGGAAAAGTCACCAAGCCTGGGCCGCCAGCCCAGGAGTGTCTTTCTTCACTGGGTAAACAGAGACAGAGGCTTCCCCTCTCTACAGCAGCCTTGACAATCAGTTGAAATTCATTAAACATAAACCCTGAGAATGGCTCCAGTCAGGGCTCTGTGAGTATCTCAGAAGCTAGCCCCTCAGGGAAAAGCTAATGTTTGCTGGAAGGCATCAACTTTACCCAGAACCTAGCCTAATCACAGCATCTCCAAACTAGAGAAAACAGCCATCTTCCTCTTCTGTGATACTCAAAGCAGATTTCCCTCCCATTGAACTAGCCTGGGAGGAGGATCACAAAATCCTGGGTAAAGCAGAGCATTTTTCTGCTTGCTCGAACAAACTGACTTAAGAAACCAACCAAGCCACAGGAAAATCAAACACCACAAGCAGACAAGAGACTCCAACTAGAGACTGGCTACAGACACAAGGGAGATACAGGATCTTCCCATTCCACCCAAAAAACTCAAAGAACTCTTTTTTTTGTACCGTTTATAAAGAATTTTTTTCTAAAACTGTTTTTAATTTTTAATTATTAACTTAAAAAATTTTGTTTTCTATTAACTTTTTTCTTCCTCTTATAATTTTTATTTTAGGGGTATATGTGTGTGTGCTTTCTTTTCTTTTTTTAAAATTTTTTTGTTTAGCTTTATTGACTTTTTGATCCTTTTTTGTTCTTTCCTTCTCATTCTTTTCACCTTTTCTTCTCTTTCATTCTTCTTTCCGTGACTTAATTGATGTTCTGCTCATCCTGAGATATACCCGTAGTCGATTATTAGACCTTATCCCTCATTGTGTACACATTTAATCCAGAAATTTATTACTCAATTCAAAACCTCTTAGACTTAAATTCCTTAATAGCAGTACCATATCTTTATACTTATATATTTTAAGCATTTTTATTTTTAAGTTTTTCACGTCTCCTTTCTATCCCTACCCTTCTCTTATCCTATCCATGTTCTTCTCTAAATATTATGTTTTTAAATTTGCATAATTTTTTATAAGTGTTTCACTTTTTACCTTTTAAATTTTTTCTATTTTCTTGTCTCTTTTTTCTCTTTCTCTTTCTTTTTTTCTCTCTCTACTAATATTCTATCCAACTTATTTCCTGCTTTGAGATTAGGACTTAGTTAAGTGAACCTTTTCAGCCTGTCCACATTCCTCTATTACTATTTTTACCCACATCTCTCCCTAAACCTAATAATTTCTGGTTTGCCAAATTCTTCTTTGTAGTTCGTAACCCATTAATACATAGTTGTTGGATGTTGAATAGATATATCTGTTGAACTAGATTGTATATGCAGACTTTTGACTGTGCAACTACAGAGTTTGGTTGATGCTTCCCTTAAGATAGTGTTCTAGCACAAAACTGGTATTAATTTCATCACAAATGGGCAAGGCTGAGAATACTCAAAGAGAATTACAGGAATTGCGTGGACGTGAAGAAGCTAATCAAAGAGTAATACAGGAATTGAGAGAGCTGGAAGAGAATACACAACGATCACTAAAGGCATTCATGGAATCCATAAACATAAAGTTGAAAGAAGTCAGGGAGACCACAAAGGGAATGCTGAATGGAAACCAACAGAAGGAATGGGAGTCCAAGGAAAGCATAAGCAATCAACTAAGTGATTTGAGAATAAACACTGAACACCAAATTAAGGAAGTAAAGAAGTTCATACAAGATCTAAAACAAAGCTTCAACAAAGAATTTGAAGCAATCAGAACCAACCCACTGGAAGGAAAAGAAATAAAAAACAAAGTAGAAAGTATTGATAGTAGGTTAGACCATGCAGAAGAACGAATTTCAGAGATTGGAGACAGCCTAGATATTATAGAGAAAGAACATACAACCATCTAAGACAAATCCAAGAAATAGGATAGATCTATTCAACACTCGGAAGACACCATCAGAAGGCCTAATCTGAGGATAATGGGTATAGAGGAGCACCTAGAGACACAAGTTAACGGTCTGGGAAATTTAATAGGATCCTAGCAGAGAACTTCCCAAACATGCAAAAAGATAAGCCTAGTCAGATACAAGAAGCTTTTAGAACTCCAAATAGACCAGACCAGAACAGGACAACCCAGCATCACATTGTAATCCTCACAGGATCAATTCAGACCAAGGAAAACACCCTTAAAGATGTCAAGGAGAAAGGATCAATCACTTATAAAGGGAAACCAATTAGAATCACCTCAGATTTCTCAGCAGAGACGATTAAAGCAGGAAGAGCCTGGAATCATGTATGCCATGCCATAAAGACAAACAAGTATCAACCATGTATATTGTACCCAGATAAACTCTCCTTCATAACCGAAGGTCAAATAAAAACTTTCCATATCAAGGAAAAATTGAAACAATTTATCTCCACCAAACCAGCCCTACAAATGATTCTCAAAGATGTCCTACACATAGAAAACCAACAAGACCACAAAAAGGCAAAGATACCACAGCCAAACTGAGAATCCAAGAACCATAGAAAGAACCCAGTTGCCAAGCTCCCAAGAAGATGGATAAAATAGCAGGAAATCCCAAATACTTCTCAGTTCTATCTCTCAACATTAATGGATTTAACTCTCCAATTAAGAGACATAGACTGTCTAGTTCGATGAAAAGATCCTTCTATCTCCTTCCTTCAGGAGTCACAATTTGCCCCAAAAAACAAACACATTTTCAATGTGAAAGGCTGGAACAAAATCTACCAAGCAAACGGCCCACATAATAAGGTGGGACTTGCAATCCTAATATCAGATAAAATAGACTTCAAAGTAAAATTAGTGAGGAGAGATAAAGAAGGTCGCTACATACTCCTTCAGGAGGATATTACAATTCTAAATATCTATTTGCCAAATAACTGAGCATAAAAATTTATCCGAGAAACACTACTTTCCCTCAAATCCCACATAGATCCAAAGACATTAATTGTTGGGGACTTTAACACACCACTATCCACACTAGATAGATCAACTTGGCAAAAACTCAACAGAGAAACCGTAGATCTAAACACCTGTATAGATCAAGTAGATTTAATAGACATCTACCAAATATTTCACCCAGCAGCATCAGAATACACGTTTTTCTCAGCAGCATATGGAACATTTTCCAAAATAGACCACATTTTAGGCCACAAAGCAAACTTGTCCAAATTCAGAACCATTGAAGTTATACCTTGCATTCTCTCTGACCACAAGGGAATAAAATTAGAACTCAACACCAAAAGCCACCAAAGAAAGTCCTGTAACACATGGAGGTTGAAAACACACTGCTGAGTCACGAGTGGGTCATGGAAGAGTTTAGAAAGGAAATGCAAAATTTCATGATATTCAACAAAAATGAACAAACAAATTACCAGCTCCTCTGGGACCCAGCAAAGGCAGTACCCAGAGGCAAGTTTATAGCTCTAAGTTCCTACATCAACGAATTGGAGAGGCCTGAAACCAACAACTTAATGAGATATCTGAGCCATCTTGAAAAAGAGCAGCAAGAAAAACTACAATCCAGTTGATGGAAAGAAATAATTAAAATTAAATCAGAACTCAATGAATTAGAATCCAAATAAACCATAGAAGGAATCAAAAAAACCGAGTTGGTTCTTGGAAAAAATTAACAAAATTGACAGACCCTTAGCAAATCTTATCAGAAAAAGAAGAGAACACACCCAAATAAATAAACTCAGAGATGAGAATGGAAACATCACCACAGGACAACAAATATTCAAAACATTATAATACTTCTCAAAGCTTCTCAAATACTTCTCAAAACTTTATGCTAATAAGTTTGATAACTTGGCAGAAATGGACCTTTTCCTAGCAAATACTGACATGCTGAAACTAAACCAAGATGAGTTAAGCCATTTTAACAGGCCCATATCAAACATTGAAATAGAAACAGAAATAAGAGACCTCCCTCCTAAGAAAAGCCCAGGCCCAGATGGATTAACAGCAGAATTCTACAAGGCCTTCAAAGCAGAGGTCACACCCATACTCCTCCAACTCTTCAATGAAATTGAAAGAGAAAGTTCACTACCGAACACATTCTATGAAGCCATCATAACCCTCATCCCAAAACCAGGCAGGGGCTCATCAAAGAAAGAGAAATATAGACCCATTTCTTGGATGAACATTTATGAAAAACTTCTTAACAAAATTTTCACCAATCATCTTCAACAATTTATCCAAAAAAAATCATACACCACAATCAAACAGGATTCATTTCAGGGATGCAAAGCTGGTTCAATATATGGAAATCAATAAGGATGATTCATCACATCAACAGGAGCAGGGATAAGAACCACATGGTTATCTCAATAGATGCAGAAAAAGCATTTGACAAGATTCATCACCCCTTTATGATTAGTTCTGGAAAAATTAGTAATTCATGGAACATTGCTCAATACAATAAAGGCTGTTTATTACAAACCTACAGCCAGCATTATACTTAATGGTGAAAAAATAAAGCCATTTCCTCTTAAATCAAGAACAAGACAAGGATGTCCACTCTCTCCATTTCTCTTCAATGTAGTATTAGAATGCCTAGCTACAGCAATAAGACAAGATGCAAACATAAAGGGGATCCAAATAGAGAAAGAAGAAGTAAAACTCTACCTAGTAGCAGATGACATGATTTTGTATTTAAAGAATCCCACAGACTCCACTCCTAAATTACTCAAGCTGATTCAAAACTAACCCTCACAAATCATTGGCTTTTCTGTATGCCAACAATGAGAAAAGTGTGGCTGAAATTAGGAAAGCAACTCCATTTATAATAGCCACTCAAAAAATAAAATAGTTAGGAAAAAGAAATGAAGGACCTTGATGATGAAAATTTTAAAAACCTGAAAAAGAAAATAAAAACAGAATTTACGAAGTGGCAAAAACTCCCATTCTCCTGGATTGGGAAGATAAACATCGTGAAAATGGCAATACTTCCCAAGGCTATCTACAAATTCAATGCAATACCTATCAATATTCCAACCTAATTCTTCAAGGGAATAGAAGATGCAATCCAAAAATTCATATGGATTAATTGAAGACCCCGAATGGCAAAAACAATTCTCAACAGAAAGAACAGTGCTGGAGGCAAATCAATACCAAATTTCAAACTCTACTAAAAAAAACATAGTAATCAAAACAGCATGGTACGGCACAAGAACAGACCTCAAGACCAATGGAATAGAATTGAAAATCCAGAAATGAATGCACAGACTTATAGCCATCTAATCTTTGATAAGGAAGCTAAAAAAAATAGAATGGAAGAAAGACATCCTCTACAGTAAATGGTGCTGGCAAAATTGGTTAACTACTTGTAGAAAAGTATAGCTAGATCCTTATATATCACCCTGCAACAGAATCAACTCCGAATAAATCAAAGACCTCGGAGTCAAAGCAGACACTCTGAAAACATTACAGGATGAAATAGGAGAAACCCTAGGTCTCCTTGGCACAGGGCTAAATTTTCTTAATAAAGACCCAGAAACACAACAAATCAAACAAAGTTTGGACAAATAGGGTCGCATGAAATTGCAGAGCTTCTGCATGGCAAAGGACATAGCAAGCAAGATTAATAGGAATCCCACGGATTGGGAGAAGATCTTCACTTGCCATAGAACAGACAAGGGTCTCATATCTAAAATGTACCTGGAACTCAAAAAATTAAATCCCCCAATAACAAATCTTGAAAAAAACAGCTTCCCAATAAATAAGTGGGCTAAAGACATAAAGAGAAACTTCTCTGAAGAGGAAAGAAGGATGGCCAATAGACACATGAAGAAATGCTCAACCTCCCTAGCCATAAAAGAAATACAAATCAAAATAACATTGAGATACCACCTTACCCCAGTTAAAATGGCAATAATCAAGAACTCTAATAACAACAGATGCTGGAGGGGATGTGGACAGAAGGGAATCTTACTGCGTTGTTGGTAGGATTGTGAACTTGCTCAACCACTTTGGAAAGCAGTATGGAGTTTCCTCAAAAGACACATAGAACTCACCTATGACCCAGAAATCCCACTTTTGGGCATTTACCCAAATGTTCAAAACAAGAACACACTAAAGCTACAAGCACAACTATGTTTATTGCTGCATTATTTACCATAGCTATGATACGGAATCAATCCAGATGCCTCTCAGTAGATGAATAGATCAATAAAATGTGGTACATATGCACAATGTAATTCTATGCCTCCATCAGAAAGAATGACATTGCCCCATTTGTGAGGAAATAGAAAGACTTGGAAAAATTATATTAAGTGAAGTAATCCAGGCCCAAAGAAGCATAGGTCCCATGGTTTCCCTTATTTGCAATGATTAGTATATATCTGAGTCAAGCAGAAAAGGTCAGATAAGTTGATGTTAGGGAAATGAACCCTAAGATATGTATTCAAAAGTTTTTTTTTCTTTCATGCTATTGCTTCTAACACATTTATAAGATTATTTCTTTGTTGCTTTGTATGTCCCTCCCCATGGTATAACCCCTGCTTTCACTGTATTTGATGTCAGTGTAATTTGTGGAGGGGAAAGGAAAAAACAAATCGTTTAAATAAGGATATAGGTGGACCCACTGCAACAATGAGATGTACAAGTTGTTATGTTGAAAACAAACTTTACAACTTTGGGGGAGGAGGATTTGGTGGAGGGTCGGGGGGAGGATGGGAAAGGATGGGAAGGGGAAACAAAGGAGGAGGCTACAATGCTTGATAAGAAATGTACTCATTATTTTGCCCATGCAATTGTAACCCCTCTGCACAGTATTTTCACAATAAAAAATATCATACAGCAAAAATTTAATAATATAGGACATTGACTCATTTTTCATTAATACTTTTTTTTGTTGAAACATGATACATAATTAAATGGAAGCATTGTCATGGTCTTCACATTTTTAGAGTCTCTCCCAATTATGAGCTTTGTCTTCTGTGTCTTTGGACACCTTCCTATAGAGATTTCTTTAAATGATTTATACTCAGAAGCAAGTTGAGGCATAAAATTGTAAGGCTGGGGCTAGAAATGTGGCTTAGTGAAGAGAACTTGCTCAGCATGCATGAATGCCAGGGTTTGAATCCTCAGTGCCACATACAAAGAAAATGCCAGAAGCTGTGGATTGGCTCAAGTGGTAGAGTGCTACCCTTGAGAAAAAGATGCTCAGAGACAGTACCAAGGCCTTAAGATAAAGTCCCAGAACTGTCAAAAACTATCAGCCAGATGCCAGTGGCTCACTACTGGAACACTAGCTTCTTAGCAGGCTGAGATCTGAAGACCACAGTTCAAACACAACCTAGGCAAGGAAAGCCTGTTAGCCTCTTACCTTCAATGAACCACCAAAAGACCTCATGTGGTGCTGTGGCTCAAGTCTAGTGTTCGACTTGAGCTAAAGGGCTCAGCAACAATGCTCAGGCTTGAGTGCAAGACACACAACTGGAAAAAGTGAGGGTTAATCAAAGTACTTTTCCTATCTGATAATTAGGAGAACATTCTCTGGAAAATGAATCCTGATGTACACCAGAATTTGATTCAAAGCTCAAGGTTCAAGTGTAGATCATCCATATGACCAGACTTTCAGGCTCTAGCATTATATCCTTGTGTCCTACAAGGTTCTGAAAGGTCCAATGTTGAAAGGCTTAATATGCTCCAGAAGCCCTTTGTGATAAGCATTTTGACTTGTATTGTCAATATAATTACATTTCTGAACCTGGCAGAGAAGCAATAGCTCATGAGGGTCACCCTAGATCAGGAAGCTGAGGTCTGAGAATCACAGGGTGAAGTCAACCAGGGAGGGAAAGTCTATGACACTATGAATTCCACTGCTGAAAAGTCAGAGGTTCAAGAGCGCCCTGGGTTTTCCTTGGAGATGTTACTTGTACTCTAAATGTTCTTAGAATTCTTGAGCTATAGAAGCATGAAAGAAACCTTATTCTCTGGCTTAGGACTGTTCACTGGAACTCTAAAACTGCTTTCCTTGTGAGAGCTTGGTTAGCCTCCAGCTTCTCCTCCACCATCTTCCCGGAAGAAGGGATGGGAAGGGTAATAAAAGGAGGAGGCTACAATGCTTGATAAGAAATGTACTCACTAACTTGCTCATATACTTGTAACCACTCTCTACATTATCTTCACAATAAAAAGTAAAAAAACAAAAAAAAATTATTTACCCATCCTGGGGTCAAATGAAATTCTCAGGATCCAAGCCTTAGACCTGTTAGCAGGAAGAATTACAGTGTAACACTGTATTTGAAGGACAGGAAACAGTTTCGAAAGCCAGGCTGGGTGAAGAGACCCAGGCCTCAGGATTAGGAGGCAGATTGTACACACTCAACAGGAAAATGAGTTGCAAAAGCACTTCATTCATTCCAGGCACGCCAGCAATGAGGGGAAACCGGAAACATTTGTTAGAGTAACACCAGGGTTAGGCTTTTCTCAGCCTCTTCAAACAATGACTAATTAACATTCCTCCTTCAGGTGAAGGGAGCTTCAGGCTATCTTTAGGTTAACAATAGAGAGCCAATTCATTGGGGGAGAGGGGAGGAAAAGAATAAAAAACCCTGCCCTCTGAACACACCCACATAAATAAACTCAGAAATGAGAATGGAAACATCACCAGGGAAACAACCAAGATTCAGAACATTATAAGGGAAAACTTCTCAAAACTTTATGCTAATGAGTTTGAGAACTTGACAGAAATGGACCTTTTCCTAGCAAATATTGACATGCCAAAACTAAACCAAGATGAGTTAAACCATCTTAACAGGCCCATATCAAGCATTGAAATAGAAACAGCAATAAGAGACCTCCACGCTAAGAAAAGTCCAGGACCAGATGGTTTTACACGGAATTCTACAAGGCCTTCAAAGCAGAGCTCACACCAATACTCCTCCAACTCTTCAATGAAATTGAAAGAGAAAGTTCACTACCGAACACATTCTATGAAGCCATCATAACCCTCATCGCAAAACCCCAGGCAGGGACTCATCAAAGAAAGAAAACTATAGACCCATTTATTTGATGAACATTGATGCAAAACTTCTCCACAAAATTATGGCCAATCCACTTCAACAATTCATCCAAAAAATCATACACTACGATCAAACAGGATTCATTTCAGGGATGCAAAGCTGGTTCAAATACGAAAATCAATTAATATTATTAATCACATCAACAGGAGCAAGAATAAGAACCACATGGTTATCTCAATAGATACAGAAAAAGCATTCGACAAGATCCAACACCCCTTTATGGTGAAGGTTTTGGAAAAATTAGGAATCCATGGGACATTCCTCAATACAATAAAGGCTGTTTATGACAACCTACAGCCAGCATTATACTTAATGGTGAAAAACTAAAGTCATTTCCTCTTAACTCAGGAACAATACAAGGATGTCCACTCTTTCCACTTCTCTTCAATCTACTATTAGAATGCCTAGCTACAGCAATAAGACAAGATGCAGACATAAAGGGGAAATAAAACTCTCCCTCTTTGCAGATGACATGATCTTGTATTTAAAGAATCCCATAGACTACACTCCCAAATTACTCAAGCTGTCTCAAAACTTTGGCAAAGTAGGAGCGTATAAAATTAACCCGCCCCCCCAAATCAATGGCTTTTCTGAATGCCAACAATGAGAAAAGTGTGGCTGAAATTAGGAAAGCAACTCCATTTGTAATAGCCCCACAAAAAATAAAATACCTAGGAATTAACTTCACCAAAGAAGTGAAGGACCTCTATGATGAAAACTTTAAAAACTTGAAAAAGGAAATCAAAACAACACTTAAAAAATGGCAAAACCTCCCATGATCCTGGATTGGAAAGATTAACATCATGAAAATGGCAATACTTCCCAAGGCTTTCTACAAATTCAATGCGATACCTATCAAAATTCCAACCTCATTCTTCAAGGAAATAGTAGAGGCAATCCAAAAATTCATATGGAACAATAAAAGACCACGAATAGCAAAAACGCTCCTCAATGGAAAGAACACTGCTGGAGGAATATCAATACCAAATTTCAAACTCTACTATAGAGACATAGTAATCAAAACAGCTTGGTACTGGCATTAGAACCGACCTCAAGACCAATGGAATAGAATTGAAAACCCAGAAATGAACCTACAGACCTATAGCCATCTAATCTTCGATAAGGGAGCTAAAAAAAATAGAATGGAAGAAAGACAGCCTCTTCAGTAAAGGGTGCTGTCAAAATTGGTTAACTACATGTAGTAAACTAAAGCTAGATCCTTATCTATAACCTTAAACCAGAATCAACTCCAAATCGATCAAAGACCTCAGAGTCAAAGCAGACACTCTGAAAACATTACAGGATGGAATAGGAGAACCCTAGGTCTCCTTGGCACAGGCCGAAATTTTCTTAATAGAGACCTGGAACCGCAACAATTCAAAGAAAGGTTCGACAAATGGACAAATGGGGTTGCATGAAGTTGCAGAGCTTCTGCATGGCAAAGGACATAGCTAGCAAGATCAATAGAAAGCCTACAGATTGGGAGAAGATCTTCACTAGCCATACAAGGGACAAGAGTCTCATATGTAAAATATACTTGGAACACAAAAATTTAAATCCTCCAACAACAAATCCTCAAAGAAACAACTGCGCAATAAATAAGTAGGCTAAAGTCTTAAAGAGAAACTTCTCTGAAAAAGAAAGAAGGATGGTCAATAGACACATGAAGAAATGCTAAACCTCCCTAGCCATAAAAGAAATGCAAATAAAAACAACATTGAGATACCACCTCACTCCAGTTAGAATGGCTATAATCAAGAACTCTAGCAACAACAGATGCTCGAGGGGATGTGGACAGAAGGGAACCTTACTTCATTGTTGATGGGAATGTAAACTTGTTCAACCACTTTGGAAAGCAGTATGGAGATTCCTCAAAAGTCTTTACATAGAGCTCCTCTATGACCCAGCAATCCCACTTTTGGGCATTTACCCAAATGTTTACAAACAAGACCACACTAAAGCTACCAGCACAACTATGTTTATTGCAGCATTATTTACCATAGCTAAGATATGGAACCAACCCCGATGCCCCTCAGCAGATGAATGGATCAAGAAAATGTGGTATATATACACACAGGAATTCTATGCCTCCATCAGAAAGAATGACATTGCCCCAATTGTTAGGAACTGGAAAGACTTGGAAAAAATTATATTAAGTGAAGTAAGCCAAGCACAAAGAAACATAGGTCCCATCGTTTCTCTTCTTTGCAATATCTAGTATATGTATGAGTCAAGCAGAAAAGGTCAGATAATGTGATGTGAGGAAAATGAACCCTTAGGTATGTATTTTAATGTTTTATTCTCTCATGCATTTGTTTCTAACGCATTTATAAGATTATTTCTTTCTTGCTTTGTATGTCCCTCCCCCACAGTATAACCCCTGCTTTCACTCTATTTGATGTCGGTATAATTTGTGGAGGAGATAGGGAAAAACAAGTCGTTTAAGGATACAGGTGGACCTGTTGCAACAATGAGAAGTACAAGTTGTCATGTCGAAGACGAACTTTGCAACTTTGGTTCGGGGGGGTTGGGAGGATTGGTTGGGGGCGGCAGGGGGGAAGCTGGGAAGGGATGTGAAGGTTAAACAAAGGAGGAGCCTGCAATGCTTGATAAGAAATGTACTCATCTTGCCCATGTAATTGTAACCCATCTGTACAGTATGTTCACAAAAAAAAACTAAATTAAATTAAAAAAACAACAAAAAAACCCTGCTCTCTGATCTTAGCAAGTGGGTTTTTGATTCTCTATCTGTCAGATTTGAAGTCACTTCTTCTACTTTGCCAGTCCATTCTCCTTTCTTCATTCTCCACATAATGAATGCAAATGCCCAGTCCATGGAGAGTCAGGGCCCTTTCTCTACTGACTCCAAGCACCTGAGTTAGAACCTGGTTCTGCCCTCCTGGCTTTGGTGTCTTCTGCTGCCTGAGAAGTGGGTCAGAGATGGTCTTCCTGCTCTGTGTTTGTGTGAAGGCGTTGCTGGAGTCCTGGCACACTGCAGAAGACCTCATGACTGGGACTTGTTCCTTCTTTCCTCCTGAAGTCCAAGACCATATTCATCTATCTATCTATCTATCTATCTATCTATCTATCTATCTATCTATCTATCTATCTATCTATCTATCTATCTATCTATCTATCTATCTATCTATCTATCTATGTCTCTACCTACATACCTACCAACCTAACTAGCTGTCACTTTGCCAGTTCTTGGGTTGAACTCAAGGCCTGGGCACTGTCTCTAGCAATCTGCTACTTGAGTCACAGCATGAATTCTCATGTTTTCTTTGTGTGTGCTACTGAGGAATCAAACCCAGGGCTTCTTGCATGCTAGGCAAGCACTCTCTCACTAATCCACATTCCCAGCCCCCTCATCTTTTTCTTAGTTGAAGTTTTTACATAAGTATGCCACCATCTTACATCTCCAAGTTCAATTTTCTGAATACCGGTTATTTCTATGAAATCTAAACTTCTCTTCCCCTACCTGATTTGTGACTGTACCAGCCTTGGTCTCATAATGAAATATAAATAAAGGCTGTTGAGAATTTAAGTGCATCATATAGGGACCCAAGCCTGGATCCCTAGAAGAGAAAATCGATGGGCATGAAATGAAGAGAATGATGTGGTATGTGCAAGAAGCATATCTGAAAAATTAATCAGTAAATAAAAGCAGAAGGATTGCATATGATCTGTTTGCCCTCAGGGAGATAATATACACACATAAGTAGGTAGAGCACTGATACATAACATGACCTTCTCTTTTTGAATTTTTATGACCATCCCAGGGCCAAAAGTCAAGCCTCATGTATTCCTCAGATGTTTTGCTCAAGGCTGAGGCTATACCACCACCACAGCTCCACTTCCAGCCATCTGGAAATTAATTGGATATAAGGACCACCCAGGCTTGCCTGGTTGGGCCTGTATTTCCTGCTCAGCTCTCTCAAAGCTGGAGCTCTTCTGTCTGGGCCACTGCTCCACTTCTGGTTTTCTCGTGGTTTATTGGTGATAAGAATCTCACAGACTTTTCTGCTTGGGCTGGCTTTGGATGGCGATCTCCTGAGGAGGCTTCAAGCAGCTTTCCTCATGGATTCACCAAGGAGCCGCTCCACACAAAACCGTAGTCTAAATCTCAGGAGGTACTAGAGAAAAACAGAAACATGAAGATGTTTCTAGTGTGTTCTAGATATTTAAGGTTGGAGACACATAACACTCATAACTATTACATCATTTTATAGGCAAAAGGACCAATGAAGACAGTGTGAGAATCACTTCAGCTTTTGGTCCTATTATCCGGAGACAGTAAATTCACTGCAGCTCAAAGCTAAGTGACAGAGCTGGCATGAGCTGTGGACTTTAGCTCCCAAATCCTATGGCATTCATTTCTCACTTTTGGCTTCTAATCTGTTACCAGACGGGAAGATAAGGATAGCCAATCCTTCTCAGAGAAAGCAGCTATAAAGAACATTGGGTAGTTTACTTATAAAATCAAACCATTGGAATGACCCTGTGAAGAAGTCAGATTGTCCAGATTAAAAAATGATGAAGAAAAGAAAGGCAGGTGCCAGTGTCTGCTGACTATAATCCCAGCTCCTCAGACGGAGGAGATGTAGAGATTAACAGTTTGAATCCAGCCCAGGCAGGAAAGTCCTTAACATGCTTATTTCTAAGAAATCACAGAAAAACCCAGATGTGGGACTGTGATTCAAGGGTAATGAGCGACCCTGGAGCAAAAGGAGCTCAGGGACAACCCCTGGGCTCATAGTTCAACCCCAGGACCTGCCCCACCAAAAGAGCCTGTGCCTCCATGTCTTTGTGTATGTATGGATGCATTCCTATAGGGGAATCTCCAGAATAGCTTTTGTGAATGGCACCAAGCTAGGAAATTTGTTTTCAATACAATGATTTCATAGCACAGAGATGGCTTTCATGACAATGTATGTTCTGGGGCTCCCCTCACTGAGCCCAGTGTAGCTTGAGTGTTTCTCTGCACCCCAGGCCTGCTGGAAGAAGTCTCTCACATTGTCTGAACAGGCAGGCTAAAGGCATCACTCCTGTACAGCTATGTAACGAACAATTCCATCTGGGCCAATTAGTGAGGATGAGTGTAGGTGGGCTCTGAAGGTAAGGAGAAAAAGGCCTCTTTGTACCCCAAGCTCTCTCTTTCCCCAGTGTTCTAATTTGACAGGAAGCCTTCATCTGTGCCACCTCCCGTGGCAGGCCAAGTTCCCTGCACTTATTCTGCCTTTGTGAGGCTATGTTCTGGTGTTCATATAGAGTGCTAAATGTAATTCAGGAGTCCTTCAGGAACACAACTAGGGCACTGAACCTAAGGAAATGTTTCATTGCAGATGATGATGAGCCTATGATCCCTCTCCTAAGTTTCCGGAAGCTTGGGAAATACAAGCACATGTCATATATCACAATACTTCCTGTCATATGGGGCTGGCAAAGCTCATCTGTTTTTGAAACCTTTGACATCTCCTAGTTGGGCCGTGGATGCCTAGGTTTCGTTGTGAACACAGGGCCTGGGGGCTGACAATGAGATCAGAGCAAAGACTAGTGCTTTACCATTTTGTGTCCCAGCTTCACTTCTGCTTTCTGTGTGTGTGTGTGTGTGTGTGTGTGAATACACTAGTCCTTGAACTTGAACTCAGGACTTGAGCACTGTACCTAGTTTCTCTTGTATAAGGATAGCCCTTTCCCACTTGAGCCACAGAGCCAGTTCAAGCTTTTTCCTGGTAATGTGGTACTGATAGCCCAGAGTTTCATATATGCAAAGCACTCTACCCCTAGTGCACATTCCCAGCCCTGTACTTCAGGTTTGTTAGTTTGTGTTTGTCTTTTTGTTGTTGTTGTTGTTGGTTGTGGGAATTGAAGTCTGGGCCTAGGGGCTGTCCCTGAGTTCTTCAGCTAGTGTCTGGTGCCTTACCATTTGAGCCAGAGGCCACTTCAGGTTTTCTGGTGGTTCATTGGAGCTAAATGTCTCAAGGACTTTCTTGCCCAGGCTAGCTTTGAACCATGATCTTCAGATCTCATCCTCCTGAGTAGCTAGGATAACAGGCATAAGCCACAAACACCCAGCTTCAACTTCAGTTTTCATAGTGGTGAATTGGAGATAAAATCTCATGGGACCTTTTGTGTTTGGAATAGTTTGGAAACCTGATCCTCAGATCTCAGCTTCCTGGGAAGGCAGGATGACAGACCTCAGCTATCCACCCCTAGGCCGTGGCACTCTGCTGCAAGGGGGTCCTTGGCTCCACATGGTGGAATGCTATCTATGAGCCCAAGAGGTAAGGGTCAGTGCTGAGGCTGCAATTTCAAGGTTCATGTCTGAGAAAAAACAAAACAAAACAATTGTCTGCAGGAGAGAACTCACCCACTCTTTAGTAATACAAAATTTTGTCCCTGCTATGGGGACATATCTGAGTCTCAATATTCTTGTCTGCATAATCATCTCAATTGTAGAGCTCTTACAAGGACCAGATGAAAGAATGCACCCTGTGAAGGACACAGCACATGGAAGTTTTTGAAGGACTCAGCACACAGCATCATGTGATAGACTCAGCACACTGCACCCTATGAAGAACTCTGCACATAGCTCTATTAACCAACCTGTCATTAGAATTAGGGTGCTTTCATCAGTATCTCCATTCTTTGAGGAACATTTCATAAACCATACAAGTTCAAATCTAATGGTTTAGTGGGGTAGTTTTTTGTGGGGATTACCAATGGGGTTTGAACTCAATGCATGGGCATACTGTTCTAATACCATTTGTTCAAAGTTAGAGATTTACCACTTTGAGCCACATTTCCAGGAGTCTCACAGACTTCCTGTTAGGGCTGGGTTTTAAAGCCCCCTAGCAGCCAGGGTGACGGCGGTAAACCAGCAGCGTCTGATTTCTTGGAGCTGTGTTGCAGCGGTTTACATCTGGCTAAGTCAGTCTAGGCGGCAGCTGTCAGCGCCAGACTCCTAGCTTGCTCTGTGGTGATGTATTTGAAGTCCTGGCCTTCTATACTTGCAGTTAGAACATTCTACCTTTTTTTGGCAGCAGTCCTAGGCCTTGAGTAAGGGCTTAGACACTATCCCTAAGCATTTGTGCTCCAGGCTAGCACTCAATTGTTTGAATGACAGCAGAACTTCTGGATTTTCTGTTTATGTGTCACTGAGGAATTGAACCCAGGGCTTCCTGCTTACTAGGGAAGCACTCAACCACCGAGCGCCAGGAGTGAACAAGGTATAAACAGCTGGAGATTGCTGTATATAAATATCATGTACACAAAAAGAGAGATATCCCTATATTATTAACTTATAGATATTACTGCCAATTACTAGATATTAAATTATGTCTTCACTTAGTGATGTGTCCTAGTTGAACAATTAATAAAGCATTAATTAAAATTACTCAATATCCTGTTATTATCATATGTGTACAAATATACATACATATATTTACATATTTTATAGAATGAGACAGATGTCTATATTTAATTAAATTATGCATCATGTGTCACAACCAAATAATAGGTATTTAATTATGACTCCATGCAATTTTTATTCTGTTAATTCTTAATAAAATATTAATAAAACTTAATAAACATCCTATAATTATTGCATCTAATTTATTTACAATGATACACTAATACAACCCTTCATCATTTATTGTAGTGACAATTATTCCACTTTTGACATCTTATTACATAGCATATAGATTTGCACCTGTATTATACATCCTACCTGACACCGAGCACTTTCAAAGAGAAAGAAAATGTGTCATGCTCGGCTTCTAACTCCAAGATTACATTTTTGGCAGTGCTGGGATCTAAACTCAGGGCCTAGAATTTCATAAATGGGTGATTTTTCAGTGCAGCAGCCTCTAGCCAATTCAGCTCTTAGGCAGTTCCCAGGCCCTGAGATCGAGCCCCATATGCTGACTCCATATTGTGCTTAGTGTAGTTATTCATTTAATTTTTTTGTTTTATTCATCTATTTACCATTGATTTTATTGACTGTTATTACACATGGAATATTTATTACATTTATTACAGAGGATATAGATTTGCCTATGTATGAAACTTCACACCTGACACCCAGGACTTTCACAAGAAAGGAAAATGTGTCACCATGGGCTTCTTACTCCACGATTCAATTTTTGTGAGTGCTGGCTTCTGAACTCACAGTCTACAAGGTTCAATGCATGAATGGGTGATTGTCAGCATGCCAGCCTGGTGCACATTGAGCTGACAAGTAGTTCACAGCACCTGAGATGGAGCCCCAGGAGTTGACAAAATAAGAACAGATTGACATGCAGATGGTAGTACACAAATAAATATAGATCTTCAGAGAGTGCCAGAGATTTCTAAACACTATTCAGTGATATATGCTACATTCCTACCAAATCATAGGTATTTAGTATGCCTCCATGTAATTAATATTGTTTTCATCCTTAATGAATTATTAATTAAATCAATCACTGTCCTGGAATTATTGTGTCCATATAATTAATAGTATTCTTTTAATATGTCAAAAATATTCATTAAAATCCATCGGTATCCTAAAATCACTCTAATTTTATAGTAGTATCATTCAGTAATGACTAATTCAACCTTGACATTCACAACCTTCCAATGGTATTCCTATGAATAGGAATGAGACCCTTAGGAACTCCCTCCATTGGTAGAGATCAGGACCCGGCTTCAAACCCAGGGCCTATGTTGCCATGTTGGCCTGTGGCTTCCCTGGGAGCCCACCAGCCTTCAGCAATGCCAGGTTACCAACACTTTTCAGCCATGTCATTCAAACCGAGGAAGGTCACCTTGCAAAGAAAACAAATGTAAAACCTGCAGCTATCTGCAAGTTCCTGGGTTTTTTTTTCCTGTGTCGTTTTATTTTTTTTTTCCTGTCAGCCTTTGGGGCCCAGGATCCAGGTTCGGCTGTGGGCCCAGTGGCTGCACCCTAGCCTAGAGTGATCGAAGCTGAGGCAGAGTTGCCACCACCTGAGTTCAAGCCCTGTCCTTGACAAAATAAAAAAATATACATACATACATACATACATACGTACATACATACATACGTTGAAAATATTTAAAAATTTTTGAGGCTCTTGGCTTGGAATTCATGCCATTTTTTTCTGTTAGAACTGGGATTTGAACTCAGGGTCTGGGTAAATCTGCAGCATAGTGGGGGAAGGAGAAGCTCACCATGCTGGAAGACAAGAAAGTCAGGCCTGTTCCCAGGGCCTGAATTCAAGTCCTAGCATTCATATACATTTTAAATCCATGGTTTATATTTACATACACATGTTTACTGCATATTGCAGTTAGTATAGTTATTCATTTTATTTTGTGTTTTATTTATTATGTATTTTAGTATGATTACACATATAATAATATTTTTTACATCCTATTACATAGGATATAGATTTGCCTATGTATTATACATCATTTCTGAGGCCCAGGATTTTCACCAATAAGGAAAATAAGTGAGACAATTGGCTTCTTCCACCAGGATTTTTTGGCAGTTCTATGATTTGAACTCAGGGCCTAGGAGGCCCACTTCATGAATGGTCAATGTTAGCCCACCAGTCTGATGCAAGTGAAGTTGTTGAGCTAATTTGAGGACCTGAGATCAAGCCCTAGGAGTGGCCAACATATAAACACATAGATGTGTAGAATGAAGTGTGTGTGTTTGTATTTACATATGTATATGCATCTATAAATGTATACAGAGACAGATAAGTATTTATGTAGATTCTAGTGTATAACTCTATATAAAGAGTGATGTCTATATCTTATTTTTATATGTTCTATTACTACCAATTATTTGGTCTAAAATTATGCCTCCATTAATTAATCATGGTAGAAGACTTAATAAAGTATTAATTCAATTAATCAATGACCTATATTTATTGTGTACAATCTTATACTAGATTGACTAGCTAATTAGTAATTCAATTAGTACATTTCAAACATTCTATTACTGTTCCTATACATAGGAATGAGTATCCTAGGATCTTCAGCAGTGTATAGGTGCCAGTCCCAGGGTCCAACTCAGGGCCTAGGTGTCTGGGTTGAGCTCAGGCTTCACTGACAGCCCACCAGCCTTCAGCCATGCAAGGTCACGTTCAATTTTCAATTTTTAAGCTGAGTCACTGAGATCCAGGATGGTCAAGTGCAAAGGAACAAAGGTAAAGCGGTTGTGTAAAACTTGCTGGTTTTTTCCTTCTCCATTTGTGTTGGTTTGATGTTTTTTTGCCAGTGCTGGGAGTTGAACTCAGGCCCTAGGATCCCTGGATCATCTGTGGGTGTAAAAGCTGCACCCTATCCTAGGGTAATCATGGTTTAACACACAATAAAATGCTTCCTTGAGCAAAATCAGTTCAAGGACAACGTCTAGCCTAACAGTTCAAGCCTCAGGATCTGCCACACAAAAATAGAGCCAGTAACCCCATGTGTATGTATGATGTATTTGTATTGGTGAACATCCCGAGTCTCTATGAAGAAAGGCACCCAGCTAGGAAATTTGCTTTGAATAGAATGATTTCATATCACAGAGAGTGCTTTCAAGACAGTGTATGTTCAGAGGCTTTCCTCACTGTTCCCAGTGAAGCCGAGGGTTTCTCCATACCCCAGGCTGCTGGAGGAAGTCTACCTCATTGTTGGAACAGGCAGACAAAAAGACTCACTCCTGTAAAGGTATGAAACAAACAATTCATCCGGGGGCATTTAGTGAGGATGAATGTGTGTGAGCTCTGAAGTCCAGGAGAAAAAGGCCTCTTTGTAACCCAAGCTCTTTCTCTCCCAGTGCTCTGTTTTGACAGGAAGCATTCATTTGTGCCACCTCCCATGGCAGGCCAAGTTCCCTGCACTTATCCTGTCTTTGTTAGACTATGTCCCAGTGTTGAAACAAATTGCTACAATTAATTCAAGAGTCCTTATGGCAGACAACTAGAGAGCTGAACCTAATGAAATGATTCATTATTGGCTACGGTGCATCCCTAGGTTTCCAGAAGCTTGCTAAATCTAAGTACATGTGTAATATCACAATGTTTCTGGTCATCTAGGGCTGGTGAAGCTCATCAGGTTTTGAAACCTTTGACCTCTCCTAGTTGGGCGCTGGGTGGCTAGGTATTGTGGTTGAACACAGGACCAGAGTGCTGATCATGAGCTCAGAGCAGAAGAACTTTGCTTTACCATTTGGTGTCACAGTTTCACTTCTGGTATCTTCGTGTGTGTGTGTGTGTGTGTGTGTGTGTGTGTGTGTGTGTGTGTGTGTGTGTGTGTGTGTGTGTATGCATACTCCAGTCCTGGAGATTGAACTCAGGACCTGTGCACTGTACCTGAGTTTCTCCTGTACGAAGATAGCACTCTCCCACTTGAGCCACAGAGACATTTCAGGCTTTTTTTCTAGAGATGTGGTACTGACGATTCAAACTCAGGGTTTCATATATGCAAAGCACTCTACCCGTAAGACACATTCTCAACACTCCACTTCAGGTTTCTTGCTTTCTTTTCTTGTAAGTTGGAGCAGTTGAAGTCTAGGCCTGGGTGCTGTCTCTGAGCACTTCAGCTCAAGTCTAGCACTCTACCACTTGAGCTACAGCACCCCTTCAGGCTTTTTGGTGGTTCACTGGAGATAACCATCTCAAGGAATTTCCTGGCCAGGCTGGTTTGTACTCTGATCCTCGCTCTCTGCCTCCTGAGCAGCTAGGAATACACGCGTGAGTCTGTGGCACCCGGCTTCCATTTCAAATTGCTAAATGGTGAGTAGGGGATAATAGTCTCATGGGACCTTTTGTGTCCGGGATAGTTTGAACCCAGATTGTCAGATCTCAGCTTCCTGAGTGGGCAGGATGACAGACCTCAGCTACAGATGCCTAGGGTCCTTGACTCCACATGATACACACTAGCCATGAACCCAACAGGGAAAGTTCAATGCCCTGAGTTCAATATTTACAACCCAGAAAAATAATCCAAAACAATTGTCTTCAGAAGACAACTCATTAGAGTTCAGTACATACATAATTTTGGCCCTGACATGGAGATATATCTGAGCCTCAACTTTCTCATGTGCACAATCATCTTACTTGTGCAGCTTTTATAAGGACCAGATGAAAGAATGCACCCCGTGAAGGACTCAGCACACAACACCTCATGAAGGACTCATCACATAGCTGTATCCCACAAGCTGTCATTAGAATTAGGGTGTTTTCATCAGTATCACCATTATTTCAGAAACACTTCACAAACTGCACAAAGTTCACATCTAATGGTTTAAAGGGGTGGGGTTGTTTTAGGGGGGAGTTAGCCACGGGGATTGCACTCAAAATTTGGGGCTACTGTCCTAAGACCTTCAGCTCAAGGCTAGAGCTCTAACTCTTTGAGCCACATCTCAGAGTTTTGCAGATTCCTGCCAGGGCTGGGTATTAAATCCACCAGTGTCAGATCTCATCCCTGGGCTATCTTGGATGATAGGGGTGAGTGAGCCAGCAGCATCTGATTCCATGGAGCTGGGTTGCCTGGCTAAGTCAGGTTAGATAGCAGCTGTCAGCACCAGATTCTCAGCTTGCTCTGTGATGAGATATTTGTAGTCCTATCCTTATATCGTTGAGGTCAGAACATTCCTTTATTTTTTTATTGTTGGTGCCAGTCTTGGGTCTTGAGTAAGGGTCTAGACACAGTCCCTAAGCTTTTATGCTCAAAGCTAGTGCTCACTGCTTGTGTGATAGCAAAACTTCCGGATTTTTCTGTGCATGTGGTAGTGAGGAATTGAACCCAGGGCTTTGTATGTATTAGGGGAGGAGTCTACCACTGAGCCCCAGGAGTGACAAGTGTATAAACAGATAAATGTGTAGATTGGTAGATAGATAGATAGATGTATATGTGTAAACTAAGAGAGATGTCTATATTATGAAATTGCATATACCATATTACTACTAATTATTGGCAACTAAATTATTCTTTCCTTTTTTAATTATCATGATTGAATACATAATAAAGTATTAATTGAAAATTATTCAATGTAGTATAATTGTGTAAAATTTTATGATATGAAAACAATACACTACTAATTTAATTGTTACTTTTATAACATTCCATTTGTATGGATGTATCATCAGAATGGGTTTCTCAGAACCTCCCACCATTCATTAGTGGAAGTCCCGGGATTAGAACTCCAGGCTGGTTTTGGCTATATAGCCCGACAAACATCAGCAATGCAAGGTCATGTGCACTTTCTGGGCCTTGTCATTTAGACCCAAGATGGTCACAATACAAAGAAAAAAAAAGTAATATCACCTTCTTGAACTTCTCAGTTTTATCCTTCTCTTTGTTTTTTTTTTTTTTTTTTGTCCCCCTGATATTTGAACTTGGGTCCTAGAATCCCAGGGTTGATTGTGGCAGAGGTGCCAAGACCTAAGTTCAAGCCCCGTGCTTGGCCAAAAAATAATAATAATAATAATAATAAGGCCCTGGCTTGGAATTTGCACCATTTTTCTAGCAGGCCTGGGATTTGAACTTGGGACCTGGTTAACTCTGTGACATTGTGGGTGAAGGGGAAGCTCACAGTCTTTGAAGACAAGAAATTCAGACCAGTTCCCAGGGCCTGATTTCAAGCCTCAGCACTGGAAAAAATAATATTCATATATGAGATGTTTACATAAATGGGTTTACTGCATATGATTTTATTACCCTTATTTATGTATTATTATTACACGTATAACACTTCATTTATTACATCAGATCACCTAGATTATATTTGCATATGGATTATACATTGTACTGAGACCCAGGACTTTCACAGAGAAGGAAAAAAATGTGTCAAAATTGTCTTCTTACTCCACGAATAAATTTTTGGCCATGTTGGGATTTCAACTCACTGCCTACAATGCCCAATCCATAAATGGGGTCACAATCTTAACATACCAGCCTCCAGGAAACTGAGGACTTTTGATCAAGCTACAGTAGTGCCCAATATATACATTGATAGATATGTATATGTGTATGTGTCTATATATATATATATATATATATATATATGCATATATATATTACATTATGCCACCATTTAATGAAGTATCATGGTTGAATACTTATAAAAGCATTCATTAAAAATTAGTTAATATCCATCCATTAGGGGAATCATACCATGGTGCTAAAATGGAAGATATAAATCCAATAATAGTTGTGTGGTATTCTAAAATAAAATCATGAATTAACTGCAAATTTAATGATTACTTTTATAGCATTCCATTAGCATGCACATGAATAGGAATGAGTTTGTCAGGATCTCCCTCCATTTGTGGGTGGCAGTCCTAGCATTCGAACTCCAAGCCTGGGTAGTTTACTTCTAATGCAAACCACTGGAATGACACTGTGTAGATTTCAGATTATCACAATTAAAAAAAGAACAACAAAAAGAAAAGAATCCAGGTGTCAATGGCTCCTACCTGTAATCCTAGCTCCTCAGGAGGCTGAGAATGTAGAGAATGCCATTTTGAATTCAGCCAGGGCAGGAAAGTCGGTGACACTCTTATTTCTAACAGATCGCCAGAAAAAAAAAAAAACAAACAAACATGAGTGGGATTGTGGCTCAAGTTGCAGAGTGCTACCCTTGAGCAAAAGGAGCTCAGGGACAGGGCCTAGGCTCATAGTACAAACACGGAACTGCTCCTCTCCCCAAAAGGAGGCAATCACTCCATGTCTCTGTGTATGGATGGATGATGGGCATTCAGCAGGTTGCCCATGCTCAGCCCACTCAACTTGGGCAAGCTAGGACAAGCCCTCAGAATTCCTAGGCTGTAGGAGTGGTTGAAGGTTCTAGATCCATATTATCTATCCCTATGTAGTATGTGAGCCTAGACCTCTAGGGCCTGGTGGCACTCACTCATTCCTCATTCCTCATTGCAGAGTCACAAACTGGTCCAAAATCTCTGCAAAGATATGAAATAGTCAGCGATTTCTATGCTGAAAGGGGTAAGCCAATAAATCCCACCATCATAACTCCTGTTACAAGTCAGCCTTGGGCTACGAATGTGGATTAGCGGTAGAGTGGTTACCTAGCATGCACGAAGCCCTGGGTTCAATTCCTCAGTAATACAGAAACAGAAAAAGCCAAAAGTGGCACTGTGGCTAGCCTTGAGCAAAAGAAGCTAAGGAACATGCCCAGACCCTGAGTTAAAGCCCGATGACTGACAAAAAAAAAAGTGAGCCTGGTGATACATATTCTTCAGGGACTCAGGAGGGCCGAGGTGAGAGGTAAGAGGTAGAGGGCAGCTGCTGGTGGCTCACCCCTGTAATCTCAGCTATTCAGGAGGCTGAGATCTGAGGATCACAATTATAAGCAAGAAAGTCTTTATGAGACACTTTTCTCCAATTAAACACCCAAAAAGTCAGAAGTAGAGCTGTGGTTCAAGTAGTAGACTGCTAAACGTGAGCAGAAAAGCTAACGGATAGTGTCCAGGCCATGAATTCAAACCCCAGAACTGACACACACACACACACACACACACACACACACACACACACACACACACACACCAAGATAGTGCATTTACCAGTAAGCCTGCACAAGTTCCACCTCTAGAGAGAGAAAGGAAGGAAAGATTTACTCCAGGAGGTGATATAACCAGTGCCAAAATTCAACAGGAGTTCTAAGGCTTGGAACAGGACAGAGAGCCTCAGGCAGAAGGTACAGAATGGGAAAAGATCCTGAGGTGTGGTGCAGAACAGGTGGTGTGTGTGGAATGAAGGTCCTGTGGCTTCAGACAAGTCTGGCAGGACATTCAAGGCTGGGTCAAGTTTGTACTTGCGTCACAGGTATGAAAGAGGGTGGAGTCCCAGAATGGGGCCCAGGGGGAAAATTAGCTTTTCTTTTCACCATGGACCCCAGCCATTTCCTGTGGCTGGAAGCCTATTTTTCACAGCTCCTGACCCTTAGGTCTCCTTTGCATTAAGGAGTCAGGGCAAATGCAGGGACGAACACTTGCTTAAGAAAAGCTTCTGGGCTGGGAAGGTAGCTCAGTGGTAGAGCACTTGCCTTGCATGCATGAGGCTCTGGGTTTGATTCCTCAGCACCACATAAGCAAAAAGAATAAAAACGGAAGGGGCGTTGTGGCTCAAGTGTTAGAGTGCTAGTCTTGAGCTGAAGATATGCGGGACATTGCCCTGGCCCAGAGTTCAGGCCCATGACCGGACCCACCCTCCCAAAAAAAGAAAAGAAAGAAAAGAAAAGCTTCTAACCCAATGCCATCAGTGGCTCAACCCCTTTAAATCCTAGCTACTCAGGAGACTGGGATCAGAGACTGCGGACCAAAACCAGCTCAAGGAAGGAAAGTTAGTGAAAATCTTCTTGCCAGTGAACTTCCAAAAGCCAGAAATGGTGCTGTGGCTCAAGTGGTAGAGTGCCAGCCTTGAGAGAAAAGTTAAGTGACTGGAGACCAGACCCTGAGTTCAAGGCCAGTAATTGCATTAAGAAAATGCTTTCAGGAGCTCCTTGTCTACTGTGGTGAATGGCCAGATGAGCTGGGCGTCGGTAGCTCAAACCTGTCCCCCTAGCTCCTCAGGAGGCTGAGATCTGAGGAGCATGGATTAAAGCCAGCCCATACAGGAAAGTCCGGGAGACTCTGATCTCCAAGGAAGCACCAGAAAACTGGAAGTAACGCTCTAGCTTAAGCAATAAGCTGAAGAACTGAGGGGACAGCGCCCAGACCCAGAGTTCCAGTCCCATGACCAACTCCCCTGGCCTGCTTGGAACTCACTTTTTGGCTCTAGCCAGAGTACTTTCCAGTGGGCACCTGAGTTTCTCCCAATGTCTAGGTGTCCTACAAGTCTTGAGAGCAGCCCATTTGGAGGCCTTTGCTTACAGTGTGGGCCACATTATCAGAGAAGTGTCCAGCCTTGGGGAACGGAGGTCATCGTCTGGGTCATCAGAATGACATCTGTCATGGGTGCAGTGTGGATCTGAGCAGTAAATCAACTTCTCAGACCATGGTTTGGGGCAAGGAGGGCCATAAGCTGCATGGCAGGTAACGCCTGCTCATGTGGTATCACAAGAGTGCAAATCTGTCAGGCACACCCCGAGAGGGTGTTGAGTTGGGCTCATGAAAGACTTGAGGACTCACAAATCCACAGCCAGCGGGCTGCTGCTTGTAGCAGTTGCTATCCCAGGAGTCCCAGGGCTCAGAGCCCTGCTTTCCTCACCACTGCTCGGGGGCAGATGAAGGTCTGCAATCGTTGGCCTACTACAAAGGAGAATCCCTAGTGTCCTTTCCCTTGGTCCTGTGGCCCCATTCATGGATGGAGGGGCAGGTTCCATTGAACTTACTGCCATGGCGCAGACATTTCAGCCCAAGAAGGACTTAGGGAGAAACCACGTGAACTGGCTTAAGAGTTTACTACTACTTTGCCTCAGGACTCCCCCAATTCTGGCTCAGCTCACCATTACCACCTTTCTGTGTGTGCACACATCTTGGTATTAGGGCTTGAACTCAGGGCCAGGGCTCTGTCCCTCAGTTTTTTTCATTCAAGGCTAGCACTCTACCACTTGAGCCACAGCTTTCCTTTCAGCTTTTGGGTAGTTATTGGGAGAGAAAAATCTCACACACTTTTCTAGCTGGGCTGCCTCTGAATGGCAATCCTCAGATCTCAGCCTTCTGAGTAGCTAGGAATATGAGAGCATGACCTATTAGCACCTGGCCACACTGTCCTTCTTGGTAAAGACGAAGTGCCTCTCTCCCAGCTTAGCACCCATGTACAGTTACCCCTCCTACCCCACCCCTAATCCTCCAGGCTTCACAGGAATCATACCCTCCCCTGAAGACAAAGAAATAGAATCAGGTTTGAGCTTTTTGTTCTCCACACAGTCAGGGGCTGCAGGGAGCTGATGTGTACTGTAGTTCAAGTGGTTGAGCGCTAACATTGTGCAAACCAGCTAATGGATACCACCTAGGCTCCGAGTTCAAGCCAGCAACCTCACACAAACACACGCACACACACAAACGCACGCACACACGCAAACACACACACACACACACACACAAAACACACACACACACACAAATATCCTTAGCAGGGCCCAATCGCTCATACCAGAAATTCTAGCTACTTAAGAAACTGAGTTCTTAGGATAGCAGCTTGAAGCCATCCCAGGCAGTGAAATCTGTGACTCTTCTCTCCATTAATTACTTAAAAAGATGAAAGTTGGGCTGTGGTTCAAGTGGTAGTGTGTCAGCTTTGAGCAAAAGAAGCTCAGAGACTGCACCTAGGCCCTGAGTTCCAGCTCTAAGATTTTTTAAGACACCCTTTGCCACCACTCCACCCCGAATCAGGCCATAAATCCAGATTTTGGTCACCCTGGATCTCACTTCCATTCCTGCCACTTTCACAGCACTGCCACAAGTGGCCAGTGTGTGGCCAGCACTGGATTAAGAAGTGAACGTACAACAAGGGGGGCATAGCCAGGTCAAGGCTAATGTCCCAGAACATTGAGGTATTGGCCAAACTAGTCTCTAATCCTCTCAGTTTCCTGGACCTAGAATTTAAAGTGTGTGCATCTGTATTCTGGGCAGCCAGAATTTTCTAGAAGGACATAAGAGGCCAAGCTGGGGTGGGAAGATAGACTTTGCTGCAACAAGGTACGTTGACATTTCCTAGACACCGATGGATACTTTCAAGCCACCTTGACCTCAAATCCTATGTAACACCGGAACCTCCTTGCTTGGGCAGCCTTCAGTCAGCTATCAAGCTCGAGTTGGCCAGAGCCACCACAAACCCTCCTTCCCCCACTCCACTGCCAGCATGCAGGGATGGATGTGAGCCAGAGAACCAGCTGAGGAAAAGGACAGGACATCACATGACTAAGGCCCCCCCAGAGGCAGGGGAGAACTTATGCCAGCCGGCCCTGCTGACCCAGAATCCCCTGGAGGCACCCAAATATTTGGACAGGCTGGATTTGAGCCCCAAAGAAAAGCTGGAATCCAGGCCTCTGGCAATTTAGGACTCACTGTTGACTCTGATAGGGGGCTAAAGGGCAAGGTCAGTGTGGAGGAGGGGCACCATCCGAGGTCAGAAAGAGGCAGCTCAGGAAGGGGGCAGAGGAAGATGAGGGAAATACACACACACACACACACACACACACACACACACACACACACACACACAAAGATGCACACAGGTAGCCCAAGGCCTCAGCAGTCCCTGAGCACCCTTACAATCCCACCCTCAAGAAGATGGCACTACTATCCTCAGACCAACTGTAGACAAAACTCAGGGCCTCTCACAAGTCTGGAATGGCTCATAACATAGCTTGGTATTTCCTAAATGTACACAGCATTATGCAGAAATCTCAGCTACCTTATTTTTCGTTGTCGGTCATGGGGTTTGAACTCTGGGCCTGTGTGCAGTCCCTCAGCTCCTCAACTAAAGGTGAGTGCTCTACCACTGGAGCCACAGTGCCACTTCTGGCTTTCTGGTGGTTCAATGGAGATAAAGTCTCAGAGATTTTCCTGCCCAAGCTGGCTTTGAACCGCGATCCTCAGATCTCAGCCTCTACCATCCCACACCTGCTACAATTCATCCAGTCTCTGCCTGCCACAGGCCATGACCTCTGGAGTTCTTGGTAAGGCACTGACCACTGTGCTGTGGCTTCACACTGGGGCAAACCTGGGGAGTTCTTAGAAATGTCTGTAAAGTGAGGCCAGCACCTGTTCTCCCAACCACAGCACCCCTACTACTTCACCATCTCTTATAAGCAAAGAAGGGGTGGCTTTCTTTCCTTCTTTCTTTCCTTCTTTCTTTCTTTCTTTCCTTCCTTCCTTCTTTCCTTCCTTCTTTCTTTCTTTCTTTCTTTCTTTCTTTCTTTCTTTCTTTCTTTCTTTCTTTCTTTCTTTCTTTCTTTCTTTCTTTCTTTCTTTCTTTCTTTCTTTCTTTCTTTCTTTCTTTCTTTCTTTCTTTCTTTCTTGTTGAGGGGCTTGAACTCAATGCTTGGCTACTGTCTCTGATGTCTATTATTCCTCAAGGCCAGTGCTCTAACACTTGAGCCACAGCTCCATTTCCAGTTGGATTGGAGATGAGGCTCTCGTGGTACTTTCCTGCCTGGGCTGGGAAATGAGATCCTCTGGATCTCAGCCTCCCGACTGGCCAGGATGATAGGCATGGGATGACAGGCATGAGCCACTGGCACACAGCTTATGGTGTCTTGTCCTTCAGAATTTCCATTAGTTCTCCTCTAGATGCTACCACCTAGACATTCCTCTACCTCCCTCAGGGACAGCAAAGGGAGGCTGAGAATTTGGGTAGGGCCATAGGCTTTAAAGGGCCCCCTCCACATCACTAGCCCTCTCTAAGTTCCCATCTGCCTCCTCTGGATGGACTGGTCGTCCAGGGAAGATCAGACCCACTAGGAGTTCTGGGGCCTGACCTGTATCCCCCCACACCACCCAACAGGACCTGCGGATTTCTGGGGCCAGCTGCTTCATGTCCTGGTGGAAGACGTTGGGAGGGTTGCTGATAACTGGGTCCAGGGGTGCTCAGGGCAGAAGATTGTCCAGCTCTCCTCTGTCAAAGAAGGAGACACAAAGCATAGATGGATTTACTAAGAGCTTCAGGGCATAGACATCCACATGTCACTAAGATCCCTTGGAGAACTGTATCGGGACAATCTCGCACATCTATACCAAGACTCACACAACTGTACCGAGTCTGTCACCTGCAGCCCTAGCTGGAAATGAACATGCTCTGCTATGCTGTCCATCATCTGCAGCACCTTTGCTCTCTGTGTTTCCTGTCAGATCCTCCTTCTTAAGCAGGACCCCCTTTTCAAGTGCTGCCTCCAAGAAGCCCATTTCGATCACCTTGGCAGAGCTGGAGCCTCTCCGCTCTGCAGGCTGCCGGCTTTGTCACACTCTGCCTTCTGGCCAGTGTGGGTTGAGAGTGCACAAAGGGGCCAGGCCTGGGTTCCACTGCTGGATTTCTGAAGGCCCTGATACACCACACAGGGACAGGTGTTTTATCACACTCCGTGAGAGGGCACTCGAAGCCCAGGTAGTCTGTGGTCATAAGACAGGGCCATTTCTTTGTGTGGGCTTGAACTGAAAATCTGGGAGCAGACTCTCAGAGTTTTATTGCTCAAGGCTGGTGCTCTACCTTTTGAGCCACAGCTCCACTTCTGGCTTTTTGGTGATTCCATGGAGAGTAGAGTCTCACGGGCTTTTCAGCTTATGGCTGGGTTCAAATAGTGATCCTCAGATCTCATCCTCCTGAGTAGCCAGTATGACAAGGATGAGCCTGAGCCCCAGGTGAGAGGCACCAAATGCTTTTTTTTTTTTTTTTGCTCTTATCTCCAGTCAACTAGCAAGCCCAAGTTAAAATAATCAGTTACTGGGGATCAAAACCCTCTCCTATGTCAGTTAATCCAAAGAGATAAAGTGTCTTTGGAAAAGGCTAGTCTGAGTTGGCTAGGGGTATGTGTGTGTGTGTGTGTGTGTGTGTGTGTGTGTGTGTGTAAGTGTCAGGGATATCTACCCTTATCTCTGTGGTGCCTCATCCTCCCAGCAGGGAGTGCATAAAGGTTCCTGACCCCAAGGAAGTGGATGGGCAAGGGTACTTAAAGTCATATCCAGGGGGATGATCCGAATTCTGTCCTGCAATGGAAGCTTGGACAGATAATGGAGAGAAGGAGAGGTTAATGGGAACATTAAGGGAAGCCCCTTACCTTTGGCTAGAAGTACCAGCCAGCTCGAAGACTGAATCCATCTTTCTTGGTAGTCAGATAAAAGGTGGACACTGTTCATTTATTTTATTATGATTGTGTGAGCCCTAGGGCTTGGATTCAGGGCCTGGGTGTTATCCCTGAGCTTCTTTTGTTGAAGGCTGAGGCTCTACCACTTGAGCTACACCACCACATCTGGCTTTTTTGTGTGTGTGGGATTGGGGGAGATAGGTGGTTTATGGGAGATAAGAATCTCACGGACTTTTCTGCCCAGGCTGGTTTGAGTCATGACCATCAGCCCTCAGACTCCTGAATAGCCAGGATGATGGGTGGGAGCCACAAGCTCCTGACCACCACCATCCATTTATAATCCATTAGGCCCAGGGCTGGGCCACCCACACTGCACCTCCTTGTTGGGAGTGGGAAGCAGACATGAGTGGATTTGATACTTCAACAGCCTACCTATCTTTGAGCATTGTTCCAGGTCAGTCTGATGGCAGCTTCCTCCTTATCCACAGCAATGACTTGGCTCTGTCACAAGAACAAATGTCCCCCGGGAGGTGTCAGGTCTGGGGTCTTTCCTCTGCACCCCACCCCCCCAAGCTGGCTTTGAGTTGAACCGTGATCCTCAGATTTCTGCTCTTGAGTACTTAGGATGATAGCCATGAGACACCGGCACCTGGCCAAAGATACTTTTCCAAGCCTGTCATCCTATCCCTTCAGGAGACTGAGATCTGAGGACTGCAGTTGGATGCACCCTTCTCAGCAAAGTCCATGAGAACTCTTATCTCTAATTAAACACCCCAAAAAATTGGAAGTGGAGCTGTGGCTCAAATGGTAGTGTGCTAGCTTTGAGCATAACACAAGGGATGGGACCCAGGCCCTAGTTATAAACTTTTTCTAGCATAGACCTACCCAAGAAAGGGAAGCAGGTAGGCACACGGGAGCTCAAAGCTCACACGTAATACTCAAGACTCACAGAATAGACCCCATCCTGCTCTGATTCTCTACATTCTATGTCCTAGATTATGTCAGTCTTAGATGGGACAGACCATGCACCAAGTCAGGACGTTCAAGTACAATCTCATACTGAGGATCCCGTGACCTCATCAAGGCCTCAAGATCCCTTGACACTGGGCGGGCATTCAGTTGAGGTCTAGTTATCCAGCCACAAGATATGGGATTGAAAGGATTTCTTGGTCAAGGGATGCAGACTGAAGGGCTGTAGGTCCCTTTCTCTCGGGAAGGAGAAAAGGCCTATCCATCCCAGGAATGTTCCTGGGTTGTGACTATCCTCAATGAAACAACCCTGCTCAGAGCTCAGTGCCTCTGGTTTTCCCACCACCCCCTACCCAGCCCTGCCCCACCTTCAGTCGGCCCTCTCTGAATCCCAGATCTGCCATCTGGACTAAAGTTTGAGCCAGCAAAGGGACCCACCTCTATCTCTGAGAATGGCAGTCACGGGGCTCTACAGTCCCCTAGAGGAAGTCTTGGGGCAACAAGGGTCTGACTTCCCCCCTCATTCTCTGGATGTCCTGTGCCAGTGGCAGGCTTACCTCTGTCTCTGGTTGAGGAATGAACACTGGGGGTGTCATCTTCAGATTGTGCCAGCAAAAGTCCCAGTCCCCAAGGATGCACCACACAGGCATCCATCAGTGGATGACAGCCAGCTAGTCAATGGTAAACCCAAAGTGCCAAGACTTTTAACAGACATGTGGCTGGGTCAAAGTCTCTATCACTGATGGTCTAAGTTGTTAGATGAGGTTATGGCTCCAATGGCCTGACACACCTGACCTGGGATCATCCTCCCTCTTCATCTTCTTGCTTAGCACTTGCCACCCTCCTCTTGACACTCCCTCAGCCTATACCTCCCTATACTTTGGACAATTTCTTCTTATCTGACTAGAAAATAAACTCGGTGGGCCAGGGGAAACTGAAATTTGGTGACACACCCTGAGCCCTAGGGTCTACCCAAGGCTGTTTCCCTCTGCAGTCGGCGACCACACAGCTCCTGGATGTCATGAAGTTCCTGAGGGGTCCGTGGCTTGTCCTACATACTGGCTTTAGGCTCTGAAACTGTCCCCACAGAGATTGTGAGTGGTTGGCTCCCTTGATCCAGGGACTCCAAACCAAGGCTTACATATTCCGTTCTTCTTTCCTTTCCTCCTTTTCTCCCTCCATCCTTCCCTCCTCTTTCTCTTTCCTTTCTTTGTGTCACTCCTGGGCCTTGAACTCAGAGCCTGGGTGCTGTCCCTAAGCCTTTTTACTCAAGGCCAACAGTCTACAGTTTGAGCCACTCATCCACTTCTGGCGTTTTCTTTTTGGTAGTTTGTTGGAGATAAGAGTTTTACAGGCTTTTCTTCCTGGGACTTAAGCCTCAGTCCTCCCATCTCAGCCTCCTAAGTAGCTAGGATGACAGGTGTAAAGCACCGGCATCTAGCTCAAACCAAGATTTCTTCATGTGCTGTGGAACCAGCACTAGAACATTTCATCGTCCATGATTCCTGGACCTGGCACACACTTTAACGGTTTGTTGGATAAATAAATGAGCATCTCTCTATGACAATACTACAGAAAACTCCCATCCAACTCAGATAAGCATCCTGGGGGTGGAGGGGTTAGTGGGGGATTTGTTGAAGCCTGAAGTAGCTCTTCCACAGTTCTCCCTCGCCCCACTTCCTGCCCTCCTGGAGCCACCGCACTTAACTCTTTTGGCTCTGAGGATGTGAGCCACGATGTACTTGCTAGATTCTGGGGCTCTTCAATGCCTCTCTTCTCAAAAAATCTTTGTCCAGTGGCTAACTCACAGTTTGGCACTCAATTCCGCCCTCAGGTGTGAATGAGGCACATGAGGTGAAAGCCTGGCTCAAGGAGCCTCCTCTCCTCCCCCTGGGGCCAGACAGGATGGTCTACCACATCCGGCCCCCAAGTTTCATGTTGCAGAGGAAGAATCCTTGAGGGTTCCCAGTTCTCTGAATCTCCAAGATTCTAGTGCAGTGCTGGGAATCGTCTCTGCTCACAGCTGGCAACCTGGGGATTGCCAGGTCACCATCTCTGCTCCCCATGATGTCCTTGACTGTGGTGGTCACCCTAGAGAGAACCAGAGGAGAATCAGTAGCTTCTGGAGGAAGGGAGTCAAAGTAGGATGTTCCTGACAGGAGACGATCTGGCTTGGGAACTCTGCCTATGCCGCCTTGAACATCATTGTTTGGCAGCTGAAATGGTCCATCTAATTTGACCCATAATCCCAATCATTAGTAGTAATTGCCAGCTTAAAGAAAAAATCCTGGAAAAGCTGGCATTTCAGTTGTCCCAATCAAACTTAAAGGCTTCCAAAGTCAGTGGTCCCCTTTTCCTTCCAGACAGCCTACAGGAGGTTACAGAAACTGGCATTCAGCCAGCCCTAGCTAATTGCCATGGCCTGATACCGTGCAAGCTTCAGCAGGGGGAACGCACTTGCCTACCACTGCCCAGCTGGAAACAGCTGAGGCAGGACACAGATTGGAGTCTACAGTACTCCAGGGAGGTCTGCCCACCGGTGCACTGCCCTAGGAGGGAATCCAGGCCACCAGTGGGGGCCTGAAGCCCCCTGCCCAGATTCCCATGGACACCGACAAAGCCCTGGGTAAGGTTCCCCTCTCATCCTTGTTTGTGGTGAACCATCTGCTATGTCACACCATTCGCCACCCACCAGACCCTCCTAGCTTCACATCTTCTGCCCTACTCCCCCCATCTCATTCCCTAATTATGTTTGGCAGACACATTCCCAACCCTTGAATTAGCTCCAACTCTACACACCAGAGCAGGTTGTCTGGCTGTATGAGTTTGGCTGTGGTCACACTTGCCTCACCAGCCTGAAAACAGAAGGACAGGTGTCCACTCTGGTTTGTGATTCACACAGACCTCCAAATGGAGACCCACGCAGACCCAGAAGCTACTGTGAGCTACAGGAAAGGGGAAGAGAGAGGTGGAAAGAGGTGGAAAGGAACATCTACTGAAACCTTCCCCAAACTATTCATGTAACAGTGAAGGAGAAAATAAAAATTGTGGCTGGGATCATACTTGGCATTGATGACAAAAGAACAATACACATGCACAAAAATAAAATGCTTTTGCTCTTTTTAGACATAGTGACTTAAATATGTTTCCATTGTCCTCATATCCCTGCTCTCCCAACATGCACGCACACACACACACACACACACACACACACACACACACACACACACACACACACACACAAAATCCAGACCTGTGACAGAAGACTGGTCCATGCAGCACCTGAAATTTGCCAACTGATCGCTCATCTGAGCACAGTCATGCTGTACAAGTTGAAAGATGATCTCTCTCCCTCCCTCCCTCCCTCCCTTTCTCTCTCTCTCTCTTTCTTTCTCTCTCTCATACACACACACACACACACACACACACACAGACTCAGAACAGTGCCTCTCCTGAGTTTGTCAGTTCCTCATCTGGGACAATGTACAAGCTGGGGCATGGGGATTGTCATTGTCAGAACCAGGGGATCCCACCAAAGGGGAGAACCACTCTAATAAAAAAGAACCAGCCTGCCTCTCCCTTTCTCCAGGGTCAGAATCTTCCTCTTGAGAACAACAAACCTTAACTCCACATAAACCAAAACCCTAGGCCAGGATGCTGGATAAAGGAGTGCTGAGACAGGTGGCTCCTCAGAGCCAGGACAGATAACAAGCAGGGGTTCATGGTTCCCCCAGAGGGGTGTCTGACCTGGGATGGGGGCGGTTTTGGGGAAATGGATGGGCTCCTAAATGTTACATACATGGATGGACTTCCTACTTCCAGCCTAGATGCTTCTGGGCGACTTGGTGCATTTTGGGGGAGGATGAGGAGACCAGATGGACCGGGAGCACCAGCAGATTCTGGCAGAGCTGGGAAATGTGATCACCCTGTGAGAACTGATGACAGCTGGGGTGGGGAGTATAGGCTGGGGGTGGGTGAGAGGGGGTGTGTTTCTCCCAGATATTCATCTTCTATCTGACCCCCCAGTGTCCTCACCTCCCTAGTGGGCTCTTCTGGGACCCTCCTCAGGTGAAAGGGTGACCAAGCATAGAGGACAAGAGCTCACACAGCAAGGGGGTCTATCTTCTGCATCCAACACCCCCACCCCCAGAAATAAAGGAAAAGACCTGAGAAAGCAGGTTTGGAGATGCTGCTCCCCACCTCTGACTGAAGCCACCAGGTTCCCACCAAGGTGAGGAAGGGTGCAGATGGGTGTCTGTGTGGCTCCATTACTCCAGGCCAGGATCTCTCTGTCGCCCCCTCCTCACCCAACCCTGCATCTTCCCGTTTCCTGGGACGCTGGCCACTAGGGACATGAGAGGGATCCTCGGGTTGCCACCCACCCCCACCCCCCACACCTGGGGTGCATTTGTGGCAGAGCCAGGGTGTACTATGGGATGCAGGGGAGGCACAGGTGGGACAGGAGAAGGGAGGCGGGAGGCACGGGTCGGGTCCGGGTTCGCAGAATGGGGGAGACTGTGAGGGGGGGTCGAGGGGTTCACTGGACAGTGGGGTCCCAGGGTGTGGGCCCACAGGGTGGCCCCTCACGTGTGCTGCTGGGAGAAGCTGTAGGCAGTGGCTCCAGGTGTGGCAGGCCCAGAATCCAAGGACCAGGGACCTGGACCGGGTCACTGAAACAAGCCAGCCAGGGGCTGGGAAACTGAGAGAGGCAAGCCACGTCTAGGCTAGCAGTGCCATTTTTGAAACACGGCACCTTGGGGAGGGCCGGGGAGGGAGGGGCGGGATCTGAGGGCTCATGGTACGGCAAGCGTGGCCTCTCCTCCACCTCAGCTGCAGACAACTCAGCTCCTGCCTCATCCACAGCCAGACCTGTTTCCGCCGATGCCGCCATCACCCCTGCCACTGCTGCCTCCAAGGCTGCCTCTTTAGCTACCTCCTCCTCAGTGGCCTCCTCCTCTGTGGCCACTGCCACCACCATGATAATTGGCACCTTGGACTTGGGACAGCCCATCGCCACCACGCCACCATGGGGCTGCTTGAGGTGATGTGTCTGCTGTGCTAGTTCCTCATGCTCTGCGCTCCCAGTCAGGACCTTCACTTCAATTGAGGCCTCAGCCAGCCACTGAAGCCACTTCCTCTCATGCATGTACTTACTCCTCTCTGCTCTCTCTCTCTCTCTCTCTGCTTCCACTCCTCTTGTGGGCCACTTCAACCCCTCCATGCAGGCCTGCCTGCCACTGAGAGCCCCTGGCCACTGCTACCACCACAGTGAGCCCTCTGGGCCCTGCCTCCTCCTCCCCTCTCCCCCACTCCCTCCTCTCCTCAACCCCCCCTACTCCCCTCAGCCCCGCCCCCCACTCTTGCTTACAAGAGCAGCCCCGCCCGGGCCCTAAGGCTTCCAGGCCATGGGAATTGCAGCCTCACCTCAGCTCAGCACTCCCCGCCAACCCTAACACTTGCCCAAGGAATCAAATGTCCCCTCAGCCCCACCATTGGAGGGGACTCTCCTCCATTCCTCTCCACTCCACACATCAAGCAGGTACACGGTGACCCCTGTGTGTGTGAATGTAGGTGTCTTTGTGTGTGTGTGTGTATGTGTGTGTGTGTGAGCGAGAGAGAGAGAGAGAGAGAGAGAGAGAGAGAGATTGTTGGGGATAACTACCTCAGAACAATGCACCCTTTGGGATGACTCAGCACACAGAACACTTCAAAAAACAGCACAAAGCACCCTGTGTAAAGGACTCAGCACAGTGTGCCCTTTGAAGCACTTAGCATATAGTAACCTTTGGGATAACTCAACATACAGCTCCCTTTGAAGGAGGAAGTCCATAGCATGCAGTGTATAGGACTCAGTTCATGGCACGCTTTGAAAAACTCAGCACGTAGAACTCTTTTCCAGGACTCATCACATAGCACCCTGTGTTAAGGCTCCACACACACCACTCTTTGAAGGACTGAGTATGTAGCACCCTGTGTAAAGCATTCAGTGCACAGCACCCTTTACAAAACTCAGCACATAGCAGAGTTTTGAAGGACTCAGCATATACCACCCTGTGGAAGGGCTCAACACACAGCACCATTTGAAGGACAGTACAGAGCACCCCATATAAAGGACTCGGCACATAGCACTTGAAAAACTCACCTCAACCGACTCTTCTCAAGGATGCAGCACATTGCACCCATTGGGATGACTCAGCATACAGCCCCCTTTGAAGGACTCAGCAAAAGTACTCTGTGTAAAGGACTCAGAACACAGCACCCATTGAAAAATTCACTTGTCCCTCCCTTCTCAAGGGCTCAGCACATAGCACCCTTTGGGATGAATTAGCACACTGCACCTTTTGAAGGACTCAGCATAAAGTACATTCTTTAATGGACTCAGCACACAGCACCCTTTGAAAAACCCAGCAAGGCCCACTCTTCTCAAGGACTCATAATATAGCACCCTTTGGGATGACTCAGCACACAAATGCTTTTGGAGGACTCAGCACAAAACCCCCGTGTGGGAAGGACCCAGAAAATAGCACTCTGTGAAGGACTCAGCACATAGCTGTATGTCACAAGTTCAGCTGTCATTAGAATTAGGGTGCTTTTTTCTGTATCACCATTCTTCAGAAACACTTCACAAATCCTACTAGTTCACCTTTAGTTAACCTGTTTTATGGGGGAGGGTCAGCTGGGGGTCTTGAACTCACAGCGTGGGGCCCTGTCTCTGAGCTCTTTGGTTCAATGTTAGAGCTCAATCACTCTGAGACATGGCTCCAATTTTGTTTTTTTGGGGGGTGGGGGTTGTTCTTTGACAGGCCTTACAGTGATCAGGAAGGCCAAGTTGTGGTGTCCATGGCCAAAGGCTCTTAGCTTGGCCTGGAGCTGACCTGTCCCTTCTTTGTGTCCCTGGAAGCCGGGCCTCCTGGAGCTCTCTTGGCATAGGATGGAACAGATCTGCTCTGGAATCAGCATTCAGGGTGGGCAAAAGTCAGCTTGGCCCTGGTCACTTCCCCCAATTGAACTCTACATGACGATAGTCCCCCACGATGTCACAGGGCCACATGTCCCGCATCTGGCTACAAGGGGGCAGGAGTCACCCACCATAGGGATTGTACCTGGGAGTTGTGTTTACTCTTGCTTCCCTGGGCCCCTATCATGCTTCGAAGCCACCCTGGACAGGAATGTACTTGAGAGTCTTACCTACAATTAACCATCAAAAAGCAAGTGGGGCTGTGGCTCAAGTAGAAGAGCACTAGCCTTGAGCAAGAAAACTCAGGAATAGAGCCTAGGCCCTGAGTTCACACACACACACACACACACACACACACACACACACACACACACACACACACACACACACACACACACCACATGCATGCAAAATCAGAGATTTCTACACTGCAATCTTTGGGTATTCTCTACCTTTTCCCTACTAAGCCTGGTGGCTGTTGACCTAGGTATTTGATACATCAAACACCAGCTGGCATCTTTTATTTTGGGGAACAGAATTGCTAGAACATCAGCCTTCCCCTATCCCAGCTCCTTGACTGGGTCAAGGTCTATCCAGACCCTTTGGGGCTCCTTTTACAGAATAGCCAAGATGCCTTCAAAAGGAATCACATGCTGGGCACTGGTGGCACATGCCTGTCATCCTAGCTACTCTGGAAGTTGAGATCTAGAGGACCTCGGTTCAAAGCCATCTTGGGCAGGAAAGTATGTGAGACTCTTATCCTCGATGAACCATCAGAAAACAAGAAGTGGCACTGTGGCTCAAGTGGTGGAGTGCTAGCCATGAGGAAAAGAGCTCAAGGACAGTGGCCAGGCACTGATTTCAAGCCCCAGGACGGAAAGAACAAATGTTTGTTGGAGGCTTGTTTTCCCTTTGAAAACTATTCATTCTTTGTGATAAGCATAACATGGGCCTCTTCCCTGGCCACGAATGGTCCATTAGATGTCACTTGAATATGGGCCACCTCCCAGAAGCCTCTGCCCTACCTGACCCTCAGTTTCCCTTCCCATCACCTGGAGATGGAGGCCTGAGAGAAGGCCACCTGGCCACCTACTTGTGGTGGCTGCTGAGGCTTTTAAGAGTCAGTATGTCACATAGAGAGTCATCATCTGCATCAGTCTACAGAATAAAGGGAGGGAATACTCCTTGCCTGAGCCTGTGAGCTGTGGGTGATCTGCATGTGTGGCTTCTGCGGCAGGATGTGCTCCTTCGGGGAGTCCTCTATGGGGTAGGGTACCCCGACCTGTCCTTTGGCAGTTTCCACACTGCTTTGAAGTGGCAATTCTTCCAAACCTTTCTGCTCCTCCCTCATTTTGACCACCGCAGAGTCTGAGGTGTCTGAAGCGGTGGTGGTGGCGGGGGACTCAGCCTGTGCTGGCATCTGGTGCCTGCTGTCCATGCCTTCCCCTTCACAGGGACTCCCACAGCTCTCTCCTTTTCATCTTCTCCTGGGACAGCCAGCACATGTGCTCAGCTTTCTCCTGGCACAGCTCACAGGATGAACATCTGCTCTTTACACACCACGAGGGAATCCTCGATGGTGTGGATGTGTGCCAACAGCTGGGTGCATCAATGGTGGTGCTCATCCACTGGATTCTAGAAGTCCACATCAACAGGCAGGTCGTGGACAAAGCAGATTTTCTTCTCGGATGCCCACGTATCCTGCTTCCCATCCTCAAATATGCTGTGGTGCCAGCTCACAGGGTGGGGGGCCAGTGGCTCCAGCTTTCTCTGGCACTGAGCTGCCAAGTGGACTGGGAACCTGCAGTGGGCCTGCCACTCTTGGTGCAGGAGTTTCTCCCTGTGGATTTCAGCCATGGAGAGTGCCCCCAGATCCACGTCCCTCTCGGTTTGGGGGATGTCTCCATCCTCTGCGATGGTCATGTCTGGGGGAGTTGCCTCCTCACCTTTTGCTTCTCCAGGGCTCTCAACTTTCCCTTCCCCATGGAAAGCCAGGAAGCTCAGCTGGGCCTGCAGGCTCTCCTCCTGTGGTCTGGTCACTTTCAGGCACTTGAGGGTGTCCTGCCACTTTGGGGGCACCACCTGGTCCTGACAGTTGGTGGGGCCTGCACTTGCTTCAGCTGCTCCAGCAGCTGGTCTGCCTCTCTAGGTGCTGCTGCAGGGCCTCCTTCTCAGAGCTCAGCTGCTCATTGGAGATGATGTGCAGCTCACAGGTGGCTCTGAGCTCCTGCATCTGGGCCAGGGACTGCTCCTGCCACTCCTTCAGCTCTCAAGCTGCTTGGCTCTCTCTCTCTCAGCCACCTCTTTCCATTCCTCTATCTTCTTCACTGTGTTGTCCAGCTGTTCTCACAGATGTTTCTTCACCTGCTGCTCTGAGTCCAAGATGCTGGCCAGCTTCTCCTTCTCACTGCTCATCATGTGGAGATTGGCCCTCAGCAGGGCCAGCTGTTCTTCCATCTGTCCATTGCACACATGCGCATCGTGGGATCTTGCAGATCTCCTGCTGATCCTTGGCCTTCTCAGTCTCCACAGTTGCTTCTCCTGCTCCGTGTTCTGGAAATGGAGCCTTTGGTTTTCCTGGACCTGGATGTGCAGTTGTTCTTCTGGGTTTTTCAACTCCATCTGCGTGCAATAGGCCTGGGTTTTCATCTGCTGCTTGACCGGAGATGTTCCCGAAGGGGGCCATGTCTCTGCCAGCTTCCTTCTCAGTTCCCCCAGCTCCTTCTCTAGGTCAAACACCTGCCTTGCCCCTCGATTCTTCTCCTCTGTCAGTTGGTTCACCCACTGGGTCAGCCGCCGGGCCTCCTCCTTATGCACAGACCTCTCAATGTTCAGGTCTTCTGTGAAGGTGTCTCTCTCTAGATTCGCTGCAGTCACCATCCAACTCAGGTTGTCCAGTAGTCTCTTTAGTACCTCACGCCCCGCCAGCACTTGTTGGAACTTGCAGATTCTGCTCTTCATGTTGCTCCACTGTGTCCAGAGTGCTTCCAGCTTCTCCTGCAACTCAGTGTTCACTTGCTCCAAGTCATTGAAGCTTCTGATCTTTTCCTTGAGCTGAAGGGTCACATCATTCAGCTGTTCAAAGAACATTTCGGTCTCATTCTGTGAGCAGTGACCTCAGAAGCCGCCATCTCCAGCTCTGCCATGTGCTACTTTGCGGTCTGCAGGCACCTGGTGAGAGCTTCATTGTCCCTTTCTCTGTCATTGGTCGCCTGCTGCACGCGGGCTGGTGAATATTGTAAATTACTTTCTTCCCAAACCAACCTCTGTATGGGTGCCTTGTGGATCTCTAGCTCCCTTTTCATTGCTGTGTGCAGTTGGACTATCTTCTCCTCTCTTACTCCCGTTCATCCTGCAAGTCTGTCTTTTCCTGCTTCAGTGGTTGGATTTTGGCACGGAGCGCCTCTTTTCTTCTTTTGCTGGGATCCACGGTGGGCACCACATGTCAGTACACCTCTGCAGATCCTTGGTGTTATTGGGACCATTGACACTCTGGACCCTGGTGGCTGTGGCTGTGTCCAAAGGCAGGGGAGGCCCATGGTCAGCATCACATTTGGCTGGAATATCCTTTGAGTCACACTCCCCAGTGGTGTTTGTCTTGGGGATCCTTCGCTTTTTCAAGTTCTTATTTTTCTTGAATGTTGCAGATCTGTTGGGAGGATTCTTCTGCCAGTGTTCTTGTGGCAATTTCTTGCCTGCATCTCTCTCATGGAATCCTGTTGTTTCAGACATCTGAGCACTGGGAAAGATGGGCTGGCCACTTTCCCAAGGTCTGGGAAATCCTCTATTCACCCACTCACTGTCTAGGACTTCAATTTCCTACTCTACTCCAATGTGGCCTAGAGTATCTTGCTCACCAATCAGCCACCTCTACCTTCCTCAACTGCTAGTAGTGGTGTCAACCAACTGAGGGAATCCAGGTGCTACTGGGCAGCATGGAATGTGGGCATGTCCACCATTCTTGTTTCCCATTGGTCAGAAAGAAACATGAAAGAATGGGGGTGTGGACAGAATCCTGTGATGTAGGCAGAATGGGCAGAGTCAAGATGACAGCACCCCTTTCACGTGAAACTCTGTCCAGTCCAGTTGAGGACAAGAAGGTGACCTGCTTTAGCTGGATGGCTGCACAGATTGTTGTGTATGTCTGTTTGTTGCCAGTCCCTGACCTTGAACTCAGGATCTGGGCAGAGCCCTTGAGCTGCTTTTGCTCAAGGCTAGCCCTCAACTAGTGAAGCCACATGGCTCTACTTCTGGCTTTGTTGGCACTGAAGTTGGACAGGGGTCTCAAGGACTTTCCTGCCTAGGGTGACTTTGACCATGATCCTCCTATCACAGCCTTGTAAGTATCAAGGAGGACTGCTGAGAGCCATTGGTGCCTGCCTAATCATTGATGTTGCTGATGTTCTTGGACAGACCGGTGATTTCCTTATCCTCAGGTTTAAGTGGTGAGAGCTGGAGCCCACATCCTGGTCCTGCCACCTCCAAATGGCAGGTGATCCTAAAAAACTCAATCCTATCCATATAAATACCAATGGCATGTGATATATGTGATTGAATGGGCAGTTCTTGAATGATTCTAGGATAAAATTATACGCAATTATATTATAGGACACTGATCAATTTTAATTAATACGTTATGAAGCATTTAAACAATCACATTCATTAAATGGAGGCAGAATGAAATACCTAAGAATTGGACATCACATAGAATACAGTTGTCATTTTTTCTGTCAGGACTGGGATTGGAACTCATGGTCTGGGTAACTCTTTTGCACTGTGTGGAAAGGGGAAGCTCACCTCCTTGAAGTCATGAAATTCAAGTCTGTTCCTTAGACCTGAAATCAATCCCCAGCACTAGAAAACATCCTATTCATGTACATTTTAAATATTTGATTTATATTTATATATAGGTTGACTCCATATAGCTTTCAGTGTATTCATTTTTATTTTTTGTTTTATTCATGTATTGGCCATTTATTTTATTGACTATTATGGCACATAGAACATTAATTCCATAGGATATAGATCTGCATATATGTTTCACTTCATACCTGACTCCTAGGACTTTCACAAAAAAGGAAAACGTTTGTCACCATCAGCTTCTTACTCCACAATTCATTTTTTGGAAGTGCTGGCATCTGAACTTCGGCTTACAAGGCCCAATTCATGAATGGGTGAGTGTCAACACGCCGTCCTGGGGCAAATTGAGCTGACAGGCAGTTCCAAGAACCTTAGATCGAGCCCCAGGGTTTTACAAAATAAGAACAGAGTGACACCCAGAGGTAGTATGCTAATAAATATATATCTTAATAGAGTGCCAGACATGTCTACACGTTATTCAGTTATGTAGACTACATTTCTACCAATTCTTGTGTATTTATTATGCCTCTATGTAATTAATGTTATTGTTTTCATCCTTAATAAACTATTAAGTAAATCAGTGTCCTGAAATTGTTGCATCCCTGTGAGAAATAGTATTCTTTTAATGCTTCATAAGATAATTAAATATAATCAATCAGCTGACTGAAATCATGAAGTCTAATTTTATTCAAGTATCATTCATGAACAACCTATTCAACCATGACATTGATAACATTCCATCGTTATTCCTGCGAATGGGAATGAGTCTCTTAGGATCTCCACCATCCAGAAGTGGCATGAGTAGGATTCGAACTGTAGGCCTATGTTGCCATGCGGGACTATGGATTCCTCAACAGCCCACAATTAAAAAAAATATTTAGCTCCCTGGTTCGCAATTCGAGCCATTTTTTCTGCCAGGCCAAGGATTGGTACTCAAGGTCTGGGTTACCCGATAGTCTGCTAGCCACGACCAATGCAAAGTGAGGTACCCTTTGTAGCCATGTAATTTGGACCCAGGTTGGCCACCATGAAAAGGAAGAAAATGTAAAAAATCCATCCTGTGGCTATTTTTCTGTGTGGGTTTCTTTTTTCTTTTACTCCTGCAAGGCTTCAGGGCCTAGGATCACAGGGTCTACTATGGGCCTATGGCAGCCCACCTGCCTAAAGTGATGGAAGCTGAGGCAGGGTTGCCATGAAGTGAGTTCAAATCCTTTGGTTAGCAAAAAAAAAACAAAAAATAAAAAACCCTAAAAACTAATAAAGCACTCTAGTTCAGAATTTGCACCATTTTTCTGCCACAGCTCAGATTCCAACTCAGGTCTAGGTAACACTATAGCACTATGGGGGAAGGGGAAGCTTACCATCCTTGAACACTACAAGTCCAGGTCTGCTCCTAGGGCCTAAATTGAACCCCCAGCACTGGCAAAAATCATATGCCCATCTATTTTAAACATAGGATCTCTATTCACATACATTCATTCAGTACAATTATTCTTTTTATTGTGTGTCTTAGTCATGGATGCATTTTGTTTATTGAGCATGATGACAGATATAACTGTGCTATCATGGATGACAATCTATTCCCATGTCTATAGAGTTGCTTAAGTCTTCTCCATCCTAGCTGAGACCCAGAATTTTCACAGGACAGGAAACAGGTGGATTCTCACACCTGCATTCCTCTTTTGGCAGTGTTGGGATTTGAACTCAGAGCCTAGTAGGCCCAATTGGAGAAAGGGTCAAGGTGAGGACACCATGATGTGAGTATCTAAGGAACTAGGCTGTTCCCAGGACCTGAGATTGAACCCTGAGGATAGGGCAGGTGGAGAGGACAATAGTCATCCATTCATAAGCTGAAGATAGTATGCATATTTGTTTAGAGTAGGAGAGATGGCGACCTGTGATGGAATCCAATCTACCTTGTGACTACTGATTCTTGGATCTTTCCCGATGCCTCCATTTCATGACTGTGATGATTATGGTCACGCCTCATCAATTCTTCATTAAAAATAATTGATACCCCAGGAATCTTGCCTATCATTTAATATTCACATCCTGCAGGAACTACTCATTCAAGGATGAGATTGATAATATTCCACGACTCTTCCTAGGTCCGGAAACAAGTATCTCAGGATCTCACGCCAATCCTTCAATGTAGGGGGGCTGACTGGGATTCGACCTCTGGGCCTCTTTGCCTGGATGGCCTGGGGCTTCCCCAACAGCTGCAGGCCTTCAACCATTCCAGGTAACCTTCACTCTGTAGGTCGTTGGGTTCAGACCCACCATGGTCATGGTACAAAGGAAAATGAACGTAAAAGCACCAGGTGGAACTTCCCACAGCTTTTTTTCCCTTGCAGCTTTCTCTTTTTCCTGCAAGCCCTGGGGTCCTAGGATTCGAGGATGGGCTCTAGGCCCAGAGGCCACAGCATAGGATGATCACAGCTGAGGCAGAGTTGCCACTACTTGAGTTCAAGCACCGGGTCTGGTAAAAAAAAAAAAAAAAATATATATATATATATATATATACATACATATATATATATATACATATATATATATATATGTATATATGTATATATATGAAGGAAGGAAGCACCCTAGCGCAGAAATCGCGCCATTATCCTGCCAGAGCTGAGATTTGAACTCAGGTCTGGGTAACTCTGTTGCACTGTTGGGGAAGGGTAAGCTAACCATCTTTGAAGAGTACAAGGTCAGGACTGGTCCCAGGGCCTGAATTGAAGCCCCAGCACTGCCAAAAATCATATGCCCAACTATTTTACACATAGGTTCTCTATTTACATGCATATGTGGAATGCATCATGCTTTCAGTGTAGTTATTCTTTTTACTGTGTCTTAGCCAGGGATGCATTTTGTATTTTATTGAGTATGATGACAGATATAACTGTGCTGACATGGATGACAACCTATTCCCATGTCCATGGAGTTGCCTATGTCTTCTCCATTCTAGCTGAGACCAAGGACATTCACAGGACAGGCAAACAGGTCGACCTATGGGTTCTCACATCAGGATTCTGCTTTTGGCAATGTTGGGATTTGAACTGAGATCCTAGCAGGCCCAATTGGTGAAAGAGTCAAGGTGAGGACACCAGCATGTGAACAACTGAGGAGCTAGGCCATTCCCAGGACCTGACAATCAGCCCCAGGGAGGGCCAGGATAGGAATAAATTCATACTTGAAACATAGTATCTGTATTGACATATATGTGTGGGCAGCATCTTGCGTTCGGTGCATTTCTTCTCCTTAATTTATGTCTAATTCATGATGGTATTGTGAACTTTACTGAGTATGGTGACAGATATAACTGTACTGACATGGATGATGACCTGTTCCCATGGTTATAAGGTTGCCTATGCACTCATTCTCCATCCTAGCTGAGACCCAGGACTTCCACATTAGAGGAAATCAGGCACAATGTCTGGCTTCTGACATCAGGATGAATCTTTTGTCAGGCCTGGGATTTGAACTCAGGTGTGGGTAACCCCGTTGCACAGTGGGGGAAGGGGAAGCTTATCATCCCTGAAGACTAGAATGTCAGGCCTGGTCCAGGGCCTGATTCGAAGCCTCAGCAGTGGACAAAATAACAAGCTTACCTTTTTTAAACATAGGATCTCTATTTACATACAAGTGTGGTTTGCATCTTGCTTTCAATGTAGTTATTTTTTAAATTTTGAGTCTTATTCATGAATGTATTGTGTATTTTATTGAGTATGGTGACAGGTATATCTGTGCTGCCATGGCTGACAACCTATTCCCATGGCTATAGATTAGCCTATATAGCATTCTCCATCCTCAATGAGGCCCAGGCCCTTCACAGGACAGGAAATCATGTGGATCCATTGGTTTCTCACATCAGGATGAATCTTTTGGCTGTGCTGGTGTTTGAACTCAGAGCTTAGCAGGCAGAATTGGGGAATGGGTCAAGGTGAGGACACCAGTCTGTGAGCCACTAAGGTGCTAGGCCGTTCACAGGACCTGAGCTCATGCCCTATGGGGGTCAATATACTCATGAAATCATAATTTAAAGAAAGGAGTTATATTTCCAAACATGGGTCGGTGGCATCTTGCGTTCAGTGCACTCATTCTCTTGATTTCGTGTCTTATTCATGGATGCAATATGTATTTTACTGAGTGTGATAACAGTTATAACTATGCTGACACTGCTGGCAACCAATTCCCATGAGTATAGAGCTGCCTATATAGCATATTCCATTCTAGCTGAGACCCAGGACTTTCACAGCATAGGAAAACTGGTGCAACCATTGGCTTCTCATATCAGGATGAAACTTTTGGTAGTGCTGGGATTTGAACTCAAGGCCTAGCAGGCTCAAGTGGTGGATGAGTCATGGTGAGCACACCAGCAAGTGAGCCACTAAGCATCTAGGTCTTTCCTGGAACCTGAGATCAAACCCCGGTGGGCGCTATAGTATTCATAAATTCAGAATTTAAACAGAGGATCTCTATTTCCATACATGGGTGGGCGGCATCTTGGGTTCCGTGTAGTTATTGTCTTTATCTGGTGTCTTACTCATTGATATATTGTGTATTTTCTTGAGCATAGGATGACAGATATAACTGTGGTGACCTGGATGACAAGCTATTCCCATGAGTATAGAGTTGCCTATGCATTTTCCATCCTAATTGTGACCCAGAACTTGCACAGCACAGAAGAACAGGTGCAACGAATGGTTTCTCACATCAGGGTGAATTTTTGGAACTGTTGTGATTCGAAGTAGGGGCCTAGGAGGCCCATCTGTCCAATGGGTCCACATGAGCAAACCAGCCTGTGAGCCACTAAGGAGCTGGGCTGTTCCCAGGAGCTGAGATCAAGCCCCAGGAAGGCCACAAGAGTCCTCAATGCATCATTGAAACATGGGATGTATATTCACTTCAGTGTGTGGACTGCCTCATGCATTGAGTGTAGTTATCTTCTCTATTTTGTATGCTATTCATGGATGTATTGTGCATGATCTTGAGTATATATGACAGGTGTAACTGGGCTGACATGGATGACAACCTTTTCCCATGGCCACAGGGTGGCCCATGCATTCTCCATCCTAGCTGAAATCCAGTTCTCACACAGGAAAACAGGTGAAACGTCTGGCTTCTGACAGGATGAATATTTTGGCACTGCTGGGAACTGAACTCAGCACCTAGCAGGCCCAATAGGCGAATGGGTTCACATAAGCACACCAGCCTGTGAGCCACTAAGGAGCTCGGCCATTCCCAGGACCTGAGATCGAGTCCCAAGGGTAAGGCAGGGGGAGCACAATAGTCATCTATTCATAAGCTGAAGGTAGTAAGCAAATAAGTACATATCTGTATAGAGTAGGAGAGATGGAGACCTGTGATTGAATCCAATCTACCCTGTGCCTACCGATTCTTGGATCTTCCCTAATGCCTCCAATTAATGAGTGTGATGATTATGGTCACGCTTCATCAACTCTTCACTAAAAATAATCGATACCTCATGAGTCTTGACTATCATTTCCTACTCGAATCCTCAGGAACTACTCATTCAAGGAAGAGAGTGATCATATTTCATGGCTCTTCTTAGATCCAGAATTGAGTATCTCAGGAACTCCTGCCATTCCCTCAATGTAGGATGGCTGACCAGGATTCGACCTCGGGGCCTCCGTTGCCCGGTCATCCTGTGGCTCCCCCGACAGCCAGCAGGCCTTCAGCCACACCATGTCACCTTCAATCTGCAGTCCACCGGGTTTGGTCTCACCATGGTCAACATTCAAATGAAAATAAACCTAAAAGCACCAGTTGGAACTTCCTGCCACTTTTTCTCCTCCGGCTTCTTATTTTTTCCTACAAACCCTGGGTTCCTAGGATCCGAGGATGGGCTGTGGTTCCAGAGGCTGCAGCCTAGGATGATCGGACCTGAGGCAGAGTTGCCACAACTTGAGTTCAAGCCCCAGGTCTGGCAAAAAATATTAAAAAATTGAAAAATTATGAATGAAGCACCCTAGCTCAGAATTCGTGCCATTTTACTGCCAGAGCTGGGATGTGAAATCAGGTCTAGGTAACTCTTTTGCACTGTGGGGGAAGGAGAAGCTCACTATCGTTGAAGACTACAAGGTCAGGCCTGGTCCCATGGCCTGAATTGAAGCCACAGCTCAGGCAAAAATCATATGCCCATCTATGTTACACATAGGATCTCTATTTACATACATGTGGGGAATGCATCATGTTTTCAGTGTAGTTGTTCTTTTTATTGTGTGTCTTAGTCAAGGATGCATTTTATATTTTATTGCATATGATGACAGATATAACTGTGCTGACTTGGATGGCAACATATGCCCATTTCTATAGAGCTTCCTACTCCTTCTCCATCCTAGATGAGGCTCAGGACATTCTCAGAACAGGAAACCAGGTGGATCAATGGGCTTCTCACATCAGGATTCATGTTTTGGCAGTGTTGGGATTTGAACTGAGTGCCTATCAGGCCCAATTGGCAAAAGAGTCAAGGTGAGGACACCAGCCTGTGAGCAACTAAGGAGCTAAGTCATTCTCAGGACCTGAGGTTGTGCCCCAGTGAAGGCCAGGATAGTCATAAATTCATAACAGAAACAGGATATGTATTGACATATGTGTGTGTATAGCATCTTGCATTCGGTGCATTCCTCCTTATTTTGTGTCTAATACATGGAGGTATTGTGTATTTTACTGAGTTGGTGACAGGTATAACTCTGCTGACATGGATGATGACCTGTTCCCATTGTTATAAGGTTGCCTATGCATTCATTCTCCATCCTAGCTGAGACCCAGGACTTCCATAGGAGAGGAAATCAGGTGTAAAGACTGGCTTCTAACATCAGGATGAATCTTTTGTCAGGCATGGGATTTGAACTCAGATCTGGGTAACCCTGTTGCACTGTGGGGAAAGGGGAAGCTCATCATCCCTGAAGACTAGACTGTCAGGCCTAGTCCAGGGCCTGATTTGAAGTCCCAGCAGTGGACAAAATAACAAGCTTACCTTTTTTAAACATAGGATCTCTATTTACATACAGGTGTGGTATGCATCTTGCTTTCAATGTAGTTATTTTTAAATTTTGAGTCTTATTCATGGATGTATTATGTATTTTATTGAGTATGGTGGCAGGTATATCTGTGTTGCCATGGATGACAACCTATTCCCATGGCTATAGAGTTGCCTATATAGCATTCTCCATCCTCGATGAAGCCCAGGACTTTCACAAGACAGGAAAACAGCTGTAAGGATTGGTTTCTCACATCAGGATGAAACTTTTGGCATTGCTGGGAGTTGAACTCTGGGCCTAGCAGGCCCAACTTTCTATTGGGTCCATATGAGCACAACAGCTTTTGAGTTACTAAGGATCTAGGCCCTACCCAGGACTTGAGATTGAGCTCCGGGGTGGGGTTTGTGCACCGTATTCATCCATTCATAAGCTGAAGCTAGTATGCTAATAAATACCTATTTGTATAGAGAATATGTGGCAAGCTGGAAACCTATCTACCATGTGACTACCAATTCTTGGATCTTTCCCAATGCCTCGATTTCCTGAATGTAATTATTATGGCCACATTTCTTGACGTCTTAATTAAAAATAGTTGTTGTGCCAGAGGTCTTGCCTATCATTTATTATGTGAATCATGTATGAACTTCTCAACTCTTCCCTAGGCCTGAATTCAAGCACCAGCCCGAAAAATGTAACATTTATAGACATTTTAAATATGTGATTTATATTTACATTTATATATTCAGTCTGTATTGTGTTTGTTGGAGTGACTCATTATATATTATTATTGAGTGATTAAATTAACATTTATTTTATGAACCTATATCATTTATTACATTTATTCCAATCTATTCCGTAGCATGTAGCTTTGCACACATACTATGTACATCATACCTGACACCCAGCACTTGCACAGAAATGGAAAACAGGTGTCACACTTGGAATCTTACTCCAAGATGAAATATTTGGCAATGCTGGTACCTGAACTGAGGGCCTAGAATGGGTGAGTGTCAGCATGGCAGCCTCTAGCCCATTCAGCTGCCAGGTGGATCCCAGGACCTAGGATGGAGCCACAGGTTTGGCCAAAATAGCAGTACCTTTCTATGTGGTATATATACCATATATATATATATATATATATATATATATATATATATATATATATATATATATATATATATATATATGGTATACAGATAAATATATATTTAGATATTTTGATACTGCCAGTGATGTCTATGTGGAATTAAATGACACATACTACGTTCGTACAGATTCTCAGGTCTTTAGTGAGGACTCCATTTAATGAATAGTATTCTTTTAATGCATAATAAACTATGAATTAAAATCAACCTGTGTTCTGTGATTATTGGGTCTAAATTTATACTAGACTGATTGATGAACTAGTCATCCAACCATGACGTTGATCATATTTCTCTGGCATTCCTATGGACAAGCAATAGTTTCTTAGGCTCTCCAGCCCTTTGTAAGTAGCATGACTGGGATTCAAACTCAGGGCCTAAGTGTCCAGGTTGGCCTATGGCTTCGCTGACAGCCTGTAAGCCTTCAGCAATGCCAGGTGACCTACAGGTTGCAGCAGTGTTATTTGGACACGGGATGGTCACCATGCAAGGAAGGAAAACCAAGGAACTGCCATCCATAGGTGGTTCCTGGATTTTTTTTTTTTTTGGTTCTGTTTTCATTTTGTTTTCCTGTCAACCCCCGAGGCCTAGTATCCCAGGATGGTCTGTGGGTCCAGAGGCTGCACCATCCCAGCCTAGGTTGATGTTAGCTGAGGCAGAGTTGCCACGATATGAGTTCAAGCCCCGTGGTGGGCAAATAAATATAAAAAATAAATACTTTAAAAAATATTAAAAATATCATGGTGCCAGCTATGGTTCATGCCTGTAACCTTAGCTACTCAGGATGCTGAGATATGAACATCACAGTTAAAAGCCAGTCAGGGCAGGAAGTCTGTGAGACACTTATCTCCAATAAACCACTAGAAAACCAGAAGTGGTGCTGTGGCTCAAGTATTATAGCACTCACCTTGAGCTGAAGAGCACAAGGACAGCTCCCAAGGCCAGAGTTCAAGTCCCATTATATATATATATATATATATATATATATATATATATATACATACATACATACATACATACATGCATACATATATACAAACATACAATACTAATGAAGCTCCCTGGCTTGGAATTCATGTCCTTTTTTTCTGCCATGCCTGGGAATTGAAATCAGAGTCTGGGTAACTCTAATTCACTGGGGGGATGGGGAAACTCGCCCTCTTGGAAGACAAGCAATTCAGGCCTGTTCCCTAGGCCTGAATTCAATCCCCAGCCCTGTTAATGTAATATTCATCCACGTTTGAAATAATGATTAATATCTACCTACTTATGTTTATTGCAATTTTCTTTGAGTGTATTTACTTTATGTTTTGTATTATTCATTCATTATTTTATTGACTATTATTAGACTTATAACATGTATTAAATTCATTACATCTTATGAGAAACATACAGATTTGCATATGTATTATATATCTTACTTCAGACCCAAGGCATTCATTGAAATTTTATAGTAGATCATCCCATGCTTAGAAAAACAGAAAGAATACATCAACCAAATTAATTTATCCCTAGGCACCCCAGTGGCTCACATCTGTAATCCCAGCTACTCAGGAGGTGAGAACTGGAAGATGAAGTTTCAAAGCCAATCCAGGCAGCAAAGCCTGAGAGATATCATCTCCAATTAACTAGCAAAAAGCCCGTCTACAGGTATGGCTGAAGTGGTAGAAAATTAGCTACGAACAACCAAGCCAAGAAAGAGCAAGCTGAGTTCAAGTGCGGGGAGAGGAGGGTAGGGGGATAAAGGGGAGGGAAATCCTCCAAAAACAGAGAACAAAAAAACAGTGCACAAATCCCACTTAATTTATGGTACCATCAAACTGAAAGAAAATCAATCTTGTGCATTTGTATAATTTTACATGAGCCCATATGTTCTTAGGTACACTTCAAAGCTATGTTTTTAATAATATGTGTATATATAAATTAATCATGTATATATATAAATAAACTAAGAAACCAGCCAATGAAAAAATACTTCTAAATTAGTGCCTTAACCATGGCATTATAAATTACTTGTACAAAAAGTATGTTTGAAGTTTCTTTCTTTAGAATCAATCTTAAAATGTTTGTTCATGTATCAGGCATCAGTGGCTCACACCTATAATCCTAGTTACTCAGGAGGCTGAGAGCTGAGGATGGCAGTTCAAGGCAAACCCCGGGAGACTCTTACCTCCAATAAACCAGTAGAAAACCTGAAGTGGCAATGTGGCTCAAGCTGTAGAGTGCTTGCAAAGAGCTGAAGAGCACAAGGATAATGCCCAATCCCTGAGTTCAAGCCCCACCACCGACAAAAAAAAAAAAAAAAGGAAAGAGTTTGTTCCTACAAAATCCTAACATTCTGAGCCTTAGGAAACTTTTCTTCCTGGGTCTTATGCTCTTTAGGCAACTATTCCACTACTGAGCTACATCTTAGTACCAATGTTTTTGTTTTTCATTTTAGAATCCATTTATTCCCAAAATGCTTACAAGTAACTACTGTCCTCACAGAAGTGAGTGTTTATTCAGAAACTCAACCTTTGGTGGTATGAGGACTCCCCTAGTCTATTTCGTGGTAGGCACTGAGGAAAACCCACAGGACACAATTGCAAACATTTCATAATTATAAAAATAACTCTAAATAGAAATAACATCAACTGCCAGGCACGGGTGGCTTATGCCTATAATCATAGCTACTCAGGAGGTTGAGATTTGAGGAAGGCGACTCAAGGCTAGCCAGGGAGGAAAGTCTGTGACACTTTTATCTCCACTAAACCTCTAGAAAACTGGAAGTGGTGCTGTGGCTCAAGTACTTGAGCATTTGCCTTGAGCACAGGGACAGCAACCAAGCGCAGAGTTCAAACCCCACAACCGACAAATTAAAAAAAAAAATAGAAAAAATAAGAAATAACATCAACTGTCCCAAACTTCTAGGGAGAAATGATATCCTCATTTTCATTCTCACTCTTCATGGCAGATGGTCAAAACCACCAATGTGCTATGCTGAAATGTAAAAATTTAAACACGTTTTTTGAAAAAAATCTCATGTTATAAAATCAAAATGTTTCAAATAAAGTCAAAGTGAACTTTAAAAAATATTAAAAATGCTAATGAAACTCCTTGGCTTGGAATGTGTGCTTTTTATCTGCAAGGGCTGGGATTTGAACTTAGGGACTGGGTAACTATGTTGCACTGTGGGGGAAGGGGAAGCTCACGATGCTTGAAGACCAGAAATTCAGGCTTGTTCCCTAGGCCTGAATTCATGCCCCAGTCATACTCCTTATATATATTTTAAAGATAGGATTGAACTTCCATATACATGTTCAGTCTATATCATGTTTGGTGTGGTTATTCATTGTATTTGTTGTTTTATTCATTTATTTACCATTTATTTTACGGACTATGAGAACACCTAAACATATGTGACATTGTTTACATACTATAAAATTGCATCTAGATTTGTAAACTTGTTCTCCATCATGCCTGACACCCAGCACTCTCCCAGAAAAGGAAAACAGGTGTCACACTTGGCTTCTTACTCGAGGATGAAATTCTTGGCAGGCACTGAGATCAAGCCCTAGAGGTGGCCAAAATAGCCATACATGGAAAGGCAGGTGGTACTATGCCAATAAATGTGTATTAGTAGAGAGTGCCAAAGCCATGTATCTAGTATTCAATGATATCTACTATGTTCCTACGAAGTCTTAGACATTTAGACAGCCAAGATATTATGGAGAAAGAACATACAACCGTCCAAGAAAAGTCCAAGAAATATGGTAGATCTTTTCAACAGTTGGAAGACACCATCAGAAGGCTTAATCAGAGGATAATATGTGTAGAGGAACACCTAGAAACAGAAGTTAATGGTCTAGGAAATTTGTTTAACAGGATCCTAGCAGAGAACTTCCCAAACATGCAAAAAGATAAGCCTATTCAGATACAAGAAGCTTTTAGAACTCCAAATAGACAGGACCAGAACAGGACAACACAGCATCACATTATAATCTTCACAGGATCAAATCAGACCAAGGAAAAGAACCATAAAGCTGTCAATGAGAAAAGATCAATCACCTATAAAGGGATACCAGTTAGGATCACCTCAGATTTCTCAGCAGTGACAATCAAAGCAAGAAGAGCCTGGAATGATGTATGCCATACCGTAAAGACAAACAACAATCAACTAAGAAAACTGTACTAAGCTAAACTCTCCTTCATAAACGAAGGTCAAATAAAAACCTTCCATAGCAAAGAAAAATGAAACAATATATCTGACAAAACCAGCCCTACAAAAGATTCTTAAAGATGTCCTACATATAGAAAACCAACAAGACCACAATAACGCCAAGAAACCGCAGCCAAACTGAGAATCCAAGAACCTTAGAAAGAACCCAGTTGCCACAGCCCCAAAGAAGGTGGATAAAATGGCAGAAACTCCCCAATACTTCTCAGTTCTATCTCTCAACATTAACGGGCTTAACTCTCCAATTAAGAGACAGACTGACTAGTTGGATTAAAAAGCAAGAACCTTCTATCTGCTGCCTTCAGGAGTCACATCTTGCCCATAAAAACAAACATATTTTCAATGTTAAAGGCTGGACCAAATTCTACCAAGCAAACGGCCAACATAAACAGGCATGAGTTGCAATCCTAATATCAGATAAAATAGAATTCAATTTAAAATAAGTGAGAAGAGTTAAAGAAGGTTGCTACATACTAATTAATGTATCTCTCCTTCAGGAGGATATTACAATTCTAAATATCTATTCACCAAATGGAGCACCCAAATTTATCCAAGAAACCCAACTTTCTCTCAAATCCCACATAGATCCAAAGACATTAATTGTTGGGTACTTTAACACATCACTATCCCCACTAGATAGATCAACTTGGCAAAAACTCAACAAAGAACGTGCATATCTGAACAACTGCATAGATCAACTAGATTTAACAGACATCTTCCGAAGATCTGACCCAGCAGCATCAGAATACACGTTTTTCTCAGCAGCATATAGAACATTTTCCAAAATAGACCACATTTTAGGCCACAAAGCAAACTTGTCCAAATTCAGAAACACTGAAGTTATACCTTGCATGCTCTCAGACCACAAGGGATTAAAAGTAGGACTCCTCACCAAAAGCCACTAAAGAAAGTCCTGTAACACATGGAGGCTGAACAACACTCTGCTGAATCATGAGTGGGTCATGGAAGATATTAGAAATGAAATTCAAATATTCATGATATTCAACAAAAATGAGCACACAAATTACCAACCCCTCTGGATACAGCAAAGGTAGTACTCAGAGGCAAGTTTATAGCTCTGAGTTCCTACATCAACATATTGGAGAGATCTGAAACCAACAATTTAATGAGACATCTGAGCCTCCTTCAGAAAGAGCAGCAGAATAAACCCCAGCCCAATGGACAGAGAAATTAAATCAGAATTGAATGAATTAGAATCCAAAAGAGCCATATAAAGAATCAATGAAACAAAGAGTTGGTTCTTCGAAAAAATTAACAAAATTGACAGACCCTTAGCAAATCTTATGAGAAAAAGAAAAGAACATACCCAAATAAATGAACTCAGAGATGAGAATGGAAACATCACCAGAGAAACCACCAAGATTCAGAACATTATAAGGAAATACTTCTCAAAACTTTATGCTAATAAGTTTGATAACTTGGCAGAAATACACCATTTCCTAGCAAATACTGACATGCCAAAACTAAGCCAAGATGAGTTAAATCACCTTAACAGGCCCATAACAAGCACTGAAATATAAACAGTAATAAGAGATCTCTCATCTAAGAAAAGCCCAGGTCAAGATGGTTTCACAGCGGAATTCTACAAGGTCTTCAAAGCAGAGCTCACATTAATACCCCTCCAAATCTTCAATGAAATTGAAAGAGGAAGTTCACTACGGAACTCATTCTATGAAGCCATCATAGCCCTCATCAAAAACCAGGCTGGGTCTCATCAAAGAAAGAGAACCATAGACCCATTTCTAGGATGAACATTCATGAAAAACTTCTCAACAAAATTTTGGCCAATCGACTTCAACAATTCATCCAAAAAATCATACACCACGATCAAGCAGGATTCATTTCAGGGAGGCAAAGCTGGTTCAATATAAACAAATCAATTAGTATAATTCATCACATCAATAGGAGCAGGGATAAGAACCACATGGTTATATCAATAGATGCAGAAAAAGCATTTGACAAGATCCAACACCCCTTTATGATGAAGGTTCTGGAAAAATTAGGAATCCATGGAACATTCCTCAATACTATAAAGGCTGTATATGACAAACCTACAGCCAGCATTACAGTTAATGGTGAAAAACTAAAGCTATTTCCTCTTACCTCAGGAACTAGACAAGGATGTCCACTCTCTCCACTTCTCTTCAATCTAGTATTAGAATGCCTAGCTACAAATAAGACTAGATGCAAACATAAAGGGGATCCAAATAGGGAAAGAAGAAGTAAAACTCTCCTTCTTTGCAGATGACATGATCTTGTGTTTAAAGAATCCCACAGACCCCACTCCCAAATTACTCAAGCTGTTTCAAAACTTTGGCAAAGTAGCAGGGTATAAAATTAACCCTCAAAAATCAATGGCTTTTCTGTATGCCAACAAAGAAATAGTGAGGCTGAAATTAAGAAAGCAACTCCATTTGTAATAGCCCCACAAAAAATAAAATACCGAAGAATTAACTTAACCAAAGAAGTGAAGGACATCTATGAAGAAAACTTTGAAAACGTGAAAAAGGAAATCAAAACAGAACTTAGAAAGTGGAAAAAACTCCCATGCTTCTGGATTTGAAAGATCAAGATCGGGAAAATGGCCATACTTCCGAAGGCTATCTCCAAATTCAATGCAATACCAATCAATATTCCAACCTCATTCTTCAAGGATTTAGAAGAGGCAATCCAAAAATACATATGGTACATTAAAAGACCCCGAATAGCAAAAACAATCCTCAACATAAAGAACAGGGCTGGAAGAATATCAATACCAAATTTCAAACTCCTACTACAAAGCCATAGTAATCAAAACGGCATTGTACCTGCATAAGAACAGACCTCAGGACCAATGGAACAGAATTGAAAACCCAGAAATGAACACACAGACCTATAGCCAACTAATCTTCAATAACGAAGCTCAAGAAATAGAATGGAAGAAAGACACCTTCTTCAGTAAATGGTGCTGGCTAAATTGGTTAACTACTTGTAGAAAATGAAAGCTAGATTCTTATATATCATTCTGCACCAGAATCAACTCCAAATGGATCAAAGACCTCAGAGTCAAAGCAGACAATCTGAAAACTTTACAAGTTGGTATAGGAGAAACCCTAGGTCTCCTTGGCACAGGCCGAAATTTTCTTAATAGAGACCTAGAAACACAACAAATCAAAGAAAGGTTTAACAAATGGGATTGCACAAAATTGCAGAGCTTCTGCATGGCCAAGCACATAGCTAGCAAGATCAATAGAAAGCCCACAGATTGGGAGAAGATCTTCACTAGCCATACAACTGACAAGGGTTTCATATCTAAAATATACCTGGAACTCAAAAAATTAAATCCCCACATAACAAATCTCCAAAGAGACAGCTGACCAATAAATAAGTGGGTTAAAAACTTACAGAGAAACTTCTCTGAAGAGGAAAGAAGGATTGCCAATAGATACATGAAGAAATGCTCAACCTCTCTAGCCATAAAAGAAATGCAAATCAAACCATAGAGATATAACCTCACACCAGTTAGAATGGCAATAATCAAGAACTCTAATAACAACAGATGCTTGAGGGGATGCAGAGAGAAGTGAACATTACTACATTGTTGGTGGGAGTGTAAACTTGTTCCACCACTTTGGAAAGCAATATGGAGGTTCCTCTATTTCCCAGCAATCCCACTTTTGGGCATTTACCCAAATGATCACAAACAAGACCACACTAAAGCTACCAGCAGGACTATGTTAATTATTGCAGCATTATTTACCATAAGGAAGATATGGAACCAACCCTGATGCCTCTCAGTAGATGAATGGATCAAGAAAATGTGGTATATATACAAATTGGAATTCTATGCCTCTATGAAAAATAATGACATTGCTCCATTTGTTAGGAAATGAAAAGGCTTGGAAAAAAATATATTAAGTGTCTTTGTTAGATTGGTAGTTAAACAAATGATATTATTGTTAATATTAATTTTAATGCAATTTCAGGGAACTCTCCTGTCTCTGACCTCCTAACACTTGTATTTTGGGATTTGTCCCTGAAATCTAGGATTCAACAAGACTCAAAATAAGCCAAGATCTTGCCCATGTAGTTGTAACTCCTTTGTGTAGTATTCTCACAATTAAAAAATAAGCCAAGGGTATTTGAATTCTACTATTAAGTTTTAATGATAGATCTCTACTGATCTTTCTCTTAAGTGTGTTGGAGAAACCAAACCTGAAATTAACTTGGACTTTTGTGGTGGATGTAAATGTCTTAACTACCATCTCTGGTAGTTGGTACCATTAAAATTCAATTAGCCATCACAGGTTCAAGCTTGCAATACTAGCTACTCAGGAGGCTGAGATCTGAGGATCATTATTCAAAGCCAGCTCGGATAGGAAAATCCATGGGACTCTTACTCCAATTGACAGCCAAAAAGACTAGAGGTGGAGATGTGTCTCAAGTGGTAGCGTACTACCCTTGAGGGACAAAGCCCAGGTTCTGAGTTCAAGCCTAGATACTGACCATCAATTAACAAACTCAGAGTTTCCACTGTGAGTGCTATATTCTTTTAGAGACTGAAGTATTTCTTTCCACATAATCTTTCAAACATCAGCATCTCTAATGGTGAATCATTCTAGATCCTTCTTTTCCACTTGAATAATTGTTATTCTCCAGGTGTAGAGTGGCCAAGAGCCTTGCAGATCAAGCGCTCGGACATTAAATTGGCTAAAAAGAGATCAAATTAAAATTTATTCTTTGGTTGCAAATACCACATTTTTGGTATGTGTTTGCTAGCCCTGGCACTTGAACTGAAGGCCTGGGTGCTGTTCCTGAGCTTTTGTGTCTAAGACTATTACTCTACCACTTGAATCACAACTCTACTTCAGGCTTATTAGGGGTTATTGGAGATAAAATTCTCACAGACATTCTGGACCTGGGTGGCTTCAAACTAGAATGCTGAGTAGCCAGGATTACAGGTATATGCCACCAGCATCTGGATCAAATACCACCTATAACGTTAAAAGTCAAGGATATCTGTTAACATCTATCTCTGACAGATGTACAATGTTTCACTCCTCACTGAATGAATGTTCCTTTGAACAGTATTGCATCAAATGGAGTGGACTCAAGTTAGGTCTTGAACACCAACAATCTGGTTTGGTAGAAGTGGCCTTATTTTTCTACACCTATTTGGCCATTGGTGTGGATTGTAGAAAAAAAGACAATTCCGTAAAAACAAATTCAAAGAGTCTGAGACACTTACACAAGTTCTGGACATCACTTCCTCATGGGCTGTTGTTGTGCAGGCATAATATTTGATCTGAAGAGAAACTTGGAATTACAAAAGTTAAAACCCAAAGTCTAGTAACATCTAAAACGCCTGTGTAACTCCTTGGTCCTCATACCTGATACTAGCTATTGCAGACTTCTCCCTTAGTGAACAATAAGTTACCAACTTCATTCCTGGTTCCAGTACAGACCTGGCTCAGGTCTGTGAACCTGTGTGTAGACGTTTGAATCTTCATAGTGTGAATGGAAATTTGGCCTCCTACTAAGATAGCAGTTTGAGGGACTTGGATAGCTGTGGGCAAGTCTCTTTTTAATAGGCTGTTCTTTGTACACATTTGGTTTAGATGTAGGGATACATAACTAACTAGTCGTAGTGGTCACCTCAGGGTAGAGCAAGAGAGACAGAGTAGAGGGACAGTGATCAAGCTCACGCCATCTGCCATTTTATGCTGCTTTAATTGACATGATCTTCATGTATTTTAGTAATTCAAGAATAAAAATTAACATTACATGTAGATTTTTATATTGCTTCTTTGTTTCTGACAAAAATTAAAAGTAAAAATGAATTTAAATAGAAAGGCAGTATGATAAGAGCAGGGAAAAGGAATGGAACAATGATCATGGGAAGCTCCTGAAGTCCAACCTGGAGGTTTTATTTACCAACATTGGGGAATAAAATGAAACTATGTAACAAGACAGGCCTGCCTGCTTTTTCTCAGCAACAAGGCAGCCCTGTCTGCTTTCCTTAGCAACACAACAGCCCTGCCTGTGTTCCCTCATTTATGCCAGAGTCAAAGGGGTCAATAGACCATGACTAAGGGAGGAAATTAAAGCTGTCATTGAAAGATCAAAAAGAACAATCCCTGGATATGTCCGGAAACCTATAAAGCATCTGAATCCTTAAACACTTAGGCCTTTCAGAGAGAAAGCCAAGATGTGCTCTGAGGTCTGTAGATTCCCTTACTCAGAGAACACACAGACCTCCCAATGACAGAATCATCCCTGCCAACAATAGAAACTTCCTAGTGAGGCTCAGGGAATAAAAGACACATTAAACTTTTCTCACTGCCAGAAACCAGCACACACTCAGAGGGCACCAGGACAATACAGGAGGGAGGGTTCAGCCCTATTGCAAACAATGGATGAAGCTCAGAGGCCCACACCTAATGTTATGATGTACTCAGACCTCCTAAAGGTCCAACAGCTTCCAGATGGTGTCCGCAGCCCTTCAAAAAGATCAATCTGTGATGCCCAGCTCTAAAGCCCACCCTGTGTTTAGGAGCCCCCTGGGCTCAGCTTCTGCTCCTGAACCTGCCCATATATTCTGTAAAGAGCCCAGAGAAACCCTTGGCATTTGTTGTGCCCCAGAAGTCAGGCCACAGTGAGGCTTCTGCAGCCCCCACCCTTGCTCCAAGCATAGCCACCAACAAGGGGACACCCCCAGGTTTCACCGAAGACCTCTTATTTGTAATAAAAAGAGGCTGTGCTTGTGCTGACACAGTCACCAGTCAGCAGTCCAGGCAAAGGGGCATCTGCTAAGGCCACCCCAAGTAGCTGTGGAGCTCTGACATCAAGACAGAGGCAGGCAGGTGCACCCATACAGGCTCCTCTTCCAAGTGCAGGCCTGCCTGGTGGCCTTTGAAGCAGAATATGACACTGCAAAATTTCACAGCACACTAGAAGAACCAGACAAGCAATTGCCCTGTGCTCAGAGACCTAACCAACGCAGGAAATGAGAGAGAGAGAGAGAGAGAGAGAGAGAGAGAGAGAGAGAGAGAGAGGCTATCTGTGCTTAATAAATATTTCAATATCCTTGGCAAGTAATGCATATTTTTATCAAGAAATAAAGAGGAAAACTTCAAACTCTAACTCTGATGGAGTAGCTAGGATCAATCTAAACTTCCTACCATATACAATCACAAAATGGAAGCTATGTAAAACTATATATGTATATAAATGTATATATAATATAAACATGTAGGCATATATATGTATATTCACATATACAATGTGAATATATAATGTACAATATATATATATATATATATATATATGTATACAGAGGGAAAAATAGAAATACATACTATTTGAAGGAATAAAAACCAATACCTTCCCAATTGTGATTGAAAGCATGAACCCTTCCATGCAGGAATCTATCAGCTCAAAAAAGTCAATTAACATAATTACACAGGTCCACATTAAGACACATTCTAATTAAACAAAAACAGCAAACCCCCCAAAGCACAAAGACACAACTCATCACACACAAGTAATCTTCAATGATATTAAGACAAATTTCTCATCAGAAACTAGATTCACTATTGGACAGCAAGGGCAACAAATTTAAAGTGTTAAAAGGACATATCTAAAACCCACCTTTCTAACAAATATACTTGCTCCAAATGTAAGAGATGAGCTAAGTACCTACCGATGGCTCAGGCCTATAATCCTAACTACTCAGGAAGGTGAATTGTGAGGGTGGTGGCTCAAAGCCACCCTGGAACTTGTCCCCTCAGGAGGAAGTTGTAGGACACAGCTGTCCTTGAGAAGGACAGAGGCCTTTGTGCAGTGCTATTGCTGGAAAAAGACATTGGATAAGGTGGCCATCAAGAATGGAGGCTATTAGCTAGTGTCTCCAGAGAAGCAATTTATAAGATTCAGTAGTCCTCTAGAAAATCAGAGGATTTTGACCACTGTCCTAGTGGTTTCAGAAATGCCACGAGAATGACCAGAGCAACCTCAATCCACATGGATTCCTTAGCAACAGTCTTTGAGGTCTAAGAGCTAAAGCGTCAATGCTGGCAGGCTGTGATTGGTCCAATATTTCTCTGACCTCACTGGCCCAGACTATGATTGGTCCATTTCTTCTATGACATCACTATGCCTGGTTGTGATTGCTCCATTGTGTGAGGTCATGAAGGATATATAGGAAACCACTGTGCTCCAACCTATGTCAGTTAACAGAACTTGGAGCTCTTGCTTGATGACCCGCTGGACTGAATCAAAGTTAAATGATTTTTTTGGTAGTGGGGACGGGCTGTTATTTGCATTTTGGTATTTCTTTTTACTCTTTCTGGGTCTTCCTTTATTTAATTTAATTTATTTAGATAGACTTGCTACCTGCCATTGTAGCAGAAGGATGGAAGTACAGAAAGAATCAATTTCAAGCTCCTTGAAGGAGGAGATCATCAAACAATACCAGAAGAAAGAGCTCTTCGACACAGGTACCTACGGAAAAGTGAAGCTGGCCCATTTCCTCCTCACAGACAAGGTTGTGGCATTTAAAATACTCTGGAAGTGAGAGTCCTCATCATTGGATAAAGAATGAGATGGACATTTTTAAGAATATATGGCACAAACACATCATCAGGTTGTACCAGGTAATGGAGAAGGAAGAGTATGTGTATCCCATAATGGAACTGGCCACTAGGGGATACCTCCTGGGGTGGATCTGAAAATTCTGCCGCCTATATGAGGATGAAGCCAGGAGGCTTGTCACACATGTTATAAGTGCTGTTCACTACTACTTACACCAAACAAAATCATACACGAAGACCTTAAGTCCAACAATATCCTTTTGGACACCAAAGACAATATCAAGGTCAGTGGATTTGGTCTGAGCATCTGGCTCACCCTGGGGCAGTTGCTAATGAATGTATATGGTACAGTGCTATTCCATCCCTCTGAAATGTTCTTGGAAGAAATGATGGCCTGGTGCAGGTGTCTCACACCTGTAATTCTAGATATTCAGGAGACCGAGATCTGAGGATCAGGGTTCAAAGCCAGCCCATAAGGCTCTACCCTCTGAGCAGACTCGAACTTATACCAAAGACTAATTTGTGTAGGAAACGGCAGAGGATAGAGGTGGCTAGCAAAATAGCTACCATTCTTCTCAGAACAAGCTGCTGAATGTGGGCCCAGATGAATTGGTTTATAAAATGTGAGGTGTGCATAAATTATGACTCATCCACAAAAGGCTGCAATTAATATATGCCTGTCATGGATGGACACAAAATTATTTATGTGAAATATATTGACTAAAAAATTTCATAAGGGAAAAAGGGAAGATTAAAGGTTTCTGGGGCTGTGGGACGGGGGTTCACACCTGTAATCATAATTACTCAGGAGGCTGAGATCTGAGGATCACAGTTGAAAGCCAGCCCGGGCAGGAAAGTATGTGAGACTATTATCTCCAATAAAACACTAGAAAACCGGAAGTGGCGCTGTAGCTCAAGCGGTAGAGTACTTGCCTTGAGCTGAAGAGCACAGAGACAGTGCCCAACCCAGAGGTCAAGCCCCATGACCGACCAAAAACAAAACAAAACAAAAGTTGCTGGTACAGGTCATTGTGTGGATTCCATCAGTATTGAAAAGAAAGTTCACAAGCAGAGGTAATGGCTAAAAAGTAGTGTGGATATGGGCTGGGAAGATGGCTCAGTGGTAGAGCACTTGCCTTGCATGCCTGAGGCCCTGGGTTCGATTCGTCAGCACCACATAAGCAAAAAGAAAAAAGCCGGAAGTGGCGCTGTGGCTCATGTGGTAGAGCGCTAGCCTTGAGCTGAAGAGCTGAGGGACAGCGCTCAGGCCCAGAGTTCAGGCCCCACAACCGGACCCAAAAACAACAACAACAACAAAAATAGTAGTGTGAGTATAATTAATGTCACTGAATTTTATACCCAGCAAGCATGAGGCCCTGTGTTCAAACCCCTGCACTTCCAAAAAAATGCTAAATCTTCCCTCTGTTACCTTCCTTAAGTAGTAGGTGCTCTTCTACTGTTATGATTGTATTGCTCAGAGCTTCTCTGGTGGATGTTTATTCACGCTTTTACACACATAATCCATTATTTGAATATTGATGTTGACTTTTAAAGTGTAATTTGTGTATTAAAATAAGGGCAAAGCCTGTATTTCTAACTCAAGAGGCTAAAGCAGGAAGATGCCTATTCAGTCAAGGCTGCATAGAGAGGTCCTTCCTAAATCCCCATGCTAGTGCTGAAACTGGAGGGACAATTGTTTGTAAGTAATTACAAGTGAGAGATAAGTTTCTGATCATATTAGGTGTTGGTCATGTCAGTTTGGATTTAATATTTACATGAATTTTAAAATTTTTCCTTTTCCCCTTACTCTCAGTATGTCATTTTGAAACTTTGTAGTACATTTTTGTTTGCTGCACTTAAAAAAAAAAAAAAACAGTTTTCCTTTGTACCATATTAAATATGATTTTTTCTGTATTACAATTTATTATTTATTTTTGACATTTTTTATGTTTTTTTCTCCATTTAGGGACTGACCACAGTCTCAGATTTTGCTCAGTTCTATCAATTGAGCCACAGCTCAACTTCCAGCTTCTTTCTTTTTGAAGAGTCTCATGAGAACCCCAGTACTACTAAGGAGGTTGAAATCTGAGGATCTTGGTTGGAAGCCAGTCTGAGCAGCAAAGCCTGAGGGTTTTTATTATTATTTTGCCATTGGTTATGGGCCCGAAAACTAGGCTTTGGCGCTGTCCATCAGCATTCCAGCTTAAGGTTAGTGCTCTATCAACTGAGCTGCAGCAACATTTTCGGCTTTTCCTGCTTATGTGGTTCTGAGGAATCAAACCTAGGTCCTCATGTATGCAAGGCTAGCACCCTACCACTGAGCCAACTTCCCAGATGAAGTCTGAGATTCTTATCTCCAATTAATCACCAAAAAGCTGGGGGTTGTAATACTCTAGACTTGAGTAAAACAGGGCAAGTTCAACCCCTAGTACTGGTAATTACATACACAAATCTCATGGACTTTCTTGCTAGTGCTGGCTTTGAACTGTGGCATGGGTAGCTAGAATCTACAGGCATGAGCAACCAGCCTCTGACATTTTAATATATTTACTCAGCTCTTTTTTGACTTCAACCCCAATGCTTTTTAATTGCGGTCAGTAGACCTGATCTCTAGGCCTCATTGCTGTTTCTTACCTATTTTTAAAGAGGGTGGAGTTGAACCCTCGGCCTGAATGCTGTCTTTGAGCTCTTCAGCTTAAGGTGAATGCTCTACCATTTCAGCCACAGAGCCACTTCAGGTTTTCTGGTGGTTAATTGGAGATAAGTACTCATTACCTTTCCTTTGCAGGTTGGTTTTGAACCATGATTTTCATATATCAAACCCCTGAATATCTAGGATTACAGGCTAGAGTCTCAGCGCCCTTATGTTTATTAGTTTTTTGACTCAAGGATTCTGTTTCACAACTCAAACATAGCTCCACTCCTAGCTTTTTGCTGGCTGATTGAACATAAGATTTTAATGTACTTTTCTGGATAGTCTGGCTTCAAACCATGATCCTCAGATTTCAGCTTCCTGAAGTGCTCTGATTATACATATGATTATACACAAACGGATTGTTAATTTAAAAACGTTAATATGTCATTTTTCCCAATTTTTGTTTTTAAAATTTTCCTTGCTTGTTATTTTTGCTTATGTGCTAGTCCTGGGGCCTCAAATCAGGACCTGGATACAATACCAGAGCTTTTTCTTCAAGACTAGTGGCTTACCACATGAGCCAAAATATAACTTGTGGCTACACTTGTTTTGTCTTGGTGCTTGAAATAAGGCCCTGAGTGCTGTCCTAGAAAGTGATTGCCCAGTTTGCCACTTGAGTCACAGCTCAACTCCAGTATTTTTTTTTAATTCTTGGTAGCTAATAGGAGATAAGAGTCTTATGCAAAGCCCAGCATTGATCAGTTTTCTGAAATCTGAGGATCATGGCTCAAATCCAATCAAGGCAGGAAAGTCCATGAGAATCTTAGCTCCCATTAATCAATGAAAAGTTGGGAGTGGTGGAGCTCTATCCTTGAACAAAACAGCACAAGTTCAAGCCATAGGACAGCACACTGATGCACACACAGAGAAAGCCCCATGGACTTTCTTGTGTGGGCTAGCTTTGAACTATGATCCTCAGATTTCAGCCTCTCTTCATCTTTTCTTCTTTGAAAATTTTATTGGTCCTGTGGTTTGATCTCTAACCCTAGGGCCTATATCTTACCTTTTACACTCAAGGCTGATGCTTTTACAAACTCAGCCACAGCTCAAGTTTTTGTGCTGTGTAGATGAAGATGAGTATCAAGCACATTCCTGCCCAGGCTGATTTGACATTGCACTCCTCAGAAGTCAGGCTCTTGTATAGTAAGGATTACACATACCCAGCAACATTTGGGTCATTTAAAAAGTTTAATATGTGCTTGCTTCCACCTTTTCTTATTTTCTTCATTTTTGCTTGTCCTAGGAGTAGAAATTGAAGCTCAGATGCTGTCTCAGTACATATATGGGACTAACCATAACATTTGGCTTTTGGGAGGAAGTTAACTGGAGAAAAGAGACTCATATAGAGGTAGGTCAGATTCGGGAAGCTGAAAATTGAGGAAAGTCCTTAACACTCTTTTCTCCAATTAATCACTAAAAATCTGAAAGTAAGTAGGTCATTGAAGAAAACAGTGCAAGTTCAAACACAAGGATTGGCACAGAGAGAGAGACAGAGAGAGATAGAGAGACAAAGAGATACAGAGAGAGAGAGAGAGAGAGAGAGATCTTATGAACTCATATAACTGAGCTGAGCTTTAAACAGTATCCTCAAATTTCAGCCTGAGTAGCTAGAATCACAGATATAAGCCACCAATGATTGGTTCATTGAAACCTCTGGTATTGCCTCTTTCTTCTCTTCTTCTACCCTTCTTTTCATTTATTTATTTTTGTGTTTGTTGGTCCTGGAGCTTGAACTCATGCAAGGCCTGGCCTGATACACGAGGCTGAAATTTGCCCATCATAGTTTGAAAGCAGCCTGAGCAAGAAAGTCCATGAAACTCTTATTTCCATTCAATCAAAAAAAAATCCTATCTCCAGTGTGGCTACCACACACAAAACAGTCTCCTGGAATTTCTTTTTTTTCCCTTTTATTGTGAAAATATTGTACAGAGGGGTTACAATTACATGGGCAAGGTAATGAGTATATTTCTTATCAAGAATTGTAGCCTCCTCCTTTGTTTCCTCTTCCCATCACTTCCCATCCTCCCCCTACCCCCCCACCCAATCGTCCCCTCTCCCCCTCCCTCCCCCCCCCCCGCACCAAAGTTGTAAAGTTCGTTTTCAACATAACGACTTGTACATCTCATTGTTGCAATGGGTCCAAGTGTATCCCTGTTTAAACGATTTGTTTTTCCCCTTCCCCTTCACAAATTATACCAACATCAAATACAGTGAAAGCAGGGGTTATACTGTGGGGGAGGGACATATAAAGCAACAAAGAAATAATCTTATAAATGTGTTAGAAACAATCGCATGAAAGAAAAAAAACATTTGAATACATATTTAAGGGTTCATTTCCCTAACATCACCTTATCTGACCTTTTCTGCTTGACTCAGTACACAATGGAATTCTATGCCTCCATCAGAAAGAATCTCATTGCCCCATTTGTTAGGAAATGGAAAGACTTGGAAAAAATTATATTCAGTGAAGTAAGCCAGGCCCAAAGAAACATAGGTCCCATGGTTTCCTGGAATTTCTTGACTGGATTTGCCTTTACACTGGATTTTATATTTCAACCTTCTGCTTTTCTAGAATTACAGACATGAGCCAACAGTCCAAGGTTCTCTACTTCAATCATTTAATTCTCTTATTGTGATCCTGAGGCTGGATCTCTGAGCCAGGGCACTGGTTCATAGGTTTTTCCTCAGGGCTGGTGCTTTCCAACTACAAGCACATCCTCATTTCTGGCTTTTGTTGCTGATTAGTTGGAGACTTAGGCACTTTCCTGCCCAGTTTGGCTATGAACAACAACCTTTAGATTTCAGCCTTCTGAATCACTAGGATTAAACACACCAACCAAAAATTCATGGATAATTTTGAAACTTTAATTGGATGTTCTCACACATTTTTTTCCCTAGCCTTGAGGCTTGAAATCAGGGCTTGGGCACTGTTCCTGAGCTTCTTTTACTGAAGGTAAGGACTCTATTACTTGAGCCACAGTGCCACTTCCAGCCTTTTCTGTTCATGAGGTACTGAGGAAACAGACCCAGGAATTCAAACATGCTAGGCAAGCACTCTATCACTAAGCCATAATTCCTGCCATTGTTACACCTTTTTATTTGTATTTTTATTTCCTTGTGTATGCTGGTCCTGGGTCTACAAATCAGCCCAGGTGCTATCCCCGAGGGGTTTACTCAAGACTAGCAAATTAAGACATGAGCCACCGCACAACTTGTGGCTATTTTTTGATGTTGTTTGGTTTTAAGTAACTACTTAGAGTTGAGTATATGAATTCTCCTATCTGGGCTGGCTTTCAACTGTGAGCCTCAAATTTGAGCTACCATCACAGGTGTTTGCCACCTATGCTTGGCTCATTTTAAACTCTGAAATTGGCTCTTTCTTCTCCCACCCTCCTCCACAGTTATTTTATTCTTTGTATGTGTGTTGGCCCTGAAGCTAATATCAAGATCTGGGTGCTGTTTCAGAAATTATTTTCTCATTTCTGCCATTGGAGCCACAGCTCAATAGCCAGTTTTTATTTTTCTTCCTTTTGGAAATGAGTCTCATATAAAGCCCAGCAAGACTCAGGAGGCTGAAATCTGAGTATCCCAGTTGAAGCCAGCCTGAACAAGAAAGTCCATGTGATTCTTTTCATCAACTACTAAGATGCTGGGAGTGGTAGAGCTCCTACACAAATTCAAACCCTAGGTTGGCACAAAGAAAAAAGCCCCATGTCCTTTCCTGTTTGGACTGGCCTTTCAATACTATCTTCAAACTTCAGCCTCCTGAAAGCTAAAATTATAAGCATGAACCACCAGCGCCAGGCTTATTTTTAAATCTCAACTTGTCATTTCTTCTCTTCTTTCAGTTTTGTTTTTGGTCGACTTTGGGCTGAATTATAGACCAGGAATCCGTATCCCAGATTTTCGCCAGATTTCAGTACTTTACAACTACTATCACACCTTAATTTCCAGCTTTTGCTGGGTAGTTGAAGATAAGAATTTCAATGACTTTCCTACCCAGGCTGGCTTTGAGTGTGATCCTCATATTTCAACTTCTTCAGTAGCTGAGGATACACAAATAAACCAACAACCCATGGCTCATTTTGAAATGATAATTTTCTCTTTCTCTCATCTTTAATATTTTGTGCTCTTTTTTCTTTGTTTTTGCATACCACAGGAACCAGAGCACAGCTAGTGTCATATTTTTGGTGACAAATGAGACATACGGGTCTCAGGAATTCTCCTACCTGGGCTGGCCTTCAATGGTGATCCTCAGATTTCATCTTCCTGAGTTGCTGATAGAACATCGGTGAGCTACCAATGCTTGATTTATTTAAACCTTTGTCATTAGATCTTCCTTCTGTACTTCTAGCCTCCCTTTCTTTCTTTTTTTTTTGTTTTGGTCCGGTTGTGGGGCCTGAACTCTGGGCCTGGGCGCTGTCCCTCAGATCTTCAGCTCAAGGCTAGCGCTCTACCACCTGAGCAACAGCGCCACTCCCGACTTTTTTTTTCTTTTTGCATATGTGGTGCTGAGGAATCGAACCTAGGGTCTCATGCATGCAAGGCAAGCGCTCTACCACTGAGCCATCTTCCCAGCCCACTAGCCTCTCTTTCTTTAATCCTTCTGTGATTGTCATGGGGCTTGAACTCAGGTCCTGGTTGCTGTCCCAGAAACTGATTGCCCAATTCTGCCACTTGAGCAATAACTCAATTCCCAGGCATTTTTTTTCTTTTTGACAATCAATTGGAGATAAGAGTCTGAGGAAAGCCTACCATGAATCAAGCCAGGCTGAGAAGGAAAATCCATGAAACCATGACCTCTAATTAACCACTGAAAATCTTGGAGTGGTAGAGCTCTGTCCTTGAACAAATCAGCACAAGTTCAAGGAGGTACACACAAGCTGCAAGATGGCACCCAGATGCACACATACCAGAATGTCTCATGGATTTTCTTGCATGGATTAATTTTGAATTGTGGATCCTCAGATTTCAGTCTCTCTTCTTCCGCTCTCCTTTGTATTGATTGTTTGTTATTTGTAATTTTTAGTGGCCCTGCAGCTTGACCTCTGGCTCTGGGGACTGTTTCTTAGCTTTTTAACTGAAGGCTGTTGTTTACCACCTCAGCTCCAGCTCAGGGCTTTGTGCTTGGAAGCTTGGATAAGTATCTCAAGCACGTTCCTACCCAGGATGACTTGATACCACAATCCGCAGATGTCAGGCTCTTGGGTAGTTAGGATTATCCACAGGACCAACAACCCTTGTGTCATTTTAAAACTTTAATATGTGCTTGCCACTTCCTTCTTTTGTTTACTTTTTATTTTTTGTATGTGTGTGCTGTTCCTGGGTCTACAAATTGGGGTTCATATTCTGTCCTAAAAGTTTTTATTCAATGATATCCTCTATTACATGAGAAACATCATAACTTTTTGGCATTTTTTGGGGGGGTTGATTAATTAGAGACAAGAGTCATGGACTGTCCTGCCAAGGCTGGCCATGAACCATCATCCTCAGATTTCAGGCTCTTGAATAGCTAGTAAAACATGTATGAGCCACTGATGCTTGATTGATTTTAGCCTTTGTCATTCGCTCTTCCTTGGTTACTTCTACTCTTCTTTCTTTCTTCTGTGCATGTCCTGGGGCTTGAACTCAGGGTCCGCGTGGAGTTCCAGAAAATATTTGCCCAGTTTGCCACTTAAGCCACAGCTCAACTTCCAGCTAAATAAGGTAGCTGAAATCTGAGGACCATGTTTCAAACCAGCCTGGACAGGAAAGTCCATGACACTCTTATCTCCAATTCACCACCCAAAAGCTGGGAATGCTAGGGCACTAGGTAAAGGATACTACAGAAACACACACATCACACATAGAAACACACACACACACACACCCAAACATTCACACATACACACACATACACACACAAAGTCTCTTGGACTTTGCTTTTTGGTTGGCTTTGAAACTTGATCCCAAGATCAAGCCAGGGATCAACTACAGCTATGATCAACAAACACCAGGCTTATATTTAAATTTACAATTGGCCTTTTCTTCACTTCTCCTACAATTTTTTGCACTAAGAATTGAACTCTGGGTCAGCAGTTTTTTAAATTATCTTTTGCACCAAATACAGTGCTTTACATCTACAGTCATATCTGCACTTCCAGCTTTTGGCTGGGTAGTTGGGGTTAACAGTTTCATGTACTTTCCTGCCCAGTCTAGCTTTGAACCTAGAATGGATAGGAATACACACATGAACCAACCTTAGTTTTCTTTTTCCCATCATTTTTTAAGTCATGGGGGTATTTGTTTGTTTGTTTGTTTTGAAATGTATGTCTAGGACTTCAACTCAGGGCCCAGGTTTTGTCCCAAAGTTTCTATTTGAGACTAGCACTCAACAGAATGAGCCAAAGTACAAATTGTAGCTTATTTTTGGTGGCAAATTAGGTACATGTGTCTCATGGACTCTCCTGCCTGGGCTGACCATGAACCATGAATCTTAGATTTAATTCTCCTGAGTACCTTGTACAACATGTGTGAGAAACCAATGTTTGATTCATTTCAACCTCTGTCACTGACTCTTCCTTTTGTAATTTTATCCTCTTTTTATTTTTTCTCTTTATTCTCCAGCTTGAACTCAGGGTCTGGGCGCTGTCCCAGAAATTTTTCCAGTTCTGACAATTGAACCACAGCTAAACTCCAGGATTTTTTTTCTGTTTTGGTATTTAATTAGAAATGAATATAATGTAGAGCCAGACCAGATTTATGAGGCTGAAATATGAGATCAAAGTTGGTGCGAGCCTGGGCAGGAAAGTACATGATATCTCCAATTATAACCACTAAAAAGCTGAGATTAGTAGAGCTTTGAGCAAAACAGTAAAAGTTCAAGCAACAGGACTCACACACAGACATACTTACACACACACAAGTCTTAGTTACTTTCCTACTCGGTTTGGCCTTTAAATATTATCCAAACGGGCTGGAAAGGTGGCTCAGTGGTAGAGTGCTTGCCTTGCATGCCTGAGGCCCTGGGTTTGATTCCTCAGCACCATATAAGCAGAAAGAAAAAAGCCAGAAGTGGCGCTGTGGCTCAAGCGGTAGAGTGCTAGCCTTGAGCTGAAGAGCTGAGGGACAGCGTCCAGGCCCAGAGTTCAGGCCCCACAACCGGACCCAAAAATAAAAATAAATAAATAAATAAATATTATCCACACATTTTAGCCTCTTGAGTAAACAGAATTACAGTTATGAAACACCAGTGATGGGCTGATTGGCTCATTGCAGCCTCAGTTATTGGTTCTTATTTCTCTTCTAGTCTTCTTTGCATGTATTCATTTCATTTTTTGTGAGTGTGCTAGTGCTGGAGCCAGAACTCATGCAAGGCCTGGCCTGTTTCAGGAGGCTCAAATCTTACCATCATGGTTCAAAGCCAGGCTGACCAGGAAAGTCTCAGATCCTTACCTCCAATTAACTGTTAAAAATCTGGGAGTACTACAGTTCTAGCCCCAGGATGGCCCACAAGCAACTGTCTTCTGGATTTTCCTGCTAGAATTGGCCTTTATACTGGATACACATATTTCTGCCTCCTGGAGAATTACAGGCATGAGTCACCAGCCCCAGATTCTCTTCTTATTGACATTTTTGTGATCCTGAGGCTGGATCTCTGAGCAAGGGTACTGTTTCATAGCTTTCTCACTCAAGCCTGGTTCTTTACAACTCCATTGCAGATTCACTACTGTTTTCTTGTTTTTTTGTTTCGCTGGTGATTTGAAGATGAGAGACCAGAGCCCTCAGATTTAATCTATCTTAGTATGTAGGATTACACACAAAAAGAAGTGGCACTGTAGTTCAAGTGGTAGACCACTAGCCTTGAACTGAAGAGCTGAGGGACCAGCGCTCAGGCCCAGAGTTCAAGCCTTACAACCGACCAAAAAAAGAGGATTACACACAAAAACCAAAAACTCATGACTCCTTTTGAAAATTTAATTGGATTTTCTTATACATTTTTTAATTTCTACTTTTTATTTCCATATGTATGCTGCTTGGAGCTATAAATCAGAGCCTAGGTATTGTCCCAGTTCCTTTTTTTTTTTTTTGCCTGTCATGGAGCCTGAACTCTGGGCCTGGGCACTGTCCCTCAGCTCTTCAGCTTGAGGCTAGAACCGTACCACTTGTGCTACTGCTCCACTTCTAGTTTTTCCTGCTTATGTGTTGGTGAGGCATTGAGCCCAGGGTCTCATGCATGCAAGGCAAGCACTCTCCCACTGAGTCACATTCCCAGTCCCCTCCCAGTGCATTTTTAATACTAGCCCTCTAATATGTGAGCCACAGCACAATTCAGAGCTTTAAAAAAAACCTGCAGTTGGCTAATTAGAGTAGAGTTCATAGACTCCCCTGCCTTGGCTGGCCTTGAGTAGTGATCCTCAGATGTGAGACCCTTGAGTAAGTACAGTAACAAGTGTAAACTAACTCAATTTTGCTCATTATAACCTCTGAAATCGGCTCTCCCTTTTCTTCTTCCACCTTTCTTTTCATTTATTTATTTTATTCTTGTTCCTGCTGGTCCTGGAGCTTGATCTCAAGGTGTGGGTGCTGTCCCAGAAATCATTGTCTCATTTCTGCTATTGGAGCCACATCTCAACCCCAGGTGTTTTTTTTTCTTCTTTTTGGTGGTTCATTGGAGATGTGTCTCATGCAAAGCACAGAATGTCTCAGGAAGCTGAAATCTGATTACCAGTTTGAAGTCAGCCTGCACAGAGAATTCCATGAGACTCTTTACTTCCAATTAGCTGGTAGTCATCCCACCGATTAGCTGAGAGTAATAGAACACCAGCCTTGAATAAAGTAGAACAAATTCAACCCCCATGACTGGCACACACCGAAAAAATGTCCCATGTACTTTCCTGCATGGGCTTGATTTTAAATGTTATTTTCTGATGAAGATGGCGGAGGAGAAGCTGGGGGCAAAACAAGCTCTCTCATAGAAAGCAATTTTAGTGTTCCAATAAACAGTCCCAAGCCAGAGAATCACACCAAGTGTGCCATCAAAGGACAGAGAGTTAGGCCAAAGAGGGAAAATCCAGGCAAGGAGACAGATATGACCACTTTCCAGTGGCCACGGATGTGGTGGCAGCAGCAGCAGCCATAGCCACCATACCTGCAACACAGAGAGTCCGGGACTTAAGCTCCAGACGGGGCAAGTAAGCGGTTTCTACTCAACACCAGCAAGAACTGACAAGGAGCACACATCTTCATCCTGAAGTTCGCAGACCAGAGATGAGCCAAGAACCAAGACTCTGGCATGAGTAGAAGCCTGACAACCTCACTCCTTCTCAGGGAGCAGAGGAGGGAAGGCCAACCCTTCCCACCCATTACCGGAGATCTCCATCTTGGATACTGACAAAGCGTGGCTGTGTAGCTAGCTCCAACTCAGGCCTTGGAAGAAAACAAGAGTCATTTAGCAGGTCACAGGAACCTAAGCTGACCTGCCAGGCTTAGCTCCTCCCTGGGAAAAGTCACCCAGCTTGAGCAGCCAGCCCCAGGAGTGGCTTTATTCACTGGGTAAACAGAGCCAGAGGCAGCCCCTCCCTACAGCAGCCTTGACAATCAATTGAAATTCAGTAAACATAAACCCTGAGAATGGCTCCAGGCTGGGCTCTGTGAGTTTCTCAGAAGCTAACTCCTCAGGGAAAAGCTGCTGTTTGCTGAAAGGCCTCAACTTTACCCAGAACCTAGCCTTATCACAGCACCTCCAAATTAGAGGAAACAGTTGTGAAACTCAAAGTAGATCTCTGTCCCATTGAACAAGCCTGGGAGGAGGATCACAAAATCCTTGGTAAAGCAGAGCATTTTTCTGCTTGTTCAAACAAATTGACTAATGAAACCATACAAACCACAGGAAAATCAAACACCACAAGCCGACCAGATAATCCAACAAGAGACTGGTTATGAACACAAGGGAGATACAGGATTGTCCCCTTCCCCCAAAATATCAAATTCTCTTTTTTTGTACTTTTATAAACAAAAATTTTCTGAAACTTTTTTTTAAATTTTAAACTTTCAAAATTTTTGTTTTCTATTAACTTTTTTTTCTTCCTCTTATAATTTTTATTTTGGGGTTATAAGTGTGTGTGTTGTTTTCTTTTTTAAATTATTTTATTTTGTTCTTTTTTCTTTTATTTATTATGAACATACTGTACAGAGGGGTTACAATTACATAGGCAAGACAATGAGTACAACTCCTATCAAGCTTTGTAGCCTACTCCTTCGTTTACCCTTCACATCCCTTCCCAGCCTCCCACCGCCCTCCCACCCAATCCTCCCCCCATCACCCGCAACAAAGTTGTAAAGTTCGTTTTCGACATGACAACTTGTACTTCTCATTGATGCAATGGGTCCACATGTGTCCTTATTTAAACGACTTATTTTTCCCCTTCCCTTCCACAAATTATACCGACATCAAATACAATGAAAGCAGGGGTTATACTGTGGGGGAGGGACATACAAAGCAACAAAGAAATAATCTTATAAATGCAATACAAACAAATGCATGAAAGAAAAAAAACATTTAAATACATATTTTAGGGTTCATTTTCCTAACTTCACCCTATATGACCTTTTCTGCTTGACTCATACATGTACTAGATATTGAAAATAAGGGAAACCATGGGACCTATGCTTCTTTGGGCTTGGCATACTTCACTGAATATAATTTTTTCCAAGTCTTTCCATTTCCTAACAAACGGGGCAATGTCATTCTATCCGATGGAGGCATAGAATTCCATTGTGTATGCCACATTTTCTTGATCCATTCATCTACTGAGGGGCATCTGGGTTGGTTCCATATTTTAGCTATGGTAAATAATGCTGTAATAAACATAGTTGTGCTGGTAGCTTTAGTGTGGTCTTGTTTGTAAACTTTTGGGTAAATGCCCAAAAGTGGGATTGCTGGAACATAGGGGAGCTCTATTTGGAGTCTTTTGGGGAACCTCCATACTACTTTCCAAAGTGGTTGAACAAGTTTACACTCCCACCAACAATGAAGTAAGGTTCCCTACTGTCCACATCCCCTCCACCATCTGTTGTTATTAGAGTTCTTAATTTTTGCCATTCTAAGTGGGGTGGGGTGGTATCTCAATGTTGTTTTGATTTGCATTTCTTTTATGGCGAGGGAGGTTGAGCATTCTACATGTGTTTATTGGCCATGCTTCTTTCTTCTTCAGAGAAGTTTCTCTTTAAGTCTTTAGCTCACTTATTTATTGGGCAGTTGTTTCTTTGAGGATTTGTTATTGGGAGATTTAATTTTTTGAATTGCAAGTATGGTTTACATAAGAGACACTTGTCGGTTGTATGGATAGCGAAGATCTTCCCAATCCGTGGGCTTTCTATTGATCTTGCTAGCTATGTCCTTTGCCATGCGGAAGCTCCGCAATTTCATGCAATCCCATTTGTCCAAACTTTATTTGCTTTGTTTTATTTCCGGGTCTCTATTAAAAAAATTTCGGCCTGCTCCAAGGAGAAGTAAGGTTTCCCCTATTCCATCCTGTAATGTTTTCACAGTGTCTGCTTGACTCCGAGGTCTTTGATCTATTTGGAGTTGATTCTGGTGGAAGGTGATAGATAAGGATCTAGCTTTGGTTTTCTACAAGTAGTTAACCAATTTTGCCTGCAGCATTTACTGAAGAGGCTGTCTTTCTTCCATTCTATTTTTTGAGATCCCTTATCGAAGATTAGATGGCTATAAGTCTGTAGGTTTATTTCTGGGTTTTCAATTCTATTCCATTGGTCCTGCGGTCTGTTCTTTTGCCAGTGCCAAGCTCTTTTGATTACTATGGCTTTAGAGTAGAGTTTGAAATTTGGTATTGATATTTCTCCAGCAGCATTCTTTCTGTTGAGGAGCGTTTTTGCTATTCGGGGTCTTTCATTGTTCCATATGAATTTTTGGATTGCCTCTTCTATTTCCTTGAAGAATGAGGTTTGAATTTTGATAGGTATCGCATTGAATTTGTAGATAGCCTTGGGAAGTATTGCCATTTTCACGATGTTAATCTTTCCAATCCAGAAACATGGGAGTTTTGCCATTTTCTAAGTTCTGTTTGGATTTCCTTTTTCAAGCTTTTAAAGTTTTCATCATAGAGATCCTTCACTTATTTGGTATTTCATACCCTGCTACTTTGCCAAAGTTTTGAATCAGCTTGAGTAATTTGGGAGTAGAGTCTATGGGATTCTTTAAATACAAGATCAAGTCATCTGCAAAGAGGGAGAGTTTCATTTCTTCTTTCCCTATTTGGATCCCCTTTATGTTTGCATCTTGTCTAATTGCTGTAGCTAGGCATTCTAATATTAGATTGAAGAGAAGTGGAGAGAGTGGACATCCTTGTCTTGCTCCTGAGTTAAGAGGGAATGGCTTTAATTTTTCACCATTAAGTATAATGGTGGCTGTAGGTTTGTCATATACAGCCTTTACTGTATTGAGGAATGTCCCATGGATTCCTAATTTTTCCAAAACCTTCATCATAAAGGCGTGTTGAATCTTGTCAAATGCTTTTTCTGCATCTATTGAGATAATCATGTGGTTCTTATTTTTGCTCCTGTTGATGTGATGGATAATATTAATTGATTTTCTTATATTGAACCAGCTTTGCATCCCTGAAATGAATCCTGTTTGATCGTGGTGTATGATTTTTTGGATGAATTGTTGAAGTCGATTGGCCAAAATTTTGTTGAGAAGTTTTGCATCAGTGTTCATCAAAGAAAATGTGTTTATAGTTCTATTTCTTTGATGAGTCCTTGCCCGGTTTTGGGATGAGGGTTATGATAGCTTCATAGAATGTGTTCAGTAGTGAACTTTCTCTTCGGATTTCATTGAAGATTTGGAGGAGTATTGCTGTGAGCTCTGCTTTGAAGGCCTTGTAGAATTCCACTGTAAAACCATCTGGTCCTGGAATTTTCTTAGCTAGAAAGTCTCTTATTGCTGTTTCTATTTCAATGCTTGATATGGGCCTGTTAAAATGGTTTAACTCATTTGGTTTAGTTTTGGCATGTCAGTATTTGCTAGGAAAAGGTCCATTTCTGTCAAGTTCTCAAACTTATTAGCATAAAGTTTTGAGAAGTATTCCCTTAAAATGTTCTGAATCTTGGTTGTTTCCGTGGTGATGTTTCCATTCTCATCTATGAGTTTATTTATTTGGGTGTGTTCTCTTCTTTTTCTGATAAGATTTGCTAAAGGTCTGGAAATTTTGTTAATTTTTTCGAAGAACTAGCTCTTTGTTTTGTTGATTCTATCTATATTTTTTTTTGGATTCTAATTCTTTTAATTCTGATTTAATATTAATTATTTCTTTCCTTCTACTGGATTGGGGTTTATTTGCTGGTCTTTTTCAAGGAGGTTCAGATGTCTCGTTAAATTGTTGGTTTCACATATCTTCAATATGTTGATGTAGGAACTCAGAGCTATAAACTTGCCTCTGAATACTGCCTTTGCTGTGTCCCAGAGGAGCTGGTTATTTGTGTGCTCATTTTTGTTGAATAGCATGAATATTTGAATTTCCTTTCTAATCTCTTCCATGACCCACTCGTAATTCAGCAGAGTGTTGTTCAACCTCCATATGTTACCAGACTTTCTTTGGTGGCTTTTGCTGTTGAGTTCTAATTTCATTCCCGTGTGGTCAGAGAGAATGCAAGGTATAACTTCAATGTTTCTGAATTTGGACAAGTTTGCTTTGTGGCCTAAAATGTGGTCTATTTTAGAAAACGTTCCATGTGCTCCTGAGAAAAACGTGTATTCTGATGGTGCTGTGTGAAATATTCGATAGATGTCTTTTTAATCTAGTTGATGTATGCAGCTGTTTAGATCTGCGGTTTCTCTGTTGAGTTTTTGCCGAGTTGATCTATCTAGTGGGGAGAATGGTGTGTTAAAATCTCCTACAATTAATGTCTTTGTATCTATGTGGGATTTAAGGGAAAGTAGTGTTTCTTGGATAAATTTGGGTGCTCCGTTGTTTGGCAAATAAATATTTAGAATTGTAATATCCTCCTGAAGGAGAGATCCATTAATAAGTATGTAGCGACCTTCTTTATCTCTTCTAACTAATTTTAATTTGAAGTCTATTTTCTCGGATATTAGGATTGCAACTCCAGCTTGTATATGGAGGCCATTTGCTTGGGAGATTTTGTTCTAACCTTTCACATTGAAAATGTGTTTGTTTTTATGGGCAAAATTCCTGAAGGTAGCAGAAAGAAGGATCGTGCTTTTTAATCAAGCTAGACAGTTTATGTCGCCTAATTGGAGAGTTAAGTCCGTTAATGTTAAGAGATAGGACTGAGTGGTATTTGGGAGTTCCTGGCATTTTATCTCCTTCTTGGGGGCTGGGGCAACTGGGTTCTTCCTATGGTTCTTGGATTCTCGGTTTGGGTGCAGTTTCTTGGCCTCTATTGTTGTCTTGTTGGTTTTCTACGTGTAGGACATCTTTAAGAATCTTTTGTAGGACTGGTTTGGTAGAGATGTATTGTTTCAATTTTTCTTTGCTATGGAAGGTATTTATTTGGCCTTCAGTTATGAAGGAGAGTTTAGCTGGGTACAGTATTCTTGGTTGATAGTTGTTTGTTTCTAAGGCATGGCATGCATCATTCCAGGTTCTTCTTGCTTTGATTGAATCTGCTTAGAAATCTGAGGTGATTCTAATTGGTTTCCATTTACAGGTAATTTATCTTTTCTCCTTGACAGCTTTAAGGATCTGTTCCTTGGTCTAAATTGATCCTGTGTGGATTATAATGTGACGGTGGGATGTCCTATTCTGGTCTGGTCTATTTGGAGTTCTAAAAGCATCTTGTATCTGAATAGGCCTATCTTTTTGGGAAATTCTCTGACAGGGTCCTGTTAAACAAATTTCCTAGACCATTAACTTCTGTTTCTAGGTGCTCCTCTACACCCATTATCCTTAGATTAGGCCTTCTGATGGTGTCTTCCAAGTGTTGGATATTTCATATTTCATATTTCTTGGACTTGTCTTGGATGGTTGTATGTTCTTGCTCTATAATATCTAGGCTGTTTTCAATCCCCAAGATTCGACCTTGTACATGGTCTAACCTGCTGTCAAGACTTTCTACTTTGGTTTTTATTTCTTTTCCTTCTAATTGGTCAGCTTTGATGGCTTCAAATTCTTTGTTGAAGCTTTGTTTTAAATCTTGTGTGAACTTCTTTACTTCCTTAAGTTGGTGTTAAGTGTTTGCTCTCAAATCACTTAGCTGATTTGTTATGGTTTCTTTGGACTTCCATTCCTGTTGTTGGGTTCCATTCAGCATTCCCTTTGTGGTCTCCTTGACTTCCATCAGCTCTTTGTTAATGGATCCCATGAATGCCTTTAGCGATCTTTGTGTGTTCTCATCCTGCTCTCTCAATTCCTGTATTACTTTTTGTTTAGCTTCCTTCCGTTCATGCCATTCCTGTAGTTCTCTTTGAATGTTCTCAGCATGTGCACGCCATTCTTGCCTTTCTCTTGGAGTATTCTCAAGCTGCTCAAGCAAATCCTGTATCAGTTTTTGAGTAGCTTCCTCACGCTCATGATATTCCTGTGTAAACCTTTGAATTGCCTCCTCTCTCTCCCTATCACACTCATACAGAGTCCTTTGTAGGTTTTCAATCTTTTCATTTATCATGTTTAACAGCAGTTTTTGTAGAGCTTTTTGGGAATTCTCCTCTGGATTATTCATTATCTGTTCCGTCCCCTGAATATCATGAGTGGGAGTTGAGATACCTGGACTTGCCATTTTTCTTGTGTTTTTTCAGGCTTACTCTGCCCATTTGGGATGAAAATAACACCAGTTTTGTGCTAGAGCACTAACTTAAGGCAAACATCAACCAAAGTCTGAATTTGCACAGTCCATAGTCTGCAGATACAATCTAGTTCAACAGATACATCTATTCAACATCAAACAACTATGTATTAATGGGCTATGAATCACAAAGAAGAATTTTGAAAACCAGAAATTATTAGGGTTAGGGAGAGATGTGGGTAAAAAATAGGAATAGAGTGATGTGGGAAGGGACAGGGAGAGTAAACTAAGTCCTAATCTCAAAGCAGGAAATAGGTTGGATAGTATGAAAGTAGAGACAGAGAAAAAAAGAAGAAAAGAAAGGGAAAAAATATAGACCAGAAAAAAGAGAAAAGTAAAAATTATGCAGAATCGAAAACAAACTATTCAGAGAAGAACATGAATATAATGAGAGAAGGGGAGGGATATAAAGGAGATGTGAAAATCTTAATAATAAAAATACTTAAAATATTATATAGGTATAAATTGGTAGTCCTGCTATTAAGGAATTTAAGTCTCAGATGTTTTGAATTGAGTAATAAATTTGTGGATTAAGTGTGTACAGAATGGGGGATAGGGTCTAATAGTCAACTATGGGTTTATCTGAGGATGTGCAGTACAACAATTAAGTCTCATAAAGAACAAAAGAGAAGAAAATGTGAAAAGCATAAGAGAGAAAGAAAAAAGATAAAAAGTTCAGTTGAACTAAACAAAAACAAAAAGAATTTTTTTTTATAAAAAGAAAGAAAAAAAGTAAACGGCACACACACATGTACTCCTAAAATAAAAATTATGAGGAAAAAAAAGTTACTAGAAAACAATTTTTTTCAAAAAACGTAAAAATTAAAAATTAAAAAAAAAGTTTTAGAAAAGAAAAAAATTTTATAAAAGGTATAAAAAAAAAGAAGAGAAGAAAAAATTTCTTTGAATTTTTTGGGAGGGTTGGGAAAAATCCTGTATCTCCCATGTTTCTGTAACCAGTCTCTTGTTGGAGACTCTGTCTGCTTGTGGTCCTGTGGCTTGGCTGGTTTCTTAAGTCAGTTTGTTTGAACAGGCAGAAAAATGCTCTACTTTGCCCAGGATTTTGCAATCTTCCTCCCAGTTTATTCCAATGGGAGGGAGATCTGCTTTTAGTATCACAAAAGAGGGAGGTGGCTTTTTCCTCAAATTTGGAGATGCTGTGATGAGGCTAGTTTCTGGGTAGATTTGAGGCTTTTCAGCAAATAGTAGCTTTTACCGGGAGCTAGTTAGTGAGAAACTCACAGAGCCCTGCCTGGAGCCATTCTCAGGATTTATGTTTACTGAATTTCAATTGATTATCAAGGCTGCTAAAGGGAGGAACAGCCTCTGGCTCTGATTACCCAGTGAAGAAAGCCACTCCTAGCACTGGCGCCGGAGCTTGGTGAATTTTCCCTGGTAGGAGCTGAGTCTGGCAGGTCTGTTTAGGTTCTTGTGACCTGCTAAATGACTCTAGTTTTCTTCCAAGGCCTGAGTTGGAGCTAGCAGCTCCGCTGAGCTTTGTTGGTATCCAAGATGGAGATCTCCAGTACTGGGGAGGGGAGGGGTGGCCTTCCCTCCTCTGCTCCCTGAGAAGGAGTGAGGATGTCAGGCTTCTACTCATGCCAAGTCTTGGTTCCTGGGTTGTCTCTGGTCTGTGAACTGCATGGTGAAGATGTCCGCTCATTGTTGGTTCTTGCTGGTGTTGAGAAGAATCCGCTCGCCCACTGAATCTGGCTCCTTTGTACCAGACTCTCTGTGATTCAGGTATGGTGGGTTCAGTCACCAGCACCACCGCTGCTGTCGCAGTGGCTGCGGCTGCTGGCAAGAGCTCAGATCTGTCTCCCTGTCTGGATTTTCCCTCTCTGGCACACTTGGTGTGATTCTCTGGCTTAGGACTGTTCACTGGAACTGTAAAACTGCTTTCTATGCGAGAGCTTGTTGTGCCTCCAGAATCTCCTCTGCCATCTTCCCGGAACTCTCTCTTTTTATCTTTTAAAATAAATTTTTTTGTTTAGTTCTAGTGACCATTTGATCCTTTTTTTCTTTCCTACTCTTTCTTTTCACGTTTTATTCTCTTTCATTCTTTGCATGATAAATTGCTGTTCTCATCCTCATATATACCTGTAGTTGATTATTTGACTTTAGCCCTATTGTGTACACACTTAATCCAGAAATTTATTACTCAGTTTAAAACTGCTTAGACTTAACTTCTGTAATAGCAGTACTACCTCTTAATACCTATATAATATTTTTAGCATTTTTATATTTAAGTTTTCCATATCTCCATTCTATCCCTCCTGTTCTCTTATTCTATCTGCGTTCTTCTCTGAATATTATGTCTTAAAATTTGCATAATTTTTAAGTGTTGCACTTCTAAATTTTTAATGTTTGTTTTTCTGTTTTTTCTTGTCTTTTTTCTTTCTCTTTCTTCTTTTTTTCTCTCTCTACTATCATTCTATCCAAGCTATTTCCCGCTTTGATATTAGGATTTGTTTGAATTAACTCTCCCACTGCCTTTCCACATCCCTCTATGCCTATTTTTACCCACATCTCTCCCTAAACTTAATAATTTCTGTTTTCCAACTTCTTCTTTGCTGTTCGTAGCCCATTAATACTTAGTTGTTTGATGTTGAATAGATACATCTATTGAATTATATTGTATCTGCAGACTTTTGACTGTGCAACTACAGACTTTGGTTGATGCTTGCCTTAAAATAGTGTGCTAGCACAAAACTGGTTTATTTTCATCCCAAATGGGCAGAGCAATCTGGAAAAACACAAGAAAAATGGCAAGTCCAGCTATCTCGACTCCCACTAATAATAATCAGGGGACAAAAAAGATAATGAATAATCCATTGAAGAGTTCCCAAAAAGCTCTACAAATACTACTGGTAAACATGGTAGATTAAAAGATTGAAAATCTGCAAAGGACTCTCTATAAGCGTGATAGGGAGAGAGAGGAGGCAAAACAAAGGATATCATGAGTGTGAGGAAGGTACTCAAAGATTGATACAGGAATTGCGAGAGTAGCTTAGAACACTTAAAGAGAAATAAAGGAATTTAGTGAGCAGGCTGGGATCAGTCAAAGAGAAAGTCATGAATGTCATGAGCAGGCTGAAAACACTCAAAGAGATCTACAGGAACTGTGTGAATATGAAGAAGCTAATCAAAGAGTAATAGAGGAATTGAGAGAGGGGGATGAGAATACAGAAAGATCACTAAAGGTATTCAAGGAATCCATAAATAGAGAGCTCAAACAAGTCAGGGAGGCCACAAAAGGGAATGCTGAATGGAACCTAACAGAAGGAATAGGAGTCCAAGGAAACCATAACTAATCAACTAAGTGATTTGAGAATAAATGCTGACACCAAATTAAGGAAGTAAAGAAGTCCATACAACATCTAAAACAAAGCTCCAACAAAGAATCTGAAGCCATCAAAGCCGACCAACTAGAAGGAAAAATAAAAAACAAAGTAGAAAGACTTGATAGTAGGTTAGACCATGCTGAAGATGAATTTCAGGGATTGAAGTCAGCCTAGTTATTATAAAGAAAGAACATACAACCATCCAAGACAAATCCAAGAAATATGACAGAGCTATTCAACACTTGGAAGACAACATCAGAAGGCGTAATCTGAGGCTAATGGGTGTAGAGACAGAAGTTAATGGTCTAGGAAATCTGTTTAACAGGATCCTAGCAGAGAACTTTCCAAACATGCACAAAGATAGGTCTATTCAGATACAAGAAGCTTTTAGAACACCAAATAGACGGGACCAGGATAGGACATGCCACCATCACATTATAATATACACACGATCAATTCAGACCAAAGAAAAGTTCCTTAAAGCTGTCAAGGAGAAAAGCTCAATCACCGATAAAGGGAAACCAATTAGAATCAGCTCAGATTCCTCAGCAGAAACAATTAATGCCAGAAGAGCCTAGAATGATGTATGCCATGCCCTAAAGACAAACAACTATCAACCAAGAATACTGTACCCAGATAAACTCTCCTTCAAAACCAACTAGATCACAATAAAGGCCAAGCAACCATACCCAAACTGAGAATCCAAGAACCATAGGAAGAACCAAGTTTCCACAGCCCCCAAGAAGGTGGATAAAATGGCAGCAACTCCCAAATACCTCAGTCCTATCTCTCAACATTAACGGACTTAACTCTCCAATTAAACGACATAGACTCTCTTCTTGGATTAAAAAGCAACATCCTCCTATTTGCTTCTTTTAGGAGTCACATCTTGCCCGTAAAAACAAACACATTTTCAATGTGAAAGGTTGAAACAAAATCTACCAAGCAAATGGCCCCCATAACCAGGCGGGAGTTGCAATCCTAATACCAGATAAAATAGACTTCAAATTAAAATTAGTGAGAAAACATAAAGAAGGTCGCCACATACTCATTAAGGGATCTCTCCTTCAGGAGGATATTACAATTCTAAATATCTATTCGCCAAACAACGGAGCACCCAAAGTTATCCAAGAAACACTACTTTCCCTCAAATCCCACATAGATCTAAAGACACAGGCCGAAATTTTCTTAATAGTGACCCAGAAGCACAACAAATCTAAGAAGGGTTGAACAAATGGGATTGCATGAAATTGCAAAGCTTCTGCATGGCAAAGGACATAACTAGCAAGATCAGTAGAAAGCCCACGGATTGGGAGAAGGTCTTCACTAGCCATATAACAGACAAGGGTCTCATATCTAAAATATACCTGCAACTCAAAAAATTAAACCCCCCAACAACAAACCTTCAAAGAAAAAACTGCCCAATAAATAATTGGGCTAAAGACATAAAGAGAAACTGCTCTGAATAGGAACGAAGGATGGCCAATAGACACATGAAGAAATGCTCAACCTCCCTAGCAATAAAAGAAATGCAAATTAAAACAGCATTGAGATACCACCTCACCGCAGTTAGAATGGCTAGAATGAAGAACTCTAATAACAACAGATGCTGGATGGCATGTGGACAGAAGGGAACCTTAATGCATTTTTGGTGGGAGTGTAAACTTGTACAACCACTTTGGGAAGTAGTATGGAGGTTCCTCAAAAGACTCCACATAGAGCTCCCCTATAACCCAGCAATCCCACTATGGGGCATTTAACCAAATGTTCACAAACAAAACTACAAGAAAGTTACCAACACAGCTATGTTTATTGCAGCCTTATTTACCATAGCTAAGATATGGAACCAACCCAGATGCCCCTCAGTAGATGAATGGATCAAGAAAATGTGGTATATATACACAATGGAATTCTATGCCTCCATCAGAAAGAATGACATTGCCCCATTTGTTAGGAAATTGAAAGACTTGGGAAAAAATATATTAAGTGAAGTAAGCCAGGCCCAAAGACACTTAGGTCCCATGGCTTCCCCTATTTGTAATAACTTGTATAAGTCTGAGTCAAGCAGAAAAGGTCAGATAAGCTGATGTTAGGGAAATGAACCCTATGATATTTATTCAAATGATTTTTTTCTTTCATGCAATTGTTTCTAACACATTTATAAGATGATTTCTTTGTTGCTTTACATGTGCCTCCACCACTGAATAACCCCTGCTTTCCCTGTATTTGATGTTATCATTTGTGGAGGGGAAGGGAAAAAACAAATCGTTTAAATAGGTGGACCCATTGCAACGAGACATACAAGTCATTATGTCAAAAACGAACTTTACAACTTTGGTGGGGGGGGATGAGGGTTGGGTGGTGGGACGGGGGGAGAATGGGAGGGGAAGGGGAAACAAAGAAGGAGGCTACAATGCTTTATCAGAAATGTACTCATTGTCTTGCCCATGTAATTGTAACCCCTCTGTACAGTATTTTCACAATAAAAAAGTGGTCTAATTTGGAAAATGTTCCATGTAATGGTGAGAAAAAATGTATTCTGATGCTGCTGGGTGAAATATTCAGTAGTTTTCTGTTAAATCTAGCTGATCTAGGCAGTTCTTTTGATCTGCAGTTTCTCTGTTGAGTTTTTTCGAGTTGATCTATGTATTGTGGATAGTGGTCTTTTAAAGTCCCCAACAATTCTTATCTTTGGATCTATTTGAGATTTTGGGGAAAGTAGTATCTGTTGGATAAATTTCGGTGATCCATTGTTTGGCGAATAGTATTTAGTATTGCAATATCCTCCTGAAAGAAAGATCTCTTAATTCGTATGTAGTGAACTTCTTTATCTCTTCTCACTAATTTTAATTTGAAGTCTATTTTATCTGATGTTATGATTGCAATTCCTGTCTGTTTATACGGGCCATTTGCTTGGTAGATTTTGTTCCAGACTTTCATGTTCAAAGTGTATTTGTTTTTATGAGCAAGGTGTGATTCCTGAAGGCAGCAGATAGAAGGATGTTGCTTTTTAATCCAACTAGACAGTGTATGTCGCTTAATTGGAGAGTTAAATCCGTTAATATTGAGAGAAAGGACTGAGAAGTGTTTGGTAGTTTCTGCCATTTTATCCGCCTTCTTGGGGGCTGCCTCAACTTGGTTCTTCCTATGGTTTTTGGATTCTCAGTTTGGGTGCCATTTCTTTGTCTTTATTGTGATCTTGTCCGTTCTGTCTGTGTAGGACATCTTTAAGTATCTTTTGTAGGACCGGTTTGGTGGAGATATATATTTTTTCAGTTTTTCTTTTCTATGGAAGATTTTTATTTCACCTTCGGTTATGAAGGAGAATTTAGCTGTTTACAGTATTCTTGGTTCATACTTTGTCTTTAGGTCATGGCATGCATCATTCCAGGCTCTTCTTGCTTTAATTTACTCTGATGAAAAAAATGAAGTTATTCTAATTGTTTTCCCTTCATAGATGATTGATCTTTTCTCATTGACAGCTTTAAGGATCTTTTCCTTGGTCTGAATTGATCTTGTGCATATTATAATGTGACGGTGGGATGTCCTGCTCTCGTCTGGTCAATTTGGGGTTCTAAACGTTTCTTGTATCTGAATAGGCCTATCCTTTTGCATGTTTGGGAATTTCTCTGCTAGGATCCTGGTAAACAAATTTCCTAGACCATTATCTTCTGTTTCTAGGTGCTCCTCTACACCCATTATTCTCAGATTAGGCTTTCTGATGGTGTCTTCCAATTGCTGAATATATCTATCATTTTTCTGGATTTGTCATGGATAGTTGTACATTGTTTCTGTATAATATCTAGGCTGTCTTCATTTACCGAGATTCGATCTTCTGCATGGTCTAACCTACTGTCAAGACTTTCTTCTTTGTTTTTTATTCATTTTCCTTCTAATTGTTTGGTTTTGATTACTTCAAATTCTTTGTTGGAGCTTTGTTTTAGATCTTGAATGGACTTCTTTACTTCCTTAATTTGGTGTTCAGTTCTTATTCTCAAATCACTTAGTTGTTTGGTTATGGTTTCCTTATACTCCCATTCCTTCTGTCAGGTTCCATTCAGCATTCCCTTTGTGGTCTCCCTGAATTCTTTCAACTGTCTGTTTATGGATTCCATGAATGCCTCTATTGAACTTTGTTTATTCTCGTCCATCCCTTGCAATTCCAGTGTTACTCTTTGATTAGCTTCCTCATTTTCATGCAATACCTGTAGTTCTCTTTGACTGTTCTCAGCTTGTTCACGCAATTCCTGACATTCTCTTTGTCTGTTTTCAGCCTGCTCATGCAATTCCTATAATTCTATGATGGTTCTCAGCCTGCTCACACAATTCCTTTATTTCTCTTTGAGTGTTCTCAACCTATTCATGCATTTCTGTATCAATCTTTGAGTAGCTTCCTCATGCTCATGAGATTACTGTATTGATCTTTGGTTTGCTTCCTCTATCTCCCTATCATGTTCACACTGAGTCCTTTGCAGGTTTTCTATCTGTTCATTCACCATGTTTCCAAGTAATATTTATTGAGCTTTTGGGGAACTCTCCTCTGGAATACTGGTTATCATGAGTGGGAGTTGAGATACCAGGACTTTCATTTTTCTTGTGTTTTTCTGGCTTGTTCTGCCCATTTGATATGAAAGTTTTCTGCTAGAATACTTTTGAAGGCATGCATCAACCAAAGTCCTGCAGTTGCACAGGCAAAAGGACACAGATATAATCTAGTTCAACAGATACAATCTATTCAACATCAAACAACTATGGATTAATGGGCTAACAACAGCAAGGACGAATTTGGCAAACCAGAAATTATTATATTTAGGGACAAATGTGAGGAAAAATAGGATTAGAAGAATGTAGAGAGGTAAAAGGAGAGTGAATTTAACAAAGTTCTAATCTCAAAGAGGGAAATGGATTGGACAGAATAGTAGGAGAGAGAAAAAAAGACAAGAAAAAATGGGAAAAACAAATATTTAAGTTTAATAAATGAATCTTAAAAATTATCTAAGTTTAAGGTGATATTGAGAGAAGAAAAAGATACGATGAGAGGAGGGGAGGGATAGAAAGGAGACATGAAAAACTAAAAAATAAAAATTCTCAAAAATTATATAGGCCTAAAGAGATAATACTGCTATTACAGAATTTAAGGCTAAGAAGTTTTGTTTTGAGTAATAAAATTCTTGATTAATGTGTATACAATGGGGGTAAGGTCTAATATTTGACAATGGGCATATATCTGAAGATGAGCAGAACAGCAAATAAGTCACACACAAAAACAAGGAAACAGAAGAAAAATGAAAAGAATGAAAAAGAAAAAAAAAGATAAAAAGACCAAAAGGTCAGTAGAGATTTAAACAAAGCACACTCACACACACATACACCTAAAATAAAAATTAGGAGGGGAGAAAAAAAATGAATAGAAAACAATTTTTTTAAAAAATTAAAAATTAAAAAAGGTACCAAAAAGAGTTCTTTTTTTTTGCGGGGGGGTGGGGGGGAAGTAGATGGGAAGAACCTGTATCACCCTGTGTCTGTAACCAGTCTCTTGGTGGAGTCTTTAGTCTGCTTGTGGTGTTTCGTTTGCCTGTGGCTTGATTGGTTTCTTAAGTCAATTTGTTGGAGCAGGCAGAAAAATGATCAGGATTTTGTGATCCTCCTCCCAGTATAGTTTAATGAGAGGGAGATCTGCTTTGAGTTTCACAAAAGAGGGAGATGGCTGTTTCCTCTAATTTGAAGATGCTTTGATGAGGCTATGTTCTGGGTAGAATTGAGGCCTTTTAGCAAATTGCAGCTTTTCCCTGAGGGGTAACTTCTGAGACACTCACAGAGCCCAGCCTAGAGCCATTATCAGGGTTTATGTTTACTGAATTTCACTTGATTGTCTAGGCTGCTGTAGGGAGGGGCAGCCTCTGGCTCTGTTTACCCAGTGAAGAAAGTCACTCCCCTCGGGGCAGAGCTTTGTCTGCCTGGGCTGGGTGATTTTTCCCAGGGAGGAGCTGAGCCTGGCAGGTCAGGTCAGGTGCCTGAGACCTCCTAAATGACTCTTTTGTTTTTTTTCCAAGGCCTGAGATGGAGCTTGCTGCTCAACTGGGCCTTTTCAATATCAAATATGGAGGTCTCCGGGGGTGAGGATGGTAAGGGTGGCCTTCCCTCCTCTGTTCCCTAAGAAGGAGTGAGTATGTCAGGATTCTACTCACGCTGGAGTCTTGGTTCCTGGGTTGTCTCTGGTCTGTGATATGCAGGATGAAGATATCTGCTACTTATCAGTTCTTTCTGGTTTTAAGTAGAATCCGGTCACCTGCTGTGTCTGGCACCATTGTCCCAGACTCTGTGTTGTTCTTTTGGCGGCTAGGCTGCTGCCGTTGCCGCCACCACCACAGCTGCAGCTAATGGCAAGTGCTCAGATCTGTCTCCTTGTCTGGATTTTCCCTCTCTGCCCAAACTGTACTGTGATGGCACACTTGGTCATTCTTGACCTAGGACTCTTCAGTGGAACACTACAACTATTTTCAATGTGAGAGCTTGTTTAGCCTCTAGCTTCTCCTCCTCCATCCTCCCCTAAAGTAATCTGTTGTTGCTTTTTAAAAAACTGGTGACAGTTTCTCATGCCTGTAATCATAACAACTCAGGTGGCTGAGATCTGATAATCGAGGATTAATAACAGCCTGGATAAGAAGGTCTGTGAGACTATTATCTCATTAACTGGTTACCAAGAAACTAAAAGGGCCCTGTGGGCCAAACTAGTAGAGTGATAGCCTTGAGCACAAGAGAATAGGGATTTCAATCAGGCCCTCAGTTCAAGCTTCTCATATTAAAAAATGTTAAAAACAATTTGCCATCATTTGTAATTTCAGCATCCTCAAGTAGAGGTTTATTTAAAGCCAATTTGCATCTCAGTTTGCACGTATTTGGGTGGGGGAACTAAACTTATATAACATTTGAAAGAAAATAAATGAGCACAAGGGTACAGGTGGCTCACGCCTGTAATCCTACCTTCTCAGGAGGCTGAGAAATGAGGATGTTGGTTCAAAGCCAGTCTTGGGCAGAAAAGTTCCCATGAGACTGCTATTTCCAATTAACCACTAAAAAACAAGAAATGGCACTATGGTTTAATCTTGTATGGCAGAGTGCTAAACTTGAGCAAAGAAGCTCTGGGACAGCACCCATGCCCTGTGTTCAAGCCTATGTCTGCAGGAAAAAATAAAGATTTCAGGGTTGGGAAGGTGGCTAAGTGGTAGAGTGCTTGCCTTGCATGTATGAGCCTTTGGGTTCGATTTCTCAGTACCACATAAGCAGAAAAGCCAGAAGTGGCACTGTGGTTCAAGTGGTAAAGTGATATCTTTGAGGTGAAGAGCTGAGGGACAGTGCCCAGGCCCAGAGTTCAGGACCCATCATGGACAAAAAACAAACAGAAAAAAGAGTTCAAACAAATGATGTGCACAATAGACTATACACTAAAGATGAAAGATTAAATTAATACATTAATAATTAAAATGATGAACATTGTTCCAATTTTGTAGGTGGTGAATGTAGCAGAAAAAGTGATAAGATATAATGATTCATTTCTAACAACTTTTCCATTTTTCGAACTCATTTACTACTTTTAAACTAAAGAGGCACGTAAGTATCACTTTACAGAAAAACAAAACTGTACATGTATTTTAGCCTGAATTCCACATTTTATAATTTGCCTTTTAGATACCTTTATTTAATACTTCACATCTTTCCAGTATTTGGTTATATCAAAATTCCTCCCTTCCTTCTTTTCTTCCTTCCATTCCTTCATATTCTTTCCTCCTTTCAATCAGCAATTAAACTCAGGGCTTCATGAATTTTAGGTAGGTTCTCTACAAAGTGAGCCACACACCTGCTCTTTTCGCTTTAGTCACTTTTGTTTTTGTTGGTCATGTGGTTTGAACTCTGAACCTGTACACTGTCCCTGCACTCTTCAGCTCAAGGCGAGTGCTCTACTGTTTCAGCCACAGTGCCACTTCTAGTTTTCTAGTGGATTATTGAGATAGGAGTCTCACACACTTTCCTGCCTAGATTTGCTTTGAACTGGGATCTTCAGGTCTCAGCCTCCTGAGTAGCTAAGATTACAGGCATGAGCCACCTGTGCTCAGCGCTGCTGTAGCCATTTTTATGACAGGGTTTTCTGTTTATGACCAGGCCAGCATGGATCACAATCCCTCGATGACAGGGAGGGTTGTGTGTAGCAAGTCAGACACAGTGGGGAAACAACTTTCTCTGCCCATCACAGGGAGAATTTTGGAGGGTTGCATTAGAAATTTCTAGAAGTGGGTTGTGAAGAGAATTCTGCTTCCAGGAGTCTCTTTCCACTTCCCAGCATTCTAGTCCTGCCACAAAGGGTCTATGGTAGAAGGCTCAGGATGGAGAGGGCAGACTCTCATTTTCCTTGTCACCAATCTGCCCACAGCATCAATTGTTCCATCTTAACTATTTGGATGGACTTCTACCCTGATGATTTTTATGAGCATAAGAAACTTGACATCCTGAAAAAACTTACACAGTATGACAAGCTCAACATGCCCTCTTCAGACTTGCTGTTCTGCTTACATATTCTTCTGGACCAGCTGGAGCAATGCATGACCCGTGAGACCAAGGAAAAGAGTAAATAGTCCTTGTTTAGATGCCTTAGAGCTTTTGAGTAGGGATGGAATCTAGGTCTCAAGGGATGGGCCTGCTTTGCCAAGAGCCCTTTGTACTACCCAGCTTGGCAAAATGTCCTTTTATGGATGTTCTATGCCGGGTAATGCCTGTTCCCTTTTTAAAAGAACTTGGACATAACCACTCATTAGAAACACCCTACCTTCTCATCAGTGTTCAGCCCAAACTCAAGTTCTACAGCTTCTCCTACTAAATCCTCATAGAAGTTCAGTCACACTTTAACTTCTAGAGTCTAATCTAAGACTCCTGTACCTATTTACATTCTTATGTTTGTGTCACTGTACAGAACTTCCTGCTGAACTCCAGATAAAGAACCCATCAGTGATGTCGCCTATTGTGACTGATGGAGATTGGAAGCCAAAACTGGACTCCAGAAAGCATGTGAACATAGAGGCTTTTTTCAATGTGTAGAAAGGCCCAACTAGGTTTTGAGTCCTGTGGACATCCCACTGGTTCTGAACTCCACATGTGATGTAGGTGTACCTGCACATACCACCAAGGAAGAAGATGATCCAGAATGTCTTCCATTGATGTTCACAATTCACCTAGATCACATCCAAACCAGTAAAAAATGTTTTGGTCCTGGAGTGCAGGGTAAATATGTGCTAATGGAAAATGACCCCAGTCTATGTTCAAGAAAACCAATAAGTTAGGTCCAAAGTCTAGATTCAGTTGAGGAAAGGGAATCTGTCCTCACAGAATATCCAGACCAATCTGTCCTTCTGCTGGGGATCCAATTTCCAATTGAGAAATAAGATCTGTCCCTCCATAGACTCGGGAAGAAAATACTGCCTTTAATGAGGAAGTAGATCCTTTTGAGGACTCTGAGGCAGAATTTGTGTCTGAAGCCAACTTAGAAGACAATCCAGATTTAGAGATTGCTTCCTCCCTTCTTTAGAAAATCGTTATATTTCTTTTTGGTCCTGATTGTTGTAAAATGATCATTCTAGTTATTTTTCTAACGTTATTAAAATGTCAGTGTTTATGTTATATTATATAATTCATGAGCCTTAAATGTGTTTTTTTTCAACCTACAATGTAAAGCACCATGCACATGTGTTCTGTGTGTGGGAAAACAGAGTGACAGTGGGATGAACAAGAGAGCCTATTGGATATAAAGGGAATGGTTAAATGCACAGGGAGTTGCAAGGAAGCCAGGCCATGCCTGCATGGGGTGATAAGGTGGCTAAAAAAGATCTAGGACATACCAGATCAGATGACCTAGAAAGCTGTTCTGTCAATTGGGACAAATGCTACAATACTTATAGTGGTATGTGGGACTTTCTTCCAACAGTGAGTTCAAGTCTGTATACATATTCATTGTGCTTTGGGAAATATTGAAGAAAAATTTGGCTCCATTAACATAAAAATTCTACTTAGGGCTGAATATATTTGACAAAATACATAAGAAATATCGACACTGGAAAGTATAAGCCATCATCAATAGAAGAAAGAAGGCTTACATAGATCGACAAACACAAAATCAGGGAGCAATTAAATCAGTTATATGGAAATACATGTTATATTCATTACATTTTATATAGTATATCATATGATATGTAAGATCAAATATGATTTTTCATACTACAAGGGCTTTTAACTTTTTCAATCTTAAGTATTTTTTCACATAATATTAGTGTAAAATATTATTGGGGAAAGTGGTAATATAACTTTGATTATAATTATATGAATATATATTTTTGTGTTTCTAGATATAACACTGATTATAAATAGATGGATAAATAAAAACATATATTTGTATATCTGTCTATGAGGTGAATATAATGAAACAGGCTACACGATGTATAAAAAGGCAGTTATGAGTTAGTATATGAGACTCAGGCCTGTAATCCTAGTGATGTGGGAAGCTGGGTTCTGAGTTTTAGTTTCTCTTACCCCTATGCCATTAGATTTTCAGAGAAGACCTGGTCCCTCGAGTGTAGCCAAGCGACACGTATGCAGTAGGATCACATTCTGTGACCACAGAGGAAAGTCAGTAGAAGTCAGGACAAGCCTCTTATGCTATGACAGTCTACTCAGTTCCTGTGACAAGATGGCCATCTGTAGAACATCAGATGGAAAGTTGGCATTCCCTCCCAAAATGTTTTTGACTATCCTGAATTAAACCTTATTTCCCTTCCCAAGTTGCAAACACATAGAAATATGCCAAGGGCTCAAGAGAGATGGACAAAGACTTACAAATACATAAAATTATATACTTTTTTTTGGGTCCGGTTGTCAGCTTGAACTCTGGGCCTGGGTGCTATCCATCAGCTCTTCAGCTCAAGGCTAGCGCTCTACCACTTGAGCCACAGGGCCACTTCCAGCTTATTTTCTTTTTGCTTATGTGGTTCTGAGGAATCGAACTCAGAGCCTCATGCATGCAAGGCAAGCACTCTACCACTAACCACCTTCCCAGCCCCAAAATTATATACTTTGTTTCAGTAATTCAATGACAAATCATCAAAGGCATATCTTGAATTTTCTTTTTTTAATGGAAATGGGAATATACACTGAGTGCATTAGGGAGTAAGTGACAGTTAGGATGCTGAGTTGTGAAATTGACTCCTGGGCATGGGAGACACTTGCCTTGGAGAACTTGTGTGGAGATGCGTCTCCGCACACAGTTTCACAAAACAATGCCCATAACTTGTATGATGTCATAGCCATCTTTCCAAAGCAGCAAATAGGTGTCAGGCACTGATCTTGCTCTGAGGCGGACTCAGCAACACAGAAAGGCACAAAGAATGAGAGGGAATGACTGCTAGCCACCAGACGTCAGCTTCAAGAGCTGTCTTGACCAGAAGCTAAGATAAATTGAGCTGGAGAAGGCTGATCCCTATGCAAGGCTCCTGAGCACTAAGGACCAGGCACTATTATAGGTGTTGGAGAAACAAGTGAATGTGGCTCTCTCCTCATCAATTTCATGCTGAAAAGAAAACCAGAAATCATAATGATAATTTTTATAAATCAGAGACATGACATTGGTAGTTTTGTGGCAACAACTTCACAGCGGTTATGTGAGGAGATATTCCTGAGGAGGAGATAGTTAACCTGAGAGCCATCATCCATGCAATTAACTAGAAGCAGGTACTCCAGGCAGTAAGAGCAGCAAGTACATCCCTCATTGATGGGAAAGGATGTAACTTGCTTCAGAAAAGGAATACATCACTGACGTGCTTGCTTGTGAAGTAAGAATAAAAAGGTACAATGAAGAAAAAAAGATCACACATGAAGATCTGAATAAATTATATAGATATTGGATGCTGTGAGTTACAAGAAGAAAAATTCTGATGTTATTCTAAATCTGAAATAACCCACTGGAACCAAAATGCTCACATAGTACCTAGACACATCTGATTCACCTAGAGAATACTTTTAAAATGTGATTCTAGCCAGGTTCTGGTGGCTCACAACTGGCATGCAAGCTACTCGGGAGGCCGATACCTGAGGATCACGTTTGAAGCAAGCCCAAAGAGGAAATTTGGAAAGACTCATCTCCAATTGACCACCAAAATTATGGACTTGAAGCTGTGGTTCAACTGGTAGAGCACTAGCCTTGAGAAAAAATTAAAGGACAGCACCCAGGCTCTAGGTTCAAATCCCTGGACTTCACAAAACAAAAAGTCAACAAATAAAATTTGGTGCTCAGTCGATCATCACTTAGCATTCTACTTCAATGTATTTAGTATGAGCCTAGGAAGTTACATCTTTAGCAAATGCTCTCCCCTCATATTCTGCTTCATTACCAGTATTCAAACCCCTGGCATTACCAAAGTCTCCTCCCAGTTAGCATAGCAGTCTACCACTGGGAATTAATAGATATATTTTTATTAATCATAATCTAGCCACACACATCAAATGAGTAGTAGCCACATTCCACTATTCTGAATGTTTTTTCTCCCCCTTTGAGTTAATAAACCTTACCATTAAAAACTATAGAATACTTATTAAATTAAGTCAACAGTCATCATTCTTCCACCCAATCTTGTAACCTAATTTATGTGGTTTTTTTTGTTTCTTTGATGTTGGTGCCCTGTATCCTGTATGTACATTTCTCTAGCTTTGGGAGGTGAAGGGAAAAAAACCAAATGCTTAACTAGGGATACAGTTTGACCCATTTTAACAATGAGATCAAGACACTATGTTCAAAAACGGACTTTACAATTTAGGCAGGGAGTGGGAAGGAGGGATGGAAAGGAGTAGTTGTGGAGGTGGAAGGGTAGGGATGGTAGGGGAAAAACAAAGGAGGAAGTATCAATGCTTGAGAGGAAATGAACTCATTACCTACCTTATGTAACTGCCATCCCTTTGTACATTATTTTTACAAAAAAAAACGTATTAAAAAAGATGAAAAGACCCAGAAATAAAACTACATACTTACAATCATCTGATATTCGACAAAAGAGTGAAAGATGTAATGTGGAAAAAACATAGCCTTGCCGGGTGACTGTGGCTCATGCCTTTAATCTAGCTAATCAGAAGGCTGAGATCTGAGAATGGTTGTTGAAAGCCAGCAGGGCCAGGGAAGTCGATGAGACTCTTAGCTCCAATAAACCACAAGAAAATGGGAAGTGGAACTGTGGTTCAAGTACTAGCCTGGAGATGAAATGCTGAGGGGTAGCTCCGAGGCCGAGAGTTCAAGCCCCATGACCGACACACACAGACACAGACACAGACACACAGACAGACAGACACAGACACACACACACACACACACACACACACACACACACCACATACACAGACATCATAGCCTCTTCAACTATTGGTGTTGGGAAAACTGGACATCAATAGCCAGAAAACTGGAAGTGGATCTCTGCTTGCACTAACATCAACTCAAAATGGATTAACTACATTAAAATCAGCCAAACTACTCTAAGACAGAAAAAGGGTGACATTAGAACTTATAGGTACTGAGGTGGAAGCTGGGCAGCTGCACGCCGAGCACCGGTAGTTGCGCTCCAGATCCTGCAATCTCACACTGCGTGCCTCGACCCAGTAACTGCTTACTCCAGTTGGCCCCTGCAATGGGCGCCATGCTTCCTGCGGCGCCGGCGCTCAGGGCAGGTCTACTCACCGCCCTGGCCCTGCTCCTCAGGCCACCGGTGACGAGGGTCCCATCTTGCAATGCGAGCACTGTGATGGTATCGCGCTGGCCCAGTGCGAGCCTCTGCCTGCAGTGCCTGCGTGTGCCGAGCTGGTGCGCGAGCCAGGCTGTGGCAGCTGCCTGACATGTGCTCTGCGGGAGGGCCAGCCTTGAGGTGTCTACACAGAACTCTGCAGCTAGGGGCTCAGCTGCCAGCTGCCACCAACCGAGCCACGCCCACTGCAGGCACTGCTGGATGGCCGCGGGTTCTGCGCCAATGCCAGCGTCCTGGCCGGCTGAGCGCCTACCTGCTGCTGGCGCCCTCTGCCTCAGTGAGTCAGAGGAGGACCTAGGCATGGGGAGCTTGGAGAGCCATGCCCCTCCCAGCACACATAGGGTGCCTGACTCCAAGTTCCATTCCATTCACGCGAAGCTGGACACCATCAAGAAAGGTCACACAAAGGACAGCCAGCACTACAAAGTCGACTATGAGTCCCAGAGCACGGACACCCAGACCTTCTCCTCGGAGTCCAAACTGGAGATAGAATATGGTCCCTTCCTTAGAGAGATGCAAGACACCCTGAATCACCTGAAGTTCCCCAATGTGCTGAGTCCCAGGGGTGTGCACATCCCCAACTACGACAAGAAAGGATTTTATAAGAAGAAGCAGTGTCGCCCCTCCAAAGGCAGAAAGCGGGGCATCTGTTGGTGCGTGGACAAGTATGGTCAGCCCCTCCCAGGCTTCGACAGCAAGGGCACGGACGACTTGCACTGCCTCGGCATGCATAGCCAGTAGACCCCACTGCATCAGTTAAATTAGAGCTCCAATACGCCTTACTTTACACAAAAGACTGCCACGGACAGAACAGTACCTGCCTACAGCCTCCACTTACATTACTTTTTGTGATGACCTGGTTTTTTGTGTGTTTTTTAAAGAAAACCAAAGTTTAGACAGAGATTTTAGAAATGTCTATCGTTCCTTTAAATGGTAAACTTGAGCATCTTTCCACTTTTCAGTAGTCAGAAAAGAAAATTAATTTCTCTGTTGCTTTCTGTAAAAATAACTGATTCTCCTGCCCAAAGCAGCGGACTTGATCCCCTTCTAGAAACCTCTCCACATCTGCCCATTGGAACAGCTGACCTTCTGCCTCCCTCACTTCAGTGGCTATTGTAGAAGACACCTCCTCGTTGCCCTCTACACTGCTCAGGCCTCATGGAGAACAGGAAGTTCAGAAACTCAAATCACCTGGACATCTCTACCATACATGAGACCCCTGGGCCTCCTGATACTATCTTTGATTCCAAGCCATGGACCCCTGGGCCGCAAAGCTTCTTCATTATCTGCAAGTGACTTGATCTGCTTGGAAAATACTGGAGAGATTGAGGTGGAATATAACTGACCAAGAAAGTTCTATAAAACTGACCCAAAAAAGTTCTAGCACATTGTAAATGCAGATCTTTCTGACCTCCCTCCATTAGGCAGCTTTTCAAGGATGGAGCCCAGTGGAAGGCCCAGGGTGGCCTTGGTTGTGGTCCAGCAGGGCATGGGGGAGGCTGGGGGTGTACCCCACACCTCACAGGCCTCACCAGTAATGGATTAATCGCTCTGGAAACAACAACAACAACAACAAAATGTTTTCTAATTTAACTCCTAGTTTGGGGTTGAGGATAATAAACTGTTTAAAGGCAAAAGTTTATTTTCACCCCTCATCTTTATTCTTCACGTAACAAAACAATGGTGTTTAATGTTATCTAAACAGGAAAGATGAACAGCTTGTTGAGAGAGCCTCATAGGGCACTGGGAACATGTAGAGAATACCTTGTGTTTGTTGAACTTGGAATCCAACTCATACTTTATAATTCACACATATATGCAGAGAGAGAGAGATATGTTCTCAATGGTTAACATTGTATACAGCATAGCCCAACTATAATAGGATTCATACTAGATAATCCTAGATAGTGTTAATTACTAGAAGGTGTAACTATGGCTGTGATCAGGAGAGGACACTCAGTCCAGGCTGGGCTTTTCTCTCCCCAAGGCCAAACCCATGGCAGTGTTGGGTGTGTGGCGATTGTCCTGCCCTACACAGCAGAGAGCTCTCCTTAAGAACAAAAAGAGGTCTCAAGACAGTCTGCCTACCTATTACGAGCTTTCCTTTATTTTTTAAATTTTTTTGGGGGGAAAGTATTTTTGAAAAATTTTGTCTTGCGATGTATTTATAAAAGTAAATAAAGTTTTACCATCAAAATAATAATTAAAAAAATACTTTTAGGTACTGGAATGAACTTCCTGAATAGAATCCCAGAGGCATAACAGATAGGAAAGGGACCCAACAAATGGGACTACATCAAAGGAAAAAACCTACACAGGCTAGAGACATAGCCACTAAACTAAAAAGACAGCCAACAAATTGGGAAAAGATATTTACCTGCAATACATCAGACAAAGGGCTAATTTTCAATGTATACATGGATCTCAAGAAACTACCCCTCCCAAAACTAATAAACGAATCACCAAATGGGCAGAGGAGCTAAGGAGAGACTTCTCATAAGAAGAGGTAAGAATGGCAAAGAAACATATCAGGAAAGGTTCATCATCCCTGGCCATAAAGAAAATATAAATCAAAGTAATTCTGAGATACCATCTTATCCAAATATCTTGAATTAGACAACAAATATTGGGGGGGAAGTGGAGAAATTAGAAAATGGCAAGGACATTTGCACAACCATGTTCCTTGCTGCTCAATTCACAGTGACAAGAAATGTACACAACCCAGATGCCCCACAATAAATGAATGGAACCAATAATTATGCCATCTATATACAATGAAATTTTACAGAGCCATTAGAAAGGATAAAATAATGTCATTTGCAGGGAAATGGATGACACTAGAATAAATCATGTTAAGAAATTTAGCCAACATCAAATTGACAAATGGTACCTGTTCCCCTGATATATGGAAGAAAGGTTTAAAACACCATGGGATATGATATACTGTACAGGATTCTAGACATCATTTACAGTAAGAACAGAAGAGGAAGCATTTGGCGAAAATCACAAAGTTATAATACCCAAGCACCTTTTCTACATAATATTATATATATATATATATATGTATATATATATATATATATATATATATATATATATTGAATTGCAATGATAAGGAAACAAAGGAACTTTTCTTAATTTGTCTTTTCATTTTCTAATGAGTCTGTATTCTTCACCTAATATACAGGGAAGATGGGGGAAGGGCACAGAATTAGTGGGAAGTGGGTGAAAAAAGGCAGCAGCAGAGCCCTCTGGCTCTACTGGACATTGATGAAAGTGAACCATGCAAGTCGAGGGTCAAGATGGGAGGGAGGGTATGGAAGAGAATGTGGGAACAGATGAGATTATGTAAAAGGAAGGAAATGTACTAGTTACCTGACATACAGAAAGGTAACCCTGCTCTATATAGCCACTAAAACATTTTTTTTTGAAGAAGAGTGTTCCCAAATGAGAACATATGAGAATAAGAAAATACAGAGCAGATAATTCTTTTTTATGTCCTTGGTACCTGATAGTTTCAATCAATAGCTATTGTCCTACCAACTGAGTCATACCTCTAAACCCAAAAGTCCTTACAATATTCAAATTTTTCATTGATTTCTTCATATTTTCTATTTACTTTTTCGTGTGTGTGTGTGTGTGTGTGTGTGTGTGTGTGTGTGTAAGAAATGGAGTGTGATCACAGGATCTAGGTGCTATCCCTGAGCTTCTTTTTTGCTCAAGAATACACTCTACCACTTGAACAAAGCTTCACTTCTGGATTTTCTTGAACAGTTTATGGGAGATAAAAGATTCACAGAGACGTTTTTGCACCACTAGATTCAAATCATCATCTTCAGGTCTCAGCCGCTGGAGTAGGTAGTATTATAGGCATGAGTCAAGGCTTCTGGCTTATGAATTGTTGTCCCTTTTTTAAAAAGATGGTGCCAGTGGCTCATGCCTGTAATCGTAGCACCACAGGAAGCTGAGATCTGATAATTGAGGTTTAAAGACAACCTGGGTAAGAAAGTCTGTGAGACTATTATCTCATAAACTGGTTAGCAAGAAACCAGAAGGGGCACTGGCTCAAACTGGTAGAGTGATAGCCTTGAGCACAAAAAAACAAGGACTGCCCCCAGGCCCTGAGTTCAAGCCCCACATATAAAAATATGTAAAAAAAATTGCAATCACTTGTAATCTCAACATCTTCAATTGGTGGTGTATTTAAAGTTAATTTGCATCTCACTTCGTATGTATTTGAGGGGAAACTAAACATATAACATTTTTTTTTAAAAAATGAGCAGCTGGGTTCAGGTGGCTCATGCCTGTAATCCTACCTTTTCAGGAGGCTGAGAAATGAATATGGTGGTTTAAAGACAACCTGGGCAGAAAAGTTCCCATGAGACTGCTATTTCCAATTAACCACTAAGTGGTTTAAACTGGTATGGTAGAGTACTAGCATTGAGCAAAGGAGTTCTGGGACAATACCCATGCCCTGTGTTCAAGTCCCATGTCGGAAGGACAAATAGAAATCAGGTCTAGGAAGTAGGCTCAGTGCTAGAGTGTTTGCCTTGCATGTGGAACCTTTGGGTTCAATTCCTCAGTACCACATAAGCAGAAAAAGCCAGAAGTGGCACTGTTGCTCAAGTGGTAGAGTGCAAGCCTTGAGGTGAGGAGCTACGGGACAGTGTCCAGGCCAGAGTTTAAGATCCATGATGGACAAAAAGCAAACAAACAAAAATAATTCAAACATTTAAATGATGTGCACAATAGACTATACACTAAAGATGAAAGATTAAATTAATGAATTAATAATTAAAGTGACCAACATTGTTTTGATTTTGTAAGTGGTGAATATAGCAGAAAAAGTGATAAGAAATAATAATTCATTTCTAACCACTCATATTGTTTTAAACTCATTTACTACTTTTAAACTAAAGGGGCACATAAGTATCATTTTACAAAAAAAAACAAAAGTTGTACATGTATTTCAGCCTGAATTCCACATTTTATAATTTTCCTTTTAGTAAATAATCAGTATCTTTTCATATAAAATACCTGTAATCCCTTTATTTAATACTTATCATTCTAGTATTTGATTATATCATAATTCCTCCCTTACTTCTTTTCTTCACATCCTTTCCTCCTTTCTATACTAGCAGTTAAATTAAGGGCTTCATGCACGTAAGGTAGGTCCTCTAAAAGGTGAGCCACTGCCTGCTCTTTTTGCTTTAGTCACTTTTTTTTTTTTTGGTCATGTGGCTTGAACTCTGGGCCTGGAGACTGTCCTTGCACTCTTCAGCTCAAGGCAAGTGCTCTACTGTTTGAGCCACAGTGCCACTTCTGATTTTCTGGTGGTTTAATGGAAATAATAGTCTCACAGATTTTCCTGCCTAGACTGGCTTTGAACTGTGATCTTCAGATCTCACGTCCTGAGCAGCTAAGATTACAGGCATGAGCCCCCGGCACCCAGCTCTGCTTTATACTTATTTTTTTTGGGGGGGGGCTGAACTCTGGGGCTGGCCACTGTCCCTCAGCTCTTCAGCTCAAGGCTAGCACTCTACCACTTGAGCCACAGTTCCACTTCCGGCTTTTTTTTATTCTGCTTATGTGGTGCTGAGGAATGGAACACAGGGCCTCATGCATGCAAGGCAAGCGCTCTACCACTGAGCCACCTTCCCAGCCCTGCTTTATCCATTTTTATGGCAGGGTTTTCTGTTTATGACCAGCCCAGCATGGTCCACAATCCTTCTTTCTACCTTTTCTGAGTAGATGAAATATAAAGTACAATGCATTGTGTTCAGATGTTGATTGAGATCCAATATTGTGAATGTTTCCCTGGGCTAGCCTCAAATCATAATCCTCTCTGTATCAGTCAAGACCTAATAGCCAGCATTACAACTATGAGCTACCATGTGTGGCTCAAATTTCTGACAACTAGAACATATGAACAAAGTTTTAATAATTTTAAATGTTGAATTTGAGGAAAATGAGTGCTTTTATTTGCCTAGTTTCAAATTTCACCAAAAAACACAAATATTAACTTTTGATTTCCTAGATTAAATAAGCAGATAAACTTTAAAAAGCAATTAACTATTTAAAGAAAATAGCTAGGACTGGAAATGTGGCTCAGTGGTAGAGCGCTTGCCTTGCATGCCTGAGGCCCTGGGTTCAATTCCTCAGCACCACATAAGCAAAAAGAAAAAAGCCAGAAGTGGCACTGTGGCTCAAGTGGCAGAGGGCTAGCCTTGAGCTGAAGGACTGAGGGACAGCGCCCAGGCCCAGAGTTCAGGCCTTACTATTGGACACCCCCCCCCCAAAAAAAAAAAGCTAAATAGTAATCATCCTTACCACTGTAACTTTGGACTTAACACCTTGTCAAACATTGTTTACATCATAGTCGGTTTTTATGGGTAGTATATTCCATAAACGGATCATGCCACCCCCAATGTCGATGGTCAAACAGCCTATATGCACAGGAGTGAAAGCCAGGCTGTAGGCCATCACACGATCCATGCTCTTATATCTGACTTGCTTTGGAAACAGGATTATTCTTCTATTCTACTTTCTACAAAGTTGCATGATTAGCAAGCATGATTTAGAATGAGAATGGCCTCATACTCCATGTTCCACGTAGGAGTCTTACTTTCTGTATATCACTCCCATAAATCTACATACTGGACTTGGCTTTATTGTTTCAAGGTTGTCTTATTTGTATTGAACCCTTATACTTAAACTCAGAACTTCTTTCTTCTATTATTGCTATTGTTGCCCTTACTGTTAGCACATGTAAACTTGGGAAATAATGAACAGCACGTACACTCACAAAACGAATGTTCTGAGAACCTTCTTCCCATTTAAAATTTGCCTTAATTTACAGAGAACTTACAAAGTTTGAACTCAATGTACTCATGTATAATGTATTTATAAGCAATATAAATTTCATATTTTCTCTTTAATAAGTTGTCTCTGAAACACGTGTTACCTCAGGTCCAAAGGTGTCCTAGTGTTATTTCAGTGAAGCCAGAAAACATTCATTATACCTCAAGCAGCACCATCGATTGTTACTGGAAGTAACTGTTACTGGATGAGGAAACTGACCCCAGGAGAGCAATGGAACATAGAGGAATAACAAAGTTCAAATTACCTTGTGCTTTCCTTTTTACTGTACAAGAAAAGTATCCCAAGCCTTGAAGGAAACTCTATCCCTGGCTTTTCCGAGTATGTTCTTTACTCATATAAAATTTTTCTGTAAACTTCTAGTTTTGAGAGTATTACAAAAGGAAATAATGTACCATTTGAAGGCCAGCATAGAACAAAATGAAATAACGTTGTTTTAAAAGTGTTCTCCTGCAAAGGAACAAAGACATGAAGGTTTTAAAGTGTCTTATGGATGGATATTTGACCCCTGAGATGATTCTCTTGATGCAGGAGTCAGTTATCAATTCCTTTGGTCTGGTCCTGAGTTCTTCAGAGCATTAAGGATTCCAAAAAAGCAGGATCCAGTCAATATGATCAGCAAAAGAAGCCTCTTCTCTGATCAGTACAACTTTAAGGAGGGTCCCAAAGAAATATCTGGGCTTTTTGTTTGCTTGTTTGTTTAGTTTGTGCTGGTTCTGGGTCTTGAACCCAGAGGCTGGATCCTGTCCCTGAACAGTTGTCTTTCCTGCCCACCTGCCCCCAAAGCTAGTACTCTACTGCTTGAGCCAAAACTCCACGTCTGGTTTTTTGGTGTTCAATTTGTGATAAGAGTTTGACACACTCTCCTGCCTGGTTTGGCTTTGAATTAAGATAGTAAGAAAGCTAAGTGACATCAACTGTGTGGACTTCTCTTTTGAAACAAAAAATATTAGATGAAGTTTATTGTAAAGCTAGTATTTGACAATTTATAAAGGAAGAGAATATGTCTAGCAAAGAAGCCATAACTTAAATAACTCAGCAAAAGTAGGTGTACTGAATCATTTTGAAATTATTTTTTCTGCTTGGGAAGATTATTGATCTTGTCCTTCCTTTTGGGGAAATTTAAGGTAATATTTGCACTTTTTGTTGGTTGTGGGACTTGAACTCTGATCCTGGGCGCACTCCCTCAGCTCTTCAGCTCAAGTCAAGAGCTCTACCGCTTAAGCTATAGCACCACTTCTGGGTTTCTGGCAGTTAACTGAAGATAAGGGTCTCATGGACATTCCTGACCAGGCTGGCTTTCAACCACAATCCTCTGGTCTCTTGAATAGCTAGGATTCCAGGCGTGATCCACCAGCACCTAACACATATTTGCGTTTATGTGCACTGAATGACACTATATAATGGAACACAATATATATATGGACACAATATATATTGGACAATATATAATGGACACAAATAATGGAAATTTGAATCGAATGATGGCATTGCAGCTTTTCAGGAAATTTGAGGTAACAATAAATATGTCCTCCTTTCCATGTTGTTTCATTAATCATTAATGACTCATGAGTTATGGGACCCTTACATTAGCATCCTCTGCCATCTGTGTAGGTGTATTTAGTATCAGGAAATGTTTATAGAGAAATATAGAAAGACAATTTTTAGAAAGCAAAGAAGATAAGGTATGAAAGAACAGCACAGAAGGAGATACATCTTTTACACAGAAATTAAGAAGTAGCCTAAGAGATTTAGAATGCTAATGGTAATGAGAAATAAGACTAGTTGATAACTATTTGTTCAATAACGAAAAATGGTTCTCTAAAACAAATTCTGGTATATCTTAGTTACTGTCGTTTATTCATTAACTCTGGAATTATACCTTCTCTTCTGTCACAACTGTTAATTTGCCTCTGCTGTTTTGGTGCCATAAATGACCAAAAATATTTCCAAATCTCATTTAGACTACCCTTCTCATTGTGATTAGCAGTGACCATTCACAAACCTGGAATCTTTGAATTTCCAGAATTAATCTTCACCTGACATCTAAGCACGTTCAAGCCATTAATTGCTGTGACCTAATGAACAAAACTTTTTTTTTCAACACAATATACTAATATAAGTAACTTACATGAATTAGGGAATACTATTGTCAGGTGTCATTATGGCAGGAGCAATTATATATTCCAAGTATGGGTTCCTTATTTTGTATTTACTAACTAATTTTTTTTTCCTAGTCAAGGGGCTTAAACTCAGCGCTAGGGAATAATTCCTGAATTTATTTATTTATTTTTTTGCTCAATTCAATCACTCTCCCACTTGAGGCACAGCACCACTTCCAGTGTTTTTCTGTTTAAGTGGTACTGAGGAATTGAACTCAGGGTTTCATACATGCTAGGCAATCACCGTATCACGAAGCCACATTCCCAGAGCCCTAAATGACTTTCTTAAGTTGATATTATATTTTTATTCCATAACTATGTACCATAATATTGGCCTGGTGCTAGAAAATGATGTAGAATAGAATACAATAAAATAAATCCAGTAAGGCTAGATGGACAATGAATAACCCTCACAGTGTAGCAAGGGCACAGAGGGCTTACCTCATGGAGATGTATCAACACGATGAATGAGACCACCCCTGACCCCCAGCCCACCTCCAGAACCAGAATGAGTAGGCCATCTTTTGTTCCAGCCACCTGGGGACGTTGGGCCACCTCCTACAGCACCCATTCTACCAGTTCCAGTCCCAGAGAGAGAGAGAGAGAGAGAGAGAGGGAGAGAGAGAGAGAGAACCAGAATTACAGTTAAATCTGGTGCCAGTGGCTTAGAACTCTAATCCTAACTAAACAGGAGACTGAGATATGAGGATCATGGTTCATAGACAGCCCAGGCAGGAACATCTGTGAGAATCTTATCTCCAAAGAACCACCAGAAAAGTGGAAGGGGCACTGTGGGCTCAAGTGATCGAGTGCTAGCCTTGAGCTGAGGAGCTCGAGAACAGTGCCCAATCCTAGAGTTCAAGACCCACGACTGAAAAGAAGTGGACTTCCCAACACAAGAAGTGGACTGAATAACACCCATTGTCCTAGGGAGCATGGTAGAGAAGTCAGGCCGAGCTTCCTGTGAACTTGAGGTCATAAGTAGGTCACCTGGCTTCTCTGTGCCTCAGTTTCCCCAGCTGCAAAACTGAACAAAGTGAAGGATCTCCTTCCACATTGGGATAGGGTAATAATGAAAGAGAGCCATGTTTCAGTTCATAATTCCACACCTGTGGCACAATTAATAACAGGCCCCACCTGAGCCCTTACTGGTATCTTCCGGTCATATGCTCACAGAATTGCCAAAAACTTATCTGAAGGCTGCTCCCTCTCTGCCTAGCCATTCTTCAGAGATCTCTCTATATAAATACCTTGTTTCCTCACAACTGTCCTATGAGGAGACTGAGGTCCAATGGTTGAGGCCCTACCAAGAGCTTCACGTGTGGTCAAGAATCCTCTGCTGTGGACTGAGTTTGGGATAATCCATCTAAACCAACGACTGAGCTTGGTGCCACATGTCTACCATCCCAACTAGAGAGGACCAGGCCTGGTGGAGCATATCTTTCACAGCAGGACCGCTATCCAGCCCAGCCTGAGCATATATTTAGTTTCTATCTCAGAAATGCTCAAGACAGAAATGTGGCTCATCAGAGGCGGGGAGAGGAAGCAAGCATGGGGATCATGGTACCCCCAGGGGGGATGTTTGACCCGGGTTGCATTGGTGTTGGGGTGGCCACTCACCTGTGCTGCTGAGAGAATCTATTGGCAGCTGCTCCAAATGGGGCAGCAGCTATGGCAGCAGCATTGTGGACACATGAGCCCAGAGCAGATGACTAGGGGCAGAGACCAGGTCGGGGATTTAGGCCTGCTGGCAGCACGCCATTGCCTGAGGTTTGAAACCTGGCACCGCATGAAGGGAGGGAAGGGTCCAGGTGGGGGTGGGAGCATCAATTTCCTACTATACTCCAAAGTCACCTCGAGTCTCTTCCTCACCACTCAGTCACCTCTACCTTCCTCAACTACTGGTAGTGGTGTAAACTAACAGAGGGAATCCCAGTGCTACCTGGCAGCATGGAATGTGGGCGTGGCCAGCATTCTTGTATCCCATTGGTCAGAAAGAAACATGAAAGAATCGGGGTGTGGCCAGAATCCTGTGAAGCAAGCAGAATGGGTGAGTGTCAACAGGCCATCCTGGGGCAATTTGAGCTGCCAGGATGTTCCCAGGACTTGAGAATGAGCCCCAGGGGTTAACAAAATAAAAACAGATTGACATGCAGATGGCAGTATGCTAATAAATCTATATATTTATAGAGTGCCAGAGATATCTATACATAATTCAGTTATTTAGACTATATTCCTACCAATTCCTGAGTATTCATTATGCATCCATGTAAGTAATGTTATTGTTTAAATCCTTAAAATATTAATGAAAGCACAGTGTCCTGAAATTATTGGGTTCCTCTAAGTAATAATATTCTTTTAATGTTTCATCAAAATTAAATAAAATCAACCAGCCTTCTGAAATGATGCTGTTTAATTTTATGGGATCACCATGCACCATGAACTCACTCAGCTGTGACATTGAGAAAACTCCAGTGTTATTCCTTTGGATGGGGACCAGTTTCTTAGTATCTCCTGCCATTGGCTGGTGTCAAGAAAGGGGATTCGAAACGAGGGCCTATGATGCCATGTGGGCCTATAGCTTCCCTGATAGTCTGTCAGCCTTCAGCAATGCAAGGTGAAGTACCCTTTGCAACAGTGTCATTCAGAACCAGAAGGGTCACTGCAAAGGAAGAAAACATAAAAGGCCACATTTTTTCTGTGCATTGATTTCCCTGAAAGACCTGGGGTTCTTGGATCACAGGAGCACCTGTGTGTCCAATGGCTTCACCCCAACCTAGGGTGATCGAAGCTGAGGTGGACTTGCCACGACCTGAGATCAAGCCCCATGCTGAGAAAAAATTAGCTCCCTGGCTTGCAATTCACACAGTTTATTCTTACAGGCTTTGGATTTGAACTCAGGATCTGGGTAAATCTGCAGCAATGTGGATAAAGGAGAAGATCATCTTACATGAAGATAAAAAAGTCAGTCCTGTTCACTAGTCCTGAATTCAAGACCCAGCCCTGGAAAACATGCTATTTATATATATTGTAAAGATAGGATTTATACTTACCTATAGATGTTCAGTCCATATATGTTTGGTGTGGCTGTTCTTGGTATCTTTTGTTTTATTCATTTATTTATCATTGATTTTACTATGATGAAACCCATTGTGTTTATTATATTGATGACAACCTATCAGAGAACATCTAGATTTGAAAAAATGTTTTCCATGATGCCTGGCCCCCAGGATACTCAGAGAAAAGGAAAAAAAAAAAGTTTCACACGCTCCTTACTCCATGATTCACTTGTTGGTAGTGCTGGGATTTGAATTCAGGGCAGAGAAAAACCAATTGGTCAATCAGTCAAGGTGATCATATGAACCTGTGAGCAACTAAGGAGTGTGGCCAATCCCAGAATCTGACATTGATCCCCAGGGTGGTCGTCTATAGTCAGAAATTCATAATTAAAACATAGGATCTATATTGACATACATGTGTGGTCAGCATCTTGTGTTCAGTGCAATTATTCTCCTTATTTTGTCTCTAATTCATGCAAGTATTGTGTACTTCAATAAGCATGGTGACAGGTATAACTGTACTGACATGGATGACAACCTGTTCTCATGTTTACAGAGTTGCCTATGCATTCTCCATCGTATTTGAGACCCAGGAGAGGATAAAAGGTACAACAACTGGCTTCTGACATCAGGATGAATCAGTTGTCAGTGCTGGGATTTTAGCTCAGGTCTGGGTAACTCTGTTGCACTGTGGGAGAAGGGGAAGCTCACCATCTTTAAAGAGTAGAATGTCAGGCCTGGTGCAGGACCTGATTTGAAGCCCCAGCACTGGACAAAATAGCAAGCCCACCTTTTTTAAACATAGGATTTCTCTTTACCTGCAGGTGAGGTATGCATCTTGCATTCAGTGTAGTTATTCTTTCTATTTTGTGTCTTTCTCAAGGATGTATTGTGTATATTATTGCGTATGAGGTGACAGACATAACTGCTGACGTGAATGACAACCTATTCACATGGCTAAGAGTTGCCTATGTAGCATTCTCCATCCTCAATGAGACCCAGGACATTCACAGGACAGGAAAACCTGTGCCACCATAAGCTTCTCACATCAGAATGAATCTTTGGTAGTGCAGGAATTTGAACTCAAAGCCTAGCAGGCCCTATTGGGAAATGGGTAATGGTGAGCACACCAGGCTAAGATCCACTAAGGAACTAGGCCATTCCAGGCACCTGAGATGGAACCCTCATGGGGGCCAATATAGTCATAAATTCATAATTAAATAGAGGATCTATATTTCCAAACATGGGTGGGTGGCATCTTGCGTTTGGTGTAGTCATTCTCTTTGTTTTGTGTCTTATTCATTGAGGTATTGTGTATTTCCCTGAGTATAGGATAACAAATATAACTGTGGTGAACTGGATGACAACCTATTCCCTTGAGTATAGAGTAGCGCATACATTCTCTTCCTAGCTGAGCCCCAGAACTTTCCCAGTACAGGAAAACAGGTGCAACGACTGGCTTCTCACATCAGGGTGAATTTTTGACAGTGATGGGATTCGAACTTTGGGCCTAGGAGGCCCAACTGCCCAATGGGTCCACATGATCACACCAGACTGTGAGCCACTAAGGAGCTGGGCCATTCCCAGGAACTGAGATCGAGCCCCAGGGAGGCCAAAATAGTCCTCAATGATCATTGAAACATGGGATGTATGTTCACATCCGTGTGTGGACTGCATCGTGCATTAAGTGTATTCTCTTTATTTTGTATGCTATTCATGGGTGTATTGCATATTTTCTTGAGTATATGATGACAGGTATAACTGGGCTGACATGGATAACAACTTATTCCCATGGCCACAGGGTGGCCCATGCATTCTCTGACCTAGCTGAGATCCAGGACTTGCACAGGAAAGAAAACAGGTGCAACGATTGACTTCTGACATCAAGATGAATCTTTTGGCAGGGCGGGGAATCTGAACTCGGGACCTAGCAGGACCAAGTGGGGAATGGGGTCATATGAGCCCACCAGCCTTTGAGCCACGAAGGAGCTAGACTGTTCCAAGGAACTGAAATTGAGCCCCGTCCCCGAGGGGACAGCAGGGTGCACAACAGTCATCCATTCATAAGGTGAAGGTAGTATGCAAATAAGTACACATTTGTATAGAGTAGGAGAGATGGTAACCTGTGGTGGAATCCAATCTGTGTGACTACCGATTCTTGGATCTTTCCTGATGCCTCCATTTCATACTGTGATGATTATTGTCATGCTTCATCAACTGTTCTTTACAAATAATCGATACCCCATGAGTCTTGCCTATCATTTCCTACTTGCATCATGCACAAACTTCTCATTCAAGGTTGAGATTGATTACATTCCATGACTCATCCCAGGTCCAGAAATGAGTATCTCAGGATCTCCCGCCATTTCCTCTGCATAGGGGGGCTGAACTCAAGCCTCAGGCCTGGAAAAGTTATCCCTTATATACTTTTTTTTTTTTTTTGGTACACTCGTGCGACTGAACTCTGGGCCTGGGCGCTGTCCCTCAGCTCTTCACCTCAAGGCTAGCGCTCTACCACTTGAGCCACGGCACCACTGACGGCTTTTTTTTCTGCTTATGTGGTGCTGAGGAATCGAGCCCAGGGCCTCATGCATGCAAGGCAAGCGCCTTACCATTGAGCCACCTTCCCAGCCCTCCTTATGTATATTTTAAAGATAGGATTTATACATCCGTACAGATGTTCAGTCCATATTGTGTTTGGTGTGGTTATTTATTTAATTTCTTGTTTCATTCATTTATTTAGAATTTATTTTATTGACTCTGATGACACCTATACCATTTATTACTTTGTTTACATCCTGTCACAAAACATCCAGATGTTAGATATGTTCTCCATCATGCCTGGCAGTGCCAGGATCTGAACTTAGTGCCTAGCAGACCCAATTCATCATTGGGTGAGTTTGATCATGGCAGCCTCCAGTCAATGAAGATGTCAGGTGGTTCACAGGCTCTGGCCAAAACAGCGATACATGGATAGGCAGACAGAGGTATACAAATAAAAATATATATTGGTAAAGAGTTCCATACCCGTCTATCTATGATGGAATGACACCTACTATGTTCCTTCCAACTCTTAGGTATTTATTATACCACAATTGAAGGAATATTATTCTTTTCATACTTAATAAACTATTAATTAAGCTCAATCAGCATTCTAGGATTATTGCATCCAATTTTAGCGTAGACCAACGTATAAATTACTCTTTCAATCAATATTCCTATGCATAGGAATGAGTCTCTTGTGATCTCCTGCAATTGATGTCAGGACTGCGATTTGAACCCAGGGCCTAGGTTGACAGGTTGGACTATGGCTTCAATAATAGCCCACCAGCCACCAGCAATGGCAGGTCAGGTCCACATTGCAGCTTTGTCATTCAAACCCAGGATGGTCACTGTCCTAAGAAAAAAATCGTAATCCCTCAACTCTCTGCAGCTCACCACTTTTCGTGCTTTCCAAATTGTTTTTCTTCCTGAAAGCCCTCTGGGCCCAGGATCACAGGATCGGCTATGAGACCAGAGACTGCACCCCAGCAAAGGGAGATCCAAGCTGAAGTAGAATTTCCATGACCTGTGTTCAAGCCCCATGGTTGGCCAAAAAAACTATATATATATATATATACATATATATATATATATATATATAAATTATTTAAATAAATTTAAAAAATAAAGCTCCCTGGTTTGGAATTTCTGCCAGTTTTCTTTTCTAGCCTGGGATTTGAACTCAGAGTCTTGGTAAATCTGTAGCAATGTGAGCAAAGAGTTGCCATTACTTGAGTTCAAACTCCATGCCAACCAAAAATGAAAAAGTAAGTCATTGACCTCGGCAGGAGGAGGTAGTTGTGGAGATGGGAGGAAAGGGATGGTAGGGGAAAAACACAGGAGGAGTAAACAATGTTCAATAGGAAATGTACTCATTACCTTGCTCCTGGAACTGTAACCCCTCTGTAGAACATTTTTACAATAAAAAGTATACAAAAAAAGAGAAACAATGTAGTTCTCAGAGAAGCACTTTGAAGGTAAGGGAAGGATGTTTGAATAGCTGTTCAAAACTCTATATTGCTTTTTTTAATATTCAGTATGGAACTGAATAAACATAACTGCTTCTATCAAAAAAATTAGGGAAACAAAGGAGGAGGCTACAATGCTTGATAAGAAATGTACTCATTATCTTGCCCATGTAATTGTTACTCCTCCGTACGATATTTTCACAATAATAATAAAAAAAAAGTACTCCTTTCCTGACATACGCAACCGTAACCCTTCTGTACATCATCTTTACAATAAGAATAGAAAAAAAGAGCTATTTATTGATGCTATTTGTTTCTTTGTGATTGAGCTCTGATAGACATGACCATACTATAGCTGGCCTTGTGTTCTAATTGTGACAAGTCCTCTTCTTTTGGAATCAGTAATGCTGAAAACAAAGGCCGTCTTTCTTGCCTCCATGACACTGAATCTTCACCTTATTTATTAAAGGAGGATTATGTAACATTTAAAAAAAAATAAGTCACTCTCTTAGAACTGGGGCCAGTATTTCTGCCATTGCTAGGTTTTGAGCTCACCGTCGAGGTAACTCTTTGCACCATGGGTGAATGCGAAGCTCATTGTCCTTGAGGAAAATAAATCCAGGATAGTGTTCCCAGGGCCTGAATGATGGCCCTGCAATGGAAGAAATATTTCTATACATGTGTAATACATGATATACACATTTATATGGATGTTAATTTCATATTATGAATTTTATAATTGATTTTGTATATTATTTTTCTTTGATTCATTTATTTATTGTATTTAGTATTATTATACACATAATATTATATTTTGCACATCTATTATAAAATTATACACAATAATTTAGGGCATTGACTCATTTTAATTAACATTTTATTAAGTGTTGAAACATGATACATAATTAAATGGAAGCATTTGTCTCAGTCTTCACATGTTTAGAGTCTCTCCTAAGTATGAGCTTTCAGTTCAAGCCCAAGTCTGGCAAAAAAAAAAAATTGAGCCTGGTGAGATATATTATTCTTGAACTCAGAGGAGGGCCAAAGTTATAGGTAAGAGGTAGGATAGAGGGCAGGTGCTGGAGGCTCACCCCTGTAATCTACTCAGGAGGATAAGATCTGAAGATCCCAATTGCAAGCAGGAAAGTCAATATGAGACACTTTTCTCCAAGTAAACACCCCAAAAGACAGAAGTTGAGCTGTGGATCAAGTAGTAGAGTGCTTTCCTGGAGCACAAAACCTCAGGGATAGGATAACATCCAGGCCCTGAACTCAAACCCCAGGACTGGCACACACACACACACACACACACACACACACACACACACACACACACACACACACACACACAAACCAATATAGAGCATTTGCCAGTCAGCCTACACAAATTCCATTTCTAGCAACTCAATATTAAAAAATAAATAAAGATGGAGAAGGGAAGGAAAGACTTGCTCCAGGAAGTGATAAACCCAGTGCCAAAATTCCACAGTAGTTCGCATATGTGGGTACAAGACAGAGAGCCTCTGGAAGAAAGTATAGCATGGGCAAAGGTCCTGAGGTGTGCTGTAGTGCAGGTGGTGTGAATGGTGTGAAGGTTTTATGCCTTCAGAAAAGTCTGGCAGGATATTCAAGGCTGGGTCAGCGTGGACTTGAGTCACAGGGCAGAGGGTGGGGTCCCAGAATAGCGCCCAGGGGGAAGATTAGCTTTTCTTTTCACCAGGGACCCAAAGCCATTTCCTGTGGCTTGAAACCTGTTTTCACAACTCCTGACCCTCAGGCCTCCTTTGCATGGAGGAGTCAGGGCAAACGCAGAGAAAAACTCTTGCTTTAGAAAAGCTTCTAGCCCAATGCCTCCAGTGGCTCAACCCCTGTAAATCCTAGCTACTCAGGAGACTCAGATATAGATCGAGGGTCAAGCCAGCTCAGGAGAGGAAAGTTAATGAGACTTTTCTTGCCAATTAACTACCAAAATCCAGAAATGGAGCTGTGGCTCAAGTAGTAAAGTGGTAACCTTGAAGGAAAAAGTTTAGAGACCAGAGCCCAGACCCTGAGTTCAAGCCCCAATACTAGCACAGGAAAATTAAAGAAAAGATTTCAGGAGCTCCTAGTCCACTGTGGTGTAAGGCCAGATCATCGAGGCACAGGTGGCTCAGCCTGTCTCCTAGCTCCTCAGGAGGCTGAGATGTGACGATTACTATTCAAAACCAGCCAAGGCAGGAAAGTCTGGGAGACTCAGATCTCCAAGGAACCTACAGAAAACCGGAAGTTGCTCTGTGGCTCAAGTGGTAAGGTGAAGAGCTGGGGGACAGAGCCCAGGCCCAGAGTTCAAGCCCCATGACCAACACCTGGCCTGCTTAGACCTTACTCTGTAGCTCTAGGCAGAGTTCTTTGCAGTGGGCCCCTGAGGGTCCCCTAATGTCTAGGTGTCCTACAAGTCTTGATAGAAGCCTGTTTGGAGGCCATTGCCTACAGAGCAGGCCACAGTATCAGAAAAGTATCAAGCTGTGGGGCATGAAGTTCATCAGAATGGCATCTGTCATGGGTGCAATGTGGATCAGAACAGTAAGTCACTGTCTCAGACCACAGTTCTGGGCCAGGAGGGGCAGGAGCTGTAAGATGTCATACCAGATAATGCCCAGTCACATGAGTATCACAAGAGTGCAAATTTTCCAGTCAGACCTTGGGCAGGTGTTGAGTTGGGCTCATGAAAATTTTGTAGGCTCAGGAATCCACAGCCAACTGGCTGCTGCTTGTAGCAGTCACTATCCCAGGAGTTCGAGGGCTCGGTGCCCTGCTTTCCTCACCAGTGCTTGGGGGAGGGGGGCAGATGAAGGTCTGCAATCATGGGCCGACAACCAAGGAGTAACCCTAGTGTCCTTCCCTTGATCCTGTAGCCCCATGTTGAGATCGAGGGGCAGGTTCCATGGAACTTAATGACATGGCCCATACCCCTCAGCCCAAGAAGGACTTAGGGAGAAACCACTTGATCTGGCTTGAGAGTTTACTGTGACTATGACTCAGGACTGCCCCCCAGTTGTAGCTCAGCTCATCCAAGTCTAAACTAATGCCCCAGAACATTGAGGTACTATACCAATCTCTCATCCCCCAGTTCCCTGGGCCTGGAATCTAAAGTATATGCCTCTGTATTCTGCGAATCCAGAATTGTCTAGAAGGACCTGAGAGGCCCAGCTGTTGCCAGAAGATAGATTTGCCTACGATAAGGTATGTTGACATTTCCTAGACATCGAACAATACATCCAAGCCACCTTGGACTCACCTCTCATGTAGCCCCAGGTTATCCTTGTTTGGGAAGCCTTTAGTCAGCTATCAATGTCCAGTTGGCCAGAGCCACTTGCAACCACCCTTCCCCCACACCACTACCAGCATGCTGGGAGTGGGAAATGCAGCCAGGGGCCCAGCTGAGAAAAAACAGGACAGAGCATGAGTCACCCTGGCCCCCAGAGGCAGGAAAGAACATATGCCAGCCTACCCTGAGGACCCAGAATCCCCTGGATGAGGACAAAGATATGGACAGCCAGACTTGGGTCCCAAGGAAAAGCTGGAATATGCAGGTCCCTGGCAATTTGGGACTCATTGTAGACCATGATAGGGGACTAAAGACAAGGTTGCTATTGAGGAAGGGCACCATCCAAGGTCAGGAAGAGGCAGACAAGCAACCAGGAAGTGGGCAGAGAATGATGACGGAAAAAGACACACACACAGAAACACACACACACACACACACACACACACACACACACACACACACACACACACACACACACACACACACACGGGTAGCCCAAGGTCTCAGCAGTCCCTGAGCAACTGAACATCCCAAACTCCAAGAATATGACACTACCATCCTCAGACCAAATGTTGACAAAACTCAGAGCCTCTCACACATCTGGAATTGCTCATAAAACAGCATGGCATTTCCTACTGTACACAGCACTATGAAGAAAAGTCAGCCACAGCATTTTGGTTGTCAGTCATGGGGTTTGAACTTTGGGCCTGCCTGCTATCCCTCAGCTCTTCAGCTGAAGGTGTGCGCTCTACCACTAGAGCCACAGCACCACTTCCAGTTTTCTGGTGCTTCCCTTGAGTTAACGTCTCACAGACTTTCCTACCCAAGCTGGCTTTGAACAGTGATTTTCAGATCTCAGCCTCCTGAGTAGCTAGGATGACAGTGGTGAGACACAGGCATTGCCCAGTTTCAGCCACCTTCTTACAACCAGGGGAAATCCAAATTGTCAGGCCATAAAGCACATGCAACCCTTCGCGTTCAGACTTTGACACCAGTATCCAAAGCCATTCTTCCTTGGTTGGAGAGAATATAATCGACAGTACCCTCCAACCCTACTCTCATTCGCCCACTCCCTGCCTAAGATAGGCAACAACCTCTGGAGTTCTTGGTAAGACAACTCCCAGCCTGATGTAACTTTACACTCGGGCAAATTTGGGGAGTTCTTAGAAATGGCTGTACACTGAGGCCAGAAACTGGTGTCCGAACCATAGAAACCCCACTCCTTCACCATTTCTGGCAATCAAGAGGTGTCTTTCTTTCTTGTTTTTTTGGATGAGGGGCTTGAACTCAGGGCTTGGATACTGTCTCTGATGATGAATTTGCTCAAGGCAGTGCTCTACCACTTGAGCCATGGCACCACTTCCGATTGGAGATTGGAGATGAGAATCTCAAAGGAATTTCCTCCTTGTGCTGGGAAACAAGACCCTCTGGATCTCAGCCTCCCGAGTAGCCAGGATGACAGGCGTGAGCCATCACCGCATGGCCTATGGTGTTTCATTCTTTACAATTCCCAACTAGTCTTCCTCTAGACACTACCACCTAGACCCTCCTCTGCCTCCCTCAGGGACAGCAAAGGGAGGCTCAGAATCTGGGGAGGGCCATGGGCATTAAAGGGCCCCCTTCACATCACTACCCCTTTCTAAGCTCCCATCCGCTTCCTCTGGATGGCCTGGTTGTCGGGGGCATATCAGACCCACTAGGACTTTTTAGGCCTGCCCTGTATCCCCCGCCACATCCAACTGGTACCTGAAAATTTCTGAGGCAAGCTGCTCCATGTCCCAGTGGAAGACGTTGGAAGGTTGCTGATAACTGGGTCCAGGGGTGCCTAGGGCAGAAGGAGTGTCCAGATCCTCTTTGTCAAAGAAGGAGACACAAAGCGTGGATGGATTTACTAAGAGCTACAGGGCACAGCCATCCACCTGTCACCCAGGTCCCTTGGAGTGCAGTTTTACATTGACAATGCTGGGGGTTGAACTTGGTGTCCAGGCGCTATCCCTGAGCTTCTTTTGCTTGATGTGAGCACTCTTCCACCCAAGCCACAGTAACACTTCTGGCCTTTTCTGTGTATGTGGGACCTAGGACTCGAACCCAGGGTCTCCTGTGTGCTAGGTGAGCCCACTACTGCTAAGACAAAATCCCAACATTGGATAGCTGTTCTTCTGTGACCCCTGGGGCCTGTCTCGGACAGTCTTGCCCAGCTTTACTGAGTTTCTAACCAGCAGCCCTGGCCGGAAAAGGACATGCTCCGATATGTTGTCCTTTATCTATGGCATCTTTTCTCTTTATGCTTCCTGTCATATCCTCCTTGTTAAGCAAGAACTCCTTTCAACTGCTACCTTTAAGAAGCCCGCTCCAATCACCCTGGCAGAGGCGGATCTTCTCCAAACTGCAGGCTGTTGGCATTGTCATGCTCTGCCTTCCAGCTGGTGTGGGTTGAGAGTGCACAAAGGCGAAGGCCTAGCTTTCACCACCCAATTTCTGAAGGCTCTGATACACTACCCAGGAACCAGTGCGGTATCACACTCTGTGAGAGGGCACTTGAGGCCCAGGCAGTCTGGGGGCAACAAATGGTGCCATTTCTTGTGTGGGCTTGAACTGAGGATCTGGGAGCTGTATTTCTGAGTTTTCAGGTTCAATCAAGGCTGCTACTCTACCATTTGAGCCACAGCTCCACGTCTGGATTTTTGGTGGTTCCATGCAGAGAAGAGTCTTATCAGCCTTCCAGCTTATGGCTGGCTTCGATCTTTGATCCTCAGATCTCTGCCTACTAAGGAGCCAGGATGTCAAGTGTGAGCCTGAGCCAGACAGGCTCCAGAACCTTTCCTTTGAGCTTCTGTTTATCTCGTGTCAACTAGCAAGCCCTTTTTAAAATAGTCATTTATAGGGGATCAAGTTCCTCTCCTAGGTCAGTTAATCCAAGGAGATAAAGTATCTTTGAAAAACGCCAGTCAGAGTTGGCCTAGGTGAGTGTGTGTGTGTGTGTGTGAGAGAGAGAGAGAGAGAGAGAGAGAGAGAGAGAGAGAGAGAGAGAGAAAGAGTATGAGTTTCAGGGATACCTACCTCCAACACTCTGGTGCTTCTTTCACCCAGTGGTGAGTACATCCAGGATCCCACCCCAAGAAAAGTGGGGAGGGGAGGGTACTTAAGGTTACATCAAGTGGGATGATCTGAATTCTATCCTGCAACTGAAGACAGGGTGATAATAGAGAGAAGGAGAGGTTGAGAGAAACATCAAGGGAAGCCCCTTACCTTTGGCTACAAGTACCAGAAAGAAGAATGCATCCATCCTTTTTGGTAGTAAGATAACAAGTGCCCACTATTCATTTATTTTATTTTTTGTGAGTCCCAGGTCTTGGATTCAGGGACTCGGTGTCATCCCTGGGCTTCTTTTACTCAAGGTTGAGGCTATATCACTTGAGCCACAGCACCAAAACTGGCATTTTTCAGGGGGGGAGGGAGTTTGTTTATGGCAGATATGAATCTCAGACTTGCTGCTGGGAAGGTAGCTCAGTGGCAGAGTGCTTGCCTTGCATGCCTGAGGCCCTCGGTTCGATTCCTCAGCACCACATAAGGAAAAAGAAAAAAAAGCCAGAAGTGGCGCTGTGGCTCAAGTGGCAGAGTGCTAGCCTTGAGCTGAAGAGCTGAGGGACAGTGCCTAGGCCCAGAGTTCAGGACCCATGACTGGACCAAAAAAAAAAAAAAAATCTCACAGACTCTCCCACTTGGGCTGGCTCTGAGTTACGACCATCAGAATTCAGCCTCCCGAATAGCCAGGATGACAGGTGAGAGCCACTGGCACCTGACCACCACCATCCATTGATAACTCTCTAGGGCCAGTGCTGGGCTACCTGCATTGCACACTCCTTGTTGTGAGTGGGAAGCAGACCTGGATGTGTTTGATACTTCAACAGACTACCTACCTTTGAGCATTGTTCTGGCTCAGTCTGATGCTGGCTTCCTCCTTTTCCACAGCAATGACTTTGCGCTGTCACAGAACAAATGTCCCCCAAGAGGTGATGGACCTGGGGTCTTTCCTCTGCATACTGACTCTATTCCCCAAAACGACACACTGCAGCAACGTGAATAGAGTGAATTCAGGTTCTTCTAATCAGGGTCTGGCCAGATAGGTGGCAGGGAGGATCAGAGGCTTGGGATAGTGCCGTGCAGTTGGACAATGAGAGGCCTGTTCATCCACTTTCCTTTACCTGTCTTGGCAGAGGGTAGTGGGGAAGGACTCACTGGACAGCCTGACAATGAGTAACCATCACGGTCTACCCCAGGTACAGAGGGGCTTACCAAAGGGAGCTAGTTCCACAGTCCAAGTGAGAATGACCCTGACACACAGCCTACCTCCAGAATGAGAGGGTCACATTGGGTCCCAGCCACATGGGGACACTGAGCCAACTCCTCCACGACAAATTCAACAAGTTACTGAGATAGAGACAGAGAGAGAGAGAGAGAGACTTACACTTAAGCAGGCTGCCGGTGGCACAGGCCTACAATGGTAACTACACATTGAGATATGAGGATCATGGTTCAGAGCTGGCCCAGGCAGGAATGTCTGTAAGACGATTATCTCCAAAGAACCACCAGAAAACCTGAAGTGGTGTTATGGCTCAACTGATTGAGCCCTAAACTTGATCTGAGCAGCTTGTAAACAGAGTTCAAGCCCCATGACTGACAATAAGTGGACTTCCCACCACAAGAAATGGACTGAATAGCACCCATTGTCCTAGGGAGCATGGCCGAGAAGTCAGGCCAAGCTTCCTGTCACCTGGGGATCATGAGTAGGTCACCCAGCTTTTCCGTGCCTCGTTTTCCCCAGCTGCAAAGCTGAACAGTGAAGGATCCCCTTCCTCATGGGGATAGGGTAAGGATGAGGAGAGGGATGTTTTGTTTCATAATCCCATACCTGTTGCATTATAAATAACAGGCCCCTTCTGAGTCCTTTCCAGGTATCTTCTTGTTATATGCTCACAGAATTGCCAAGAAACTTATCTGATGATCGTTGCCTCTATGCCTGGCTCTGCCCCAGAGTTCCCCTTGTATTGATCCCTTGTTTCCTCACAACTGTCCTGTGAGGAGACTGAGGACCAATGGTTCCAGGCCGAACCCCGAGCTTCAACTGTGGTCAAAAATCGGCTGCTGTGGACTAAGAGTTTGGGACAGTAATATAAACCGATGACTGAGCATGGCGCTACATATCTACCATCCCAACTACAGAGGACCAGGCATGGTGACACCTGCCTGTCACAGGAGGACCATGATCCAGCCAAGCCTGAGCATATATGGAGTCTCTATCTCAGAGATGCCCAAGAGAGAAAGGCTTGGCTCCCATGGAAGAAGACCTGATTGGAAAGCCTAAGCTCTTCATTTCAAACACTCCTATACCAAAAAGAATCTGAGGCCCGGTGCCAGAGGCTCATGCCTATAACCCTACCTACTCAGGAGGCTGAGATCTGAAGATCACTGGTCAAGATTTAAAGTAGGGTTGGCCTTGCCCATCAGACGTCATGATGAGATGACCCAGAGTCTGACCCATGCCAATAAGGTCCATACTAACAGGGCTCACAACCTTAATAAGTGCTGACCACACTCTCTGTCCCCTGGGGAGCCAACCCCTACGGGCCCCACCCCCAGGTCCTCCCGTGCTCCCTCTGCCACCAACCAGGCCCAAGTTAGTAGACAGTTCCGGGTATACAAAGATCCCCTGCTCTTATAATTTAAAGGTGCTGAGTCCCCTTCAAACGTCTCACCCTTCCAAGCCCCCAGACCTCAGCCACAAAGTCCATGCACCCCCCAAGACAGCGGTTAGAAGTTACCAAAGGGTCCAGCACTCCTTGTAACAACCAACTTGTACACACACACACACACACACAGAGCCATCATGGGTGGCTCCTGTCTGTCATCCTAGTTATTCAGGAGGCTGAGGTCTGAGGATCACTGTTCAAACCCAGCCACTCAGGAAAGTTTGTGAGGCTGCTATCTACACTGAACCACCAAATAGCCACAGGTGGAGCTATGGCTCAAGTGTTAGAGCTCTAGCTTTGAGCAAGATATCTCAGGGACAGCACCTAGGCCTTGAATTCAAGGCCCAGTTCTTCTACCTCCAAACACACACAGACACAGACACAGACAGTCTGACAGTCACACACACACACACACACACACACACACACACACACACACACACACAAAGGATAGCCCAAGGATTCAGCAGTCCCTGAGAACAGAAACATGAACTCCCTCAATTAGGATGAGATTCCATGCCCTGGAAGATGGCAGTACCGACATCAGACCCACGGTAGACAAACCATTGAGCCTCACACATATCTGGAATGTCTCATAGACCATCATGGCATTTCCTATCATACACACTGCTATGTGGAAAACTTAGTCACCTCTTTTTTTGTTGTTGGTCAAGGGGTTTGAACTCTGGGCCAATGTGCTGTCCCTCAGCAATTCAGGTGAAGTTGATCACTCTCTCACTTGAGCCAAAGCAACACTTCCTGTTCTCTAGTGGTCTATCATCAAGTCTCACACACTATTCTGCCCAAGCTGACTTGTAACCAAGGTTCTCACATCTCAGCATTCTGAGTACCTAGGATGAGAGTTGTGAGCCACGCGTGGCTTCCTGCTTCAGCCACCTTCATATACACAGAGGAAACCCATGTCATCAGGCCACAAACTTTTTGCAAACCTTCACTTCAGATTTTGATAGCCAGCATCCAAATCTATCCTTCAATGGAGAAAATAAAGACACAACAATCTCACACCTGCACACCTTCACCCACTCCCTGCTTGTCACAGGACACGTCCTCTTGAAGCTGTGGCTTCAAACTGGAGCAAATTTGGGGAGTTCTTACAAATATCTGTACAGTGAGGCCAGCACTTGGTCTCCCAAACACAGCACCCTCCCCTCACCCCCACACCTCCACCATCATTTGCAGGCAAAGATGTCTTACTTTCTTTCTTTTTTATGTTGTGGGGCTTCAACTCTGGGCCTGGGTGCTGTCGCTGAGCTTTTCAGCTTAAGGCAAGCACTCAATTGCTTGAGCCACAGCACAGGTTCTGGTTTTCTGGCAATTCCTTTTAGGTAAGAGACACAGGGTCTTTCCTGACCAGGCTAGCTTTGACCCGTGATCCTCAGATCTCACCTCCTGAGTACCTAGGATAAATGCCATGAGCTACTGGCTCCCAGCCAAACAAACTTTTCAATTCCTGTCATCCTCTCCCCTCAGGAGACTGAAATCTGAGGACTGCAGTTGGATGCCCCATTGCAGCAAAGCCCGTGAGAAGTCTTTATCTCCAATTAAACACCCCAAAAAGCTGGAAGTGGAGCTGTGATTCAAGTGGTAGTGTGGTATCTTGGAGCATAAAAGACAAGATCCACGCCCTAGTTTCAAGCTTTTTCTAGCATAGACCCACCCATAAAACGGAAGCAAGTGGGCACACGGGAGCTCAAAGCTAACACATAATATTCAGGACTCCCAGAACAGACCCCATCCAGCTCTGATTCTCTAGATTCTATGTCCTACATCATGGCAGACTTAGATGGGACTGAACATGCACCAAGTTGGGACATTCAAGTACAATCTCATACTGAAGATCCCCTGACCTTATCAAAGACTCAGGATCTCTCACTGTCCTGCCTGAACACTTGGCAGTGAGGTAAGGTCTAGTTATCGAACCACATGATATGGGAACCAAAGGGATTCCTGGTCAAGGGACTGAGACTGGGGGGATCTAGGTCCCTCTTGGGGAGGTGAAAAGGGCGGCTCTATCCCAGAAATTTTCCTATGTTGTGAATATTATCAAAGAAACAACCATTCTCAGACCACAGTGCCCCTGATGTTCCCACCAGCTTCTACCCAGCTCTGCCCCATCTTCATCCTGCCCTCTCTGAATCCCAGATCTGCCACGTATACTAAAGAGTGAGCCAGCCAAGAGACACACTTCCTGCCCTCATTCCCAGGCTGTCCTTTGGCAGTGACATGCTTACCTCAGTCTTTGGAGAAGGAATGAACACCAGGAGTGGTATTGTCAGACTGAGTCCTGGAAAGTCCTAGACCCCAAGGATGTACTGCACAGGATTCCTGCAGTGAACCTCAGCCAGGTTGTCAATTATGAATCCAAGGCACTAGGACTTATATTTGCAGTGTGTCTGGATCAAAGGCTGTTAGTCTATGTTGTCAGGCGAGGTCATGTCTCCAATATCTTGACACACATGACCTAGGATCATTCTCCCTCTTCAAATTCCTACTTATACTTTGACCCCCCCATGAAACTCTCTCACTCCAATACCTCCCTAGACCTTGGAAACTTTCTTCTTATCTGATCAGAAAATAAACTCGATGAGGCTGGGCATAATTGAAACCTGGTGACCCACTCTGAGCCTTAGGATCTACCCGAGGCTGGTTCCCTCTGTAGTTGGTGACCACACAGCTCCTGGATGGCATGAAGTTCCTGAGGGGTCAGTGGCTTGGTCCTACACACTGGCTTTAGGCTCTGAAACTGTCCTCACAGAGATTGTGAATAATTGGCTCCCTTTATCCAGGGACTCCATACCAAGGCTTGCATGTTCTCCCTTTTTACTTCCTTCCTCTTTTTCTCCCTCTGTCCTTCTCTCCTCTCTCACTTTACTTTCTTTGTGTCAGTTCTGGGCCTTGTACTAGGCGCCTAGGTGCTGTCCCTAAGCCTTTTCACTCAAGGCTAGCAGTCTATGTCTTGAACCACACATCCACTTCAGGTGTTTTTTTTTTGTTGTTGTTTTTTTTTGGTCGTTAATTGAAGGCAAGAGTCTTACAGGCTTTCCTGCCCGGGCCAAAAGCCTCAATCCTCTCATCTCAGCCTCCTAAGTAACTAGGATGACAGGCTTGAAGCACTGGCATTCAGATCAATCCAAGGTTTCTTCATGGGCTGTGGAACCAGTCCTGGAACTTTTCGTTGTCTATGACCCCCAAGAGCCTGGTGCACACTGTATTGGTTTGTTGGTTAAATAAATGACCATCTGTCTATGACAATACTACAGAAAATTCCCATCTGATCCAGGTAAGAATCCTCTGTGGGGGAGTGGGGACAAAGCTTGATGTAGCTCTCCAACAGTTCTCCCTCCTCCCTCTTACCCACTCCTGGTGCCACAACACTTAACTGTTTTGGCTCTGAGGGTGTGAGCCACTATGTACTCGCTACATTCCAGGGCCTCTAGGATGCCTATCTTCTCAAAGATCTCTGTCCAGCAGCTGACCAGCTCTGTGGCACTCAATTCCCCATGGAGGTATGAATGAGTTTGCTGTGAGCTGAATGCCTGGTTCAAGGAGACTCCTGTCCTCCCCCTGGGGCCAGCCAGGATCATCCACCACATCTGGCCCCTAAATTTCATGTTGGAGAGGAAGGATTCTTGAGGCAGCTTGGGTTCTCTGAATCTCCCAGAGTCCAGTACAGGTGCTGGGAATCATCTCTGGTCTTTGCTGGCATGCTGGGAATGGCAAGGTCACAATCTCTGCTCCCCACAATGTCCTCGAGTGGGGTCGTCACCCTAGAGAGATGCAACAGCTGCCAGTGAAAGGCAGTCAAGGCACAACGTTCAAAGCAGGAGACAATCTGGCTTGGGAACTCTGCCTGTGCCGCTTTGAACATCATTGTTTGATGGCTGAAATCATCCATCTACTTTGATCCATAATCCCAGGCATTAGTGGAAATTGCCAGCTTAAATGAAAAAAAAACCTGGAAAATGTGGTATTTAATTTGTCCCAATCAAACTTAAAGGTTTCCAAAGTCAGTGGTCCCCTTTTCCTTCCACACAGCCTGTAGCAGTTTACAGAAACTGGCATTCAGCGAGCCCTAGGTAACTGCCACCTCTTGATACCGAGCGGGCTCCAGCAGAGGGAATGGACTTGCCTACCACTGCCCAGCTGGAAACAGCCCAGGCGGGAACACAGATTGGATTCTGCAGGACTCCAGGGAGAACTGACACTGGCACTACCCCAGGAGGGTATCCTCACCACCAGTGAGAGCCTGCATCCCTGTGCCACGATGCCCACAGAGACCGTTAATGCCCTAGACATGGTTCCCCTCATCCACTGTCATGGTGAACCATCTGCCATGTCACACCATATGCCAGTTCCCAAAACCTCATTGCCTCATAGCCCCTGCCTTATCATTTCCCTCATCTCGTTCCCTAATTATGTTGGGCAAACACATTCGCAACCCTTGAATTACCTCCAACTAAACACACAAGAGCAGAGTGTCTGGCTGGAAGAAGGTGGCTGTGATCTCATTCGCCTCACCAAACTTCTGGCAGGGGATAGAAGGACAGGCTTCGACTCCAGTCCAGGGTTCACACAGTTCTTCTAGGGGAGGCCCACTCAGGCTCAGCAGCTACTGTGGGCTACAGGAAAGGGCGAAGAGAGAGGTGGAACGGGGAGGAAAGTAATGTCTACTGAAATCTTCCATAAAGGAGCCATGGAACTGTGAAGGAGAAAACAAAAATTGTGGCTGGGCTTGTACTTGGTATTGATGAAGAAAAACAACAACAAATGCACACACACACACACAGAGAAATAAAATGCTTTTGCTGTTTTTTGACATGGTGACTTATATACATTTTCATTGTTCTCATCTTCCTGCTCTCCCAACACACACACACACACACACACACACACACACACACACACACACACACACCTCCAGAATGGTGACAGATGACTGTTCCATGTAGCACCTACAATTTGCCAACTCATCACTCACCTGAGGACAGTCAGACTGTACAAGGAGAAAGATTCTCTCTCTCTCTCTCTCTCTCTCTCTCTCTCTCTCACACACACACACACACACACACACACACACACACACACACACCACATACACACACAGAGTCATCACGCGTGGCTTCTGTCTGTCATCCTAGTTATTCAGGAGGTTGAAATCTGAGTATCACTGTTCAAAGCCAGCCACTCAGGAAAGTTTGTGAGGCTCCTATCTACACTGAACCACCAAATAACCACAGGTGGAGCTGTGGCTCAAGTGTCAGAGCTCTAGCTTTGAGCAATATATCTCAGGGACAGCATTTAGGCCTTGAGTTCAAGGCCCAGTTCTTCTACCTCCAAACACACACAGATAAAGACACAGGCACACACACGCACACACACACACACACACACACACACACACACACACACACACACACACACACACATGGATAGCCCAAGGATTCAGCAGTCCTTGAGAACAGAAACATGAACTCCCTCAATTAGGATCACATCCCACCCCTGAGAAGGTGGCAGTACCGACATCAAACCCACTGTAGACAAAACATTGAGCCTCTCACATATCTGGAATGCCTCCTAGACCAGTATGGCACTTCCTACCATACACACTGCTATGCGGAAAACTTAATCACCTCTTTTTTTTTGTTGTTTTTGATTAAAGGGCTTGAACTCTGGGCTTTGGTGCTTGCCCTGAGCTCTTCAGCTTAATCAAGCACTCAATTGCTTGAGCCACAGAATTGCTTCTGGTTTTCTGGCAATTCCTCGGAGATAAGAGTCTCAAGGTCTTTCCTAACCAGGCTGGCTTTGACCCATGATCCTCAGATCTCACCTCCTGAGTACCTAGGATAAAAGCCATGAGCTACTGGCTCCCAGCCAAACAAACTTTTCCATTCCAGTCATCCTCTCCCCTCAGGAGACTGAAATCTGAGGACTGCAGTTGGATGCCACTTAGCAGCAAAGCCCGTGAGAACTCTTTATCTCCAATTAAACACCCCAAAACGCTGGAAGTGGAGCTGTGATTCAAATGGTAGAGTGCTATCTTGGAGCATAAAAGATAAGATCCATGCCCTAGTTTCAAGCTTTTTCTAGCATAGACCCAACCAAGAAAGGGAAGCAGGTGGTCATATGGGAGCTCAAAGTTAACACATAATACTCAGGACTCCCAGCACAGATCCCATCCAGCTCTGATTCTCTAGATTCTATGTCCTACATCATGGCAAACTTAGATGGGACTGACCATGCACCAAGTTGGGACATTCAAGTACAATCTCATACTGAAGATACCCTGACTTTATCAAAGACTGAGGATCTCTCACTGTCCTGCCTGAACACTTGGCAGTGAGGTAAGGTCTAGTTATCCAACCACATGGTATGGGAACTAAATGGATTCCTGGTCAAGGGATGGAGACTGGGGAGAACTAGGTCTCTCTTGGGGAGGTGAAAAGGGCTGCTCTATCCCAGAAATGTTCCTATGTTGTGAGTATGATCAAAGAAACCGCCCTGCTCAGTGCCCATGCCTCTGGTTTTCCCACCAGCCTCTACCCAGCTCTGCCCCACCTTCAGCCTGCCCTCTCTGAATCCCAGATCTGCCATCTAGACTAAAGACTGAGCCAGTCATGAGATCCATTTCCTGCCCTCATTCCCAGGCTGTCCTGTGGCAGTGGCATGCTTACCTCAGTCTTTGGTGGAGGAATGAACACCGGGGGTGGTATCATCATTTTGAGACCTGGACAGTCCTAGTCCCCAAGGATGTATTGCAGAGGCATCCTGCAGTGAACGACAGCCAGGTTGTCAATGATGAGACCAAGGTGCCAGGACATTTAATAGAAGCGTGTCTGGATCAAATGCTGGTAGTCTATGTTGTCAGGTGAGGTCATGGCTCCAATTTCCTGACACACCTGACCTGGGTCCATCCTCCCTCTTGAAATTCCTGCTTATCCCTTGCGCCCCCCCCCCCCTCGTTGAAACTCTCACCACCCTAGCCCTTGGAAACTTTCTTCTTATCTGACCAGAAAATAAACTCGATGAGGCTGGGCATAATTGAAACCTGGTGACCTACTCTGAGCCCTAGGTTCTACCCGAGGCTGGTTCCCTCTGCAGTCAGTGACCACACAGATCCTGGATGGCATGAAGGTGCTGAGGGGTCAGTGGCTTGGTCCTACATACTGGCTTTAGGTTCTGAAACTGTCCCCACAGAGATTGTGAATAGTTGGCTCCCTTGACCCAGCGACTCCAAACCAAGGCTTGCATGTTCTCCCTTCTTCCTTTCTTTCCTCTTTTTCTCCTTGTCCTTCCCTCCTGTCTCTCTCTACTTTCTTTGTGTTAGTCCTGGGCCTTGTACTGGGAGCATATGTGCTGTTCCTAAGCCTTTTGATTCAAGGCTAGCAGTGTATGGCTTGAGCCACACATCCACTTCTGACGTTTTGTTTTTGGTCGTTAATTGAAGACAAGAGTCTTACAGGCTTTCCTGCCCGGGCCAAAAGCCTCAATCCTCTCATCTCAGCCTCCTAAATAGGATGACAGGCTTGAAGCGCTGGCATCCAGATCAATCCAAGGTTTCTTCATGATCTGTGGAACCAGTCCTGGAACTTTTCATTGTCTGTGACCCCCCAGAGCCTGGTGCACACTGTAATGGTTTGTTGGATAAATAAATGAGCATCTGTCTATTACAATACTACAGAACAGTCCCATCTGATCCAGGTAAGAATCCTCTGTGGGGGAGTGGGGACAAAGCTTGATGTAGCTCTCCAACAGTTCTCCCTCCTCCCTCTTACCCCCTCCTGGTGCCACCACACTTAACTGTTTTGGCTCTGAAGATGTGAGCCACCATGTATGTACTCACTACATTCCAGGGCTTCTAGGATGCCTATCTTCTCAAAGATCTCTGTCCAGCAGCTGACCAGCTCTGTGGCACTCAATTTCCCATGTAGGTGTGAATGAGGTTGCTGTTAGCTGAATGCCTGACTCAAGGGGCCTCCTCTCCTCCCCCTGGGGCCAGTCAGGATTACCACATACGGCCCCCAAGTTTCATGTTGCAGAGAAAATCTCCTCGAGGTATCCCTGGTTTCTGAATCTCCCAGAGTCCAGTGCAGGTGCTGGGAATCGTCTCTGCTCACAGCTGGCAGGCTAAGGATGGTGAGGTCACAATCTCTGCTCCCCACGACATTTTTGGCTGTGGTGGTCACCCTAGAGAGAGCTGGAGGAGAATCAACAACTGCCGAAGAAAGTCTGTCAAGGCATGACGTTCATTACAGGAGACCATCTGGCTTGGGAACTCTTCCTGTGCTGCTTTGAACGTCATTTTTTGGAGGCTGAAATCGTCTGTCTAATTTGACCCATCATCCCAGGCGTTAGTAGAAATTGCCAGCTTCAAGAAAAAAACCTGGAAAAATTGCATTTCAGTTGTCCCAATCAAACTTGAAGGGTTCTAAATTCAGTGGTCTGCTTTTTCTTCTAGACAGCCTACAGCAGGTTATAGAAAGTGGCATTCATCAAATACAAGATCATATCATCTGCAAACAGGGAGAGTTTTATTTCTTCTTTCCCTATTTGGATCCCCTTTATGTCTGCATCTTGTCTTATTGCTGTAGCTAGGCATTCTAATACTAGGTTGAAGAGAAGTGGGGAGAGTGGACATCGCCATGGTTTCCCTTATTTGCAATATCTAGTATATATATGAGTCAACCAGAAAAGGTCAGATAAGGTGATGTTAGGAAAACGAACCCTAAGATATGTATTTAAATGTTTATTTTCATTCATGCATTTGTTTCTAAAGCATTTATAGGATTATTTCTTTGTTGCTTTGTATGTCCCTCCCCCACAGTATAATCCCTGCTTTCACTATATTTGATGTCGGTATAATTTGTGGAGGGTAAGGGGAAAAACAAGTCGTTTAAATAAGGATATAGGTGGACCCGTTGCAACAATGAGAAGTACAAGTGGTCATGTTGAAAACGAACTTTACAACTTTGGTGGGGGGAGAGGATTAGATGGGGGGGGCGGGGGGAGGCTGGGAAGGGATGGGAAGGGTAAACAAAGGAGGAGGCTACAATGCTTGATAAGAAATGTACTCGCTATCTTGCCAATGTAATTGTAACCCCTCTGTACAGTATTTTCACAATAAAAAAAAAGAAAGTGGCATTCAGAGAGCCCAAGCTAACTGCCAGGGCAGTTAGCAAGCAGGCTCCAGCAGGGGGAGCACACTTGCTTACCACTGCCCAGCTGGAAATGGCCCAAGCCAGACACAGACTGGAGTCTGCAGGACTCCAAGGAGGACTGCCCACCAGTACATTGCCCCTGGAGGGAATCCATGCCACCAGAGGGGGCCTAGAATACCCTGCCCAGATGCCAATGGACACAGTCAATGCCCTGGGTAAGTTTCCCTCTCAGTCTCAGTCGTGGTGAACCATCTAACATTTCACAACATTCACCACTTCCCATACCCTCCTAGCCTCACAGCCCCTGCCCTATTCTCCCCTCCCCCCAATCTGTTCCCTAACTACGTTTGGCAGACACATTTCCAACCCTTGAATTAGCTCCAACTATACACACTAGAGCAGACTGTCTGACTGGAAGAGTACGGCTGTGGTCACAGTTGCCTCATGAGCCTTCTGGCTGAAGACAGAAGGACAGGTGTCCACTCTGGTCTGTAGTTCACACAGGCCTCCTAGGGAAGACCCACACAGGCCCAGCAGCTACTGTGGGCTACAGGAAAGGGAGAAGAAAGAAGTGGAAAAGAATGTGTACTGAAACCTTCCCCAAAGGAGCCATGAAACGGTGAAAGAGAAATCAAATTATCGCTAGACTCTTACTTGGCATTGATGAAAAAAGAACAACACACACACACACATACACACAAATAAAAGGCTTTTGCTCTTTGTAGACATGGTGCCTTAAATATATTTTCATTGTACTCATCTCCCTGTTCTCCCAACACACACACAGAAACACACATACACACACACACACACACACACACACACACACACACACACACACAAATCCAGAACTGTGACAGAAGATTAGTCCATGCAGCACCTGTAATTTGCCAACGGATCACTCACCTGAGCACAGTCAGGCTGTATAAGGAGAAAGATGATCTGTCTGTCTGTCTGTCTGTCTGTCTGACTGTCTCTCTACCTCCCCATCTCTCTCTCTCATGCTCCTTCTCTCTCTGTCATGCACACACACACTCACACACACAGACTCAGAGCAGTGACTCTCCTGAGTTTGTTGGTTCCTCCTTTTGGACAAGGTACAAGCTTGAGCACGGGGGTTGCCTGGTGAGAACAGGGGATCCAACCAAAGGGAGCACCACTCTAATAATGCAGAACAACCCTGCCTATCCCTTTCTCCAGGACCAGACACTTTCCCTTGGGAACAACCAGCCTTGACTCCCCATTCACCAAAACCCTAGGCCAGGACACTTGGTGAAGGTGTCCAGAGATAGGTGGCTTCTCAGAGCTTGGGGTGAAAACAAGCAGAGGGTCATGGTGCCCCAGATGGTTGTCTGACCTGTGTTTGGGACAGTGTTGGGGAAACGGATGGGGTCTTAAAGGATACATACATGGATGGACTCCCTACTTCCAGCCTAGATGCTTCTGGGTGACTTGGTGGATTGTTGGGGGGGACGAGGAGACCAGATGGAAAAGGAGCACCAGCAGATGCTGGGAGAGCTGGGAAATGTTATCACACTGTGAGTACTGTTGACAGCTGGGATGGGGGGTAGGGCAGACAGGCTGGGTGTATGTGAGTCGGAGTGGGTATATACCTCCCAGATATTCATCTTCTGTATGACTCCAAGTGTCCTCACATACCTAGTGGGCTCTTCTGGGACCCTCTTCAGGTGAAAGGGTGACCGAGCACAGAAGACAAGGGCTCACACAGCAAGGAGGGCCTATCTTCTGCATCCAACACCCACCACCCCCAGAAAAAAGAAAAAGACTCAAAAAGGCAGGTGTGGAGATGCTATTCCCCACCTCTGATTAAAGCCACCAGGTTCCCACCAGAGAGAGGAAGGATGTAGATGTGTGGCTGTGTGGCTCCCACTGCTCCAGGCCAGGTGCTCTGTGGCACCGCTCCTCACCCAGTCCTGCATCTCCCTGTTTCCTGGGACACTGGCCACTAGGGATGGGGGTGGGATGCCCAGGTCAACACACACCCCTACTCCTGACCCCTGGGGCACGTTTGTGAGAAGGCCATGGCAGACTGTGGAGTGGGGGAGGGTGGACTCGAGGAGGAGACAGGAAAGGGGAGGCAGGAGGTGCAGGTCTGGGTCAGTGGTTGGTTGGCCAGAGTGTTTCCAGGCTGTGGGCCCTCAGAGCCACCACACATGTGTACTAATGGGAGAAGCTGTAGGCGGTTGCTCCGGGTGCACATGGGCCGAGTCTTAGGACCAGGGGTGGCGACCAATTCAGGGACGCAAGCCGGCCATGGGTGTGCCATCTCCTCTGGGCGACTGTGAGAGGCAGCTGGTCGGAGTCGAAAGTGCCATGTTTAAAATGCAATGCTGCTGGGAGGGGGCAGGAGCATCTGCGGGCGCATGGCAGGACTGCATGTGGCCTGTGCTCCTCTTCTTCAGCTTACACCAACCCCACCTCAGCCGCTCCTGTGGCCCCCTTGCGGAGATCTCAGTCTCAGGGCCACCATAGCCACCGTGCCTCCGCGTGGCTGCCCGTGGCGATATGCCTGCTGCGCCAGCTCCATGTGCTCTGTGCTCCCCACCAGAACCTGCAATATGATCAGCGAGGCCGCCAGCTAATGAAGCCACTTGCCCTTGTGTATACTCACTCTTCTTTCTGCTCTCTCTCTGCTCCCACTCCTCTCCTGGGCTGTGTTGCCCCCGCCAGGCATGCCCACTGAAAGATTAAAAATTAGAGATACATTTTACAATTGCTCACTGCTGATTTTGCTTTTGTAAACTTGCTCGCCCTAGCACTAAACCCCCTCCCTTCTGGAAATAAGGAATTGAGTAAAGAGTCTTGGAGTCCAGATGCCAGCCCCCGGACAAGGTCTGTGGTCATAAATACAGAACAAACAAGTAAATTCCCCAAGTGGTCAAATGGGACCTAAGAATGGGACCCAAGATAAGGACCCAAGATAAGGACCCAAGATAAGGACCACCTGGCAAGTCCAGCAAACTAGGCCAAATGTTAATCAATCACAAGCCTGTAACTATGTAAACTCCCCCCCCCCCCAGGGTGATCGCTCCCCCTAGACTTGCCCTGAGCCAACTGTTTTAAACTTCCCTGCGTAATAAAAATGATTGCTGGAGTACATAGTGACTTTTAAACGGGCCAATCCTGGGGACACCTGGTGTTATATGCTAATCTTGTGCATTTTGCCTTTAAGAATGCCTGTAACCACTTCTCCGGGCTCTCTCCTGTGCTGAGGCAGAGAGACCGTTTGCGCAAACACTGAATAAACTCATGCTTGTTGCATCTACTGGTTTGGAGTCTTGGTTTCTGGGGTGCCCTCCCATTGAAGAAAATATCCCAGGAGTCTGGGGTCTTTCATTTGGTGCATTGGCCAGGAAGCCGGCACCCCCAGACCACAAATTCCAGGACCGGTAGGAGGTAAGATAGAGCTTTTACGTTTCACATCTTCTGTGTTTGTTATCTCTGTTCTGTATTCTGCACTCTGGGATCCAAAGAAAAGTGCCTGTACAGGGTCTGTATTGAGGTCAGTGGGGGAGGCAGACGTGCCCTGAAACCCCTGGCCCGGCTCGGGCAGACATGCCCTTGAGGTTTGCTCGGGCAGACGTGCCCTTGAGGTTTGCTTGGGCCTACAGGCCCTTGAGGTTTGCTTGGGCCTACAGGGCCTTGAGGTTTGCTCGGGCCTACGTGCCCTTGAGGTTTGGGGGGGAAGAGGGAACGTGGAGTCTCTCTCCTTCCCGTGTAGAAGGAGGGGACGTGGAGTCTCTCTCCTTCCCGTAAAGAAGGAGGGAACGTGGAATCTCTCTCCTTCCCGTGAACTGGAGGAAGGGGGGAACGTGGAATCTCTCTCCTTCCCGGGGAGTTTAGCCTTGGTGGGCCACTCCCATCTGAAGTTGCTTTCTCTGTTTGCAGTCGTTCAACTGCCGCGCAGCACCTGTCTGGTTTCCTCTGTTTCTGTTTAGTGTTAATTGTCTCTGTTGTCTGTTTTGTTGTCCTTAAAGGGATGGGGCAGCAACTAACAATCCCCTTAAGTCTGACTTTAGGTCACTGGAAGGAAGTTACAGCCCAATCCCAGATTGTCAGGTTTTAGGAACTTGCTTGTTTGTCAATTATGAAATTGCCACTGACCACCTGCGAGTGGCCCCAGTTAGATCTTAGCCTCGGGCCTTGGCTTGGGGGGTCTGAGCATGGGGGAGAACCTGTCAGTCTGAGGGAATGGCCGCTGGGGACTACTTCCCCTTGCCCCAAGATGACTGGCAATTCTCCTCCACCTTGGAAGGCCCCTGGGTCAACGCTTGCAGGAATCTAAAAAAAAAAAAAAAAAAAAAAAGAAAAGAAAAAAATCCTCCGGAGGTGAGTAGGGGTGTTGAGTCCCCTGCTAAGTGAATGGTGGTGAGATGTCGCCCCATTCACTGAGACCTGATTTTGTCTTTGTGGCCACTTGTCTGTCTTGTTTACTTTGGTGTGTTTGTTTTATGTTTTCTGGGGTAGGGAAGTTCTGGGTGAGTGTGGCATGCTCACTCAGCAGACTCTGGATTCAGCTTGCTGAGTGGGAGCAGCACAGAGTTCCGGTAGGGATAAACTGGGGCCCATTAGTCCCCAACTCAGCCTTCAGTTCTTGTCTAGTTCTGTTTTAGAATTGGTACCAGTTTAAATGTGGATCCTTGGTTTTTGTGTTTATCTGTGTTTTGTTATTTATTTATTTTAACATGTCTGGGGGAATAAAAGTTCCAGCTGGGTTCAGTCACAGACCTGCTATGCCCACCCTCCCTGTGAGGCATGGAAGGTTACTGGGCTAGTTTGGTTCCCTTCAAGCCTCAGGCTGCATTTTCTCCTTGTGCAGGCTGCCAGCAGGGAGGGTGTAAAAGGCTGTGTGCCTGGTTTGGACTTTTTCAGCTAGTCCTGACAATGTAACAATTTGTAAAGTGCTCTTGTCTAATATTGGATTAAAAAAATTCTGGCCAGTTTAGTTTTAGGTGACCCCCTCCCCCAGCCCTCCTCCAACAGAAGGGATTCAAAAGACTAATTAGTGACTTGCCTTGCTAGATAAGCAAGCTCTGGGAAAATAAAGCCCAACAAAGGTACCTAGTTTAAAAAAAATACTATCTTAAACTTTTGTTTAAAAACTTTAGAAGGTGTACGTACGACTGATTTTGATTTTTGCGTGCTTTAAGATCTGTGTGAGTGTTTTGTGTGTGTCTGTGAACGTGTTCAAAGATAAGAATTGTCAGCATGCTGTAACAATTGGGTGAGTTTTAATTTAAAAATTCAAAAGGTTATGAGGTTTGGACATTACCAAAAATTTTAAAGAATCTTCACATTGTTTTAAATGGCTTTTTAAAGATTCTTTAACTTGCAAATTACAAAATCTGGTATTTTAAAATGCATAAGACTGTTTATACTGTAATCAAGTTATCTGGCTTAGCAAAAATGCATTGGTAGTTTGGGATTTAGTTCCCTTGGCTAAAATTTGGGGATAAATATTAGAAATTTAAATGTAAAGGTTAGTTTAACACTGTCAAAGACAGTACCTGTTTTGCTTAAAACTGTGTATTTCATTCAAGAACCAAGAGAAGAGATGGAGAAAAACTTAGAAGCCAAAAGAAGACCTATCTTTAGGGGTAAGGGGTGAACAAGTCGAAGTGCAGTTCAGCTGGTCATGCATAGTGGGACAGGCCCTACGAGGAATCCACGCATGGTGAAAGAGGGCAAGCTGGCACAAATACAGTTCATCTAACCCTAGAGTCGGATTGGGTGTGTGCCCATTCCATAGAAGGGGCTGAGTGGCCCATCTTTGTTCTCTCTTTTCCCTGCAGACAGACACTGAAAACATGATGGTTAAAATGAGTGATGTGATGATCTGATTAGTATTGCTAAAACTTCCCCTTGGATGTGTTAACATTAAAATTAGAAAGGCCTTAAAAAGAGAGTTAAAAGGTTATTTGTATAATGTGACTTGTTTTTAATGTTTTACAATTAAGATGTTTTTAAAAGTCATAAAGATGCTAAGTCTAGCTTTTTGATTCAGTTATGATGATTGTTATTTGTGTGTCTGTTTTAAAACAAGCAGTCAAGAGGCAATGAGTGACACTTGGCCTCAAGATTTCAAGGGATCTTTTCAAAATGAAAATAAAAACTAAAGTATACAATATTAAAAAAAAGATTAATAGGAGACTAAAAAAATAGGGAATGGATTTTTGGATATAAAATTTAAAAGTAAAGTTGTTTTTAACATTGGCTTCAATGTGCACAGAGGAAAAATTAGGATTACCAAAATAATTGCTATTCCAGTTTGCTCTTATAGCTTGTTTCTTAAGTTTCCAGCAAGCCCAGAGCAAAGCACAGAGGATTCTTACAAGTTTGTCAGATGTAACTTTAATAAGTTTCAGGTAAGAGCATGCTTAAAAGCTACTTCTATGTTGACCACCTTGTTGCTTTTAATTGGAGTAAAATGGCCTTTTATAAGATTCATTGATCTGGAACTGGTTCAAAGCCAGCCCGGGCACAAAAAGGTCCCTGTGAGATTGTCACCTCTATTCAGCCAGCAGGGTACTAGCCCTGGACTAAAGAGTCAGGGGACAGTACTCAAGCCCCAAGCTCGAGACTCACAGTGGCAGAGTACTAGCCCTGGACTGAAGAGTTAGGGGACAGCATTCAAGCCCCGAGTCTGGGACTCAAAGTGGCAGAGTGCTAGCCTTGAGCTATAGAGCTGAGGGACAGTGCTCAGGCCCCGAGTTCAAGTCCAGCAACAAGCTAAAGGGAAATGCCAATGAGGCATTTATCCCAATGTGAAGAAGACACTCCTGGGACAAAAGCAATGGAGGAGCATCCAGAGGCAGTAAGCCACTGCTTGGATGGCAGAAATGTCAGATCCTAGAGTCATTTGTGTATGGCCCTTCAAAACTGGTCAGAGCCGGGAGGTCATAAAAAGAGTTTGTAAGCATGCCTAATGTCCATGACTATCTACCTTGTGAGGGACAGGAACTTGCCAGTCCTCTGTGATAGTAAAAAGCTAATGTTATAAAACGTGGGGGATAGTTTAAATCTCAACCCCTTTATGTGCCAAAAGCTCTAATTGGCAGCTCTAATTGAGCTGACACTAGTTACATGAATTTCACCTGCTCAGGAAAAATACAGAGAATGTGTTTCTATTGATATCTGTCTCAGGCATTGTTGGGATCATTAGAGATCACATTCCTAAGCCATCTAGGAAGATGCTTTTGCAAACCAGAGTGAAAAACAAGCTATACTGCTGTAGCCGGAGAAAAGGTCTGTGCAGTTGTCAAAAGTTAAATATTGTTCTTAATGACATCTAACCCTGATGGCCTCTTTGTAAAATAGGCTAAGGTTCCTGGCTAGGTAGGATTAACGTCCCTGAAGTCAGCTTGAAAAAGTTACAGAAGATGGACTTTAGCCCTTCTACCCCCAATTTAAGATCAAGGGTCCAGAGTCAGTTTTGGAGAAATGAGGCAAAATAGATAAAATAATTTTAAAAAAAGGCATAAAGAATAGTGTTAACTGTTGTAGGTGTTCAAGGTGTGGAGACTGCATCTGTCAGAGATGGCTACAAGACTAAGCCTTCTGAGCCTTCTGTGTCTATTTACAAAATATCTGGTTAGTAAAAAGTTGTGATTTTGGTAAATTGTCCTGGGCTATTGTTTAAAGATCTTAAAAACCAGCAGGATCAAAGCCTGCCAAGCCTATGCAATGTATCCTTAACCAGTCTGTGTAGGAATTTACAGCCCAGCATGAGGTGTGACAGTCCCTTGGAGCCACTGAGAAACCCTGCTGCTGCTGCTGCTGCTGCTGCATTCAACTACGGCCTGAAAGCCACCTGGAGGAACTCCTGCCTGATTCCATCACCTGAGTCTGCTTCCTGGTTGACTGCTGCTAAATCTAAGATCTTGTGGGACATTCTTTTGGGTGATATCCAGAAACCCTCTCTTCCCACAGTGGATATTGGGGACAAGGATATCGCTGGCTTGCTTGCCTTAGGTACTTCAGTGCATAGTGACTAGAAATCCTCTCCATGGTCACAGCCTAGTTTGGCTCTGGTATGGTAATAACCTGAGTGTGTTATCAATGGAGGTAATACTCTTAGCCTTAAAATCTAGCAAGCTTCTGCATCACAGTGGTGCCTTAAGGCTGTTCTAAGATAAAGGTTCCACAAGCCAAAGGAAAATTGGGCAGTTTTAAACTCCAGCCACAAAGATGCTCAAGGAATTTTCAAAAAAGAGGGTAGTAAAGAAAGCCTTGGAAAAGATTGGAGAAATTTGAAAAGTAAAATTGTCTTTAAGACAAACCTCAGAAAGTTTAAGTATGTAGCAGATGGTATGAGTATGTCTTAAAATTGGAGATTACAAGTAAAGCTAGTATAAAATTAAGTTAACTGTGATACACGGAGTCAGGACTGGTGGGAAAAAAAATGTAAGTGGCCCTGGTACTGTTAATTTTGTTACAATCGGACCTTGTATACTCAACAGACTGGTGTCTTTTGTAAAAGAAAAAGATCAGCGCAGTTCATTTATTAGTTCTGAGATCCAAATATCAAGCATTGAGAACAACTGACACCCCACAAGATAATATAGAGACACCCTAAATTTTAAGATTAAAGTTAGCCCAAAGAAAAAGGAGGGAATGAAAGATTAAAAATTAGAGATACATTTTACAATTGCTCACTGCTGATTTTGCTTTTGTAAACTTGCTCGCCCTAGCACAAACCCCCCTCTCTTCTGGAAATAAGGAATTGAGTAAAGAGTCTTGGAGCCCAGATGCCTGTAACTGCTCCTCCGGGCTCTCTCCTGTGCAGAGGCAGAGAGACCGTTTGTGCAAATGCTGAATAAACTCTTTTTGCTTATTGCATCTACTGGTTTGGAGTCTTGGTTTCTGGGGCACCCTCCCGTTGAAGAAAATATCCCAGGAGTCTGGGGTCTTTCACCCACCCTGTTGCCCTACCCTGAGCCATGCCCTTGGCCACTGCTGCCATGGGAGTGTGCCTTGGGCCCGGCTCCCTCCTCCTCGTGCCCCCTCCCCCTCTTCCCCTCAGGCCTGGCCCTCACCCCTGGCTGCAAGCCAAGCCCTGACTGGGACCAAAGGCTTCCAGGCCATGGAAATTATAGCCTCACCTCAGCTCATCACTCCCTCTCAACCCCAGTACCTGCCCAGGGTATCAAATCTCCCCTTAGCCCCACGGCTGGAGGAGACTCTCTTCCATGCCCCTCCAATCCACACACCAAAAAGGTGGTGCACGGTGACCCTTGTGTGTATGTTTGTGTATGTATGTTTGTTAGTGGTTATGTTTGTGTGTGTATGTTTGTTTGCATGTGTTTGCATGTGTGTGATTATTGGGGATAACTACCTCTCAATGACTCAGAACATAGTACCCTTTTAGATGAGTCAGCACACAGTACACTTCAAAAAACAGCACAAAGCACCCTGTGTAAAGGACTCAGCACACAGCTCCCCTTGAAGGACTTAGCATATAGTAAGTACCCTGTGTAGAGTACTCAGCAAACAGCATCCTTTGAAGGAGGGAGTCCATAGCCCACAAGGTAATGGACTAAGTGCATGGCATGCTTTGAAAAACTCAACGCTACCATTCTTTCCCAGGGACTCAGTGCATAGCACCCTGTGTTGAGATCACACACAGCCCCCTTTGAAGGGCTGAGTATGTAGCACACTGTGTAAAATAGTACACAGCACCCTTCAAAAAACTCAGGACATAGCACAATTTTGAAGGACTCAGCACATACTACCCTGTGGAAGGACTCAGCACATAGCACCATTTGAAGGACAGTACAGAGCACCCTGTGTAAAGGACTCGGCACAGAGCACTTGAAAAATTCACCTTATCCATCTCTTCTCAAGGGCTCAGCACACAGTGGTACCCTTTGGGATGAATTAGTACACTGCATCTTTTGAAGGACTCAGCATACAGTAGCTGTGTAATGGACACAGCGCACAGCACCCTTTGAAAAAACCACCAGGGCTCACTCTTCTCAGGGATTCAGCACATAGCACACTTTGGGATGACTCAGCAAACAGGACTTTTTGAGGACTCACACAAAACCCCCATGTCGGAAGGACCCAGCAAACAGACCTTGTGAAGGACTCAGCACATAGCTGTATGTCACAAGTTCAGCTTTCATTAGAATTAGGATGCTTTCTTCAGTATCACCATTCTTCAGAAACACTTGACAAATCCTACTAGTTCATATTTAGCTAAACTGGGGGAGGGTCAGCTGAGGGTCTTGAACTAAAAGCTTGGGGGTCCTGTCCCTCAGCTCTTTGGTTCAATGCTAGAGCTCTAGCACTTGTAGGCACAGCTACAATTTATTTTTGTTTATTCTTTGACAGTTCTTACGGTGATTAGGAAGGCCAACTTGGGGTATCCGTGAGAAAAGGCTCTTAGCTCAGCCTGGAGCTGACCTCTCCCTTCCTTGTGCCTCTGGGAGCCGGGCCTCCTGGAGCTCTCTTGGCCTAGGGTGGAACATACCTGCTCTGGCATCAGCACTCAGGGTGAGCAAAAGTCAGCTTGGCCCTGGTCACTTCCCCCAATTGAATTCTAGAGGACGATGACACGGGGCTGCATATCCCGCGTCTGGCCACGAGGAGGCAGGAGTCACCCACCATAGCGATTGTACCTGTGAGTTATGTTTACTCTTACTGCCCTGGGGCCCCCGTCGTGCTATGAAGCCATCCTGGACAGGAAAATCCTTGAGACTCTTATATAAAATTAACCATCAAAAATCAAGTGGGGTTGTGGCTCAAGTGGCAGAACACTAGATTGAGCAAGAAAACTCAGGGATAGAGCCTAGGCCCTGAGTTCACACACACACACACACACACACACACACACACACACACACACACTCACACACACACACACCACATGCATGCAAAATCAGAGATTTCTACAGTGCAATCTTTGGGTATTCTCCACGTTTTCCCCACTAAGCCTCCCGGGGGTTGACCTAGGTGTTGGATGCATACAAAACCACCTGGCATCTTTAATTTTGGGAAACAGTATGGCTAGAAGGTCAGCCTTCCCCATCCCAGCTACTTGATTGGGTTGTGGTCTATCCAGGCCCTTTGGGGCTCCTTATATAGACTCGCCAAGATTCCTTCAAAAGGCATCACATGCTGGGCACTCGTGGCTCATACCTGTCATCCTAGATACTCAGGAAGCTGAGATCTGGAGGATTATGGTGCCAAGCGAGCCTGGACAGGAAGGTGTGTGAGACTCTTATCCTCGATGAATTATCAGAAAAAAAGAAGTGTCGCTGTGGCTCAATTGGCAGAGTTCCAGCCTTGAGACAAATAGCTCAGGGACAGTGCTCACAACCAACAACAACAAGGAGAGGCATTGCATGTTGGCTTTGGGATTGATATGGGTCAAATATAATTGGAATTTTCAAGTGCTCCAAGACAAAGCAGTACCTCCTTTAGTCCTGTGTTACTCTATCTCATCTCACACTCTGGCCTTGTCCATGCTTTGGTTAGCATGACTCTGGCTTGACAGGAGGGCTCCAAGGAGGAAGATCTCAGAGCAATCATCCCCACCAAATCCTTCTGTCCTGCTCGCTCTGTTGCTTCTGCTCTTTGCTACAGAGCATCTTCTTGGAATCCATACATGAGGTCATGGCCACCAACATTATGGTGAGTGTGAGTCTGGCCTAACTCAGAGCAGTCAGAGATGGAGGTTGGTCTGGGACTAGGAGCTTCTACCCTGTGTGTGGGCTGAGGCCAGGGCCTACATTTATTCATCCTGAGCATTGAAGAGGTGATGAGAAAGTGTAGAATCCACATTGAGTCAGTTAAGTTTGGAATCTAGAGGATCACTTGTGTGAGGTAGACTGTGGTGTCAGGGGGCCACTGTTCTTGGTACTCCTCTCTCGAGACTCCCCCGTCCCTCTCTCATCCCTCAATGGTAGAAGAGAAACTTCAACTAAGTGTGTCCAAGAGGGGGCAGGGGAGTATTTCTGTGTGAACCAGACTGTGCTTCATATTCATCCTAGCCCCTACTTCCTATTTATCTGAGGAATGGCCATATGGGTTTGTGAGGGGGGGGGAGGAATTATCCTAACTGAGAATGTGGCTCACTGCTAGATGGTCGCCTAGCATGACTGACACCCTGAGTTCAATTCCATATAGAAAAAGCTGGAAGGGGAGGTGGGGTTCAACTGGTAGAGTGCCAGCCTTGACCAAAAGAGATCAGGGACCGTGGCTAGGCCCTGAGCTCAAGCCCCAGGACTGGAAGAACAAATCTTTGTTGGAGGCTTTTCTTCCCTTTGAAAACAATTTATTCTTTGTGATAAGCATAACATGGGCCTCTTCTCTGGCCACCAATGGGCCATTAGATGTCCCTTAATTTGGACCGCTTCCTGGCAGCCTCTGGCCTACCTGGCCCATAGTTTACCCCCATCTTGTGGCAGATGGAGGCCTGAGAGAAGGCCACCTGCCACCTAATTCTGGTGGCTGCCGAGGCTTTTGAGAGTCAGCATGTCACATAGAGAGTTATCATCCACATCAGTCTACAGAAGAAAGGGAAGGAGTGCTCCTTGCCTGAGACCTCAAGCTGTAGGCGGCTCTGGATGTGAGGCATCTGCCACAGGATGTGCTCCATGGGGGAGTCATCTATGGGGTTGGAACCCCGACCTCTCCTCTGGCAGTTTCCAAGCTGACTTGAAGTTGCAATTCTTCAAAACCTTTCTGCTCCTCCCTCATTTCGCCCACCCCAGAGCCTGAGGCATCTGAAGCAGTGGTGGTAGGGGCAGGAGCTCAGCCTGTGCTTGCTCCTGGAGCCGCTGTCCGTGCCTTCCCCTGCGAGGACCCACAGCAGTTCCTGCAGCTCTCTCTTCTTCTCCATCTTCTCCTGGGAGAGCCAGCACACATACTCGGCTTTCTCCTGACACAGCTCATCCAGGACAAACATCTGCTCTTTACATGCCATGAAGGACTCCTCGATGGTGCGGATGTGTGCCAACAGCTGGCTACATTGATGGTGGAGCTCATCCACTGGACTCTGGAAGTCCACCTCATCAGACAGGTCCTGGATGAAGCAGATTTTCTTCTCGGATGCACGTGTCCCACTTGCCATCCCCACGCCAGCTGTGATGGCAGCTCACAGTGCAGGGGGCCTGTGGCTCCAGCTCTGTCTGGCACTGAGCTGCAGGTGGGCTGGACACCTGCAGTAAGGCCGCTGCCCCTGCAGCAGAAGATTTCCCCTGTGGATCTCAGCCTCTGAGAGGGCTCGCAGATCCGTGTCCCTCTAGGTCTGGGGCATGTCTCAATCCTCTGGGATGGTCATGTCGGGGGGAGTAACCTCCTCTCCTTTTCTTCCCCAGGACTCACACTTTCCACTTCCCCAGGGAAAGCCAGGAAGCTCAGCTGGACTTGGAGGCGCTCCTCCTATGGTCTGGTCACTTCCAGGCACTTGAGAGTGTACCGCCACTTTGGGGGCACCACCTGGCCCCTCCAGTTGTTCGGGCCCTAAACTTGCTTCAGCAGCTCCAGCAGCTGGGTCTGCCTCTGCAGGTGCTGCTTCAGGGCCTCCTTCTCAGAGTTCAGCCGCTCATTGGAGGCAATGTGCTGCTCACAGGTGTCTCTGAGCACCTGCAGCTGGGCCAGGGACTGCTCCTGCTGCTCCTGCAGCTCCCATGATGCTTGGCCCTGTCTCTCTCTCTCTCTCTCTCTCTCTCTCTCTCTCTCTCTCTCTTTCTCTCTCCCTCTCTCAGCCACCTCTTTCCATTCCTCTATCTTCTCCTCTGAATGGTCTAGGTTTCCCACAGTTCTTTCTTCACCTGTTGCTCTGAGTCCAGGATGCTGGTGAGCACCTCCTTCTCACTGCTCGCCTTGTGGAGAGTGTTCCACAGCAGGGCCAGCTCTTCCTCTGTCTATGGGTCACACACAAACACATGCACCTTGTGGGGTCTAGGGTATCTCCTGCAGATCCTTGGCCTTATCCTCCAGTCTCTGCAGTTGCTCCTGCTGGTCTGTGTTCTGGAGACAGAGCTTCTGGTTTTCCTGGACTTGGATGTGAAGTTGTTGCTCCAGTTTTTTCAACTCCATCTGTGTGCCGTAGGCCTAGGCCTGGAACTGCAGCTCCACCTGAGATGGTCCTGCGGGGAGCCATGGCTCTGTCAGCTTCGTTCTCAGTTCCCCCAGCTCATTATCCAGCACCTGCCTCATCCTTCTCTCCTCCTCTATCATTTGGTTCACCTGCTCGTTCAGCCACTGAATCGCCTCTTTCCATGCAGACTTCTCAATGCTCAGGTCCTCTGTGAACGTGTCTCTCACCAGAATTGCTAAGGTCACCATCCAGCTCAGGTTGTCCAGTAGTCTCTTCAGTAACTCATGCGCCACCAGCACTAGTTGGAACTTGCAGATTCTGTTCTTCTGGTGCTGTTCTCTGTCCAGAGCACTTCCAGCTTCTCCTGCAACTCTGTGTTCACTTGCTGCAGGTCATCGAAATTTCTGGTCTTTTCCTCAAGCTGAAGGGTCACATCATTCAGCTGTTCAAAGAACATTTCAGTCTCCTTCTGTGCAGCAGTGTCCGTAGAAGCCACCATATGCAGCTCTGCTACACACGACTCTGCAGCCTGCAGGTGGCTGGTAAGAGCTTCGTGCTCCCATTATCTATCATTGGCCACCTGCTTCACATGGGCTGGTGCAGACTGTAAATCTCTTTCTGGTGAAACCAACCTCTGTATGGGTGACTTGTGGATCTCTAGCTCTCTTTCTGGTGCTTTATGTAACTGGGCTATCTTCTCCCTTTCTTTCTCTAGTCGATCCTGCAGGTCTGTCTTCTCCTGCTTCAGTGGTGGAATCTTGGCACTGAGTGCCTGGTTTCTTCTTTTGCTGCAGTCCAGGGTGAGCACCACGTGTCACTAGCACATCTGCAGATCCTTGATGGTATCAGGACCCTTGAAACTATGGCCCCTGGTGGCTGTGCCTGTGTCCAAAGGCAGGGGAGGCCCACGGTCTGCATCACCTTTGGCCAGACCCTCTGTTGAATCATGCTCCCAAGTGGTGTTTGTCTTGGGGATCCCTCCCTTTTCTGTGTTCTTGTTTTTCTCGAATGTTGCAGGTCTGATGGGAGGATTCCTTTGCTGCTGCTCTGGAAGTAGTTTCTTGCCTGTAGCTCTTTCATGGAGTCCTGTTGTTTCAGACATCTGACCACTGGGATGGGAAAGATGGGCTGGCCATGTTCCCAGGCTCTGGGAAATCCTCTATTCTCCCACTCACTGATTAGGATGTCAATTTTCTATTCTCCTCCAAAGTCTCCTCGAGTCTCCTGCTCACCACTCAGCCACCTCTACCTTCCTCAACTGCTGGTGGTAGTGTCAAACACCAAAGGGAATCCTGGTGCTGAGCATCATGGAATGTGGGTGTGGCTACCATTCTTGTATCCCATTGGACAGAAAGAAACGTGAAAGAATGGGGGTGTGGCCAGAATCCTGTGATGCAGGCAGCATGGATGGATTCAAGATGACAGCGGCTTCCCCAGCCCCTTTCCAAGGGAACTTTGTCCAATCCAATTGGGGACAAGAGGGTGACCTGTTTTAGCTGGATGGCTGCACATATTGTTTTGTATGTCTGTTTGTTGCCAGTCCTGAACCTGAATTCAGGATCTGGGCACAGTCCATGAGCTGCTTTTGCTTAAGGCTAGCCCTCTACCACTGTAGCCATATGGCTCTACTTCTGGCTTTGCTGGCACTGAAGGTGGAAAGGAGTCTCAAGGACTTTCCTGCCTAGGGTGACTTTGACTATGATCCTCCTATCACAGCCTTGTAAGTATCAAGGAGGACTGCTGAGAGCCACTGGTGACTGCCTAATCACTGGTCTTGCTGATGTTCTTGGACAGACAGGTGAGTTCCCTATCCTCAGGTTTAAGTGGTGGGAGATGGAGCCTATAGTTCGAATCCTGCTCCTGCCATCTCCAAATGGCAGAAGATCCTAAATAACTCATTCGTATCGGTATGAATACCAGTGGAATGTGATGTATGTCATGATTGAATGGGCCGTTCTTGAATGATTCTAGGATATAATTATACACAATTATATTATAAGACACTGATCAATTTTAATTAATACTTCATGAATCATTTAAACAATCACATTCATTAAATGGAGGCATAATGAAATACCTAAGAATTGGGCATCACATAGTATAGAAATGCCATTTTTCTGCCAAGACATTCTTTAGTTAATTGGTATATACCATTTTCTGAATGTAGTTTGGTATATGAAACTAGGATATATTATACCTGACCTGATAATCAATTATTCAGTTTTTATCAGAAATGCTTATATCCAAATGTAGAGGGTAATCCAAATTATGTATATTTGAAGACAATGCTTGGTTAGTCCTCTTCTCACATTACCCATTCCCTTCTTGAGAAAAATACACATTGTACGGAAATGCTTAGAATGATTTGGAGAAATTGGTTGACTTCAAACCAGTGAGTTACTCTATGCTGAATTTTGTTTACTTTATATCCAGAAAAGCTGAATTCTTGCTTTATCATCTTCCTTAGGCTTTATACTCAGATTTAATCTCTGATAGGTGACAAATAAAGATATAAATATTTTTTAACAGTAGCAAAATTCAAGCTGAGGAATCTAGGTACAATGATACTCATGCAGATAGGCCTCATCAGTCATGAGACCATGATATCAAAATGTTAAACAATGCTTACTGGTGTCATGCTTATGAGATTTTGTGTATTATAAACAGTGGTTATTAGAATTTTTTGTAATCAACATCATTTCATGGGATAGGAACTGAAGTGAGGCAATATACTCAGAACAAAATTTAACGAGGCATCCAAAATTAGTTACTAAGATATACATCATGTAACACAATGTTTTAAAAATGCAAGCTAAAGGAAATAATTAATGAAAAAAATAAACATTTACAATAAATACAGAATCAGTATGACTGATTTTACTTTTACCCCAGTTGCAATACGGCTTACATGATGATTTTTCTGGTTATATGTTTAGTTAGGTCTTGATATTTAGTTGGAGAAGTTCTTCCATATATTCATACGTCAGATCGAAGAGGAAATGAATTCCTTGCCAGAGTTAAAACCCATAATAATTTTACAGATGTAAACTGATACTTTGCCAAAGTTTCAAATCCGCACGAGTAACTTGGGATCTTTTTGGATCTAAATAAATAGATATGCAATTTTGTCAGTACTAGAAAGATTTTGACCAACATTTATTAAACTACTATTTTCCAGAAACTACTTCTCTCTTTTCATGAGATTTTTAATTTCATTCATATCATGAGTTGATGTTTTCCTTTAGATAAGCTACATTCAGTCTTCTACAAAGTGTAATTTGGAGTAGTTTAAAATTATGTACACTCATGTAAAATACTCAGATTCTACTATTTGCATATTTTTTCTTGTTAAATTAGTAGAAATTAGTTCTAAATATGGATACTTTTGGAGTTATTCATTACATTTCTGAATTTTTTAAGTATGTCATGATTTTGTTATTTTATTCTTTTAAATATGTGCAGATCTCACTCCGCATACAGTCACAATTGTTTTATACAATTTGATCCATTCAAGGGATTTGCTATATTAAGTTCATCTAGATGAATTCAATTACAAATTAACACAACCGTATTTCTGAGACACAGTTATCTTTATGGCTCTACGCCATGTTAACATGTGTTTGAAGTTTTTGTGCTTAAAAAAAAAAAACTGGGCACAACATGCTTTTGTTCCTGGGGGAGTTCTACTTTGTTAGTTGTTTTTCCAGTTGTGACTTCAACATATGTGTGCATTTTATTTCAATTGTTTTGTGTCTATATTTTGTTTCGTATAGCAGAAAGTACAAAAAGAATCAATGGTTTAGAACTTTTCCAAATAGAATTCTAAGATAGACACTTGAAATTTTGTGACAACTGGGAATAGGAAGGTCTTCATACAGAGACATTGTTTGACATGATTTGAATTCTTCGTCCTTGCCGGGCACTGGTGGCTCACGCCTGTAATCCTAGCTACTCAGGAAGATCAAGGAGATTTGAGGATCACGGTTCAAAGCCAGCTCAGGCAGCAAAATCTGTGAGGCGCTTATCTCCAATAAACCACTAGAAAACCAAAAGTAGAGCTGGGGCTCAAGCGGTAGATCACTCACCTTGAGCTGAAAAGCACAGGGACAGGGCTCTAGCCCAGAATTCAAGCCTCATGACTGACAAAAAAAATGATTGAATTCTTCCTCTTCTTGCCTCACTATTTCCAATAGTATTACTACAAAGTCATAAGTGGAAAGAAAATAATTTTCTCTGTATGAATTCAGAATTTTTGTTTCAATTGGGACACACTACACATTCATACTTCATTTTAACTTGAAAATCTTCTTTCCTTCGTTTAAAATCACAGATATGAATTTATAATGCTAAAATAGCACCTACTAATTTATCTGAAATGATCCAAGCTATTTTAACTTCATATTATATGTAATATAGAGTGTAATAATAATAGTAAGTAATGTAGTATGTAATAATTGACGTTGGGGAAAGTCAATAACTGTGGATTTTTGTGAGATACTGAGTAATAGTAAAATTATGCATGATTTGATTAAAAAATTCACAGTTTCATCTAAAAATAAATCATACTTATAAACTAATGCTGAAAAAGTAAGATTGTTTATTGGAAAAAGAGAGAAGTTTCAATAAGCTAACTTTTTAAAAATTTTCTTAGATCTGGACTTTGTTGGCTCATGCCTGTAATCTTAGCTACCCAAAAGTCTGAGATCTGGGGATAGTGGTTCAAATTCAGCAGAAAAGTCTGGGCAGAAAAGTCTGTGAGACTCTTATCTCCAATATATCTCTTGAAAACTAGAAACGGCACTGTAGCTGAAGAGATACAGTGGTATCTTTCAGCCGAAGAGAGGAGGGACAGTGCCCAGGCCCAGAGTTAGAGTCCTATGACTGACAAAACAAGATTGACATGAATTTTACTTTATTAGTTTATGATTTTTTATTGTGAAAATACAAACAGGGGGTTTACAATTACATGAACAAGGTAATGAGTACATTTCTTTTCAAGCATTTTTGCCTCCTTGTTTCTCCTTCCCAATCCTTCATATGTCCCCTTCTACCACCCCACCAACCCCTCCGCACCAAAATTGTAAAGTTCATTTTCTACATAATATCTTGCACATGTCATTGTGGTAATTAGTCCACCGGTATAACAATTTGTTTTCCCCTTGCCATCCCCAAATTATACCAACATCAAAAACAGTGAAAACAGGGATTATACCGTGGGGGAGGGACATAAAAATCAACAAATAAATCATGTCATAAATATGGCAGAAACAATAGCAAGAACAGAAAACAATTTGAGTCCTTATCTTAGGGTTCATTTCTCCTAACATCAACTTCTCTGACAGTTTCTGTTTCTCCCAGACATATACTAGTTATTGCAAATAAGGGAAACCATGGCACTTATGTTTCTTTGGGCCTGGATTACTTCACTTAATATAATTTTTTCCAAGACTTTCCATTTCCTAACAAATGGGGCAATGTCATTCTTTCCGATGGACTCATAGAATTCCATTGTGTATATAAACCACATTTTCTTGTTCCATTCATCTACTGAGGAGCATCTGGGTAGGGACTGTATCTGAGCTATGGTAAATAATGCTTCAATAAACATAGTTTTGTTGGTAGCTTTAGTATGGTATTGTTTGTAATCATTTGGTTAAATGCCCAAAAGTGTGAGTGCTGGGTCATTGGGGAGCTCTATGTAGTCTTTTGAGGAAGCTCCATATTGCTTTCCAAAGTGGTTGAACAAGTATACAGTCCCACCAATATCCCCACCAGCTTCTGTTGTTATTAGAGTTCTTGATTATAGCCATTCTAACTAGGGTGAGGTGGTATCTCAATGCTGTTTTGATCTGCATTTCTTTTATGGCTAGGGAGTTTGAGCATTTCTTCGTGTGTCTATTCCTTATCCTTATTTCCTCTTCATGGAAGTTTCCCTGTAAGTCATTAGCCCACTTATTTATTGGGGAGTTCTTTCTTTGAGGATTTGTTGTTGGGGGATATAATTTTTTTGAGTTCCAGGTATATTTTAGATATAAGACCCTTGCCTGTTGTATGGCTAGTGAAGATCCTCTCCGAATCTGTGGGCTTTCTATTGATCTTGCTAGCTTTATCCTTTGCCAGGCAGAAGCTCTGCAATTTCATGAAATCCCATTTGTCCAACCTTTCTTTGATTTTTGGTGTTTCTGGGTCTCTATTAAGAAAATTTCGGTCTGTGCCAAGGAGACCTAGGGTTTCTCATATTTCATCCTGTAATGTTTTCAGGGTGTCTGCTTTGACTCGAGGTCTTTGCTCCATTTGGAGTTGATTCTGGTGCAGGGTGATATATAAGGATCTAGCTTTAGTATTCTACAAGTGATTAACCAATTTTGCCAGCACCATTTACTGAACAGGCTGTCTTTCTTCCATGCTGTTTGTTTTTTACTTACCTTATCGAAGATTAGATGGCTATAGGTCTGTAGGTTCATTTCTGTGTTTTCAATTCTATTTCATTGGTCCTGAGGTCTGTTCTTGTGCCAATACCAAGCTGTTTTGATTACTATGGCTTTGTAGTAGAGTTTGGAATTTGGTAGTGATATTCCTCCAGCACTGTTCTTTCTGTTAAGGATTATTTTTGCTATTCAGGGTCTTCTATTGTTCTGTATGAATTTTTGGATTGCCTCTTCTGTTTTCTTGAAGAATGAGTTTGGAATATTGATAAGTATCACATTGAATTGGTAGATAGCATTGGGAAGTATTGCAATTAGCACGATGTTGATGCTTCCAATCCAGGAGCATGGAAGGTTTTTCCACTTTTTAAGTTCCGTTTTGACTTCCTTTTTCAGTTTTTTAAAGTTTTCATCATAAAGGTCCTTCACTCCTTTGATTAAGTTAATTCCTAGGTATTTCATTTTTTGTGGGGCTATTATGAATGGAGTTGCTTTCCTGATTTCATCCACACTTCTCACTGTTGGCCTGCAGAAAAGCCATTGATTTTTGAGAGTTAATTTTATACTATGCTTCTTTGCCAAAGTTTTGAATCAGCATGAGTAATTTGGGAGTGGAGTCTCTGGGATTTTTTAAATACAAGACCATGTCTTCTGCAAAGAGGGAGTGTTTTACATCATCTTTCTGTATTTGGATCCCTTTTATGTTTGTATCGTGTCTTATTACTGTAGGTAGGCATTCTAATACTAAATTAAAGAGAAGTGGGGAGAGTGGACATCCTTGTCTCGTTCCTGAGTTAAGAGGAAATAGCTTTCGTTTTTCACCATTATAATGCTGGAAGTAGGTTTGTCATATACAGCCTTTATTGTATTGAGGTATGTTCTCTGGGTTCATAGTTTTTCCAGAGTCTTCATCATAAAGGGGTGTTGGATCTTGTGAAATTCTTTTTCTGTATCTATTGATATATCCATGGGGTTCTCATCATTGCTCTTGATGATGTGATGAATTATATTAAGTGATTTGCATATATTGAACCAGCTTTGCATCCTGTTTGATCATGGTGTGTGATTTTTTGGATGAATTGTTGAAGGCCAAAATTTTGTTGAGAAGATTTGCATCAATGTTAATCAAAGAAATGGGTCTATAGTTCTCTTTCTTTGATGAGTCCCTGCCTGGTTTGGGATAACGGTTATGTTGGCATCATAGAATGAATTTGGTAGTGAACTTACTCTTTCAATTTTTTTGAATAGTTGGAGGAGGATTGGTGTGAGCCCTGCTTTGAATGCCTTGTACAATTCCACTGTAAATCCACCTGGTCCTGGGCTTTTCTTAGATATGAGGTCTCTTATTGATGTTTCCATTTCTATGCTTGATATGGACATGTTAAGTTGATTTAAATCATTTTGGTTGAGTTTCAGCATGTCCATTTCTGCCAGGTCTCAAACTTATTAGCATAAAGTTTTGAGAAGTATTCCATTATAATGTTCTGATGGTGATGTTCCCATTCTCATCTCTGAGTTTGTTAATGTGGGTGTGTTCACTTCTTTTTCTGATAAGATTTGCTAAGGGTCTGTCAATTTTGCTAATTTTTTCGAAGAACCAACTCTTTGTTTTGTTGATTATTTTTATGGTGTTTTTGGATGATAATTTAGTTAATTCTAATTTAATTTTAATTATTTATTTCTGTCCACTGGATTGGGGTTTATTTTGCTGATCTTTCTGAAGGAGGTTCAGATGTCTTATTAAATTGTTGGTTTCAGATCTCTCTAATTTGTTGATGTAAGAATTCAGAGCTATAAATTGCCTCGGAGTACTGCCTTTGCTGTGTCCCAGAGGAGCTGGTAATTTGTGTGTTCATTTTTGTTGAATATCATTAACATTTGCATTTCCTTTCTAATCTCTTCCATGACCCACTGGTGATTCAGCAGTGTGTTGTTCAGCTTCCATGTGTTACAGGACTGTCTTTGGGCGCTTTTCATGTTGAGTTCTAATTTTATTCGCTTAGATGCCATTTCTTGGCCATTGTCTTGTTAGTTTTCTATGTGTAGGATATCTTTAAGTACCTTTGTAGGTCTGGTTTTGTGGAGATATATTGTTCAATTTTTCTTTGCTATGAACAATTTTTATTTGACCTTCAGTTATGAAGGAGAGTTTAGCTGGGTACACTGTTCTTTGTTGTGGTTTTTCTTTAGGGCATGGCATACATCATTCCAGGCTCTTCTTGCTTTCATCATATCTGCTGAGAAATCTGAGGATATTCTAATTGGTTTCCCTGTATAGGTGATTGGTCTTTTCTCCTTGACAGCTTTAAGGATCCTTTCCTTGGTCTGAATTGATCCTGTGTGGATTATAATATGACGGTGACATGTCCTATTCTGTTCTGGTCTATTTGGGCTTCTGAAAGCATCTTTTATCTGAATAGGCCATAGGCCTATCTTTTTGCATGTTTGGGAAGTTCTTTGCTAGGATTCTGTTAAATAAATTTTCTAGACCATTAACTTCTGTCTCTAGGTGCTCCTCTATATCCATTATCCTCAGATTAGGCCTTCTGATGGTGTCTTCCAAATATAGAATAGATCTATCATATTTCTTGGATTTATCTTGGATATTTGTATGTTATTTCTCTATAATATCTAGGCTGTCTTCAGTCCCCGAGATTTTATCTTCTGCCTGGTCTAACCTGTCAAGAATTTCTATTTGTTTTTAATTTCTTTTCCTTTTATCTGGTCAGCTTTGATAGCTTCAAATTCTTTGTTGGAGCTTTGGTTTAGATCTTGTATGAGCTTTACTTCCTTAATTTGGTGTTCAGTGTTTATTCTCAGATCACTTAGCTGATTGGTTATGGTTTCCTTGGACTCCCATTCCTTCTGGCAGGCTCTATTCTGCATTCCCTTTGTGGTCTCCCTGAATTGTCTCAGCTGTCTCTTTATGGATTTTTTGAATGCCTCTATTTCTCTCTGTCTATTCTGATCACGCTCTCACAATTCCTGTATTACTCTTGATTAGTTTCCTCAAATTAAAGCAATTCCTGTAGTTCTCTATGACGGTTCTCAGCCTGCTTATGCAATTCCTGTATTAATCTTTAAGTAGCTTCCTAATGCTCACAAGATTCCTGTAATACTATTTGGATTGCCTCCTCTTGGTCCCTATCACGCTCACACTGAGACCTTTGCAAATTTTCAATCATTTCATTCACCATGTTTACCAGTAGTGTTTGTAGAGCTGTTGGGGGAACTATTAATTATTATTACTATCATTAACTATTATTATTATCATTAACTATTCTCTCACATGATTATCATTAGTGGAAGTTCAGATACCTGGACTTGCCATTTTTCTTGTGTTTTTCCGGCTTGTTCTGCCCATTTGGTATGAAAGTAACAGCAATTTTGTGCTTGAACACTATTTTAAGGTAAGCATCAACTAGAGTCCTTCAGTTGCACAACCAAAATGGCTGCAGATACAATCTAGTTCAACAGATACAATCTATTCTAAATCAAACAACCATGGATTAATGAGTTAAGAACAACGAGGAAGGATTTGGCAAACCAGAAATTATTAGCTTCAGGGAGAAATGTGGGGAAAAATAGGACTAGAGGGATGTGAATAGGTAAAATGAGACTAAATGTAACCAATTCCTTATCTCTGAGAGGGAAATGGATTGGACAGAATCATAGGAGAGAAATTTTTTAAAAAAAGAAAAAAATGGAATAATTAAATTTAAATTTAGGAAATGAAACACTTAAAAATTATGTAAGTTTAAAGAAATGATATTGAGAGAAGAAAAGGATAGAATGAGAGGAGGGGAGGGATAGAAAGGAAACGTGAAAACTATAAAATAAAAATTTTAAAATTAGTTACTTGAAAATTATGTAGGTATAAAGAGATAATACTGCTATTATAGAAGTTAAGCCTAACAGGTTGTGAACTGAGTAATAAATTTCTGGCTTAAGTATGTACATAATGGGGGAGAAGGTCTACCAATTGATGACAGGTATGTATCTGGAGTTGAGCAGAACAGCAATTAAGTCATGCAAAAAATAAAGAAAGAGAAAAAATGAAAATAATAAAAAAGGACCAAAAGGTCAAAGAGATTAAACACACACACACACACACACACACACACACACACACACACCAAAAATAAAAATTATGAGAAAATAAAGATCAACAGAAAACACTTAAAAAATAAAAATTAAAAAAATGTTTAAAAAAGAGTTCTTTGGTTTTGGATGTATTTTTTGGAGGGAGAATGGGAAGAGCCTGTATCTCCCCTGTATCTATAACCAGTGTCTTGGTGGAGTCTCTGGTCTGCTTGTGGTGTTTGGTTTTCCTATGGCTTGATTGGCTTCTTAAGTCAGTTTGGTCAGGCAGAAAATGCCCTGTGTTAGGCAGGATTTTGTGATCCTCCTCCCAGGCTAGTTCAGTGAGAGGGAGATCTTTGAGTATCACAAAAGTGGGAGCTGTTTCCTCTAGTTTGGAGATGCAGTGATGAGGCTAGGTTCTGGGTAGGGTTGAAGCCTTTCATCAAACAGTAGCTTTTCCCTCAGGGGCTAGCTCCTGAGACACTCACAGAACCCAGCTTGGAGCCATTCTCAGGGTTTATGTTTACTTAATTTCAATTGTTGTCTAGGCATCTGTATGGTGGGGCAGCCTCTGGCTCTGTCTACCCAGTGAAGAAAGTCTCTTCTCCGAGGACAAATTTCACTCTGCCTGGGCAGAGTGACTTTCCCCTGGTGGAACTGAGCCTGGCAGGACACTTCTAGTTCCTGTGACCTGCAAAATGACTCTCTTGTTTTTCTCCAAGGCCTGAGTCGGAGTTATCTGCTCAACCGGGCCTTTGTCACTATTAAAGATGGAGACCTCCGGTGGTGGTGAGGGGAGGGGCGGCCTTCCCACATCTGCTCCTTGAGAAGGAGTGAGGAAGTCAGGGTTCTACTCACACCAGATTCTTGGTTCCTGGACCCTCTCTGGTCTGAAAACTGCAGGACGGAGATATCTGTTCCTTCTCAGTTCTTGCTGGTGTTGAGTAGAATCTGCTAGTCTACTGTGTCTGGCTCCTTTGTCCTGGACTCTCTGTTGTAGGTATGGTGTCTATGGCCACCGCCACTGCCACCCCAGCCCTTGCAGCCATGGCTACTGGCAAGTGCTCAGATCTCTTTCCTTGCCTGGATTTTCCCTCTCTGGCCATCCTCTTTGTACGGTGATGGCACACTTTTGTGTGATTCTCTAGCCTAGGACTGTTCACAGGAACACTAAAACTGCTTTCTATGCAAGCACTTATTTTGAATCCAACCTCTCCTCAGCAATCTTCTTCTGAAATCCCTTAACACATTATTATGACATGATATTGTGACATAACATTGACATTGTGATATCACTGTGCCATTCTGTTTTCACAAACCTATTATGACATCAACATGTTAGAAAAGTCATGGGTTTTAGGACTTCTAGCTCCTTCCTTGAATTCTTGTCCTCATTGTAAACTAGTAGCAATTGAAATCAGACATGTGATTGTAATATTACAAACTAGTAGTGACATCACTATTCCATGGGTGACCTCATTACCAACGTGATATCACAAAGCTATTGCAGCATCACATTGCCATTGTGACATCACAATCACATTGTGACATTTCAATCGGTTATGACCTCTTAGCACTTTTGAAAAAGCATATGGCCTTTGTGACATCAAAGTTAAGTTGTTTACCCATATAATCATTGTGGTCTAACAATTAAGATCAATTATACCATTATATTACAAACCCTTGGAGCCAGGATCACCAGTGTGACATCATTAACCAGTCCTTTCCTCATAACTTTGACACGATGCCCTTGTGATACATAGGCCTTTGTGATCTCATAATGTTTTTGACTTCATATTTCAGGTATGATGTGTGATATTAGAAATGCACTCTACCATGAAAATTATGTCATCACTGTCAGATATCATGAACATTGTGTTACATTGTGATATCACATACCTGTTGGGAGTTCATCACATTTGGGCCAATGCATGACTTTGTAGATCTCACATTCCCATTCTGAATTCATATTCTCATTGGGAGTTAATGAAAATTGAAGTCCAGCATGCCATTGTGACATCAACAACCCAATTGTGACATCATAAACCTATTATGACCTCATCACCATTATGGAATCACCAACTAATTATTACATCAAAATATTATTATGACTTGATATTGTGACATCATATTGCCATCACTGTCCCATTCGGATTTGCAAACTGATTATGAGCTCATAAATTTTACAAATTTCATGGCCTTTGAGACTACTAACGTGAACTAGTATACGTATGATGCATAAAACACAAGACAATCGAATGAGGCACATTGAAAATAACTTTATTTACACTCGAAATGTGCCTTCATTTACCTTGTCCTGGGCTGTACACTCAGTGACAAGCCAACCCAAACACCAAATCTCAGACCTCCAATGGGCAGTCACTCATAGTTAATTGGTCTGCAAAGCACCAACTCCCCAAAATATCATCTCCAAAGTTCCAAACTTCAATAGGTAAGGCTTTGTCCTTTTGCCTTACTCCCTCCTTCTTTATAGACATTCCTTCATTTCTCTTTTTCCCTTGCATCACTTCCTTTTGCTCTTTAGGCCTCTCCACTATCCACAGGCCTACACTCCTCTGGCCTGGTGGCCAATTGGCATACTTTCCCTCCTATTCTCCCTTAAATTCCTCTTCTCCCAAGTCTTTCCCCTCCTACTGTCTCACTGTAGAGAGCTGCGAGAGGCCGCACCTGGAAGATGGCGCCGGTTTCTGCCCTCCGCCTTCCCGATGGCGAGTGTTCTCTGTGGTAAACAACTCCTTTTTTTTTTTTTGTCTTTTTTTTTTTTTAATTTAATTTAATTTTATTTGTGAACATACTGTACAGAGGAGTTACAGTTACATGGGCAGGATAATGTGTACATTTCTTACCAAGCATTGCAGCCTCCTCCTTTGTTTAGGGGGGAGGGGGGAGGCTGGGAAGGGAGGTAAACAACTCCTTATATGGCTAAGGCAAAGAATCTGGCTTGCTTCCGCGTACCTGAACCTATTGGTGTTTCCCACGTGGTGTAACAGGGTTGGCTACCCAGCGGGTACTTAAGGCTGTGGGGAATTCTCCCCGTTGTTGGGGTCAGAAGATTACTCAAAGGTCCTGAATAAACTGCGGAGAGAAGAGTTTGGTGTCGCGTCTTCCTTGCTGGTCGAGGCGGTAGCGACATCTCACCACTTCCTTCTCTTGATTTTCACCAATTCCATTTCTCTGACCATGCAGTGTATACATAGGTTGAACCCCTCCATCACTCCAGTGGGTCTCCTGCCTAACAGTATTCAACCATCACTTCACAAACTGCCCGTTCCCCAATCACTTCTTCACAGCTAATCATGTGAAGATGACATCCTACCCCTTCCAACAAGATACTCTGGCCTTTTGGTAGTATGTCCCATGCACTCCAGTGGGCCAGGATATGGGGCCTCATTGATAGTGTTGCTGATTATTAGGGCCCCGCTGCTTTATACACCCCCCACTGGTTTTCATGTCCAATCAAATCCTTGATTCCTTCTTACCAGATCCTAAAAATTCCCTTCTCTCCACCCAATGAACAGGCTTAAAATATAAATTTAATAGAAAACAAGTAAATTATAGAAACACACTAGTTAGCAGTAGTTAACAGTAAGTCTTATCCTTAAGGGATCATCTGGGTGTCTCTGAACAGTTCATCTTGCAGCCTTCTCTGTATATTGGTCCTAGCACGACCAAGTATGGTCCTTGCCACTTTGGTCCTAACTCAGGAGCATGATAAATTTTTACCCACACCAGCTGTCCAGGCAAGAAAGAGTGGGTGAAGTTTTTTTGTTGTTTTTTTTTTTTGTATCTCCAATTCTTAGTTTACTTCACTTACTTAAGATCTAGCTTTTGGAATTATTGCTGAAGGAGACTTGCTATAGAATAAACTACATTACCCTCGCCAAAGAAATTTGCCTTCCAATTGGATTTAATTTCTTATTTTATATTTGAACTTATCAGTTGCCATCCCTGTTTATTTTTTAAATTCCTTGTATTATTATTTTTAAGTAGTTGTAGAAAGAAGTTCCCATTCTACAAAACAGTATATGAATACAAGGTGACTGACAACATTGTCACCCATCCCTCATAACCCTTCCCTTCTCACACTTTTTTGTCAAAATTGAAATAGGTGATTACATATATTTCACAATATTGTGGAATTGTGATACTTAAAGTCACAAACACATTTTAACCTTGACAAGGCAAATTATCATTATCATGGTCTAAAATTTGTTAATCCCATGAGCTTTGACAATCCAAATTATTTTTCCCAACTCAGGTGATGTTTACATTTTTTCCCTTTTGCTTAGTGTAACCTATTCCCTCTTTCCCTCTCATTCCTCCCTTCCCATCATTGTGTTTGGGTTACTTAGATATTTTTCTTCTATGTCCAGTGCCGCTGATGGACTACTTTGTTGTATGTTGTTCCATTTCCCACTTTTTCTGTTCCTCCTCCTGGCTTCCCTCCATTGCGTGCATATTTCTACCATCTACATAATCAAGAACATGGAGTCATTAACGGTGATACAACAAAAAGAGTGTCTGTCCTTTGTTTCTCGATCCTGTTTACTTTGTCATACCTTTTTGCATTTTGGCTTTAGAATCCACATATCTGGTAGATCCTGTGCCATTTGTCTCTTTGTTCTTGGCTTACCTCACTCAAATAAATTGGTCTAGTCCCATCCATTTCCCTACAAATGCCATCATTTTGTCCTGTCTAATGGCTGCATAGTATTCCATTGTATATAGGTACCACAATTTTTTGATCCACTTATCAGTAGTGACTCATCTGGGTTGTTTCCAAATTTTGGCTGTTGTGAACAGTGCTGCAATAATCATAAAGGAGTGTGTGTCTTTGTATACTGGTTCCTGTTGTTCTGAGTAGATGCCTAGGAGTGGTATGGCCAGTTCATAGGACAGGTCGATATTTAGCTTTCTGAGGTACCTCCATACTTCTTTCCAAGTGGTTGTATTAGTATACATTCCCACCAGCAATGCAGTAATGCTTCTCTTTCTTTGCATCCCTTCCAGCATTTGTCATTGGCTGAATTTAGGATGTGGGCCATTCTGACTGGGGTAAGGTGGTATCTCAGAGTTGTTTTTATTTGCATTTCCTTTACAGCCAGGTATGATGAACATTTCCTCATGTGTTTCTTGGCCGTTTTTACCTCTTCTTCTGAGAAGTCTCTCTTTAGCTCCCTTGACCATTTCAAAATTGGTTTGTTAGGTTTGTAAAGGGTTAGTTTCTTGAGTTTACCGTATATAATTGATATTAGAGCCTTGTCTGATATATTGCTGGTAAATATTTTTCCCAATTATTTGGCTTTCTTTCTAGATTGGTTGCTATTATTTATTTGTGCAGAAACTTTATTTTAAGGTAGTCCCATTTATCGAGTCATTCTCCAATTTGTTGTGACCCTGGGAATCTGTTCTGGAAGTTCCTGCATTTGCCTATAATTCCAAGTCTCTCTCATACTCGGTCCTGCAATAGTTTCAGAGTTTCAGGCTTGATGTTAAGATCTTTAATCCATTTTGAGTTTATGTTAATATATGGTGATAGGCTAGGGTCCACTTTTAGTTTCTGCATGTGGCCAGTTTTCCCAGCACCAGTAGTTGAAGAGGTTATGATTCTTCCACCGTATGTCTTTGGCTCCTTTGTCAAATATCAACTAACTGTACCTATGTGGCTGTATTTCTGGGTCATCTAACCTGTCTCACTGATTTTTGGATCTCTTTTTGTGCCAGTACCAAGCTGTCTTTGTGATTATGGCTCTATAATAGAGCTTGAAGTCCTGTATCATGATCCCTCCTGCATCCTTTCTTTTGCCTATAATTGTTTTGGCTGTGCTAGGTCTTTTGTTGTTTCATATGAACTTTTGGAATATTTTCTCTATTTCAGTAAAGCAAGTCATTGGAATTTTAATGGGAATTGCATTGAATATGTTTATTAATTTTGGCAGTATGGCCATTTTCACCACATTAATTCTGCCTATCCAGGAACATGAGAAGTCTTTCCATTTCCTGGTATCCTCTAAGATTCCTTTTTTTAGGCTTTTATAGTTTTCATGAAATAGACCCTTTACATCTTTGGTTAGGTTACTTCCTAAATACTTTTTTTTGAGGTTATTGTGAATGAGGTTGTTCCCTTGATATACATTTCTATTTGTACTTTGTTGGTTTACAGAAAGTCGACTGATTTTTGTGGGTTAATTTTGAATCCTGGTATTTGCCAATTTGGTTTATAAGCTCTAAGTGTTTGGGGATGGAGCTTTAGGGATCGTTAATTTATAAAATAATGCCATCTGCAAAAAGAGAGAGTTTATATTCTTCATCTCCTATGTGGATCCCTTCAATGCATTTTTCTTGCCTTATTACTTTGGCTAAAAATTCCAGAACTATATTGAAGAGGAGTGGAGAGAGTGGGCATCCTTGCCTTGTTCCTGTTTTTAAAGGAATTGGTTGTAGTTTTTCCCTATAAAGCATAATATTGGCTTTTGATATGCCATGTAACGCTTTTATTGTCTTATGAAATGTTCCTTCTATTCCTATTTTTTCCAGAGATTTTAACATGAATGAGTGCTGAATTTTATCAAAATCTTTTTCCAAATCAATGGAGATAAGCATGTGATTCTTGACCTTGGATTTGTTGATGTGATGAATTACATTTATTGACTTACATATGTTAAATCATCCCTGCATCTCTGGGATGAAGCCTACTTGGTCATAATGTATGATTTTTTTTTATATGTTTCTGGATTCTGTTGGCTGCAATTTTATTGAGGAGATTTGCATCTGTCTTAATAAAAGAGATTGGTGTGTAGTTCTTTCTTTGTTGGGTCTTTGCCTGGTTTGGGGATGAATGTGATATTGGCTTCATAAAATGAGTTTGGGATTATTTCCTCTGTTTCTATTTCTCTGAAGAGCTTGAGGAGTATGGGTATTAGCTCCTCTTTAAAGGCCTTATAGAATTCTGTAGTGAATCCATCAGGTCCTGGGCTTTTCCTGTTGGAAGATTTCTTATTACTTCTTCTATCTCATTGTAGGTTATTGACATTTGTAATTGATTTATTTCTTCTTGGTTCTGTTTGGACAATTTGCATTTCTTTTTTTTCAGGCAGGAAAAGAAGTTCATTTACCAAAAGGTTGTCCTCACCATGCATGGTGGAGAAGCATGACTGAAAAGGAAGTGTTGTCGACCCAGCTCTGATCCAAGACTTATCTAGGCCAGGGACAGGAAGAGGTATGGCCAGGTGCTGGAAAATTGTGGCCACACTGGATCTGGATGTGACCTCAGGGTCTAGAACCCTCCGAAGGTCAGATGGGAGGCTTGTGACCAGAGGTGGCCTAGGATGTGTCCTAGCAGCAGAAGCAGAAGGTGATTGTTTCCCCGTCTGCCAGTTACCTATGTAACAGATATTGGGTGGAAACTTAGCCAAGAGGGAGTGAGGTGTCCCTGTTCAGAACTTACATTCCAGCCATTTGATAATTATGAAAAAAGGTGAAGATTCTCTCTGGCTACTTCCTGTTTGCAAGCAGCATTGACATTAAGGGTATAAGGCTGATATGTGGTCCCATCTGGGAGAAGGCAGAAGGCAACAGCTGTCACTTGGGCATTGAGTCCTTAGATAAAGTCTGGAGGAGGCAAGTCTCTTGGACGAAGTCTGGAGAAGTTTCATGACGCATTGAGGGACTGAAAAAAAATACTAGAGAGCAAATAAATGGCAAGAGGTAGGACATGGGGCTGAAAATGTTGGTAGAAATGTCCCTACCTTCTTCTGACACCTGGAGACTAGATAGAGAAGAAGTCAAATAACAAGTACAAGAATATGAATTCCTGTCCTGATAGGGCAGGCACAAAGTGGATGATGTGATATCATCTCCTCTTATTCTTCTCCATGTTCCTTTGTTCCCCAGACTGGTTGAGTCTAGGTGCTCGTTGCTGGGATGGTTAGTCCCAGTTTGCATTCAAGGAGGCTTGAACTCAAGGCCTGATCACTGTCCCTGAGCACTTCTGCTCTTTGAATGATGGTACCACGTATAGTGTTTGCTGGTTAGACATAAGAGGCTCGAGCCATGTTTCCAGCCTGGCTCTTTGCAGGTTAGTTGGGAGATGGAGTTTGAGGGATTTTTCAGCCCAGGCTGGCTTGCACTACAATCTTTTCCACAAAAGCTCTTTGTTATTTCCAATTAAAGCAACAAGGAGATCAACTATAATGAGTAGAGCTTACCTGGTCCTTATCAAGAATTGACCAAATATTCTGCAATGACAAAACTCGTTAGATGTGAGAATCTTAGCACATATATGCCCAATATGTTAGAATCACATAGCCAGTACTAGACTACATAACACAAAACAAAAAAGGCAAAACTCAAAACTTAAAATTTTTGACAACAATATTTAGACATCTTTGCTAACAAAGCACATCAGATGGTTGGGCCTCAGTTACCAGAGTCTGTGAAAAGAGCAACTTGTTAGCAATGCATATTAGAATAGATGGATGGAGGAGTAACAAGCTTCGTGGAAGTGTACGGGTTGGATGGGGCCAAACCCTTAACCCACCTTGTGGCCAAAATGGTGAACTCAAGTTGGCGAATTTCTGAAAAAAATGCAAAGAAAGCCTGAACAAAAAATCAAGCCTATTTTGGCTGGCCTTTTTGAGGGAACCTAGAGAGGTTCCCTGGGAACCAGCCCATGTTGCACTCTTCAGGGCACAATCCAAAAAGTTGTAGAGATATAGAAAGTTGGACATGAATAGCAGAGAGCAAAGACAGCCTGATAGTAAAGAGACTTCTGAACATGTACCATTGCAGAGGCATAAATTGTCTAAATCTGTGAACAGCAAAAAATATTAGGTCATCTGGCTATCCAGGGAGCACAGGAGGCATGTCAGCGGGGTTTCACGGCTCGGACATGACTCGCAGGACCCCATTAAATGTGTTAGAGAGTCAGTTTGGTGAGTGAAGGAGAGCTGACCAGGAAGAAGTGGTGTTCCAGCTTGACCCAGACCCCTATAGAGAGAAATGGCTAAGCCCCCCAAACCAGGCATTCTCGGCTTCAGAGATGACCATCCTTTCTGCTAAAGGCCGTAGGAGCTCTCTGGAATGGCTCCACATCTGAGCAGAGATTGAGTAACAGAGAGTCGTGGAGAGTAGTTTCATTCACCAGAGTAGAGAATTGGTGTGGACGGTGGATGTGAAGACCAGCAATGGAATTGGTGAAAAGTCTCACGTGGTGTCTCAAGGCAGTTTGGTTTGCAGAAAAGGGGTGGTTAGAAAATTCTAGCATTTCCAATTCAAAAACCTCATCCCAGTCATGGCACAATTTGTAAGGTATATTAAATAGGTAGGTTTCATTAAGTAGCCCATGAAGAGAACAACACACACTATTCAGGCATGAAAAGAAGTTTATTTACTGAACTGCTGCCCCCACCATACATGGTAGAGAAGAATGGCTGAAAAGGAAAGGGGGGATAGCAATTTGTATTTTTGTAGAAATTCATCCCTCTCTACTAGATTTTCCTTCCTTTGTGTGTGGAGTCTGGAATTATTTCTTTATGATTGTTTTGATGTCTTGGATGTTTGTTGTAATTTTTCCTGTGGTATCTCTGATATTATTGATTTGGGTCTCCTCTCTTATTTTGTTAGTTACTCTTGCCAGTGGTCCTTCAGTTTTAGTGACTTTTTTTAAGCAGCTTTTAAAAATTAATTTTATTTATAATTTTCATAATCTCTGTCTCTTAAATTTCAGCTCTTATTTCGGTTCTCTCTCAAGCAACTTTAGGTTCAATTTTTTCTTGTTTCTCTAGCAGTTTTAGTTGCATCATAAGATCGTTTACTTGTTCTATGTTTTCTTGATGTGTGCACTGAGAGCAATGAATCTGTCCCTCAGGACGGCTTTCGCTGTATCCCATTGGTTTCTTTGTGATGTATCTTCATTTTCACTGAATTGTAGGAACTTTTTAATGTCTTCTGTGATCCATGTATTGTTCAACAGAGTGCTGTTTAATTTCCATGTTTTTTTCTACTTTATACCTTGTTATTGAGAACTAGTTAGATTCCACTATGCTCACATAGAATACAGAGTATTATGTCGATCCTCTTGTAGTTGCTTAAATTCCATGTATGAACTAAGAAATTATCTATTTTAGAAAAAGTTAGGGGGGTTGCAAGAGGAAGACCCTACTGGTGTGAATACCTTTAATTCTAGCTACTCAGGAGGCTCAGATCTGTGTATTCAATTTCAAAGCCAGCCCAAGGAGTCTTTTCTGGGGTTGCTCAGCACCACACCCTGCCTCAAGTCTAGGGTTGTTCACCACATTTGCCACCATGGGCTGCGTATGCAAACCAGTATGGAGAGGTGCCACACCCCACTACGGGTCCAGAGTTGTTTGCTGCCGCTGTTGATGCCACTGCTGCTGCCACAGCTGCTGCCACTGCCACAGCTGCTGCCACTGCCACAGCTGCTGCCACTGCCCCAGGATCACCTGGGCCACTTATGCAAGCCAGGCACCCCACCACAAGTCAGGTGTTAACCACTGCTGCTGTCTCAGCATAGGCTGGACCACTTATGGAGGCCAGTATGGAGAGGCACAAACTGCCACGGGTGTGGACTTGTTCACTGCAGCTGTCCCCACCTCAGCCACCGCTGCCGCCCCAGGCTGGTCTGGGCAAGTGCCAAGAGACATTGTGCCCCAATTCTGGGCGGTTTGCCACCATTGCCAGCTGCTGCTGCTGCTGCGGTTCCAGGTTAGGCTAGGCTATTTGCACCAGCAGGACAGAGGGGCCACCCTGAGAGACTAGGGTCGTTTGCCACTTTTGACAGCTGCTACTGCTCCTGACTGGACTGGACTACTTGTACCAGCCAGGCAAATGCGCTGTTCCAGGGAGGGTGAGGGGAGTCTTTGTTCCAGCTCTGCCTTCTGAGATTTCTGTTTGTATATTCTGGGTTGGCCCAGCTCTTGGGAGTCTCCTGGGAGACTTGGGATGCTTGTGGATGTGTGGTCCTAAGAGGGTCCAGACCCGGGGCACTTAATCAGCTTGGCACAAAACCCCATCACTTAAGCTGCGCAACCTGGAGCCCCATCACCAACAAAGGGTGGGGGAAGGGTCTTCCCACTTTACTGTCTGTGTAGGTTTTTCCCTTTTCCTTTTGCACTTCCTTTATCTCTCTGAGTAATTGCCTTTTTTTTGTGGGTCACTTGGAGAAACAGAGCATTGAAATCCAAACACTGTATTTGGTTGGAGAGAGCTGTGGTGTTTCCCTGCTGTTCCATCACCTTCTTGGTCTCTCCCCTTCAGGTGGAGTTTTTCTTATCCTCAGGTGGAGTTTTTCTTATCCGGCCGTTGGGCCTTAGTTAACAAAGGATAGGTACGTAAAAGAATATGTTGTAAAGCCTGCAGATTGTAGTTAGAAATTTCTGTTAATATAGCCTTCCTAATTTTAGGAACCCAAGGGAGTGTTCTACACTAAAGTATTTCAAGGCATTGAATCCTTTAGCATAAGGGCTACATCTTGCTCAAAGGAGAGTGAAGTGGAGGAGGCTTACCTAGCCATGGCTAGTCTCTGTATTTAATTTAGTTAAAGTTTCCTTTAAGGTCATATTCAATCTTTCTACTGCTTGAACTCTGAGGCTTATAAATGGATTGTAACTTCCAATTTATTCCTCGGGCATTAGTTAATAATTGAGAATTTGGGCCATGAATGCAGGGCCATCTTTGGACCCTACAGCTAAGGGGAAACCAAATCAAGGTATTATTACATGCCTCAGCTCAGCCTGAAAAAATGTCCACTATTACTAACAGATACCAATAGCCATACTTTCCAGGCTTTACCTCTGTGGAGTCCACTTTCCCAAATTCACCATCTGAGGTTCCTCACATATGAATTCTTTCCATGTGTTCCAGAATTTCAGCATTTACCTGTTGGAAATTAGCTACACACATTACAAAGTATTGTCAGGCTAAGGCTCCACCGGTTTTCAGAACAGTTTTAGGCAGTGTCCTTGGGCAATTTACCAGGTTGCAAATATCTAAATGTAAGCTGACAGAAAGCTTGAGCCTGTATGCATTTTTCACAAGTTTAGTGTCAACATTTGCACACTTATTACCACTGTTTTTGCTTCTTCCTTTAACATTGATGACTAGGAGCTCTAGATAACCAACTTGTTTTAGACTGGCCTCCCAAGCTACCTGATCAGCTCAGATGTTTCCCTGTTTCTTATGGTCTCTAGTTCCTTTAAATCCTGCAGAGTACTCTGAACCTTGAAGACTTCTTCCATTTTATTCTCCTTTTCTCTCAAGCTTGCTTTCATGATCCCACTCTCCTTCTCAATGTGCTCCTTAGCCTGCAAGTGCTTTGGCAGGGTCACATGAGAGTTCCCTTGACTGGCCAACTGCTGCTCCTTCTCACAACACCTTTGCTTGCTCTTCAGCTCCTCCCTTAAGTTCACAAAGGTGCTATTGAGAGGTATTTTTCCCACCTCCACCTGTTCCACTGGGACACGATGCTTCTGCATTACATTCATGGTGAAGATCTCAGCAGTCTTTTGGGGCTTTTACTCTAGTAGTTTCTCTTTCTAGTTTTCAACTTCTGTGTATTTTTGTGACAGATCTTTCAACTGTTGGTTTAGCTCTTCTGTTTTTATTCCTAATGTTCTTTCTCTATCCATGGCATTCTCTATCAAAGCAAGTGGTCCTTTAACACTTTCTGAAGAGAAACAATCTTTTTCTTGAGCCTGATATTTTCCTGTTCTCTTTTCTTGGCCTCATCTTCTATGACACAGCGCTTCCCCGTCTTCTCTGCTAACTACTCTCCTTCCTTCTCTGTTGCTTTGAATTTCTGGTGACACTTTGCAAAGCTTATAATTGACATGTACTTCAACCTAATATATTCTTATATCAGATGCAGCTCCTTTTTCTTTTTCTTTCTTTTTTATTTTGGGTCCGGTCGTGGGGCCTGAACTCTGGCCTGGACACTGTCCCTCAGCTCTTCAGCTCAAGGCTAGCGCTCTACCACTTGAGCCACATTGCCAATTCTGGCTTTTTTTCTTTTTGCTTATGTGGTACTGAGGATTCGAACCCAGGGCCTCATGCATGCAAGGCAAGCACTCTACCACTGAGCCACCTTCCCAGCCCCCCAGCTCCTTTTTCATAGCCATAATTTCTTAATGGAATTCAGAGGTCCTTTGCATGTTTCTCCAAAGCTATGAACACATTTTCCATGTGGTTAATACGATTACTTAACCTGTCATTTACATTTTCCAGGTGGTTAATGTGCTTACTTAACCTGTCATTTTCTATCATTCTCCGCCTTGGACATTCCTTTTCCTAATGTCCATTTTGCTTGCATTAAGCTCACTGATCTAGTCCTAAAGGTTCCCTACTGCCATTTTCAAATGAATTGTGCTGTCTTTGCCAAAGGTTTCTTGATCCTTTTTCTGGTGCTCCTACCAAAACTCAAACTCTCTTCTTAGACTCTTTTTTTTTTTTTTCAGAGTGTCTCTCTTATCCAACACCAACTGGGCAACCACTTTACCTCAAAACCTTCTAACTTTTCAAGCTTTCTTCTAATATCTGTGGCTGACTGCATAACAAAGGTCATATTTAGGGATCTTTGATTTTCCAGGACTTAAAGATCTATAGCCTGCTTTACAATGTCGGTGTGAGGGGGGGAAGGATTGGGCGGGGGGGAGGGGGGAGGCTGGGAAAGGAGGTGAAGGTTAAACAAAGGAGGAGGCTGCAATGCTTGGTAAGAAATGTATGCATTATCCTGCCCATGTAATTGTAACCCCTCTGTACAGTATGTTCTCAAATAAAATAAAATTAAATTAAAAAAAACAAGATCTATAGCCTATAGGTCCTATAGGCTTCTGGGAGAAGTTCAAGAAAAAGCATTAGGGGAACTCACTGGGGAACAGTACCATCTCACTCACCTTAGATTGAAGACTTGGCTTTCTAGGCACTGCGATATCCCTGCTAGCTGAACCTGGAAATAATTGGTAAGCACCTCCATACCTCGACTGCTGTTAGTCTCAGCTTGAGTAAGTCTCGGGAAAAACTTGCTCCAAATAATCTGGTTCAGTTGTAGGGCTACTGTCTGGTCCAAAGACCACTATCAAGTCACCAACAGTATTCACTCCCTTTTCTACCAGGTGAAAAGCACCTGTAAAATTTGCTGACAGTCATCCCAGGTGTGCTTGTGTGTGAAAATTACTGTCTCTAATGAGGTAAGAGCCCCTGTTTTTTTCTGAAAAGGATGGATTTTTCTGTTTCCAGTTATACAGGATACTACTTGTAAAGGGAACATATATTAGAAATGGGTCCTGCCCACCATCTCCTCCATGTTCCTCTCTCAAGGGTAATAAGGGTAACATACCACATTGTACCACATTAGTCTGGTACAAGTAACCACTTTTGGTGTGGGAGGTCTTATTAGAGTTGCTGATGACAAAGAATAGGGGAGAGAGTACATCAATGCATCTTCCTCTGAGGGATTCTTTAAACCTGGGGGAGAATATTTTTTGGATATGACAACCTAAGGCCTTGTTCTACCATCCTAAGAAAAGGAGTAAACAGGTGCATACAGGACACAGATAGAACTATCAGCATACACACAAAGACCAAGATCCACAGACACTTAACCCACATGTCCCATACCTCTCAATGTTGAACTTTACAGGAGGTCCCAGATGACAGAGAGAACGTCCCAGATTGCCTCTTGAGGAGGCCACAGATGACCTTTGGAGGATGTCACATATGTCCTCCCTAGGAGGCCCTAGATGACCTCTCATGGAGGTTCCAAATGGATTCCCAAAGAAGTGTCAGATGACCTCCAAAGGAGTTTCCAGATGTCTTTTCAATGAGGCTGACATTACCTCTCAAGTAGCTCCCAGATGGCCACTCAAGGAGGCCACATATGAACTCCAGAGGAAGTTCCAGATAATCCTCTTGAGAAAGCAACAGATGACCTCCAGAGAAGGTCCTATATAGCTTCTCAAGGAAGTCCCAGATGATGTCCAAAGACGGTCATAGATTTCTCATCATGGTAGCCTGAGATGACCTCCCAGAGAAGCTCCAGATGACCTCAGGAGGTGGTTCTAGATTGCCTCTTAAGAAAGCCCCAATGACTACTTTTTAAGAGGTCTCAGGTGGCCTCCTGAGGAAGCCCCAGTTGGCCTCTCGAGAAAGTCCAAGATGGCCCCTGGAGAAGGCCTCAGATGACCTCCAGTGTAGGTCTCAGATGGCTTCTCAAGGAAGTCACAGATTTACTCTTGGTGAGGTTCCAGATGCCTTCCCATGGAAGCCCTACATTATCTCTCAAGTAGGTTCCAGATGGTGTCCCAAGGAAGCCACAAATAGATTCCAGAGGATTTCAAAACAAGCTGGCACCTCTAGAGGTACATAAATGACTTTTGTCCATGTTGGACCTCCAGAGACAAACACTCGAGATAGACTCTCAACCCTGAAGGCTGACACTCTCACCTATGGGGATTTTTCCCTGGGGCCAATGCCTGATGCAATCCAAATGGATTATCTCGATGGAGTCTTCAAAAATAAGGACCTCTATAGTTCAAGAAAATCCATCGAGACATGTTTTATATAATAAATGTTATCCAAACCACCAACCCCCAAAATTACAATATCCATAGTTCCAAACATTAAAGGGAAAGCCTCTTTTCCTCTTCTCTTTATCTCTCCTTCGCTACACACCTATACTTCTTTCGAGGTCTTTTCCTTTTTCACATCTACTAGTTCCTTTTTCTCTTTAGGACTCTCCACTCTCCACAGACCTGAACTGCTTTGCAAGGCTCGTCAGTTGCCATCCTTCACCTTCTGGCCTCCCTCAACTTCCTCTCCACCCAGGTCTTTCCCCTTAGGCTATCACACCACTTCTTTCCTTCCAGGACTTTTTCCTTTTTCTCTCACCTTCTATTGCTCTGAACAAGCAGCCTATATAAAGTCTGTACCCCTTCTCTACCTCAACTGCCTGTTTTCAACGATCACATTCCAAACTGCCCACAGCCCAATCACTTCTCAACAGCTCAACACATGATGATTAATGCACCAGTCCCGCCCACAGGATGCCTCACCTTCTTTGGTGGCATTCTTTGTCCTCTCCAGCTGGCCAGGAGATGGGCCCATGCTGATTATCAGACCCTATAGATTATCTGGCCCTGCTGATTATTACAGTATCCTCCTTGTGAACTAGTAGCAATTGAAATTGTAAATTTGATTGTGATACCTCAAACCCATTTTGACATCATCACCGCCACGACATCACAAAGCCATTGTGATAACATTGTCATTGTTACATTGTCATGATTCCATTGTGACATCTCATATCTATTATGACGTCTTAGCTCTTTTGAAAATCACATGCCCTTTTCAACATCACAGTCCCTTTGTGTATCCATAACCTTGTTGTTAAGTAATGACAATTGAGATCAGACATGCCATTATAACATCAAAAAGTGTTTGTGACATCCTAAACAGTGTGACATCACATTTTCATTATGAGAGCATCAGCTCATTGTGACATCACCAAACTCAATGACAGAATCGCATTATGACAATTCTCGTTTTGACATCATAGACACATTGTGAATGCCTATTCTGTGATTTCACTGTATTTCAAATGTGGCATGAGAGTTGATATCAGAAATACAATTTTGTGCCTACAAAACATTTTGACATCATAATCACTTTGTGACATCACAGTACCATTGTGATATCACTAACACAATGTGACATCACAAAGTTCTCCTGTCCTCATAACTTTTGTGACTTGCTGACATTGTGATATCTTAGACCTTTTTGCCCTCATAATTTTTTCAATCTCATATTGCATATATGACTTGAGATAACAAATCAACTGTGACATCATGACCATTGTGACATCACACTGACAGATATCATGATCATCATGTCACATTGTGACATCACAAAAGGTTTTGATGTCACAATTAATTGGTGATGCCATACGGTAAGGGGTCTATGATGTCACAATTGATTAGTGATATCCAAATGGCATAACATATCTCATTTGTCATGAAATCACAGAGAATATGAGTTCACAACAGACTGTGGTATCTCCAAAGTCATGTTTTCACAAATGTTATGAAGTCCTAGGAGGATTGTGATGTCACAGTGTGACACAATGATGTCTGTCAGTGTGATGTCACAATGGTCATGTTGTCACAGTGGATTTCTGGTATCATATATCAAAACTGTAATATTATAAAGTTGAAAACAGATTACGAGCTGTAAAGGGTCTAAGACATCACAGTTGCTGCACATCACAAGACTTATGAGGACAGGGCAGGTTTGTGATATCACAGTGTGTTAGTGATATCACCATGGCACTGTGTTGTCACAAAGTGATTGTGATGCCATATATTTATGAGATCACAATATATTTCTGACATCAACCCACATGCCACATTTGAAATAGAATGAAATAAGAGAATAGGCATTTACAATGTGTCTATGACATCACAATGACAATAAATGTCATAATGCTATGAGGTCATTGTAAATTGGTGATGTTGCAAGGAGGTAATTGTGTAATAATGAATATGTGTTGTCCCACTGGTGATGGGGTCACAAAGTGTTTGTGATGTTACTATGGCATATATGAATTCAATCGTCATGTATTCACAATGAGGATATGGGTACACAAAGGGACTATGATGTCACATATGCCATGTGTGTTTTCAAAGGTACTTAGGGGTCATAATAGCTTTATGATACACAGTTGTGATGAGGTCACAATGGGTTTTGATGTCACAATGATTTTGTAATATCTCAAACACAATTCCATTTTCAATTGTTACTATTTCACAATGTGCATACATGTTCACAGAATGAGCTGGAAGTACTAATGGACATGAATTTTTAAAAATGTTAGGAGGTCATTTTAGGTTTGTGAATGAACAATGGGACAGTGATATCACCATGACAATGTCAACTCATCACATCATGTCAAAATATTTTTTTTTTGTTGTCACAATTAGTTGATGATTCCACATTGGTGGTGAGGTCACAAAATATTGGTGATGTGTTGGGCATGTCACAATGACATGATGATTCTCATTTGTCCTAACTTACAATGAGTATATGAGTTCCCAAAGGGACTGTGGTTTCTCCAAAAGTATGTGTTGTCACACATATATTGAAATCCTAAAAGGTTTGTGATGTCAGAATTTGACACAATGGATATGACATCTGGCAGTATGATGCCACCATGGTCATGATGTCACTGGGAATTTGTGATATTAAATGTCATATGTGAAATCTAATGAGGTCAACAACAGATTATGGGGACAATAAGGCCTAAGGTATCAGAATTGCAGCATGTCACAAAAGTTATCATGAGGGGATAGGTTTGTGATATCATGGCGGGTTAGTAATATCACAATGGCAACATGATATACAAAGGGATTGTGATGTCACAACGATTATGAGTTCCTGATTTGTTTATGATATCAACCTACATGCCACATTTGAAATAGAATGAAATCACAGAAAAGGCATTCATAATGTGTCTATGATGTCACCATGACAATGTGAAGTTATAATTATATCATTTTAGTTTTGTGATTTCACAATGAGTAGATGGTATAAAAATGATAATGTGATGTCACAATTATGATGATCTCACAAACTGTTTTGGATGTCAAAATGTCATGTCTGATTCTCAATTGTCAATATTTCACAGTGGGGCTTTGGGTACACAAAGAGACTCTGATATCACAAAGCTATGTATTTTTCAAATGTTGTAAGAGGTTATAATAGATTTGAAATGTCACAATGTGATCTTGGTATCAAAAACAACAATGTGAAGTCACAATAAGTTTGTAATGGCACAGTGGTGATGAGGTCACAATGGATTAGTTCTGTCACTAGTTTGTAATATCACAATTGTTTGTCCAATTTCAATAACTACTAGTTGACCACGAGGACACTGTAATAAACAGCAGTGCCCCTATAATCCACGGGAACAGATAGTCATCATGGCCTCCTAGTCTGGACCAATTGAATGGGGGAGTGCATGACACTGGAGGGGGCAGGACATGCTGCTGAAGGAGATAGGATGTCAAGCCCCACATGGTCAGCTGCCAAGAAGTGATTGGACATGGACATTTTGTAAGTGATCATTGAAAACTGGAAGGCAAGAAATTATTGCTGTTGGTGAAGGGTACAGCCTATATATAAGCTGCATTTTCAGAGCAAGAGAAGGGGAGAGAAAAAGGTTAAAGGCCTGGATGGAAAGAAGTGATGAGACTGCTGGAGGGCAAAGACCTGGGAGGAGAGGAAATTGAGAGAGAGCAGGAGGTGAAGGACGGCAACTGGCCACCTGGACAAGTCAGGGCAGTCCTGTCAAGAGCAGAGCAGCCTGAAAAGAATAATGGAATGGTGGAAGGAAAAAAATGAAAAGACCTGAAAGGTAGGACAGATCTATAGAGAAGGAGAATGAAGAGAAAGGAAAAAGCCTTGTCTTTTGAAGTGTGGAGCTTTGGAGATCATTATTTTGGCGGTTGGTTGTTTGCAGACCAGTTAACAAGTGGCTGAACTGCTCTTTGGAGGTCTGAGGGTTCATGGTTGAGACTGAATTTAGCTCTCCACATCCAGCCCGGCCAAGGTAGTCGCTTGTTACAAAATTTATGAGGACCAGACAGTTTTGTGATGTTACATTGCATTAATGATATCACAATGTCAATATGAGGTCAAAAAGGGATTGTAATGTCACAATGATGGTGTGGTCAAAATGGGTTTCTGAAATCAACCTATATGCCATATTTGTGATACAGAATAGGCAATCGCATTGTCTCTAGGAATTCACAATGAAAATGTGATGTCATAATGCCATGATGTCATTGTCATTTTGGGATGTAACAATGGGCTGATGATATTATAACAACAATGTAATCTCACTCTGGAGATGATGTCACAAAGCGTTTATCATGGTACACTGGCATGTCTGATGTCAGTTGTCTTTGTTCATAATGACAACATTGTTACCCAAGGGGACCATGATATCACAAACACCATGTGCTTTTTCAAAGGTGCTAAGCGATCACAAGAGTTTTGGGATGTCACACGGTGATCATGATATCACTGTGGCAATATGATGTCACAATGGGTTTGTTATGTCAAGTGGTGATAAGGGCACATTTGGATAGTGATGTCAATATGAATGTGTAATATTACCTTTACAGGTCCAATTTCATTGTACTAGCTCACAATGAAGATATGAGTTCACATAAGGAGGTAGAAGTCAGGAAGGCCATGAATTTTGCAAAATATCATGAGGTCATAATAGGCTGGTGAAAATGCAATGAGACAGAGATATCCCATTGGCAATGTGATGCTACCATTACATGAGATAGTATTGTTTTCAAGTTACAAATGGTGATGCCATACAGGTGATGAGGTCACATAGGTTGGTGATTTCACAATGGGATGGTGATGTCACAATCTCATGCCAGATCTCTAATTGACAATTAATATATAAGTTCACAAGGGAAAATGATGTGTCCAAAGGCATATGTTGGCACAAGTGTAATGAGTCTTAACATGTTTGTGTTGTCCTCATGTGACTCAATGGTCAAGAAATCTGGCAGTGTGATGTCACAGTGGTCATGATATCACAGTGGATTTTTGATATCACATGTCATGCCTGAAGTATTATGAGTTAAACAATTTATGATCTCAGAGAGGCCAAAGAGATCACACTGGCAGCATGTCAAAAAATTTATGAGGATGTCTGTTTTGTGATGTCACAGTGGGTTAGTGATATCATAACGGCAATGTGGTGTCATCAAGGTATTGTGATATTATAATGCTTATGTGGTTACAATGTATTTCTGATATCAACCCACCAGCAATATTTGAAATAGAATGAGATCACAGAATAAGCATTCCAATGTATCTGTGACATTACAATTACATGTGATTTGAGATCATTGTTGTTTTATGATGTCATGATAGGCTGATGTTATCATAATGACAATGTGATGTTACACTGGTGATGATGTCACAAAGGTTTTGCAATGTTAAAATGCCATGTCTGATCTCAATTGTCATTAGCTCAACATGAGGATATTAGTACACAAAAAGCCTGTCATGTCACAAAGGCCATGCTTTCTTTCAAAACTTCTGAGTTCATAATAGTTTTTGGATTTCACAATGTGATCATGTTGGTACAATGGCAATGTGATAACACAATGAGTTTGTGATGTCTCCGAGGTGATGAGGTCACAAAGAGTTAAAGATGTCTCATCAAGTTTGTAATATAACAGTGACATATACAATTTCAATTTCTTCTGATTCACTATGAGGATACTACAATAACCAGTGGGGCCAGAATTATCTGTGGGAGCCGATATTCATTGTAAATTCTTGGCTTGGCCCTCCGGAGAGTGTGGGGAATGCCGCCAAAGGTGGAGGTGTCAAGCCTCACACGGTGAGCTGTCAAGAAGTGATTGAGCATTGGGCAGTTTTGGAAGTGATGGCTGAAAACTGTTAAGCTTGAGATCCATTGGAGGGAGGACGGGTACAACCTAAATATAAGTTGCATTTTCAGGGCATTGTAAGGCGAGATAAAAATGGGAGTTACCTGGATGGAATAAAGTTGTGAGACAGCAGGAAAGGAAAAACCTGAGAAGGGAGGAAGCTGAGGGAGAGCAGAAGTTTGGCAATTGGTCACTGGGGCAAAGTAGGGCAGGCCTGTGGAGAGTAGAGAGGCTTGAAGAGAAGAAGGAAGTGGTGGAAGGGAAAAAGGGAAAGACCAGGAAGGAATGACAGGTCTGTAGAGAAGGAGGGAAGAATGGAAAAGTAAAAATCCTTGCCCATTGAGCTTTGGAGCTTTGGAAATCATAATTTTGTGGTTTGTGGTTTGCAGAACAATTAAGAAAGGGTGGGGTTGCCCATTGGAGGTCTGAGGTTTGGTGGTCAAGGCTGCTCTTGAACCTGGGTATCCAGTCCAGGATAAGTTAATCACAGTCCCCTTTCTAGTGAAAAATGGTTTATTATATTAAATGTGACTCGATGGTTTGTCTCCTTGCCTTAGAGGACATATGTACATGAGTACAGAGAAAGAGCTTGAAGTTTCAAAGTCCATGAATTTTCTAAGATCTGATGAGGCCATAACAGGTTTGTGAAAACACAATGGGAGAGTGATATCACAACAGCAATACCACAATATCATGTCAAAATAATGATTTGATGTAACAATTAGTTGTTGATGCCATTCTCGTGATGAGGTCACAATAAGTTTGTGATGTCACAATGGGTTCATGATGTCAGAGTGGCATGGGAGATCTCAACTCTCATTAATTGGCAATGAATATATGAGTTCAAAAAGGGACTGTAATGTCTCCAAAGGCATGTTTTGTTAGAAATGTGAGATCACAATGTGACAAAATGGTCATCTGGCAGTTTGATGTCACTGGGGATTTCTGATATCACCTGTCATACCAGAAATATCAGATTGAAAACAGATTATGAGCTCACAAAGGGCCTAATATATGGCAATGGCAGTATGTCACAAAACTTATAAGGACAGGACTGGTTTGTGATGGCACAGCAGGTTAATGATATCACAATGGCAATGTGATGTTACAAAGGGTTGTGATATCACAATTGTTATATGGTCAAAATGGGTTTCTGATATAGAATGAATTCACAGAATAGGCCTTCACACTGTTAAGTCTATGAATGTAACAATGTCACTGTGATTTATAATGCTATGATGCCATTGTCGTTTGGTTATGTCAAAATGAGCTGATGGTGTCATAATGACAATTTGATGTCATTGCTGATTTATGATGTTACAATGGTTATGAGGTCACATTATGTTTCTGATATTAACAGGCAGGTCAAATTTGAAATAGAATGAAAAAGCTGGGCGCTGGTGCCTCACGCCTGTAATCTTTGCTACTCCAGAGGCTGAGATCTGAGGATCGCGGTTCAAAGCCAGCTCAGGCTGGAAAGTCTATGAGAATTTTATTCCCAATAAAAACCATTAGAAAACAGGAAGTGGCTCTGACTCAAGCGATAGAGCGCTCGCCTAGAGCTGAAGAGCAGGGATAGCACCCAAGCCCAGAGTTCAAGCCCCACGACTGACAAAAAAAATGTTAAAAACAGGCATTTACAATATAACATCACAATGACAATGTGATCTCATAATGCTATCTTGTCATTGTAGTTTTGTCATATCAAAAGTAGTTGATGCTGTCATAATGACAATGTTATGACACTCTGGTGATGTCACAAAAGGTTCATGATGTTAAATTGGCATGTCTGATATCAATTGTCAGTTCATAATAAGGGTATAGTTTCACAAAGGGACTGTGTTGTCACAAAGGGCATGTTTTTTCAATGGTGATAAGAGGTCCTAATAGGTTTGCGATATCACAATGTGATAGTGATGTCAAATGGCAATGAAAGCACACAGTGGTTTTGTGATGACACATTGGTGATGATATCAAATAGTTTTGTGAAGTCACATCTCATAATCGCATATCCAATTTCACATGTCCAATGAGGATATGAGTTCACAGAAAAAGACAAGTATAAATGGCCATGAATTTTCTAAAATGCTATGAAGATATACTAGGTTTTTGAAAACCCAATGGGACAGTGATATCACGATGGCAATGTGATGATGCAATATGATGACAATAATGTTTTGATATCATAATTTGTCATGCCACACTGATGAGTTCACAAGAAGTGTGTGATGTCACAATGAGTTGGTTATATCAAAATGACACATGTGATTTCAATTTCCATTAACTCACAATGAGTACATTAGCTCACAAAGGGACTCTGATGTATCCAAAGGCATGTATTTTCACAAAAGTGATGAAGTCCTAACAGGTGTGTGTTGTCAGAATGTGACAAAATGCTCATAACATCTATCAGTGTGATGTCACCATGATCTAGATGTCACATTGGATTTGAGTATCACATTTCATACCTGGATTTGGTTTGAGAGGATTGGAATTTCACAGTGGGTTAGTGTTATCACTATGGAAATGTGGGGTCACAAAGGGATTGTGCTATCACAATGGCTATTAGATCACAATGTTTTTCTACTATAATAGGTTTGTGCTGTCACAATTGGTTGGAAATGTCACAATGGCATGCCAGATCTCAAATGTCATTAATTCATAATGAAGATATGAGTTCACAAAGGGACTGTGTTTTCTCTAAAATCATGTGTTTCACAAATATGATGAAGTCCTAACAGATATGAGTTCATAATGTGCCACCACCGTCTTGATGTCTATCAATGTGATGTCACAATGGTCATGATGTCACAATGTTCATGATGTCAGAGTCAATTTCTGACATCATATGTCATACCTGAATTATAAGTTTCAGAACAGATTATAAGCTTACTAAAAGCCTAAAATATCCTAATGGCAGCATATCACAGAAGTTATCACTAAGTTATGACCTCCTCATCAGTATGGCATCACCAATTGTGACATCAGAACATTATTATAACATGATGTTGAGACACCACATCGTCATTGTGAAATCACTGTCCTATTGGGTTTTCACATAGTATGACCTCACACTATGAAGCTTCTTCTATCAATTCGTATCCTCATATTGAATTATGAGTAATTGAAATTGGATATATCATTCTGATATTACAAACAAACTGTGACATCACAAAGCCATTGTGACCTCATCACCACTGTGACATCAAAAACCCAAAGGTATATCTCATTCCATTGTGACATTATGGATCATATTGTGCCAGTCCAAAACTATTATAACTTATAACCACTTTTGAAAACACACATGGCCTCTATGACATCACAGAACCTGTTTTGTATCCATAACCTCATGGGGAACTAATGACAACTGACATCAGACATACTAAGGAAACATAACAAATCCTTTCTGACATCAAAATTGTGACATCATGTTGCCATTGTGACACCATCAGCTCATTTTGACATGTAAAACTACAATGACATAATAGCATTGCAACATCACATTTTTATTCTGATGTCATAGACATTGCGTTTGCCTATTATGCTGTTGATTCTATTTCTAATGAGGCATGTCGGTTGATATCAGAAACCCATTGTGTGTTCATGACCATTTTGATATCATGGTGCCTTAGTTCTATCCCATTGCCATTGTGATGTCACATTGCCAAATTGATGTCACAAAGGGATTTTGATGTGACAATGGTTGTGAAATCAAAATGAGTTTCTGATATCAACCCACATGCCACATTTCAAATGCAATGAAATCACAGATTAGGCATTCATAATGTGACTATGATATCACAATGACATAATGGCAAATATTATAATGTCAGTGCCATTTTGTGTTGACACCATAAGCTAAAGATGTCGTAACAACAATGTGATGTTACACCAGTTATGACGTCACACAGGGTTTATAATGTTACAATGGTTATGAGGTCACGATGTGTTTCTGATATCAACTGACATGCCACATTTTAAATAGAATGAAATCACAGTATATACATTAACAAGGTGTCTAACACCACAAAATGGCAATGCGATGTCATAATGCTATGAGGTCACTGTAGCTTGTTGATGTCATAATGTGCTGATGGTGTCATAATGATTGATATCACACTGGTGATGATGGCACAAATGGTTTGTGATGTCACAATGGTATGTCAGATCTTAATTGCTATTAGTTTACAGTGAGGACATGAGAATGAATTCACCATGACCTATACAAATGAACTGTCATGACACAAACGCCATGTTTTTTGTCAAAAGTGCTTAAGTTCCTAACAGGTTTTGGCTGTCAAAATATTAATGATATAAAAATGGGTTAATGATGTCAAAACTATTGCTACAAGTTCATGATGATACAAATTCACAGAAGGAGCTTGATGTCCCAAAGGCCATGCATTTTCTAAGATGTGATTAGGTCATAATAGGTTTGTGAAAGCACGATGGTACAGTAATATCACAATTGCAATATGATGTCAAATTCTAATTAATTGGTGATGCCATAATAGTGACGAATTCAAAATTGTTTTGTGATGTTGCAGTAGATTGATGATGTGACAATGACATTCCAGACCTCAATTATCATTAACTCACAATGAGTATATAAATTTAGAATGGGCTTGTGAGGATTCCAAAGCATTTGTTGGCACAAATGTGATGAAGTCAGAACAGGTTTGTGATGTGACAATATGACACAATGGTCATTACATCTAGCAGTATGATGTCACTATGCTCATGATGTCAAAGTATATTTCTAATACTTCATGTCATTCCTGAAATAATATGAGGTCGAAAATAGATTGAGCTATCAATGGGGCTAACATAACACAGTGGCAACATGTTACAAAACTTTTGAGGACAGGACATGTTTGAGTTGTCACAGTTGTTTAGAGATATCACAATTTCAATGTTACATCACAAACGGATTGTGATGTCACAATGGTTATGGTCAAAATGTGTTTTTGATATGAACCCACATGCCACATTTGAAATGTAATGAAATCACATAATAGTCATTCAGAATGTATATATGATGTCACAATGACTATGTGATATCATAGCGGTATGATGTCATTACAGATTTGTGATGTCACAATGAGCTGATATTGTCACAATGACATTGTGATGTCATACCCATGATTATATTGTAGATACTTTGTGATATTTCTTTGGCATATCTGATCTCAATTGACATTTCACAATCACAAAGGTCATGTGTTTTTTCAAAGGTGCTAAAGCTGTCATGGGAGGTCTCAAGGTGATTGTAATGTCACAACAGCAATGTGATATCACAATGGCTTTGTGATGTCACCTTGGTGATGAGGTCACAATGGACAGGACCAGTTTGTGATGATACAACAGGTTACTATCACAATGGCACTGTGATGTCACAAAGTGCTTTTCATGTCACAATGGCTTTGAGGTCACAATGGATTTCTGATATCCACCAATTTTGCTCACTTAAAATAGAATGAAATCACAGAATAGGCATTCACAATATGTCTATAATGTCACTATGACATATGATGTCATAATACTATGATATGTAAGTTTAGTGATGTTAAAATGGCATGTCTTATCTTATTAGATTACCATGAGAATCCCAAAGGTTGCTATGTGCTGAGTCCTTCAAAAGGCTCATTGTGCTGAGTCCATTACACAGGGTTCTTTGTACTAATTTTTTAAATTGTTCTGAGTCCTTGCGAGGTAGGTATCCCCAACAATCACACACACACACATACACACACACACACACACACACACACACGTAGAGGGACATCTTGCACCTGCTTGGTGTGTGGGGTGGATGGAGAAGAGTCCCCCAGCATTTGGGCTGAGGGGAGATTCGATCCCCCCCACCCCCAGGAAGCTGCTGGGGTTAGAGGGAAGCCCGGACCTGAGGTGAGCCTGCTTCTGCCATAGCCTGGTAGACTTAGGGCAGAGTCAGGACACCACAAAGCCAGGGATGGGGGCGTGGCTGAGGGAGGGAGAAGGCGTGACCCAGTGGAGGACAGGGTGTGGCTGAGGGTGTACATATCTGCTGCAGCCAGGGGCACATAGGGGCTAGAGCACTTGTGCAGCGGAGGCAGGGCAGCCCCGGAGAGAAGTCGAGGCAGAGAGAGCAGAGAGAAGAGTAGGTCGATGCACCAGGGATGGCGACCTCAAAGACTCTGCTGCTGTAGGAGCATTGGTCTGGGCCAGGAGCACAGAGCACAGAAAGCCAGCAAATCAGGCACATCCCTCGCACCATTGCTGAACGCTGCACACAGAACCACAGCCTACAGATTCTACCAGAAGCACAAGTTAGTGGCTGCCCACAGGTCAGCACCTTGCGACCTCCCCCTACCACTCCTGTGGAGAGCTGCAGGGGCTGCGACCAAAGATGGCACTGGCTTCTACCTTCCGCCTTCCCGATGGTGAGTGCTTTCTGTGAAAAACAACTCCTTATATGGCTATGGCTTGGGTACTGGCTTGCTTCCATGTTTACGACCCTATTAGTATATGCCGCGTGGCACCTCGGGATTGGCCATCTAGGAGGCTTATAACCAGAGTGCGGTGCAGGGCGGGGAGAAGCTTGCAGACAAGGTTCCTGAATACACTGCTTTGAGAAGAATCCCGGGTTTTGTCTTCCTTGCTGGTGGAGGTGGTCACCACAAATGGTGGCCCGTACGGGGAACTAACTCCACAAGGGATTCAGAACTCCTGGCAGTCAGGGTGGTGCACTAGTAAGTTCCCAGGTAAGTGGGAATCCGCGATTAAAGCGGGCATAATACGGGGCTCTTCTCTGTAGATAAAGAGAGAGCGGGAACCCGGGAAGAAATAATATACAGGCCTAAAGTGAAAGTAAAAGAAAATAAAATTTTTAATAACTGAGATGGGCACCGCGACGTCACATCCAATTTTTCTGGCCCTGGAAGAGCTACTATGCTCGAAAGGACTAAAGTTAAAGAAGGGTACCTTACAGAGGTTCCTTGATGAATGCGATATTGTGGCTCCTTGTTCATAGTGTCCGGGAGCCTTACAGTAGCCTCATGGGACAAATTAGGGAAGGATTTGGATTTTGCCTATGAACAGGGCACATTAAAGACAGGAATCAGCCCCATTTGGAAATTGATTAGGGGCTGCCTGGAGGACCAGCGCTGCTGTGAGGTTATAGAAAATGGACAGTCAGCATTGGAGCAGTTACAGGAGGAGAGGTCAGAGAAGGCGATCAGTGAAAAGGGAGACAGTGAACAGGGCAAAAGGGGGCGACTATACCCAGATCTGTCCGAGCTAAAATCGGAAAGAGGAAGTTCCAGCGAGTTAGAGGAGGAAGAAGTGAGAGCACTTATTCAACAGATGAAAAGGAGCCGTATAAAAAAGGGGGAACGTAAGCTAAACCAACCTGTGCTTAATGAGGACTTAGAAAGAACTTCCGGTCAGACCCCTTTAGATCCTCCTCCATATCAACATGGAGCCAATGGGCATACGTTTTGCCCGGACACTTGGCGAACTGCTCGAGCAGAACTAGCCTTCCCAGTTTTTCAAGACGATAATCAACAGAGATTCCATGAGCCTCTAGAATTTAAAGTAATTAAGTCCCTGGGTGAGTCTGTTCGGACGTATGGGATTACAACCTCTTTTACCGTAGCTCAAGTGGAAGCTATAAAGAGATATTGCATGACCCCCTCTGATTGGGTGAGCCTAGCACGGGCATGTTTGAGTCCAGGCCAATACTTGGATTGGAGGGCATTTATGCTGGAATTTTGTAATGAACAGGCAGCCATCAATCAAGCGAACAGACACCAGGCTTGGGACAGAGACATGCTCTTAGGACAAGGCCGCTTTGCTAATGCTCAGACAGGATATCCCCCTGAAGTGTATCAACAGATAAATGATGTTTGCATTAAGGCGTGGAAATCACTACCAAATAAGGGGGAAGTTACCCGCAATCTCACCAAGATCCTGCAGGGGGCTACCGAGCCTTTTTCGGATTTTGTGGCCAGAATGGTGGAAGCAGCAGGCAGAATTTTTTGGGACCCTGACATGGCCATGCCTCTTATAAAACAATTAGTCTATGAGCAATGCACCAAAGAATGTAAAGCCGCCATTACCCGGTATAAACATAGAGGGTTGGAGGCATGGATGAAAGTGTGCAGAGAGCTGGGAGGACCTCGAACTAATGCAGGCCTTGCCACCGCAGTACTCCAGTATTCAAATAGGCAGTGGGGGGGGGAAACTCTGGAGTGACATCTGGAGAATGCTTCAAGTGTGGAAAGGCTGGTCATTTCAAGAGAGATTGTCCAGAGAGAAATGGAACCGGAAGAGCTGGAGATGTTACAACGGGCAAACAGCCAGGGCTGTGCCCCAGATGTAGAAAAGGAAAGCATTGGGCCAATGAATGTAGATCAGTCAAAGATGTTAACAGCCAGCCCTTGGGCCCCATCACGCAGCCAAAAAATGGGCAGAGGGGCCCCCGTCCCCATGGCCCGCAAATGTATGGGGCAATGGAGAGCCCAAACGAGGAAATTTCCCAAGAAGGATGGCCTACCCTGAGGCATCCCAAGAACCGCGGAGAGCCACTACAGGCTCAGCGGGACTGGACTTCCGCACCACCACCAGACTCATACTAATCCCGCAAATGGGCGTTCAGTTAGTAGAGTCAGATTTTCAAGGTCCTTTGGAACGGGGCACAGTGGGGTTACTAATTGGCCTGTCTTCCGTTGCCCTTAGAGGGCTTAAAATTCACCCAGGAGTTATTGACCCAGATTATACAGGTATAGTTAAAATCATGGTAGAAGCTCCAAAAGGCATTGTAGCAATTTCCCCTGGAGACAGAATTGCCCAATTGTTACTCCTGCCTAGTCTACATGAAAAATTTCCTGCCATACAGTCTGAGAGAGGTGGAAAGGGTTTTGGCTCCTCAAGAATTGAGTCAGTGTACTTAGCCCTGGATTTAGACCAGAGACCCATGCTTGAACTGGAGATTGAAGGAAAAAGGATTATAGGACTGTTAGACACAGGGGCCGATCGTAGCATTATTGCAAAAAAGGATTGGCCGAGAGCGTGGCCATTACAGGCCTCAGAACAAACCCTGAGAGGGTTGGGCTATGCCAAAGCTCCTGACCTAAGTGCAAGACCCCTCAAATGGAAGGATGGAGAAGGACACTCTGGAAACATCCAGCCTTATGTTTTAGAATTGCCTGTCTCCCTGTAGGGTTGAGATTTACTAAGAGATGGGATTTTGCCTTAATAATGAATATTCTCCTACCTCAAAGGAAATGATGTTACAAATGGGCTACTGCCCAGGGCAAGGACTGGGAAAAAACTTGCAAGGCCGTAAAGAGCCTATTGATGTCCACCAAAAACTTGATAGACATGGGCTGGGTTTTTCATAGGGGCCGCTGAGGATCAAGTTCCCATTACCTGGAAGACGGAGGAACTGGTATGGGTAGCTCAGTGGCCTTTATCCTCCGAAAAGGTTTCAGCCGCTCATAAACTGGTAGAAGAACAAGTAGCCCTGGGCCATGTGAGACCCTCAGTTTCACCATGGAATACTCCAATATTTGTGATAAAAAAGAAGTCGGGTAAATGGTGATTACTTCATGATTTGCGTGCCATAAACGCACAGATGCAAATTATGGGCCCTGTACAAAGAGGGTTACCTTTGCTTTCCGCACTTCCTGCCCATTGGCCTATTATAGTAATAGACATAAAAGATTGTTTCTTTTCTATCCCCTTGCATTTCACTGATTGTGAGTGCTTTGCCTTTACTGTGCCCTCTTGTAACCATGAGGAACCTGACCAAAGATATGAGTGGGTCGTGCTGTCTCAGGGTATGGCCAACAGCCCCACTACATGTAAGCTGTTTGTTGGCAGGGCTATAGCTCCTGTTAAAAAAAGGCATCCAAAACTCAGGGTGGTCCATTATATGGATGACATTTTGATAGCTCATAAGGAAGAGGCTGGGTTACAAAAGGCCTATGCAGAATTGGTTTTTGCCTTAAGGGAACAGGGTCTTTATCCGGCGCCAGAAAAAATACAAACAGGCAGAATGGTGGAGTATCTGGGAGCCAAGATACATCCCAGGTCGATCATGCCCCAAAAATTGACCCTGAGAAAAGATAACTTAAAGACTTTAAATGATTTTCAAAAATTGTTGGGGGATATTAATTGGATAAGGGGGTATTTAAAATTGCCAAATTATGAATTAAAACCCTTATTTGATATGCTAAAAGGAGATATAGATTTAAACTCCCCACGACACCTGACTGAGAGCGCCCGATTTGCTCTCAAAAGGGTGGAGGAGGCTTTAAGTGCCGCCTGTTTAAACAGGCTACAAGATGGCCAACCCTTTGATTTATGCATTCTTCCCACTGAGACCCAACCAACTGGGGTACTTTGGCAAAAGGGGCCGTTGATGTGGTTACATTCTCATGTTTCCCCCGGAAAGACGCTGGAGTATTACCCTGAGGTGGTAGCAGACTTAGCTCTGCAAGGAGTTCAACACAGTTTACAATTTTTTGGAGTTTATCCGCACTCCATCATTGTTCCCTACAGTGCCTACCAAGTTCAGACTTTATGTGCCACTATTGATAATTGGTCCATTTTGAGATGCATGTTTCCAGGAGATATTGATAATCATTTGTCCAAAGACCCTCTACTAAGATTTGTAAAGGAACATCCAGTGATTTTTCCAAAGGTAACTGCCCGAAAGCTTATTAGAGGGGCTATAAATATTTTTATGGATGGCTCCAAAATAGGATGCGGGGTATACGTTGCAGGTAACCAAGACCCCGTGCAGCATCAATTTGTCCCCGGTAACCCACAGATTGTTGAGTTGATGATTGTAATTGAAGTATTTAAAGCTTTCTCCTGTCCCTTTAATTTAATATCAGATTCAGCCTATGTAATAAATGCTTTAAAAATATTGGAAGCGGTTGGTACAATAAAGGCTACCAGTTCTGTTCTAGCTCCCTTTACCCTGCTACAGTCCCTTATATGGCAACGCAAGGAACCCTTTTTTCCAATGCATATTCGAGCACATACGGGCCTCCCAGGACCACTGACAAAGGGTAATGCCCTAGCTGATGCACACACTCGTGCTGAGTGGGCGCTCCATGCTTCTTCTGTTGACTTAGCAAAAGATTTTCATGCCAAATTTCATGTAAACGCCAGGACTTTACAAAGCCACTTTATCACGTCAAGTGATAAAGGAGTGTCCCCGATGTATTATTTACTATAAGCCCCCTACGTTTGGAGTTAATCCACGAGGTTTAAGACCCTTACAAGTATGGCAGATGGATGTAACTCATGTACCTGAATTTGGCCGCTTAAAATATCTACATGTTTCTGTTGACACCATTTCGGGTGTTGTACTTGCCACCCCCCTGCCAGGGGAAAAGGTTACTGATGTGATATCTCACTGCTTGGAAGCGTGGGCGGCCTGGGAAATGCCAAAACAGCTAAAAACTGATAATGGTCCGGCCTATACTGGGCAGCGCTTTGTTTCCTTTTGCACTCAAATGGGTATTACCCTGGTGCATGGACTGCCCTATAACCCTCAAGGACAAGGAATTGTGGAAAGAGCTCATCGCACTATCAAGGAAATGTTACAAAAACAAAAAGGGGGAGCTGGACCCCTGATGGCTACAGCAAGACAAAGAATAGCCATGACACATTTCACCGTAAATTTTTTGAATTTGGATAACGCTGGTCGCTCAGCGGCAGATAGGCATAACAGTCCCACTCCTTCGGCCTTAGGATCGGCTTTGTGGAAGGATGTGCTCACGGGGCTCTGGAACGGGCCTGACCCCATGCTGGTATGGGCACGAGGATCTGTTTGTGTTTTTCCTCAGAATCGTTCGGATCCAGTGTGGGTGCCCGAAAGACTTGTGCGGCGAGTCCAAGATGAACGGAACCCAGAAGAAACAAAAGATTGCGTTGCTGATCATACAGCTCCTGATGATCCAACAGGGGCAGACGGTAGCGAGATGGGGAATACTGTCTGCATTCCCAAGGCCCATGCCTGTGAGATATGACGCCTCTCTTTTCCCTAGATTTTTCACCACAAATAAGACTCTTAACCTTTCCTTTTACCCAGAGGATAAAATAATGGCAGGGGTTGGTGAAGTTAGAAATATTAGCTTGATGGGCACGCTATGCTTTTGCTTAAGTGATGCGACCCTTAATGGTAGTTGCATAACCTTGACTCGTTCCCCGGCCGCTTATTTTAGATATTGGTATGGGAATCCAGGATCAACTGAGGTTTGGGCAAATGCTACTGGATTTGTTGGTACTGTTTTAGGCAGAGATTATGAAAGCTTAAAGTTAAGCATCGACCCGTGGAGTGTAAAACAACCTAAATGGGCCCCTTTTTGCTTGCCTGACCGTATGGAGGAGGCTTGGCCTTGGACAGGTTGCCAATCATGACAAGTTGTTTCGGCTGATGAGTCTAAGGGTTTTTCTTTCTCCCCTAGCGTTTTGTCCAATGCTAGTTTACTATTTAGGGCTGGAATTAATCCCTTTAATAATTGGCTGTTATGTGGTCTTAATGGAAGTTGCTTGCAGGCCGAACCTATAGTTATGCTGCAAGGGAGTCACTTTTTTTTATAGCAAACATGACTTGCAATTTGACTAGTACTGCCCGTACTGTGGGTGCCAATTGTCATTTTAGTAAAAATTATACTGTATTTAGCTTTCAGCCTACCCCCGTGTGTGTGGTTTCCCCTTTTGTGTTTTTGGTAATTAACAACACCTCTGTATGTTCAGATGATGTGTGTGCTTGTACTAATGAAACCTGCTATTATGCTACCTGCTGGAGTTCTCAGTATCCGTTAGCTATAGTTGCACGCATTCCGCGTTGGGTGCCTGTGCCAGTAGATGCTTCTCAAGCTGTAACCTTGTTTAGGCATAAGAGAGATTTTGGCATCACTGCGGCCATTGTAACTGCTATAGCTGTGGCTGCCGCGGGTGCGACGGCTGCCGCTGTCGCCATTTCACATACTGTGCAGACCGCTCAGACTTTAAATAACCTGTCGGCTACTATAGCCAGAGCTCTGGATTTACAACAAGTGACCAATGCACAATTAAAAGGAGGACTGATGCTGTTAAATCAAAGGGTTGACCTTGTGCAGGAGCAGGTTGATATCCTGTGGCAGTTGGCTCAGCTGGAATGTGTTCAAAAATATGAAGGGCTTTGTATTACCGCTGTTCAATATTATAACTATACCCAGGCAGCAAATTTGTCTAAACAACTGTCAAGTTATCTTTTAGGCAACTGGACAGGGGAATTCGACCAATTGATGTTACAGCTACGATCAGCCATTGTCGCAGTAAACTCCACCCGGATGGATGATGCCCTGTTACAAGATGTTTCCTCCTGGATTTTGACAGCTGTGGATCATTTGAAGGAGTGGGCAGGAATGGGCTCCCTTATCGGTATCCTGGCATTGGTGATCTTGCTGTGCCTGTGGTGCATATGCCGGATTAGGAGCTTGTAGCGCAGGAGTATGGCTATGGTGGTCCAGGCCTTCACTGCCATTGAGGCCGGACAGTCCCCCTACGCGTGGCTTGCAACGTTAAAGGAATAGCACAGGGTGTAAGGCAAATGCACTGCACTTGGGAATCACTTCCCGGCGTGAGCCCAAGAAGAGCATGTTGGGTTGCAAGTGGGTTGATGCCCAAGATCCCACCTCTGCAAAAAAGGCATCGGACAGGCCTGGTCGTAACTGGGGAAGGCGCCCCTCAGGCGAAGACCAGTGCAGGGTCCTCTCATTAATGTTTTAGACAGAGGCCCAACCTCTACTCTTACCTGTCGCTTAATAAATCAAAAATGGGGAGTTGTGGAGAGCTGCAGGGGCCGCGACCAAAGATGGCGCTGGCTTCCGCCTTCCGCCTTCCCGATGGCGAGTGCTCTCTGTGAAAAACAACTCCTTATATGGCTATGGCTTGGCTACTGGCTTGCTTCCGTGTTTGCGACCCTATTAGTATATGCCGCGTGGCACCTCGGGATTGGCCATCCAGGAGGCTTATAACCGGAGCGCGGGTGCGGGGCGGGGAGAAGCTTGCAGACAAGGTTCCTGAATAAACTGCTTTGAGAAGAATCCCGGGTCTTGTCTTCCTTGCTGGTCGAGGTGGTCGCGACACACTCCCATCCCCCCCCCCTGCAAATCCCGCCTTCCCTCTTGTGTCCCAACCATGCTTCCCCAGCACCAGGCAGGCCACCCCTGACTCTTCCACAAATGCATCCCAGGAGTGGGGGGTTGGGGAGTGGGTGTTACTCTGGGAACTCACCCCCATCCATAGTGGCCAGTATCCCTGGAAATGGGGAGATGCAGGAATGGGTGAGAAGGGGTCACCACTGAGCCCCTGGCTGGAGCAGTGGGCGTCACACAGTCTCACATCTGCACCCTTCCTCTCCCTGGTCGGACCTGGTGGCTTTAGTCAGAGGTGGGAACATCACCTCTGCACCTACCTTATTGGGTCTTTTCCTTTTTTTCTTGGAGTGGGGGATGTTGGATGCAAAAGATAGGCCTCCTTTGCTGTGTGAGCCCTTGTCCTCTGTGCGCAGTCACCCTTTCATCTGAGGAGCGTCCCAGAAAAGCCCACTAGGGAGGTGAGGGCACTGAGGGTCAGATAGTAGGTGAATATATGGGAGGAACACACGCTCTCAGACACACATATACCCGGCCTATCCCCCACCCCAGGTGTCAACAGTACTCACAGGGTGATCACATTTCCCAGCTCTGCCAGCATCTGCGGGTGCTCCCTGTCCATCTGGTCTCCTTGTCCTACCCAAGAATCTTCCCAGTTGCCCAGAAGCATCTAGGCTGGAAGTAGGAGTCTGTCCATGTATGTAGCCTTTAGGACCCCATCCATTTCCTCAACACTGTCCCCACCTTGGGTCAGACACCCCCCTTGGGAACCCATGACCCACTGCTTATTTCAGTCCTGCTCTGAGGAGCCACCTGTCTGGGGATTCCTTCACCCAGCGTCCTGGCTTAGGGTTTTGGTGGATGGGGAGTTAAGGCTGGTTGTTCGCAAGGGGAAGGGTCTGGCCCTGGAGAAGTTGAGAGGCAGGGTCGTGCTGTGTCATTAGATTGGTGCTCCCCTTGTGTGGGAGCCCTTGGTTCTGACAAGGGAACGGAGAATGGGAACCCGTGTGCTCTGATGAGGAACCAACAAACTTAGAAGAGGTACTACTCTGTGTCTGTATGTGTGTGTGTGTGTGTGTGAGAGAGAGAGAGAGAGAGAGACAGAGAGAGAGACAGAGAGAGAGACAGAGAGAGAGACAGAGAGAATCTTTCTCCTTCTAAAGCCTGACTGTCCTCAGGTGAGTGATCAGGTGGCAAATTGCAGGTGCTGCATGGAAGAGTCATCTGTCACCATTCTGGAGGTGTGTGTGTGTGTGTGTGTGTGTGTGTGTGTGTGTGTGTGTGTGTGTGTGTTGGGAGAGCAGGGAGATGAGAACAATGAAAATATATTTAAGTCACCATATCTAAAAACAGCAAAAGCATTATATTTCTCCGTCTCTCCCTGTGTGTGTGTGTATTTGTTGTTGTTTTTCTTCATCAATACCAAGCACAAGCCCAGCCACAATTTTTGTTTTCTCCTTCACAGTTCCATGTCTCCTTTATGGAAGATTTCAGTAGACATTACTTTCCACCTCTCTCTTCCCCCTTTCCTGTAGCCCACAGTAGCTGCTGGGCCTGAGTGGGCCTCCCCTAGAAGAACTGTGTGAACCCTGGACTGGAGTGGACGACCGTCCTTCTATTCCCAGCCAGAAGTTTGGTGAGGCGAATGAGATCACAGCCACATTCTTCCAGCCAGACACTCTGCTCTTGTGTGTTTAGTTGGAGGTAATTCAAGGGTTTCGAATGTGTTTGCCCAACATAATTAGGGAACGAGATGAGGGAAATGATAAGGCAGAGGCTGTGAAGCAATGAGGTTTTGGGGACTGGCGTATGGTGTGACATGGCAGATGGTTCATGATGAGAGTGGATGAGAGGGAAACCATATCTAGGGCATTAACTGTCTCTGTGGGCATCCTGGCACAGGGCTGTAGTCCCCAACTGGTGGTGAGGGTACCCTCCTGGGGAAGTGCCAGTGTCAGTCCTCCCTTGAGTCCTGAAGAATCCAATCTGTGTCCCACCTGGGCTGTTTCCAGCTGGGCAGTGGTAGGCAAGTCCATTCCCTCTGCTGGAGCCTGCTCGGTATCAGGGGGTGGCAGTTAGCTAGGGCTCGCTGAATGCCAGTTTCTGTAACCTGCTATAGGCTGTGTGGAAGGAAAAGGGGACCACTGACTTTGGAAACCTTTAAGTTTGATTGGGACAAATTAAATACCACATTTTCCAGGTTTTTTTTTAATTCAAATTGGCAATTTCCACTAATGCCTGGGATTATGGATCAAATTAGATGGATGATTTCAGCCATCAAACAATGATGTTCAAAGCGGCACAGGCAGAGTTCCCAAGCCAGACTGTCTCCTGCTTTGAACGTTGTGCCTTGACTGCCTTTCTTCAGCAGCTATTGCATATCTCTAGGGTGACGACCCCACTTGAGGACATTGTGGGGAGCAGAGATTGTGATCTCTCCATCTCCAGCATGCCAGCATTGAGCAGAGATGATTCCCAGCACCTGTACTGGACTCTGGGAGATTCAGAGAACCCAGGCTGCCTCAAGAATCCTTCCTCTCCAACATGAAATTTACGGGCCAGATGTGGTGGATGATCCCGGCTGGCCCCAGGGGGAGGACAGGAGACCCCTTGAGCCAGACATTCAGCTCACAGCAAACTCATTCACACCTCCATGGGGAATTGAGTGCCACAGAGCTGGTCAGCGGCTGGACAGAGATCTTTGAGAAGATAGGCATCCTAGAGGCCCTGGAATGTAGCGAGTACATAGTGGCTCACACCCTCAGAGCCAAAACAGTTAAGTGTTGTGGCACCAGGAGTGGGTAAGAGGGAGGAGGGAGAACTGTTGGAGAGCTACATCAGGCTTTGTCCCCACTCCTCGACAGAGGATTATTATCTGAATCAGATGGGAATTTTCTGTAGTATTGTCATAGACAGATGCTTATTTATTTAACCAACTATCCAATACAGTGTGCACCAGGCTCTTGGGGATCATAGACAACGAAAAGTTCCAGGACTGGTTCCACAGCCCATGAGGAAACCTTGGATTGATCTGGATGCCAGTGCATCAAGCCTGTCATCCTACTTACTTAGGAGGCTGAGATCAGAGGATTGAGGCTTTGGCCTGGGCAGGAAAGCTTGTAAGACTCTTGTCTTCAATTAACGACGAAAAAAAAAAAAAAACACCAGAAGAGGATGTGTGGCTCAAGACATAGACTGCTAGCCTTGAGTGAAAAGGCTTAGGGACGGCACTTAGGCTTGCAGTACAAGGCCCAGAACTGACACAAAGAAAGTAAAGAGAGAAAGGAGGGAAGGACAGAGGGAGAACAAGAGGAAAGGAAGGAAGAAGGGAGAACATGCAAGCCTTGGTTTGGAGTCCCTGGATAAAGGGAGCCAATTATTCACAATCTCTGTGGGGACAGTTTCAGAGCCTAAAGCCAGTATGTAGGACCAAGCCACTGACCACTCAGTAACTTTATGCCATCCAGGAGCTGTGTGGTTACCAACTACAGAGGGAACCAGCCTCGGGTAGATCCTAAGGCTCAGAGTGGGTCACCAGGTTTCAATTATGCCCAGCCTCATCGAGTTTATTTTCTGGTCAGATAAGAAGAAAGTTTCCAAGGTCTAGGGAGGTATTGGAGTGAGAGAGTTTCAAGGGGGGGGTTCAAAGTATAAGTAGGAATTTGAAGAGGGAGAATGATCCTAGGTCACGTGTGTCAAGACATTGGAGCCATGACCTCGCCTGACAACATAGACTAACAGCCTTTGATCCAGCCACACTGTTATTAAAAGTCCTGTCACCTTGGATTCATCATTGACAATCTGGCTGCCATTCACTGCAGGATGCCTGTGCAGTACATCCTTAGGGACTAGGACTTTTCAGGGCTCAATCTGACCATACCACTCCCGGTGTTCATTCCTTCACCAAAGACTGAGGTAAGCATGCCTCTGCCACAGGACAGCCTGGAAATGAGGGCAAGAATTGGGTCTCTTGGCTGGCTCACTCTTTATTATAGATGGCAGATCTGGGATTCAGAGAGGGCAGGCTGAAGGTGGGGGAGAGCTGGGTAGAGGCTGGTGGGAAAATCAGAGGCACTGTGGTCTGAGCAGGGTTGTTTCTTTGATAATACTCACAACATAGGAAAATTTCTGGGATAGAGCAGCCCTTTTCACCTACCCAAGATGGAACTATATCCTCCCAGTCTCAGTCCCTTGACCAGGAATCCCTTTGGTTCCCATATCATGTGGTGGAAAACTAGACCTTACCTCACTGCCCAGTGTTCAGGCAGGACAACGAGAGACCTGAATCTTTGATAAGGTCAGGGGATCTTCAGTATGAAGTGCATGGTCAGTCCCATCTAAGTCTGCCATGATGTAGGACATAGAATCTAGAGAATCAGAGCTGGATTGGGTCTGTTCTGGGAGTCCTGAGTATTATGTGTTAGCTTTGAGCTCCCGTGTGCCCACTTGCTTCCCTGTCTTCGATGGGTCTATGCTAGAAAAATGTTGAAACTAGGGCGTGGATCTTGTCTTTTATGCTCCAAGATAGCACTCTACCATTTGAATCACAGCTCCACTTCCAGCTTTTTGGGGTGTTTAATTGGAGATAAAGAGTTCTCACGAGCTTTGCTGCTAAGGAGCATCCAATTGCAGTCCTCAGATTTCCATCTCCTGAGGGGAGAGGATGACAGGAATGGAAAAGTTTGTCTGGCTTGGTGCCAGTAACTCATGGCATTTATCCTAGGTACTCAGGAGGTGAGATCTGAGGATCACGGGTCAAAGCTAGCCTGGTCAGGAAAGACCCTGTGTCTCTTAACTAAAAGGAATTGCCAGAAAACCAGAAGCTGTGCTGTGGCTCAAGCAATTGAGTGCTTGCCTTAAGCTGAAAAGCTCAGCGACGGCACCCAGGCCCAGAGTTCAAGCCCCACAACATAAAAAAGAAAGAAAGTAAGACATCTTTGCCTGCAAATGATGGTGGAAGTGTGGGGGTGTGTAGGGGGGTGCTGTGTTTGGGAGACCAAGTGCTGGCCTCACTGTACAGATATTTGTAAGAACTCCCCAAATTTGCTCCAGTTTGAACCCACAGCTTTAAGAGGAAGTGTCCTGTGACAAGCAGGGAGTGGGCGACGGGGTGCAGGTGTGATTGTTGTGTCTTTATTTTCTCCATTGAAGGATAGATTTGGATGCTGGGTATCAAAATCTGAAGTGAAGGTTTGCAAAAAGTTTGTGGCCTGACGACATGAGTTTCCTCTGTGTATATGAAGGTGGCTGAAGCAGGAAGCCACACGTTGCTCACAACTCTCATCCTAGGTACTCAGAAGGCTGAGATGTGAGGACCGTGGTTACAAGTCAGCTTGGGCAAAATAGTCTGTGAGATTTGTTGATAGACCACTAGAGAACAGGTAGTGTTGCTTTGCCTCAAGTGGGAGAGTGAACACCTTCAGCTGAATTTCTGAGGGACAGCACCTTGACCCTGAGTTCAAACCCCTTGACCAACAACAAAAAAAGAGTTGACTAAGTTTTCCATGTAGCAGTGCGTATGATAGGAAATGCCATGATGGTCTATGAGACATTCCAGATATATGTGATGCTCAATGTTTTGTCTACTGTGGGTCTGATGTCGGTACTGCCACCTTCTAGGGCGTGGAATCTGATCCTAATAGAGGGAGTTCATGTTTCTGTTCTCAGGGACTGCTGAATCCTTGGGCCATCATTTGTGTGTGTGTGTGTGTGTGTGTGTGTGTGTGTGTGTGTGTGTGTGTGTGTGTGTGACTGTGTGTTAGTCGGACTGTCTGTGTCTGTGTCTGTGTGTGTTTGGAGGTAGAAGAACTGGGCCTTGAACTCAAGGCCTAGGTGCTGTCCCTGAGATATCTTGCTCAAACCTAGAGCTCTGACACTTGAACCATAGCTCCAACTGTGGCTATTTGGTGGTTCAGTGTAGATAGGAGCCTCACATACTTTCCTGAGTGGCTGGCTTTGAACAATGATCCTCAGATTTCAGCCTCCTGAATAACTAGGATGACAGACAGGAGCCACCCATGATGGCTCTGTGTGTGTGTGTGTGTGTGTAGAAGTTGGTTGTTACAAGGAGTGCTGGACCCTTTTGTAACTTCTAACCGCTGTCTTGGGGGGTGCATGGACTTTGTGGCTGAGGTCTGGGGGCTTGGAAGGGTGAGACGTTTGAAGGGGACTCAGCACCTTTAAATTATAAGAGCAAGGGATCTTTGTATACCCGGAACTGTCTACTAACTTGGACCTGGTTGGTGGCAGAGGGAGCACGGGAGGACCTGGGGGTGGGGCCTGTAGGGGTTGGCTCCCCAGGGGACAGAGAGTGTGGTCAGCACTTATTAAGGCTGTGGGCCCTGTTAATATGGACCTTATTGGCATGGGTCAGACTCTGGGTCATCTCATCCTGACGTCTGATGGGCAAGGCCAACCCTACTTTAAATCTTGACCAGTGATCTTCAGATCTCAGCCTCCTGAGTAGGTAGGGTTATAGGCATGAGCCTCTGGCACCGGGCCTCAGATTCTTTTTGGTATATTAGGGTTTGAAATCAAGAGCTTAAACTTTCCAATCAGGTCTTCTTCCATGGGAGCCAAGCTTTTCTGTCTTGGGCATTTCTGAGATAGAGACTCCATATATGCTCAGGCTTGGCTGGATCATGGTCCTCCTGTGACAGGCAGGTGTCACCATGCCTGGTCCTCTGTAGTTGGGATGGTAGATATGTAGCACCATGTTCAGTCATCAGTTTAGATTACTGTCCCAAACTCTTAGTCCACAGCAGCCGATTTTTGACCACAGTTGAAGCTCGGGGTTCGGCCTGGAACCATTGGTCCTCAGTCTCCTCACAGGACAGTTGTGAGGAAACAAGGGATCAGTACAAGGGGAACTCTGGGACAGAGCCAGGCATAGAGGCAACGATCATCAGATATGTCTCTTGGCAATTCTGTGAGCATATAACAAGAAGATACCTGGAAAGGACTTAGAAGGGGCCTGTTATTTATCATTCCACAGGTATGGGATTATGAAACAAAACATGGCTCTCTTTCATCCTTACCCTATCCCCATGAGGAAGGGGATCCTTCACTGTTCAGCTTTGCAGCTGGGGAAAATGAGGCACGGAAAAGCTGGGTGACCTACTCATGATCCCCAGGTGACAGGAAGCTTGGCCTGACTTCTCGGCCATGCTCCCTAGGACAATGGGTGCTATTCAGTCCATTTCTTGTGGTAGGAAGTCCACTTATTGTCAGTCATGGGGCTTGAACTCTGGGCCTGGGCACTGTCCACAAGCTGCTCAGATCAAGTTTAGGGCTCAACCAATTGAGCCATAAAACCACTTCTGGTTTTCTGGTGGTTCTTTGGAGATAATGGTCTTACAGACATTCCTGCCTGGGCCAGCTATGAACCATGATCCTCATATCTCAATGCGTAGTTACCATTGTAGGCCTGTGCCACTGGAAGCCTACTTTAGTGTAATTCTCTCTCTCACTCTCTCTGTCTCCCTCTCTCTGTCTCTCTCTCTGTCTCTGCCTCTGTCTCTATCTCAGTAACTTGTTGAATTTGTCGTGGAGGAGTTGGCTCAGTGTCCCCATGTGGCTGGGACCCAATGCAACCCTCTCATTCTGGAGGTAGGCTGTGTGACAGGATCATTCTCGCTTGGACTGTGGAACTAGCTCCCTTTGGTAAGCCCCTCTGTGCCTGGGGTAGACCGTGATTGTTACTCATTGTCAGTCTGTCCGGTGAGTCCTTCCCCACTACCCTCTGCTAAGATAGTTAAAGGAAAGTGGATGAGCAGGCATCTCATTGTCCAACTGCACAGCACTATCCCGAGCCTCTGATCCTCACTGCCACCTATCTGGCCAGACCCAAATTAGAAGAAACTGAATTCACTCTATGTCTACTTCACGATGCTGTAGTGTGTCGTTTTGGGGAATAGAGTCAGTGTGAAGAGGAAAGACCCCGGGTCCAGCACCTCTTGGGGGACATTTGTTCTGTGACAGCACACTCATTGTTCTGAATAAGGAGGAAGTCGGCATCAGACTGAGCCAAAACAATGCTCAAAGGTAGGTAGTCTGTTGAAGTACCAAACACACCCAGGTCTGCTTCCCACTCACAACAAGGAGGGTGCACTGCAAGTAGCCCAGCACTGTCCCTAGGGAGCTATCAATTGATGGTGATGGTCAGGGGCCAGTGGCTCTCACCTGTCATCCTGGCTATTCGGGAGGCTGAGTTCTGATGGTAGTAACTCAGAGCCAGCCCAAGCGGGAGAGTCTGTGAGATATTTTTTTTTTTGGTCCAGTCATGGGTCCTGAACTGTGGGCCTGGGCACTGTCCCTCAGCTCTTCAGCTCAAGGCTAGCACTCTGCCACTTGAGCCACAGCGCCACTTCTGGCTTTTTTTCTTTTTCCTTATGTGGTGCTGAGGAATCGAACCGAGGGCCTCAGGCATGCAAGGCAAGCACTCTGCCACTGAGCTACCTTCCCAGCCGCAAGTCTGAGATTCATATCTGCCATAAGCTAACTCCTCCCCCCCCCCACGAATAATGCCAGTTTTGCTGCTGTGGCTCAAGTGATAGAGCCTCAGCCTTGAGTAAAAGAAGCCCAGGGATGACACCGAGTCCCTGAATCCAAGACCTGGGACTCACAAAAAATAAAATAAATGAATAGTGGGCACTTGTTATCTTACTACCAAAAAGGATGGATACATTCTTCTTTCTGGTACTTGTAGCCAAAGGTAAGGGGCTTCCATTGATGTTTCTCTCAACCTCTCCTTCTCTCTATTATCACCCTGTCTTCAGTTGCAGGATAGAATTCAGATCATCCCACTTGATGTAACCTTAAGCACCCTCCCCTCCCCGCCTTTTCTGGGGTGGGGATCCTGGATGTACTCACCACTGGGTGAAAGAAGCACCAGAGAGTTGGAGGTAGGTATCCTTGAAACTTATACTCACACACACACACACACTCTCTCTCTCTCTCACTCACTCTCTCTCTCTCTCTCTCTCTCTCTCTCTCTCTCTCTCTCTCTCTCTCTCTCTCTCTCTCTCTTTCACCTAGGTCTACTCTGACTAGCGTTTTCCAAAGATATTTTATCTCCTTGGATTAACTGACCTAGGAGAGGAACTTGATCCCCTATAAATTACTATTTTAACTAGGGATTGCTAGTTGGCACGAGATAAACAGAAGCTCAAAGGAAAGGTTCTGGAGCCTGTCTGGCTCAGGCTCACACTTGAAATCCTGGCTCCTCGGTAGGCAGAGATCTGAGGATCAAAGATCGAAGCCAGCCATAAGCTGGAAGGCTGATAAGACTCTTCTGTGCCTGGAACCACCAAAAATCCATACGTGGAGCTGTGGCTCAAATGGTAGAGGAGCAGCCTTGAGCATGAAAACTCAGAAAGACAGCTCCCAGATCCTTAGTTCAAGCCCACACAAGAATTGGCACCATTTGTTGCCCCCAGACTGCCTGGGCCTCAAGTGCCCTCTCACAGAGTGTGATACCACACTGGTTGCTGGGTAGTGTATCAGAGCCTTCAGAAATTGGGTGGTGAAAGCCAGGCCTTCGCCTTTGTGCACTCTCAACCCACACCAGCTGGAAGGCAGAGCATGACAAGGCCAACATCCTGCAGATTGGAGAAGATCCCCCTCTGCCAGGGTGATTGGAGCGGGCTTCTTAGAGGCAGCAGTTGAAAGGAGATCTTGCTTAACAAGGAGGATATGACAGGAAGCATGAAGAGAAGAGATCCCATAGATAAAGGACAACATAGCGGAGCGTGTTCTTTTCCGGCCAGGGCTGCTGGTTAGAAACTCAGTAAAGCTGGGCAAGACTGTCCGAGACAGGCCCCAGGAGTCACAGAAGAACAGCTATCCAATGTTGGGATTTTGTCTTAGCAGTAGTGGGCTCACCTAGCACACAGGAAACCCTGGGTTCGAGTCCTGGGTCCCACATACACAGAAAAAGCCAGAAGTGGTATTGTGGCTTGGGTGGAAGAGTGCTCACATCAAGCAAAAGAAGCTCAGGGATAGCGCCTGGACACCAAGTTCAACCTCCAGCATTGTCAATGTAAAACTGCACTCCAAGGGACCTGGGTGACAGGTGGATGGCTGTGCCCTGTAGCTCTTAGTAGATCCATCCACGCTTTGTGTCTCCTTCTTTGACAAAGAGAATCTGGACACTCCTTCTGCCCTAGGCACCCCTGGACCCAGTTATCAGCAACCTTCCAACGTCTTCCACTGGGACATGGAGCAGCTTGCCCCAGAAATTCTCAGGTAACAGTTGGATGTAGCGGGGGATACAGGGCAGGCCCAAGAAGTCCTAGTGGGTCTGATATGCCCCAGACAACCAGGCCATCCAGAGAAAGCGGATGGGAGCTTAGAAAGGGGTAGTGATGTAAAGGGGGCCCTTTAATGCCCATGACCCTCCCCAGATTCTGAGCCTCCCTTTGCTGTCCCTGAGGGAGGTAGAGGAGGGTCTAGGTGGTAGTGTCTAGAGGAAGACTAGTTGGAAATTGTAAAGAATGAGACACCATAGGCCATGTGGTGATGGCTCACGCCTGTCATCCTGGCTACTCGGGAGGCTGAAATCCAGAGGGTCTTGTTTCCCAGCACATCCAGGGGATTGTAGGTCTCTTCTGCCTCTGGTGGCGAGGGTGACTCATGCTGTGTCCTGTCTTTTTCTCAGCTAGGACCCTGGCTGCATTACCCAGCATGCTGGTAGTGGTGTGGGGGAAAGGTGGTTGCCAGTGGCTCTGGCCAATTCGACCTTGATAGCTGACTGAAGGTTTCCAATAAAAGGATAATCTGGGGCTACATGAGAGGTGAGTCCAAGGTGGCTTGGATGTATTGTTCGATGTCTAGGAAATGTCAACATACCTTATCGTAGGCAAATCTATCTTCTGGCAACAGCTGGGCCTCTCAGGTCCTTCTAGACAATTCTGGATTCGCAGAATACAGAGGCATATACTTTAGATTCCAGGCCCAGGGAACTGGGGGATGAGAGACTGGTATAGTACCTCAATGTTCTGGGGCATTAGTTTTGACTTGGATGAGCTGAGCTACAACTGGGGGGCAGTCCTGAGTCATAGTCACAGTAAACTCTCAAGCCAGATCAAGTGGTTTCTCCCTAAGTCCTTCTTGGGCTAAGGGGTTTGGGCCATGTCATTAAGTTCCATGGAACCTGCCCCTCGATCTCAACATGGGGCTACAGGATCAAGGGAAGGACACTAGGGTTCCTCCTTGGTTGTCGGCCCATGATTGCAGACCTTCATCTGCCCCCCTCCCCCAAGCACTGGTGAGGAAAGCAGGGCACCGAGCCCTCGAACTCCTGGGATAGTGACTGCTACAAGCAGCAGCCAGTTGGCTGTGGATTCCTGAGCCTACAAAATTTTCATGAGCCCAACTCAACACCTGCCCAAGGTCTGACTGGAAAATTTGCACTCTTGTGATACTCATGTGACTGGGCATTATCTGGTATGACATCTTACAGCTCTTGCCCCTCCTGGCCCAGAACTGTGGTCTGAGACAGTGACTTACTGTTCTGATCCACATTGCACCCATGACAGATGCCATTCTGCTGAACTTCATGCCCCACAGCTTGATACTTTTCTGATACTGTGGCCTGCTCTGTAGGCAATGGCCTCCAAACAGGCTTCTATCAAGACTTGTAGGACACCTAGACATTAGGGGACCCTCAGGGGCCCACTGCAAAGAACTCTGCCTAGAGCTACAGAGTAAGGTCTAAGCAGGCCAGGTGTTGGTCATGGGGCTTGAACTCTGGGCCTGGGCTCTGTCCCCCAGCTCTTCACCTTACCACTTGAGCCACAGAGCAACTTCCGGTTTTCTGTAGGTTCCTTGGAGATCTGAGTCTCCCAGACTTTCCTGCCTTGGCTGGTTTTGAATAGTAATCATCACATCTCAGCCTCCTGAGGAGCTAGGAGACAGGCTGAACCACCTGTGCCTCGATGATCTGGCCTTACACCACAGTGGACTAGGAGCTCCTGAAATCTTTTCTTTAATTTTCCTGTGCTAGTATTGGGGCTTGAACTCAGGGTCTGGGCTCTGGTCTCTAAACTTTTTCCTTCAAGGTTACCACTTTACTACTTGAGCCACAGCTCCATTTCTGGATTTTGGTAGTTAATTGGCAAGAAAAGTCTCATTAACTTTCCTCTCCTGAGCTGGCTTGACCCTCGATCTATATCTGAGTCTCCTGAGTAGCTAGGATTTACAGGGGTTGAGCCACTGGTGGCATTGGGCTAGAAGCTTTTCTAAAGCAAGAGTTTTTCTCTGCGTCTGCCCTGACTCCTCCATGCAAAGGAGGCCTGAGGGTCAGGAGTTGTGAAAACAGGTTTCAAGCCACAGGAAATGGCTTTGGGTCCCTGGCGAAAAGAAAAGCTAATCTTCCCCCTGGGCGCTATTCTGGGACCCCACCCTCTGCCCTGTGACTCAAGTCCACGCTGACCCAGCCTTGAATATCCTGCCAGACTTTTCTGAAGGCATAAAACCTTCACACCATTCACACCACCTGCACTACAGCACACCTCAGGACCTTTGCCCATGCTATACTTTCTTCCAGAGGCTCTCTGTCTTATACCCACATATGCGAACTACTGTGGAATTTTGGCACTGGGTATATCACTTCCTGGAGCAAGTCTTTCCTTCCCTTCTCCATCTTTATTTATTTTTTAATATTGAGTTGCTAGAAATGGAATTTGTGTAGGCTGACTGGCAAATGCTCTATATTGGTGTGTGTGTGTGTGTGTGTGTGTGTGTGTGTGTGTGTGCATGTGTGTGTGTGTGTGTGTGTGTGTGTGAGTGTGTGTGTGTGTGTGTGTGTGTGTGTGTGTGTGTGTGTGTGTGTGTGTGTGCCAATCCTGGGGTTTGAATTCAGGGCATGGATGCTATCCTATCCCTGAGGTTTTGTGCTGCAGGCTAGAACTGTACTACTTGAACCACAGCTATTCTTCTGGCTTTTTGTGTGTTTAATTGGAGAAAAGTTTCTTAAATTGACTTTTCTGCTTGCAATTAGGATCCTTAGATCTCTTCCTCCTGAGTAGCTTACAGGGGTGAGCCACTAGCAATGCTCTCTACCCTATCTCTTACCTATAACCTTGGCCCTCCTCTGAGTCCCAGAAGAATACGTCTCACCAGGCTCAATTTTTTTTGCCAATCTTGGTGCTTGAACTCAAAGCTCATACTTGGGATAGACTCTAAACATGTGAAGACTGTGACAAATGTTTCCATTTAATGATGTATCTTGTTTCAACACTTAATATAATGTTAATGAAAAATGAGTCAATGTCCTAAATTATTGTGTATAATTTTATAATAGATGTGCAAAATATAATAATATGTGTATAATAATACTAAATACAATAATCAATAAATGAATCAAAGAAAAATAAAATACAAAATCAATAATAAAATTTATAATATGAAATCAACATACATATATAAGTATATATCATGTATTACATATTTATAGAAATATTTCTTCCATTGCAGGGCCATCATTGCATCATTGAGGGCCTAGGCACTCTATCCTTAATTTCTTTTTTTTTTTTTAATTTAGTTTTATTTTTTTTTGTGAACATACTCTACAGAGGGGTTACAATTACATGGGCAGGATAATGCGTACATTTCTTATCAAGCATTGCAGCCTCCTCCTTTGTTTACACTTCACATCTCTTCCTTCCCAGCCTCCCCCCCACCCCCCACCCAATCCTCCCCCTTCCCCCCACCCCTCACCAACGTTGTAAAGCTCGTTTTCGACATGACAAATATGGAACCAACCCAGATGCCCCTCAGTAGATGAATGGATCAAGAAAATGTGGTGTATATACACAATGGAATTCTATGCCTCCATCAGAAAGAATGACATTACCCCATTTGTTAGGAATTTGAAAAACTTGGAAAAAATTATATTAAGTGAAGTAAGCCAGGCCCATAGAAACATAGGTCCCATGGTTTCGCTTATTTGTAATATGTAGTATATTTATAAGTCAAGCGAAAAATTCAGATAATGTGATGTTAGGAAAATGAACCCTTAGATATCTATTTTAATCCTTTTTTCTTTCATGCATTTGTTTCTAACGCATTTATAAGATTATCTCTTTGTTGCTTTGTATGTCCCTCCCCCACAGTATAACCCCTGCTTTCACTATATTTGATGTCAATATAAGTTGTGGAGGAGATGGGGAAAAACAAGTCCTTTAAGGATACAGGTGGATCTATCCTGAATTTCTTTTCCTCAAGGAAAATGGTCTTCGCTTTCACCCATGGTACAAAAGATTTACCTGGACGGTGAGCTCAAAAACTGGCAATGGCAGAAATACTGGCCCCAGTTCCTAGAAAGTGACTTAATTTTTTTGATGGAAGCAGTTATGATTATTCACTTCTATACTGAACATTAAAAAAAGCAGTGTAGAATTTTGTACAGCTATTCAAACATCCTTCCCTTACTTCCAAAGTGCTTCTCTGAGAACCGTATTGTTTCTCTCTTTTTTTGTATGTTTTTTATTGTAAAAATGTTCTACAGAGGGGTTACAGTTCCAGGAGCAAGGTAATGAGTACATTTCCTTTTGAGCATTGTTTACTCCTCCTGTGTTTTCCGCCTACCATCCCTTCCCTCCCGTCTCCACAACTACCTCCCCCTGCTGAGGTCAGTGACATAGTTTTTCATTTTTGGATGGCACGGGGTTTCAACTCAAGTAATGGCAACACTTCGCTCACATTGCTGCAGATTTACCAAGACCCTGAGTTCAAATCCTAGGCTAGAAACGAAAACTTGAAGAAATTCCAAACCAGTGAGCTTTATTTTTTTTAATTTAGTTAAATAATTATACATATATATATATATATATATATATATATATATATATATATATATATATATATATATATATATATATATATATATATATATTGATTTTGGCCAAGCATGGGGCTTGAACATAGGTCGTGGAAATTCTAATTCAGCTTGAATCTCCCTTTGCTGGGGCGCAGTCTCTGGACCCATAGCCGATCCTGGGATCCTGGGCCAAGAGGGCTTTAAGGAAGAAAAAATTGTTGGAAAGCACAAAAAGTGGTAAGCTGCAGAGAGCTGGGGTTTTACGATTTTTCTCCTTTGGACAGTGACCATCCTGGGTCTGAATGACAAAGCTGCAAAGTGGACCTGACCTGCCATTGCTGGTGGCTGGTGGGCTATCAGTGAAGCCATAGGCCAACCTGTCAACATAGGCCCGGGGTTGAAATCGCAGTTCGGACAGCAATCCCAGGAGATCAAAAGAGCCTCATTCCTATGCATAGGAATACTGATTGAAAGAGTAGTTTATACATCGGTCTACTCTAAAGTTGGATGCAGTAATCCTATAATGCTGATTGAGCTTAGTGAATAGTTTATTAAGCATGAAAAGAACAATATTCCTTCAATGGCAGTTTAATAAATACCTAAGAGTTGGTGGGAACATAGTGGGTGTCATTCTGTCATCCATAGACGGCTATGGAATTCTTGTTTTTTTGTTTTTTTTTGGTCCAGTCGTGGGGCCTGAGCTCTGGGCCTGGGCGCTGTCCCTCAGCTCTTCAGCTCAATGCTAGCGCTCTACCACTTGAGCCACAGCGCCACTTCTGGCTTTTTTCTTCTTGTTTATGTGGTGCTGAGGAATCGAACCCAGGGCCTCATGCATGCAAGGCCAGCGCTCTACCACTGAGCCACCTTCCCAGCTCGGCTATGGAATTCTTTACAAATATATATATTTATTTGTATACCTCCGTATGCCTATCCATGTATTGCTGTTTTGGCCACACCTGGGGGTCGATCTCAGAGCCTGGGAACCACCTGACATCTTCATTGGCTAGAGGCTGCCATGCTCAAACTCACCCAATGATGAATTGGGCCTGCTAGGCACTAAGTTCAGATTCTGGCACTGCCAGGCATTATGGAGAAGACATCTAATATCTAGATGTTATGTGACCGGATGTAAACAATGTAATAAATGGTATAGGTGTCATCAGAGTCAATAAAATAAATTCTAAATAAATGAATGACACAAGAAATAAAATAAATAATCACACCAAACACAATATGGACTGAACATCTGTAAGGAAGTAAAAATACTATCTTTAAAATATATATAAGGAGGGCTGGGAAGGTGGCTCAGTGGTAGAGCTCTTGCCTTGCATGCATGAGACCCTAAGCTCGATTCCTCAGTACCACATAAGCAGAAAAAAAAGCTGGCAGTGGCGCTGTGGCTCAAGTGGTAGAGCACTAACCTTGAGATGATGAGCTGAGGGACAGCACCCAGGCCCATAGTTTAGGCCCACATGTGGACCCCCCAAAAATAATATAAGGAGTATCTTTTCCAGGCCTGAGGCTTGAATTCAGTCCCCCTATGCAGAGGGAATGGTAGGAGATCCTGAGGTACTCTTTTCTGGCCTGGGAAGAGTCATGGAATGTTATTGATCTCATCCTTGAATGAGTAGTTTGTGCATGATGCAAGTAGGAAATGATAGGCAAGATTCATGGGTTATCGATTATTTGTAAAGAAGTTGATGAACCATGAAAATAATCATAACAGTCATGAAATGGAGGCATCAGGAAAGATCCAAGAATCAGTAGTCACGCAGATTGGATTCCACCACAGGTTACCATATATCCTACTCTATACAAATGTGTACGTATTTGCATACTACCTTCAGCTTATGAATGGATGACTGTTGTGCTCCCCGCTCTCCTCTGAGGGGCAGGCTCAATAGCAGGTTCCAAAGGCTGGTGTGCTCATGTGGACCCATTCGCCACTTGGTCCTGCTAGGTCCCGAGTTCAGATTCCCCGCCCTGCCAAAAGATTCATCTTGATGTCAGAAGTCAATTATTGCACCTGTTTTTTTTTCCTGTGGAAGTCCTGGATCTCAGCTAGGATGGACAATGCTTGGGCCACCCTGTGGCCATGGGAATAAGTTGTTATCCATGTTATACCTGTCATCATATACTCAAGAAAATACACAATACATCCATGGATAGCATACAAAATAAAGAGGGTAACTACACTCAATGCACGATGCAGTCCACATACGGATGTGAATATACATCCCATGTTTCAATGATCATTGAGGACTATTTTGGCCAACCTGGGGCTCCATCTCAGTTCCTGGGAATGGCCCAGCTCCTTTAGTGGCTCACAGTCTGGTGTGATCACGTGGACCCATTGGGCAGTTGGGCCTCCTAGGCCCAAAGTTCGAATCCCAGCATTGCCAAAAATTCACCCTGATGTAAGAAGGCAGTCGTTGCACCTGTTTTCCTGTACTGTGCAAGTTCTGGGGCTCAGCTAGGAAGGAGAATGTATACGCAACTCTATACTCATGGGAATAGGTTGTCATCCAGTTCACCACAGTTATATCTCAAGGAAATACACAATACATCAATTAATAAAACACAAAACAAAGAGAATGACTACACCAAACGCAAGATGCCTCTCACCCATGTTCGGAAATATATATCCACTGTTTACTTATGTATTTATGACTACATTGGCCCCCACCAGGGCTCCATCTCAGGTCCCAGGAATGGCCTTGTTCCTTAGTGCTCACCATTACCCATTCACCAATTGGGCCTGCTAGGCTTTGAATTCAAATTCCTGCGCTACCAAAAGATTCATTCTGATGTGAGAAGCCTATGGTGACACAGGTTTTCCTGTCCTGTGAATGTCCTAGGTCTCATTGAGGATGGAGAATGCTATATAGGCAACTCTTAGCCATGGGAATAAGTTGCCATCCATGTCAGCAGTTATATCTGTCACCCCATATGCAATAAAATACACAATACATCCATGAATAAGACACAATATAGAACAAATAACTACACTGAATGCAAGATGCATACCACACCTGTAGGTAAAGAGAAATTCTATGTTTTAAAAAGGTGGTCTTGTTATTTTGTCCAGTGCTGGGGCTTCAAATTAGGCCCTGAACCAGGCCTGACATTCTACTCTTCAAAGATGGTGAGCTTCTCCTTTTCCCACAATGCAACAGAGTTACCCAGACCTGAGCTAAAATCCCAACACTGATGAAAGATTCATCCTGATGTCAGAAGCCAGTCGTTGTGCCTTTTATCCTCTCCTGTGAAAGTCCTGGGTCACAAATATGATGGAGAATGCATAGACAACACTGTAACCTTGGGAAAAGGTTGTCATCCATGTCAGCACTGTTATACCTGTCACCATGCTTTTTAAAATACACAATACCTCCATGAATTAGAAACAAAATAAGGAGAATAATTGCACTGAACACAAGATGCTGACCACACATGTATGTCAATATAGATCCTATGTTTAAATTATGAATTTCTGACTATAGTTGACCACCCTGGGGATCAATGTCAGATTCTGGGATTGGCCACACTCCTTAGTTGTTCACAGGTTCGTATGATCACCTTGACTGATTGGCCAATTGGTTTTGCTCTGTCCTGAGTTCAGATCCCAACACTACCAACAAGTGGATTGTGGAGTAAGGAGAGTGTGAAACGTTTTTTCCTTTTCTCTGAGAATCCTTGGGGCCAGGCATCATGGAGAACATTTCTACAAATCTAGATGTTCTCTGATAGGTTGTCATCAATGTAATAAACAGAATGTGCAAATAAATGAATAAAACAAAAGATACAAGGAACAACCACACCAAACATGTATGGACTGAACAGCTTTAGGTAAGTATAAATTCTATCTTTACAATATATAGATATAGTATGTTTCCCAGGGCTGGGTCTTGAATTCAGGACTAGTGAACAGGCCTGACTTTTTTTTATCTTCATGAAAGGTGAGCTTCCCCTTTATCCACATTGCTGCAGATTTACCCAGATCCTGAGTTCAAATCCAAAACCTGTAAGAATAAACTGTGTGAATTGCAAGACAAGGAGCTAATGTTTTTCTCAGCATGGGGCTTGAACTCAGGTCGTGGCAACTCTGCCTCAGCTTCGATCACCCTAGGATGGGGTGCAGCCACTGGACACACTGGTGCTTCTGGGATCCTAGACTCCCACGTGTTGCAGGGAAAAAATGCACAGAAAAATTGTGGGCTTTTAGGTTTTCTTACTTTGCATAGTGACCCTTCTGGGTCTAAATGACACTGTTGCAAAGGGTATTTCACCTTGCATTGCTGAAGGCTGGTAGACTATCAGGGAAGCCATAGGTCCACGTGGCAACATAGGCCCTCATTTTGAATCCCCATACTGACACCAACCAATGGCAGGAGGTACTAAGAAACTGGTTCCCATCCAAAGGAATAACACTGGAATTTTGTCAATGTCCCAGTTGAATGAGTTGATCATGAATGATGAGCCTATAAAATTAAACAGGAGCATTTCAGAAGGCTGATTGATTTTATTTAATATTTATGAAGCATTAAAAGAATATTATTACTTACAGGAACACAATAATTTCAGGACACTGAGTTGTTTCATTAATATTTTAGGATGAAAACAATAACATTAATTACATGGACGCATAATAAATACCCAGGAATTGGTAGGAATATAGTCTAAATAACTGAATAATGTATAGACATCGCTGGCACTCTATAAACATATATATATATATATATATATATATATATATATATATATATATATATATTAGCATACTGCCATCTGCATGTCAATCTGTTCTTTGGTTAACTGCTGGGGCTCGTTCTCAGGTCCTGGGAACAACCTGTCACCTCAATTTGCCCCAGGAAGGCATGTTTGCACTCACCCATTCATGAGTTCAGATGTCAGTGTTCCCAAACAATGAATCGTGGAGTAAGAAGCTGATGGTGACACATGGTTTCCTTTACTGTGACTCTTCTGTGTGTCAGGTATGAAGAGGAATACATATGTAGATCTATATCCTATGTAGTCAATGTTCTATGTGCTATAATAATCAATACAATAAATGGTCAATATATGAATAAAACAAAAAATAAAATAACTACACTGAACGCAATATGGAGTCAACGTATGTATAAAAATATAAAACATATATGTAAATTGTACATGAATAGGGTGTTTTCTAGTGCTGGTGTTCGATTTCAGGCCTAAGGAACAGACTTGAATTTCTTGACTTTAAGGAGGCAAGCTTCCTCTTCCCACAGTGCAACAGAGTTACCCAGACTATGAGTTCCAATCCCAGTCCTGGTAGAAAAAAACGTCACCTTTATAGTAATTGAGGCCCAATTCTTAGGTATTTCATCATGCCTCCATTTGATGAATGTGATTACTTAAATGCTTAATAAAATATTAACTAAAATCGATCAGTGTGGTGTAATATAATTGTGTATAATTTTATCCTAGAATCATTCAAGCACTGTTCATTCAATCATGACTTGCATCACATTACATTTGTAATCATATGGATAGGAACAAGTTTCTTAGGAGCTCCTACCATTTGGAGGTGGCACGACCAGGATTCGAATTGTGGGCTCCAGCTCCCACCACCTCAACCCGAGGATTGGGAACTCACCAGTCTGTCCAAGAACGTCAACAAGACCAATGATTAGGCAGGCACCAGTGGCTCTCAGCAGTCCTCCTTGATACTTACAAGGCTGTGATAGTAGGATCATGGTCAAAGTCACCCTAAGCAGGAAAATCCTTGAGACCCTTGTCAAACTTCAATGCCAACAAAGCCAAAAGCCTTGTGGCTCTAGTGTAGAGGACCAGCCTTGAGCAAAAGCAGCTCTTGAACTGTGCCCAGACCCTGAGTTCAACGTCTGGGACTGGCAACATACAGAACTGCAAAAAAATCTGTGTAGCCATCCAGTTAAAGCAGGTCACCCTCTTGTCTCCAACTGAATTGGAGAGAATTCCCTGGGAAAAGGGCTCGGAGAACTGCTGTCATCTTGACTCCGCCCATGCTGCTTGCTTCACAGGATTCTAGCCACAACCCCATTTTTTCATGCTTCTTTCTGACCAATGGGATACAAGAATGGTGGCCATGCCCACATTCCATGCTGCCAGGTAGCACTGGGATTCCCTCTGTTAGTTTACACCACTACCAGCAGTTGAGGAAGTTAGGGGTGGCTGAGAGGTGAGGAAGAGACTCAAGGTGACTTTGGAGTATAGTAGAAAATTGATGCTCCCACTCCCACCCGGCCACTCCCTTCCCTTCACACAGTGCCAGGTTTCAAACCTCAAGCAATGTCATGCTGCCAGCCCGGCCAAAAACCCTGACCTGGTCCCTGCCCCTATTCTTCTGCTCTGGGCCCACGTGTCCACAATGCTGCTGCCATCGATGCTGCCCCAATTGGAGCAGCTGCCAACAGCTTCTCCCAGCAGCACAGGTGAGTTTCCACCCCAACAATAACCTACCCTGGGTCAAACACCCGTCTGGGGGCAACAGGACCCCCCTGTTTGTTTCCTCTCCCTGGCTTTGATGAGCCACCATTCTGTCTTGAGGATTTCTGAGATAGAAACTAAAAATATTCTCAGGCTGGGCTGGATCGCTGTCCTTCTGTGAAAGGTACGCTCCTCCAGGCCTGGTCCTCTGTAGTTGGGATGGTAGACATGTGGTGTCATGCTCAGTCATCAGTTAAGATGGATTATCCCAAACTCAGTCCATAGCAGCGGATTCTTGACCACACCTGAAGCTCTTGGTAGGGCTTCAACCATTGCACCTCAGTCTCCTCACAGGACAGTTGTGAGGAAACAAGGGATTTATACAGACCGATCTCTGGAAAATGGCTAGACAGAGAGGGAGTGGCCTTCAGATAAGGTGTTGGCAATTCTGTGAGCATATGACAGGAAGATACAAGAAAGGGCTCAGGTGGGGCCTGTTATTAATCATGCAACAGGTGTGGGATTATGAACCGAAACATGGCTCTCTTTCATTATTACCCTATCCCAATGAGGACGGAGATCCTTCACTTTGTTCAGTTTTGCAGCTGGGGAAACCGAGGGACAGATAAGCCAGGTGACCTACTTATGACCTCAAGTTCACAGGAAGCTCGGCCTGACTTCTCTACCATGCTCCCTAGGACAATGGGTGCTATTCAGTCCACTTCTTGTGGTGGGAAGTCCACTTCTTTCAGTCGTGGTTCTTGAATTCTAGGATTGGGCACTGTTCCTGAGCTCCTCATCTCAAGGCTACCACTTTATCACTTGAGCCACAGTGCCCCTTCCACTTTTCTGGTAGTTCTTTGGAGATAAGATTCTCACGGATGTTCCTGCCTGGGCTGTCTATGAACCATGATCCTCATATCTCAGCCTCCAGTGTAGTTAGGATTAGAGTATTATGCCACTGGCACCCAATTTATGTGTAATTCTGATTCTCTGTCTCTGTCTCTGTCTCTGTCTCTGTCTCTCTCTCACTGTCGTTCTCAGGAACTGGTAGAATGGGTGCTGTAGGAGGTGGGCCAACGTCCCCAGGTGGCTGGAACCCAAGATGGCGCACTCATTCTGGAGGTGGGCTGTGGGTCAGGAGCTGTCTCATTCATCGTGTTGATACATCTCCATGAGGTAAGCCCTCTGTGCCCTTGCAAGACTGTGAGGGTTGTTCATTTTCCATCTAGTCTTACTGGATTTATTATATTGTATTCTTTTATACATTATTTTCTAGCACCTGGCCAATATTATGGTACATATTTGCTGAATGAAAATGTAATGTCAACTTAAGAAAGTCATTTAGGGATCTGGGAATGTGGCTTCATGATATGGTGATTGCCTAGCATGCATGAAACCCTAAATTCAATTCCTCAGTACCACATAAACAGAAAAACACTGGAAATGGTGCTGTGCATCAAGTGGTACAGTGATAGCCTTGAGAAAAACGCAAAAAAAAAAAAACCAAAACCAAAACAAAACCAAAAACCATTTAATTAGTAAATGCAAAATAAAGAACAAATACTTGGAATATATAATTGCTCCTGCCATACTGACACCTAACAATAGTCCCTAATTCATGTACTTTTACTTATATTTGGATATTGTGTTGAAAAAAAGTTTTATTCATTAGGTCACAGCAATTAATGACTTGCATGTGCTTAGATGTCAGGTGAAGATTAATTCTGGAAATTCAAAGATTCCAGGTTTTTGAACGGTCTCTGCTAATAACAATGAGAAGGGTAGTCTAAATGAGATTTGGAAATCTTTTTGGTTATTCATGGCACCAAAACGGCAGAGGCAAATTAACAGTTGTGACAGAAGAGAAGGAATAACTCCAGAGTTAAGTAATAAATGATAGTAACTAAGGTATACCAGAAACAGTTTTAGAGAACCATTTTTGGTTATTGAACAAATAGTTATCAACTAGTCTTATTCCTCATTACCTTTAACATTCTCAATCTCTTAGGCTACTTCTTAATCTCTGCCTAATAAATGTATCTCCTTCTGTGCGGCTTTTTCTTACTTTAACTACTTTGCTTTCTAAAAATCTCAGTCTTTCTATATTTCTCTATGAACATTTCCTGATACTAAATACACCTACACAGATGGCAGAGAATGTTAATGTAAGGGTCCCCTAGCTCATGAGTCATTAATGAAACAATGTGGAAAAGGAGGACATATTTATTGTTACTTCAAATTTTCTGAAAAGCTGCAATGCCATCATTTGATTCAAATTTCCATTATTTGTCTACATAGTGTCATTCAGTGCACATAAACGCAAATATGAGCTGGGTGCTGGTGGATCAGGAGACCAGAGGATTGTGGTTCAAAGCCAACCTGGTCAGGAATGTCCATGAGACCCTTATCTTCAGTTAACCGCCAGAAACCCGGAAGTGATGTTGTAGCTTAAGCGGTAGAGCTCTCGACTTGAGCTGAAGAGCTAAGGGAGTGTGCCCAGGATCAGAGTTCAATCCCCACAACCAACAAAAAGTGCGAATATTACCTTAAGTTTCCCCAAAAGGAAGGACAAGATCAATAATCTTCCCAAGCAGAAAAAATAATTTCAAAATGATTCAGTGCACCTACTTTTGCTGAGTTATTTAAGTTATGGCTTCTTTGCTAGACATGTTCTCTTCCTTTATAAATTGTCAAATACTAGCTTTACAATAAACTTCATCTAATATTTTTTGTTTCAAAAGAGAAGTCTACACAGTTGATGTCACTTAGCTTTCTTACTATCTTAATTCAAAGCCAAACCAGGCAGGAGAGTCTGTCAAACTCTTATCGCAAATTGAACACCAAAAAACCAGAAGTGGAGTTTTGGCTCAAGCAGTAGAGTACTAGCTTTGGGGGCAGGTGGGCAGGAAAGACAACTGTTCAGGGACAGGATCCAGCCTCTGGGTTCAAGACCCAGAACCAGCACCAACTAAACAAACAAGCAAAGAAAAATCCCAGATATTTCTTTGGGACCCTCCTTAAAGGTGTACTGATCAGAGAAGAGGCTTCTTTTGCTGATCATACTGACTGGATTCTGATTTTTGGAATCCTTATTGCTCTGGAGATCTCAGGACCAGACCACAGGAATTGATAACTGACTCCTGCATCAAGAGAATCATCTCAGGGGTGAAATATCCACCCATAAGACACTTTAAAACCTCCATGTCTTTGTTCCTTTGCAGGAGAACACTTTTAAAACAACGTTATTTCCTTTTGTTCTATGCCGGCCTTCAAATGGTACATTATTTCTTTTTGTAACACTATGAACTAGAAGTTTAGAGAAAAAATTTATATGAGTAAAGAACACACTCAAAAAAGCCAGGGATAGAGTTTCCTTCAAGGTTTGGGATACTTTTCTTGTACAGTAAAAAGGGAAGCACAAGAAAACTTGGACTTTGTTTTTCCTCTATGTTCCATTCCTCTCCTGGGATCAGTTTCTACATCCAGTAACAGTTACTTCCAGTAACAATCGATGGTGCTGCTTGAGGTGTAATGAATGTTTTCTGGCTTCATTGCAATAACACTATAACACCTATGGACCTGAGGTAACACGTGTTTCAGAGACATCTTATTAAAGAGAAAATATGAAATTTATATTGCTTATAAATACATTATACATGAGTACATTGAGCTCAAACTTTATAAGTTCTCTGTAAATTAAGGCGAATTTTAAATGCGAAGAAGGTTCTCAGAACATTCATTTTGTGAGTGTACGTGCTGTTCATTATTTCCCAAGTATACATGTGCTAACAGTAAGGGAAACAATAGCAATAATAGGAGAAAGAGAAGTTCTGTGTTTAAGTCTAAAGGTTCAATACAATATAGAAGACTACAAATAAGGCAACATTGAAACATTAAAGCCAAGTCCAGTATGTGGATTTATGGGAGTGATATATAGAAAGCAAGACTCCTACGTGGAACATGAAGTATGAGGCCACTCCCATTCTAAACCATGCTTGCTAATCATGCAACTTTGTAGAAAGTAGAATGGAAGAATAATTCTGTTTCCAATGCAAGTCAGATATAAGAGCTTGGATTTAACTAGAAAAATGTCCATCTTGTGAGAGCAGGGATTGTGCTAGAAATGAACTGGAGGCTAAGATCACATTTCTTTTTTTTCTTTACACACACCCACACATACACACAGACACACACACACACACACAGACACACACCCACCCACCCACACACACACACACACACACACACACATACACACACACACACACACACACACACACACACACACACACACACATATATATATATTTGTTGGCGGTGGTCTTGGCACTTGATCTCTGGGCCTTTGAGCTGTCTCTCTGCTATTCAGCTCATGCTAATGCTCTACCACTTGATCCACAGTGCCATTTCCAATTTACTTTTAGTTAATTCGAGAAAAGAGTCTCTGGGCCTTTCCTACCTGGGCTGGCTTTGAACCTCAATCCTAATATATCACCATGACTCAGCTTATGATCACATTCCTAACAGTGTACACTCAAAATATGTAATGTGTGTGTTCATCTATCTTTATAAGAATTCTTTAGTGAGGGGCTGGGGAGGTGGCTCAGTGGTAGAGCGCTTGCTTTGCATGCATGAGGCCTTTGGTTCGATTCCTCAGCACCACTTAAGCAAAAATGAAAAAAGCCGAAATTGGCGCTGTGACTCAAGTGGTAGAGTGCTAGCCTTGAGCTGAAGAGCTGAGGGACAGACCCCAGGCCCAGAGTTCAGGCGCCATGACTGGACCCCCCACCAAAAAAAAAAAAAAGAACGAATTCTTGAGTTAAAAATCTGAGCGACAGCTTAGACATTACCCTCAAAAAATGTTTGTAGTTTAAAAGTTGATACTCCTGGAGAAACAAAACCTAAGAATGTAAAGGAGTCTGGGAAGTTCAATTTGCATCCAGCCTGGGCAGAATACTCTTTGCAACAGTATATAAAATTAAGCAGCCAAAATCTGGATTGGAACAATGACTCAAGTGATGGAATACCAGTCATGAGCAAGATTGCTGAATAAGAGCTTGATGCTTTTGCCTATATACATACAAACATATACATACACCCAGAGGCACTTATATGTGCACACACAAATATACAAATGAAACAACTCTCAGAATGTATAGAAAAGTTAGAAAACAATAAATATATGTGCTGAATAAGACTAGAATCAAGTGATAATCTTTAACATTAGAAAGTCCTCAAATGAACTTCCTTCAAATAAGTTTGAGAATATTAGATATCAGAAATAGTAAGAGAGTCAATAATCATTATTAAAGGGATGGGATCCACGGAGGAATGAATCAGAGATCCGGCAGGTGCATCTGAAAATGTTCATATCCTGTATCAAATGTTAGAACATCTTTGAAAATAGTAGATATAGTCTAAGCAGTCACTCTGGTGTATATTACTGAAGAAGTTCAGGATTGGTAGTCTGTATCTAGATTAAATAAAACAAGAAACTATGGCAGGGCAATGTCATACAAGCTTATAATTCTAGCACTGAGATTAAGACAGGAGATTAGAGAATGGAATTACATAGTGATACCTTCCCTGGACCAAGGTGTATAATTTTGTCTTAATAAAAGAAAACAAACAAGAAATGAATTTTGTCATTATGTTTTGAGAAGTCAAAGTTCCTGTTGAAATGTAACTCATACTTAATCCTTACTTGTGTTTTAAATTCTCTCTTCATTAAAGAATGCTCCTAGATGCAAAATGACTCATGATTCCCATCCAAAATTTGAAAAAGTAAGTTATCATCATTCTGTTGTATCCCAAAGAAATGATGAAGAATTACAAAAGCTTAAGCCTGGAAAAATAGCAAAGTTCGTCTAATGTAGGGTTTTGAAGATCTTGCTAAATTAGAATTTAGATTTAAAATAAATATTTTGGTTTTGTTTGTAATTTTATATTCTATAGGTTTCTACAAAATTCTTTTTAAGTGGAAGGTTTAATTGACATTCACAAATGATTATTTATTCTATGTGCCTAGAATATTCTTTCAAGAGAGTTATAATTAGAACTTAGCTAATAGATAATTCCAACAGTTCATGTATAAAATGATAATGTGAATGTTGTAGACAGCTGCCAACAAATTGATGATATGAATTTATAAATTTAGAATAAGAGCAATTTTTGGAGTCTTTGGTATAAAATGGTATGAAGAGAATAATCGTGTGACATCTTTTTTCTTCTACATGTATGTAACACAGGAAACAATTTCCTTAATTATTTGCTATTGTATACACTGAGAAAAATGTTAGGCTTGGGGTTTGTTTTTATTTTTGTTTTATTGGTTTATCCTAGGGCTTTTACTCTGGGCCTGGACACTGTCTCTGAGCCTGTTTATGCTCAAGGCTCTTGCCCTAACACTTCAACCTCACTGCCAGTTGCATCTGGCTTTTGCTGAGAAGTTTATTGGAGATAAGAATCTAGGAATCTTCTTGCCTGGGTGGGCTTTCAACTGTAATCTTCTGATCTTAGCATCCAGAATTTATATGATAGCTAAAAAATTATAAATATAAATAATATTTGCAAGTGTTCCGATCTCAAGAATACCAGTGGGGAGGAAATGATGCAACGCAGTTTATTGTGTTGTTCTTATCAGAACATGTATGGCATCACATTAGCAGAGTTGTATTTTTTCACAATAGAGATAAGCTATTCATGATATAAATTAAGGGAAGTTTGAGGTGCACCCTAAAAGTTGGAAAATTTTGTGCTAGGATGACTCTATATCATAAATATTGGTATTGGTGGTCAAAAAAATAATAGCTTATTGTGATAAACAATTGCTTACTCTTGAAGAATTAATTATTACCGATGCTGCATAGTTTTATCCTCTACCAAAATGTGGTTATTTTTCTGTTGACTCTCAATCTGTAACACCCCATTGGAAAATGCATCTATTGCAGAATTAAATAACATGCAAGCCTTTATTGTTTTGAATCTCTCAGGTATGCAATCTTCCGCATTTGAAAATGAGTAGTTACTAGTCATTGGAATGTTGACGAACACATATATTCTGTCTTCTTAACAATTTATTTAGTTTTACAAGTTATTGGTTTCCATAGAATTAAACTGTTTTCGCTTTTATTATGAGAAAGTACTATATTTATTCTTTTTTCAAAATATTGGTAAGTATATTGTGAAAATATTGTCTAGTTGGATAGCATTCAAGTTGATGGTCCTCTGATTAAAAAGGGATAATTAATTCAAATCAGACACCAAAGAGTATGGATTTTTAAAAAGTTACTACATAGGTCTAGGAAATCTGTTTAACAGGATCCTAGCAGATAACTTCCCAAACATGCAAAAAGATAGGCCTGTCCAGATACAAGAAGCCTTTAGAACCCCAAATAGACCAGACCAGAATAGGACATCCCACCGTCACATTATAATCCACACAGGATCAACTCAGAACAAGGAAAAGATCCTTAAAGCTGTCAGAGAGAAAAGGGTAATCACTTATAAAGGGAAACCAATAAGAATCACCTCAGATTTCTCAGCAGAGACAATCAAAGCAAGAAGAGCCTGGAATGATGTATGCCATGCCCTAAAAACAAACAACTATCAACCAAGAATACTGTACCCAGCTAAACTCTCCTTCATAACTGAAGGCCAAATAAAAACCTTCCATAGCAAAGAAAAATTGAAACAATACATCTCCACCAAACCAGCCCTACAAAAGATTCTTAAAGATGTCCTACACATAGAAAACCAACAAGACCGCAACAAAGGCCAAGAAACTGCACCCAAACTAAGAATCCAAGAACCATAGGAAGAACCAAGTTTTCGCAGCCCCCAAGAAGGTAGATAACATGGCAGGAACTCCCAAATACCTCTCAGTCCTATCTCTTAATGTTAACGGACTGAACTCTCCAATTAAGCGACATAGACTGTCTAGTTGGATTAAAAAACAAGACCCTTCTATCTGCTGCCTGCAGGAGTCACATCTTGCCCGTAAAAACAAACACATTTTCAATGTTAAAGGCTGGAACAAAATCTAGGAAGCAAACGGACCGCATAAACAGGCGGGAGTTGCAATCCTAATATCAGATAAAATAGACTTCAAATTAAAATTTGTGAAAAGAGATAAAGAAGGTCGCTGCATACTAATTAAAGGATCTCTCCTTCAGGAGGATATTACAATTCTAAATATCTATTCGCCAAACAATGGAGCACCCAAATTTATCAAAGAAACACTACTTTCCCTCAAATCCCATATAGATCCAAAGACATTAATTGTTGGGGATTTTAACACACCACTCTCCCCACTAGATAGATCAACTCGGCAAAAACTCAACAGAGAAACCGCAGATCTAAACAGCTGCATAGATCAACTAGACTTAACAGACATCTACCGAACATTTCACCCAGCAGCATCAGAATACACGTTTTTCTCAGCAGCACATGGAACGTTTTCTAAAATAGACCACATTTTAGGCCACAAAGCAAACTTGTCTAAATTCAGAAACATTGAAGTCATACCTTGCATTCTCTCTGACCACAAGGGAATAAAATTAGAACTCAACACCAAAAGCCACCAAAGAAAGTCCGGTATCACATGGAGGCTGAACAACACACTGCTGAATCATGAGTGGGTCATGGAAGAGATTAGAAAGGAAATTCAAATGTTCATGCTATTCAACAAAAATGAACACACAAATTACCAGCTCCTCTGGGACACAACAAAGGCAGTACTCAGAGGCAAGTTTATAGCTCTGAGCTCCTACATCAACAAATTGGAGAAATCTGAAACTAGCAATTTAATGACACATCTAAACCTCCTTGAAAAAGAGCAGTAAGATAAACCCCAATCCAGTAGACTGAAAGAAATAATCAAAATTAAATCAGAATTAAATGAATTAGAATCCAAAAAAACTATAGAAAGAATCAACAAAACAAAGAGTTGGTTCTTCGAAAAACTTAACAAAATTGACAGACCCTTAGCAAATCTTATCAGAAAAAGAAGAGAACACACCCAAATTAATAAACTCAGAGATGAGAATGGAAACATCACCACGGAAACAAGCAAGATTCAGAACATTATAAGGGAATACTTCTCAAAACTTTATGCTAATAAGTTTGAGAACTTGACAGAAATGGACCTCTTCCTAGCAAATATTGACATGCCAAAACTAAACCAAGATGAGGCAAACTATCTTAACAGGCCCATATCAAGCATTGAAATAGAAACAGCAATAAGAGACCTCCCAGCTAAGAAAAGTCCAGGACCAGATGGTTTCACAGTGGAATTTTACAAGGCCTTCAAAGCAGAGCTCACACCAATTCTCCTCCAACTCTTCAATGAAATTGAAAGAGAAAGCTCACTACCGAACACATTCTATGAAGCCATCATAACCCTCATCCCAAAACCAGGCAGGGACTCATCAAAGAAAGAGAACTATAGACCCATTTCTTTGATGAACATTGATGCAAAACTTCTCAACAAAATTTTGGCCAACCGACTTCAACAATTCATCCAAAAAATCATACACCACGATCAAACAGGATTCATTTCAGGGATGCAAACCTGGTTCAATATACGCAAATAAATTAATATTATTCATCACATCAACAGGAGCAAGAATAAGAACCACATGGTTATCTCAATAGACGCAGAAAAAGCATTCGACAAGAACCAACACCGCTTTATGATGAAGGTTTTGGAAAAATTAGGAATCCATGGAACATTCCTCAATACAATAAAGGCTGTATATGACAAACCTACAGCCAGCATTATACTCAATGGTGAAAAACTAAAGCCATTTCCTCTTAACTCAGGAACAAGACAAGGATGCCCACTCTCTCCACTTCTCTTCAATCTAGTATTAGAATGCCTAGCTACAGCAATAAGACAAGATGCAGACATAAAGGGGATCCAAATAGGGAAAGAAGAAATAAAACTCTCCCTCTTTGCAGATGACATGATCTTGTATTTAAAGAATCCCACAGACTCCACTCCCAAATTACTCAAGCTGATTCAAAACTTTGGCAAAGTAGCAGGTTATAAAATTAACCCCCAAAAATCAATGGCTTTTCTGTATGCCAACAATGAGAAAAGTGTGGCTGAAATTAGGAAAGCAACTCCATTTGTAATAGCCCCACAAAAAATAAAATACCTAGGAATTAACTTAACTAAAGAAGTGAAGGACCTCTATGATGAAAACTTTAAAATCTTGAAAAAGGAAATCAACACAGAACTTAAAAAATGGCAAAACCTCCCATGCTCCTGGATTGGAAAGATTAACATCGTGAAAATGGCAATACTTCCCAAGGCTATCTACAAATTCAACGCAATACTTATCAAAATTCCACCCTCATTCTTCAAGGAAATAGAAGAGGCAATCCAAAAATTCATATGGAACAATAAAAGACCCAGAATAGCAAAAACGCTCCTCAACGGAAAGAACACTGCTGGAGGAATATCAATACCAAATTTCAAACTCTACTATAAAGCCATAGTAATCAAAACAGCTTGGTATTTGCATAAGAACAGACCTCAGGACCAATGGAATAGAATTGAAAACCCAGAAATGAACCTACAGACCTATAGCCATCTAATCTTCGAGAAGGGAGCTAAAACAATAGAATGGAAGACAGACAGCCTCTTCAGTAAATGGTGCTGGCAAAACTGATTAACTACATGTAGAAAACTAAAGCTAGATCCTTATATATCACCCTGCACCAGAATCAACTCCAAATGGATCAAAGACCTTGAACTCAAAGCAGACACTCTGAAAACATTACAGGATGGAATAGGAGAAACCCTGGGTCTCCTTGGCTCAGGCCGAAATTTTCTGAATAGAGACCCGGAAACACAACAAATCAAAGAAAGGCTGGACAAATGGGATTGTATAAGGTTGCAGAGCTTCTGCAGGGCAAATGACATAGCTAGCAAGATCAATAGAAAGCCCACGGACTGGGAGAAGATCTTTACTAGCCATACAACGGACAATGGTCTCATATATAAAATATACTTGGAACTCAAAAAATTAAACCACCCAACAACAAATCCTCAAAGAAACAACTGCCCAATAAGTAAGTGGGCGAAAGACTTAAAGAGAAGCTTCTCTGAAGAAGAAAGAAGGATGGCCAATAGACACATGAAGAAATGTTCAACATCCCTAGCCATAAAAGAAATGCAAATCAAAACAACATTGAGATATCACCTCACTCCAGTTAGAACGGCAAAAATCAAGAACTCTAACAACAACAGATGCTGGAGGGGATGTGGACAGAAAGGAACCTTACTTCATTGTTGGTGGGAATGTAAACTTGTTCAACCACTTTGGAAAGCAGTATGGAGGTTCCTCAAAAGACTCCACATAGAGCTCCCCAATGACCCAGCAATCCCACTTTTGGGCATTTACCCAAATGATCACAAACAAGGCCACACTAAAGCTACCAGCACAACTATGTTTATTGCAGCATTATTTACCATAGCTAAGACATGGAACCAACCCAGATGCCCCTCAGTAGATGAATGGATCAAGAAGATGTGGTATATATACACAATGGAATTCTATGCCTCCATCAGAAAGAATGACATTTCCCCATTTGTTAGGAAATGGAAAGGCTTGGAAAAAATTATATTAAGTCAAGTAAGCCAGGCCCAAAGAAACATAGGTCCCATGGTTTCCCTTATTTGCAATATCTAGTATAGGTATGAGTCAAGCGGAAAAAGTCAGATAATGTGATGTTAGGAAAACGAAACCTCAAATATGTATTTTAATGTTTTTGTTTCTTTCATGCATGTGTTTCTAACGCATTTATAAGATTATTTCTTTGTTGCTTTGTATGTCCCTCCTCCACAGTGTAACCCCCGCTTTCACTATATTTGATGTCAGTATAACATGTGGAGGAGACGGGGACAAACAAGTCGTTTAAGGATTCAGGTGGAACTGTTGCAACAATGAGAAGTACAAAATGTCATGTCAAAACCAGCTTTACAATGTCGGTGGGGGGGGGGTGGGGCGGTATGATTGGGTGGGAGGGAGGGGGGAGGCTGGGAAGGGAGGTGAAGGGTAAACAAAGGAGGTGGCTGCAATGCTTGGTAAGAAATGTATGCATTATCCTGCCCATGTAATTGTAACCCCTCTGTACAGTATGTTCTCAAATAAAATAAAATAAAATTTAAAAAAAAAAGTTACTACATAAAGAATAATATGTACTATACCAATACAGTGAAATTATATTTCATGCAGCTTATTTTTTAAATTTAATTTTATTGTCAAAGTGATGTACAGTGGGGTTACAGTAATTTTAAGGTAGAGAATACATAACTTTTCAAACTTGTTACCCCCTCCCTCATTTTCTTCACAGTTTTCCTTCACCCCAATATCCCTCACAAGTTGTAATGTACATTTCCAACATATTTTCTTGTGAGTATTGCTATTGCATTGGTTTGCCTTTGTCCTTTGTCCCACCATTTTGTTGTTCCTCTTCCCTTCCCTAATTAAGGTAAATATATACACAATACACAGGTTATCAAAATCAAATACAGCAGGGAATAAAGCTTAGGGGAACACCCCAAAAGAAAATAGAAATCACATAGTACATTAAAAACAACAACTGCAAATAATACTCTCTATTTCCATATCTTGGAGTTCATTTTGCTTAGCATCAGCTTATAAGGTTATATATATGTACAACAAAGCCACTGGAAAATAATAGTTTCATGGACACTATATCATGAAAACAACATGTTAACTGTTTTTGATGACAAAGGTGGAGTTAGGATTGATGAATTCACGGTTCTAATAAAGGAATTTCAAAAGAGTTTTAAAATTATGACAGGTAGGGCTAGGAAGGCGGCTCAGTGGTCGAGCGCTTGCCTTGCATGCCTGAGGCCCTGGGTTCAATTCCTCAGCACCACATAAGCAAAAAGAAAAAAAAGCCGGAAGTGGCTCTGTGGCTCAGGTGGTAGAGCGCTAGCCTTGAACTGAAGAGCTGAGGAACAGCGCCCAAGCCCAGAGTTCAAGCCCCATGACTGGACCCCCCAAAAAAATTATGACAGGTAAATTTTAATTTGTTCAAACTTTTTTAACAACTTAGCCTATTAAGAAAATTTAAAATTGCTTAGGAAAATAGGCTTTCATGCAAAGTAATCAATGGAGACTTAGCCGAGAGGGAGCAAAATGGGTGAAGATGGCTCATTTTCACACTAAACAAACAAACCTCAGAAACCTTGCTATAAATCCTGTAGCTTCCCTTGAGAATTGTCCTTACCCAGGAAATCTACTCACTATGTGAAACAAGGTTGTAGTGGAATGTAAATTCAACGTTCTTAAAAAAAGACAGCAAAATTTGTGAATTGACTTTAATTACCAAACAGTAATTCTCTGAAAAAGATAATTTGGGTCAAAATTCTTAGGGAGAAAGTGCCCTCAACAATGAAAGTAGGTATTAGGTTTACACTTTTCTGTTTGTAATACTTTCTACAATGTCTTTGCATGTGAAGCACTGAACTACAGAGAAAAACCTGACTGGATACTTGAAACCAATGATTTCACATTTCTTAGTAGCTCAAAAATATAATATCCTTATTAACATGAGATAGTGAAGACTTCTCTTATTACATAAGCCAAAAAGTTTCGGGATCAGAAACGAATTGAGCAAATTGAAAAGGCAAGAAAACGCGTTCTTAAAAGCCCTAGCTAAGCCTATTGGCTTCAGCAGTGGAGGGAAGCCAAATTTTTTGATATATTGTCTTAATATTTTTGCTACCTAAAGTGATTTTTCTGAGCCTATTTAGCTCACTACAACTTAGAACGGATTGAATGAAGACATGAAAATAAATTCTACATTCAAATAAAAGAGTTTTTAAAAGGGAAACCATGAAGATGTAGCAGTGGGGAAGGACTTATAGTCCTTCACCTTCACTAGACTTGAAGCCAAGAATCTGTGATTAGTTGGAAATTAGGCAAGAGCTAAGAGGAGGACAGAGAAATAGGACATAGGAGCATTGTCCTTTTGTAAAAGACACTGTCATCCAAGGTACGGATGATTTAGCTCTATTCTTTTCCATACATCTTTCTGAACAAATGCAAGACCAAGAGAAAGATAATCTATTGAAATAATTTTGGAAAGAATAACTTCACTGATCCTGATATGGTATCTAAAGAGAGTCTTAAGAAAGAAGATAAAAGTGAAGTATTCTTCGGTTTCCTCTAAGCATCTTGTTAGCAAAGTATATCTTTGAGATTAGAAGTGATGGAACCAAAAAGTGGTGGAGTACCCATTTTTGAGGGCACTTTAGAGACAAGAAGAGTTTCAAGGTAAAAGAAAAAAGAAAAAAAGTAAAGCTAAATATTTGGGATCACAGCTTCTTGGACTGGTATTTTGGAGACAAAGTTTTACATTAAAGATTGTCTTCATTAACATTGATGCTGGGTTTCCGTGGCAACCAAATGAAAGGGGGAAGTTTAATGGACTCACTTGGATAAGTAAACAGCATGATAGAAAAAAATGGCAAATAATATTTAGTAAATTACTTTGAACAATTACTTTGCCAGAGCAAAGAAGGAAAAAATATAATTCAAAATCACTTGACTTAAAATTATGAATAAAAGTAGTCAAGAGAAATGAGAGAAAACATAGAGGACTGTTTTCTCTCCAGTGGAGTAATGGGTTCTTGATCTTGTTTCTTCCTTTTTATCTTCACAAGCTATCAAGTGTGGCTCAGGACTGGAGTATCCAGTTCAGGCCAAGAGAATTCGCAGAAGAAAATATTTGCAGCAGATGTTTGTGATTTATAACCTTAGACAATCTATTTAAATCTGTTAAAAATCCTCCTCTACCCTAAACTGCTTACTTTAAACAGCTTTGTATGCTTTTCCCAAGATTGTCCTTCATTAACTATTTAAAATTTTCAGAGGTCATAATTATACTCTATAAAGTTTGCTGTGTGGTTGTGCTTTTTGTGTGTTTTTTTTTCACTGAATTTCAAAAGGTTGTGCAAATGTGTTACAATTAAATATGTCCTTCTAATTGTCCAATGATCCTTGATCAGAGTCACTCCTTCTATCATTCTCAACCAACCCCTTCTACAAGATTTATTTCCGATTTACCACGTTCTTTGTCACATGTGTACATTGAGTATTCTAGATGTATTTGCTTCTTGTTCCATTTTCATTAATTCTATGTCTTTACTATTATTCCTTTCTGGTTTCAACTTCCTGATAGTCATTCTGATAAACTTGTCTGCTAGTACTTTGAAAGGTTTATATACATTCCATGAAGTTTATATCCTGCATATACTTGAACTGATGTCAGCTTATATTTCCATAATTTATTTATCTGAAGTAACAATTTGTAAGAGTGGAGACATGAAGCACCTAGACATGATTTTATTCCCCTCCATTTGGAAGATTAATCTGTAGTCAACAAGAAAGTTTAAAAATGGCTTAGAATGTATTCCTAACTACCAGTTTTATAAATGGTATTGTACAATGGTTTTTGATTATTTTATTTTACATGGGATAATATTTTCTATTACCTATAAGTTTTGGGAAAAGAAGAAAACTAAAATTTACTACTGTAGAGGAATATGATAGAAATAGAAGACAGATTTTATGTTTGTCAAATCTCTGATGAGTACCCATATTCAAGACTTAAAGTCATATTTCTTTCTATGTTAGACAGATAGCGAAAACATAAAACACCATATGATAAGGCAACAATTCATGAGTTTTTTAAATGTACTTATTATGTGATGAAATTTACTTTATTAGCTAAAGTTTTTGTTTGAAATATGGGAGGCTGATCTATTTAACAAATTTTAGAGGCACCTACTGAAAAACACAAATGGTGGGGGGTACTATTTCTACACTTTAATGAATGGTTGAACCTGTTTGGCATTAGTGCTGGGTAAATAAATCAACCCTATTGTAACTTGCTCCCTACACTTGAAAAACTTGTAACGTCACTAAATATTATCTACTTGTAAAGTGTTATTTTGGCAAATGTGATTTTAAAAGGTTTATTTGAAAAGGAATACACTTTCAGGAGATTAAATGTAGGTTATCATTTGTTTGAGAATGACAACATTTTTATACTACAGAACCAAGGTTTACTGAAGTACCAGTGTTTTGAAGCACTAAGGATCTTCTCAATTAATGTTTTTCTGAATTATATTTGACCTCTATGTCAAGTTTTCCTAGCCTTGGTAGACCAATTATGGATCTATCGTTCCAGGAACTAGTTTTTGGCCTGATGATGCTGGACTGAAATCATTCATTAATCATTAGGAGAGGGGTATTACAAATAATCTTGTGACATTTGTGGTCTTGTTCACTTATATGGGATGGTCATCTGAAAATTGAAAGTTTGAATTACTGTACTTTCACATTTTGTGATTTCATCTTGCATTTTAAGATGCCTTGCATTTCCCAATTGCTTACTGCTAATTCCTGCATTTCAAGGAATTGGGGCCCTGAAATATAGGAAATGATAAATTAAGATGGGTCTTCAATTACTTTCTGTTGGCATGTTGCATGGGCCTAGGTAAGAACTCTTGCCCTAGTTATCTGATGATGCAGATAACTGGGACCTGGGATCCTAGGACCCGTGGATACTGTAGAAGAATAATACCTTTTAGATATCATATCAGCAATATTTGTGTATAATCAGTAGGAATGCTTCAGAAATATGGAGAAAAACAGTTTGGGATCAGTGAGTTAAAACAATGAACAGAGCAGCACAGTAAAATCCCTTATATATTAGAGGAAAACAACATTGTTTTATTTACCATGTGAATTCAGAAACCAAGAACACTTAGAAGCTTTCACAGGTTTATACCTAAAACATTGTATTGATACTTTTTATATTTTAATATATATTCTAATCCTGATTGTTTATACTCCAATCTATGTATAGGAATAAATATTAAGTAATTTGTCAAATTATCAATTAATTCCAATAAGATTCACTGTGTGAAATATAAAATCAGCACATATAAATATAAAATATATAAGTATATAAGTATATATAATATAAGAAAATGTTTCACATTGTTCTGTTTTGGTTAGGGTAACAAAGGCAACTGTTTTAAAATATTATTCCATTACTTCTACCTCAGTGTTTGGTAGAATTAGACCTAAAGCTTTACCATTCGGAGATGTACAACCTAGAAGCAAGAGGAAACACTGTGATTAAAACATTACCAATTTAAGGCCTAATAACGAGGAGAAACATATGGACTTCTCCTGGAGCTATGGAATATATTTGGTGATAGAAAATCAGTGGTGTAAGTTTCTGCCTGGTTGGATTGTAGACAGGCCAGGACAGTAGGTAATCATGCATATGAACAACTTTCACCTTTTTGGCTTTAGCTACTTTTGAAATGGTAGGGATAATAAATAATTATATTTTGAAAAAATACGTTCTAGTCTGAACAGTTCTGTCTGAACTGTTCATCTCTCTATGATCCCTTGTAACTAAGATTAGGTTTGCTCCAGTTAGACAAGCTATGCTATCAGGGTAAGATATTCTGGTTGGTCTGTTCCTACATGGAGCAAGGGTAATGGGTCAGGCAGACATTTGTGCCAATAAGACCTCATTTGGGACATTTTGAGCTGGAGAAGTTTAGAAGTAGCTCTTAAGCAAGGCTTACTTTGAATCCACTAGCTCCACAAAGCTAAATCAGTTGATAAATAAGTACTTGAAAAGGCATCACCTTTGGACCTAGCTATAAAGGCTTCAAAGTATGATCAAATTTCAAATGAAAAAGACTTAAAATAGCTATTGACAAAAATTGTAAATGTGAGCAATTGAACAAACAATATGAGTTTTTTTCCACAAAAACAGAATTTTTACAGAAATAAGATGAATAGTAATTTAGGTAACAATAAGGTTTCCTTGTTACAAATAGGCAACCAAGGATATATGCCTGTCTTAAGATTGCATCATTAGGGGCTGGGAAGGTGGCTCAGTGATAGAGCGCTTGCCTTGCATGCATGAGGCCCTGGGTTCGATTCCTCAGCAGCACATAAGCAAAAATCAAAAAACCGGAAGTGGCGCTGTGGCTTAAGTGGTAGAGTGCTAGCCTTGAGCTGAAGAGCTGAGGGACAGCGCCCAGGCCCAGAGTTCAGGCCCCACGACCGGACCCAAAAAGAAAAAAAAAAAAGATTGCATCATTAATTATTTAAATTACAGGATACTACATGCTTCAGCAGCACGTCTACCCGAATTAGAAGAGCTATGTTAATGATATGAAAATTTGTGAAGCATCCCATATTTTTCATTCTTCAGATGCAAGAAATGAAAAACAGTTATTAAAAAGTTGATTACAAATATGCAAGTGTAATAATACATGTATTTCCTAGAGAAAAAGTTAGTTCGACATCAGTGTATTCAATCTTCACCTTTTCAGAAAGGCCTTTACATACTATAACCTTTATAAAACTTTTGAAATAAGATAACATTGTCATTTTATCCCAAAGAAATAAAATTCTATAAGGACCTAGGAATTAAAGGAATCTTAAACTGTTTCTATATGGAATGTTAGCTGAAAGGACATATTTATTAATGAACCTATATATTATAAAACAATGTCGAATTCAAAGTACTATACCTAGGGGAGAATGAAATAGATTATGGATATTATACAAACAGAATACTAAATATTTTAAAATATACTTTTTTTCAGACAAGCATCAGAAATATCTTTAGTTTCTGTACTACTCATTTCACCAGATAAGTTAAAATTATTTCTTATTAAAAAATCACAAACTCTACAGAAATCATTAGTATACAAATAACTTGAATATATTTTGACATCAAAGTCAGGCAATTCACTTGGAAGAATACCATGCAATCCATGAATTTTTAAAGTAAGATATTGCTGTTGCTTTGTATTGTGAAAATATTTTTTATGGACACATAGGATGGATTGGCAATTTTGAAATTTAAAAAACTTAACCAAACCATTAGGATTTTGGAGAACAATTTGTACAGCCTTCCACAACTTCAAAGAGGTAGTGATACATACTTATTCTTTTGGCAATATCAAATGCAGTTTCTTCCAAGTTGTGCTTCAGACCTGGTTTGATATAATGGTTCAACAGAAGGAGATCTAGCATAACTTTGCTATTTCCATTCCCAGCAGCAAGATGCAAGGGGGTCAAGAGGCCTTTAGTTTGGCCGTTGATATCTGCATCATGATGAAATAAAGAAGCCACTCTGGTATTACTCCATGTATAAGTACTGTACAGGGGTGTCCAGCCATTCACAATTATTACATGAATATCTACCTGGAGCCACCAAGTCATGGACAATGTCTAAGTATCCACTGTAGGCTTCTCGATGAAGGGTATACACATTGTTATCCTTAGTATTCACATGAGTGGCCTTTTTGCAAAGAGTCTCTGCACTGTAGTAAGGCAATTATTTTGGGCAGAACAAAGAAGAAATTTTCTTGAATCCTTCTCCATTTTTCTTGCAATTGATATCATTTCTCACTTTTTCATCTTGTTCCTCATCTTCATCAGAATTGTGTAGCCAGAGACTTTGAGTGCCTTTGAGAATGAGGTGTTCATGTATTTCCCCAATAGTTCACATTGGATGAACTGGTCAGAAAAATCCGGTGAATTTTCTGCATCTGTTTTTTTCACTATTATTTATTTTCTCTTTTATAATTTTTACTATTCTAATTTATTCTAACTGGAGAGTCAGGAATTGGCAGAGAGCAGAGGAAAAATTTTCCTCCTTATTCAAAGGTACAGACTGAAAATGAGGACCAGTGGTGCCTTCATGTGCAGCTTACTCTAGGAATGAGAAAATAGGAAATAATGCCTTCTATGTAAATCAGTTGGGAAATGGCAGAGCAGAAAGTGAAATCATGCAACCAAAAATATAAAAGCAAAATAAATTAGGATAATTATGGAGCAATCATATTACCTATGAGAACCATGAAAGGGAAAGAAGAAGAGAGAGACAGATGTGCAATGATCTAGCTAGCCACACAATTCCATCTCTCTGATCAATTTATAGAGCAAAAAATTTTATTTTTTAAAAAAGATGGAAATAGAATTTAAGATCAGATATCTCCATTGTTTTAATTATATTTTTATTATCATAAATACTTGGACAATGGAATTTCCATTCAACAAATCAGTTTTTTTAAGTATAATGGATCTTTATATAACTTTTCCATACCCTTCCAAAGCTCACCCCACTTTAATTTTTCCTAGTTTCATACTATCTACATTGAATATTATACTTTCACTCTCTTCCTCCATAACTCTCTTTATTCCTTTCTTTTGACTTCCCCTCACATCTTCCAAGTGATAGTTTCCTGATATATATTTTGTTGGATTAAAAGTTCACTTTTATAAGAAATTACACCTTTGAAATACTCCTCCGCAAATAGCATGCTTTGGTTAATATTTTTGTGTAAACTTGTAATAAAGTTCTAGCTTCCAAATATGAGACAAAACATGGGTCCTTTGTGTGTCTGGCTCTGACTTAGTTCACTTAATATAGTTTTAGATCTATCCATTTCATTGCAAATAATGTAACAGTCTTCATAATGGATGGATGCAATCCAATTTTGTATATGTGCCACACTTTCTCCAACCATCACTCCGCCAAAGGACATCTGGGCTAATTCCATAACTTGGCTACGGTGAATAGTGCAGCAGTGAACATGGTTATGAAAGTGATTTAACTGTAACTTTTTGGAAGAATTCATCACTACCTTTATGAGAGTAATCCTCTAGCCAGTTTTCCAGAATAAGCACATCCTTCCCTTCATCTTCATGACAATGTATTGGAAGTCTTTAGAAACACAATTCCTCTTACAGGTCTCAATAAGCTAAAACCACACTGTGCCCATATTCTTTCAATACATTATTTCATAAATGTACATATAATTTAGTGAGAACCTTCTATATACTTTCCTAGTGTGGAAATGAGGGACATGATAGAGTAAAAGTAAGAAGTATGTAATTTAATTAGGTATTATCACATTTAAAATCATTTTCAGCTCTAATTCATAGCCTCACATAATATTATTTTAATCTTTATTTGATTACTTCAAATAACCCATAAATTATAACAAGTGAGTTAAAAGCAAAGGCAAAAAGTGTGGTTTGATTTTGACACTCATGTGTGAGGTTGCACAATATGGGCAAATAGTTGGAATGGAAATAACACCTCGTATCCATTTTGTTAACGTAGAGATGGTTTGCCCAAACTGATTCTCACAATTCGTATTCCATTCAACAACAAGAAACGTGATAATTTCTGCTCCTTATTAACTTTTGTTTCCATTTTATTTTATAATGGATGATTTCATAAATCTACTGTAGATACAAAAATATGTTAAAATATTTCTATCCATATGCATTGATATATACATACATGCATATATTACACAGGTTATTATGATAATGAATAACTTCAGTAACTGTACAATTTACTAAATTATTAAAACTATCGGCGGCTATTGCCTGGCATCCTGGTTGCTCGGGAGACTGAGATCTGACAATCATGGTTTGAAGCCATCCTGGGCAGGAATGTCATGAGCCTCTTATCACCAAACAACCAAAGAAAATCAAAATTGGAACTGTGGCTCAAAGTAGTAGAGTGGTAGCCTTGAGAGAAAAATTTCAGGGACATCATCCAGGCTCTTAATTCAAGAAATACAACCTACCCAAATAAAATCTATGTAATTTACACCTGTGTAAGTAAAGTATTTCCATCACTCAAATGCACAACCATGCTCATTTGCAAGGTAACTCTGTTTTGTCTGAAGTACCACAAAACATTTTCGCTTAAGTTGAAAGCATTGCACCATGGGTTCTTTCTATCTCTCTCATGCATTTTTCCACTCACATACTCAAATGTTATAATCATTCCAATTATTTAAAATCATAGCTTTTTACTTTAATACCCATAATATTAGAGTTTGAATTGAGTGTCTTGTGCCCCCTAAATGGGTGTTCTTACCACTTTGTAATGTCTCCAGCCCTAAATTATCCTGATTATTTTTCAGATACTTGTGTATGATCTTTGGCTCATTCCACGTTATGTTATTCGTCCTGGAATTTAGAATAACAGATGCATGGCATTGTGTACATATCTTTCTGTCCAGTCTGGGCTTTAACCTCTATCCTCATAAGAGTAGACTCCCATGTAGTCAGGATTGTCATAAGCTTGTCATAGCTGATGTTTTTTTAAGTCTTTGCATTTCCTGCAGGTTCTTGAGTACTGAATAAATTTGTTTTCTTGGGTTGTTTTGTTTCATTTGAATGTATGTGTTGAATTGTTCCTTACTTTTCCTTTTGTTTCTTTCAATCAAGTTCTTACCTAAAGTTCTGAGAAACCAATTCTTATTTTTCATGATAGTCAATGTGAACATGATTCATTCCATAGCAATTTCAGTAGTATTTAAATGCCTTCATATCTATGAATGGTATATAAATGATAAGTGTTGCAAAGGGTCTTTTTATTTTCACAGCAGTCTTTGTCATACACAGACAGATCATGAAATATATGAAGATAATAAAACTACAGATGCTAGCAAGGAGAAGAAAAACCTATTATTAATTGCTTGACAGAGGCTTCCCTTCTAGTGAAAGAAATACGTTGCTTGATGCAGGATTTCACAAAATTATATTGGTTGGAGGAAGCTAAACAATCATCTAATTCTACAGAATTGAGGGACATGAATCGACCTTCTGAATAATTTAAATTTGGGTCAAATAAAAGCGTGCTTCCAAAAAGAGAGATGACTTTAGAGAAACAAGATGAGTTGTATGTAAATAGGTGCTTAGCTGATTTTGTTAATTTGTAAACTAATACAGGGAAATAGATTACAGCAAGGTAAAAAAAGAACTTTGCATTGAAATACTCATTGGCGGGTGTGTGTGAGAGAGAGTGTGTAGAGAGTGTGTGTGTGTGTGTGTGTGTGTGTGTGTACACATGCATGCATATATACACATGGGCATGTGCAAGTGCTCATTCATTCATTCATCATTCCTGAAGCTTGATAGTGCCTGGGCACTCTCCCTAAGCTTCTGTGACCAAGGATAGTGGTTTAACACTTGAGCCATTGTTCCACTTCTGTTTTTTTGGAGATAATCGCATTTATTTTCATGATTGGACTGGCTTTGAATAGTGGTCTTCATATCTCAGCCTCCTGAGTTGCTAGCTAAGCTTCTTCAGCCTCTAAGTAGCTAGTTAAAATTGGGCCTGTCCTCTATGCTTCACTGCTCTTTTATTCTTGTCCTGAGTTGTTCACATGCCTAAGTCATATATATGTCTAGTTTCTTTAAACAATACTCTTACTGCTTGGCACTAGGGTCTTCCATCTGAACTCTTTAACTATTGAGGCGGCTTGAGAACAGAACCCAGGTCAAAAGTTTAGTGCACTTCCTTCTCAATCTATACCTGGGTGCATTGTATTATTTCCACCATCCTGCACTACTTACAGGTTAAGATTGGAAGGGCTGCAGAATACAGGCCGGCCAAGGTAGGAATCTAGACAAGTTGGTGTGCAACTCATATGCCATCAGTAATGAGAAGGTTAAAAAGACAGATCAGGTGCTTGTTCTTGTGGAAAGGGAACCCCTATCCTAAAATTAACCAGTCTAACAAAAACAATACCCCAAATTGAACACAATTTCCCACAACCAAAATAAGTATATACATTAACATACAGAACTTAGTACAATCTGCTCTTTTTTCTAATATCAGCTTCATCTGATTATCTTATGATGTGACAGAATAGTTTCTTCATTAAACTTATTATATATTTAAAACGACCTAGAAAATTCTTTCTCACTTATTAAGTGCAAACAAATGGCAAATTGCCTCATTTCTTATATATTTGACTACCACTATAAATTCATCTTGTGATTATTATTAATAGTAATATATTCTGATTTATTACTTTACTTTGTAACAGTTTTTAAACTTTTCACTTCTCTGCTGAAGTTGAAGTATATAAATAGTATCATCAAATTATATTACTTGGGTACTTAGGGCAGTTTTCCAAAAAGTTTTTAACCAATGGCTTCTAGTAATTCTGTTTTTTTGGGGGGGGTTCTGGTCCTGGAACCTGAACTCTGGGCCTGGGCGCTGTCCCTCAAGGCTAGCTCAAGGCTAGCACTCTACCACTTGAGCCACAGCGCCACTTCCGGCTTTTTTTTCTGTTTATGTGATGCTGAGGAATCGAACCCAGGGCCTCAAGCATGCAAAGCAAGCACTCTACCACTGAGCCACCTTCCTAGCTCTCTACAAATTCTTAATTGGTATATTATTTAGTTTACTTTTAATTTCAATTTAATTTTATGGTAAAGGTAATGTACAGAGGGGATACAGTTACTTAAGTAAGGTAATGAGTACATTTATTATGGAAGGAACATTGTTATCTGTTCCATTGATTTTTTTGAACACAAAAAACCTACTGATGTTTTTCCTGTTGTTATTGACCAATGGGTACTTTTCTTTCTTTGTTCATGCATTTTTTATTATAAAATTCATATACAGAGGGTTTACAATTCCTTAAGTCAACTAAAGAGTACACTTTATTACCTAAATTTCAAATTTTGAACTTATTTTGTTTTGTTTCTTTAGGGTAATTCTTTTTTCAGAGTTGTAGGATTAGTTAAGTTAGTTTTGCATAATTTTAATACATGTAAATTATTCAGACATATATTTTGCTTTCAAAATAGTTAACATGTGAATATGTAAAAAATTATTTTCTTAAATTTTATATGGTTGGTGAATTCAAATAAATTTATTTTGTTGTAGTCCTAAACATATTTGTCCATGTAACAAATACTGATTCTCAAGAAACACATACTTTATTTAAAAAGGATTTATTACCTGGTCACTTTTTAGAAATATTTGTACTTGAATTAAAAAAAAATGTTTCAGCTGGGCATAGTAACTTGTGGTTTCCATTTTCTAACAATGGTGAGAAGTGTAAATAGGGTTTGTAATTCGGGAGAGATGGAGAAATTATGAGACTTTATCATAAAATTTCCAGAGTGAAATGATTAGATATATAGCCATCCCTAGCAAGATATAGAGCACTTGGTTATCATCTTCTAAATCTTGAGTTAAAACACCAGTAACATCAATCTTTTGTCAAACTAAAAGGACACATGTTTCAAAATGTGTATTATTTAAAACTTGTTTGTAAAATTCTCATGTCTTTTATTTCTTAATTTTCAATTTACTCAATCTATAAGAATCCAAGTATCTTGTGACTATTTTATTTCTACTAAATTTTTAAATAGTATGAGCAATATTATGATTTCATATATTAAAATACTTTTACTATTTGTGATAATTTCCTCTGTTTAATATGATAATAACAATATTCCAAATGTGTGTATGTGGTATGTGTGTGTGTGTTTATGTGGGTTTTGTGTGTGTGTGCTTTGTGTTTACTTTGCAATGCTTGGGAGATCACACAATTTCTTCACATATGTTAGGCCAATGTTTTACCACTGAGCTATACTGTCTAGTTATAATATAAATTGTATTTTAAATTATGACTTTTAAATTTTCATTCCTAGTATGTTTTTTCAAAATTATATATGATAAAATGTGATCCATCTTCTATCCACGTTAGCAATTGTTATTTTTATTCTTTCTCTTATTTCTTTGGAAATAAATTATATTCCTATTACAATATCTTAACATTGTAACAGCTCTATACAATGCTTTATTTTCTATTTTATTTTTCCCATATTATCTGACTTTCAGTCCAAACTATCAGGTGGATTAAAAAGAAAGTAGATTCAGGACACTTTATTTTTCTCCTTGTCTTCTCTGAAGTCTTTCTGTTTTTTGAAACAATACCAATGACATACAGCTCCTATTTGGTCCACCATTCTTCCTCCTCTCACTCTCTTCTGCAGTACAGCTCAAGTCGTTATCATTCAGCTTTATTATGCTGTAATGTTATCTAAATCTTATCTTATTCCTAAATTAATTTTAGTTACATTGAGCAGTCTCTAAAGACATTTTCTATATATAATATCAGGGGTTTGTATTTTCACAAGGTGTGAAATATGAGTGACTATCAAATATTTAGATATCTCTGTAGAGTATTGGTCCACCTGCTCAATAATCTCGTATGTAAATTCAAGGAATACAGGTCAGTCAGAGCAATCTTGTAAAATGATGTAGCTTGAGCCTTCATACGAATTTGAATAGCATTACCATGGTTAGTAGTGAAGACAACATAGTTCAACTATAAGAACAGACACATAGAATAAGGTAACAGATTTGTCAAAAATAAATTCTTAGTTTTATGGTCCACAGATTTTGAAAAGGATGCTATAATTTTATGAAATAAAAACAGAATCTTAAATGGTTGTATTGGCACTATTGCCTTGCTAGATTTAAAGAATGATCTTAGACTACTGCCTCAATCCTTTGTTTGTTTGTTTGTATGTCTGTCATGGGGTTTGAACTCTTGGCTTTTGCGCTATCCATGTGCTCTTCAGCTCAAGGTGAGCACTCTACCGCTTGAGCAACAGCAAAACTTCCGGTTTTGTAGTGGTTTATTGGAGATAAGTGTCTCATGGACTTTCCTGCCCGGGCTGGCTTTAAACCACGATCCTCAGATCTCAGCCTCCTGAGTAGCTGGGATTACAGGCATGAGCCACCGGCACCTGGCCTATCTCAAACCTTATAAAAAATGATTATCAAATTAAATGTGAGATGTAAAAACCTATAAAACATAAATGTAAAAATTCATGACATTGATCAGTAAAGGTTTCTAAAAATTTGACATGGAAAACATTACTGGCTAAAGAAAAGCAAGAACTGGATTATATCAGTAATAACCTTTCAAAATTCAAGGGACACTATAACAGAAATGAAAACATATCTAATAGAGGGCACACAAATTTTTACTGCTCCAATGTTAATGCTACAATGATTCTGAAACTTAAGTATTTTTATATCTTCTAATTCTATATAAATTTTTTCCTGAATAGGGTATTTCTTTAAATAACATATGTAAATTAATAGTCAATAGGAGGAGCATATGAAATAAGCTCCTCTTTAGTGTCTAAGAAATAATAAAAGGAAAACTCACTAGTATGACCATAATATAAAAAGAGGACGCAAAATATAATAATGCATTTGTGGAGAAATTGATATACTTCTCATAGAGATCAATTTGTAAAATACTGCAATCATTTTAGCAAACAAGTTTTAAAGTCTTCAAAAGGTGAAAGAGAATTGTATAGGATCCAGGCATTACACTTCTATGAATGTATTAAACAGAAGTAAAAAACTTTTTTGGACAGAGAATGTAGTTAATTGACAGTGAACTTGAATAGTATGTGTGAGACCCTGGAAATGATCCCCAAAAACAAATTTTGAAAAGACACACTATAGAGGATATATGCTGGGCAAATTCCGGTAACTGAATTTTATATCTATTTAAATGTCTGTTCTAAAATTTACAGCATTTCTATTTGAAGAAATGCAAGTTTGTGAAAATTAGGCTTTGAAAACCTACGAAGTTACAATTCACTTCGAAAGCACTAAAATGTATACGATAAAAGGTGATAATATAGAGTTCCAGGAAGATGGCAGAGGAAAAGCTGTTATCTGGACAAGCTCTCGCATAGAAAGCAGTTTTAGAGTTCCAGTGAACAGTCCTAAGCCAGAGAATCACACCAAGTGTGCCATCACAGGACAGAGAGTTAGGCCAGAGAGGGAAAACCCAGGCAAGGTGACACATCTGAGCACTTGCCAGCAGCCGCAGCAGTGGGGGCAGCGGGGTCGACGGAGACCACAGGACACCATACATGAGCCACAGAGATCACGAGACGAAGGAGCCAGATGCAGCTGGCGAGCAGACTCTACTCAACACCAGTAAGGACCAATAGGGACCAGATATCTTCATCCTGCAGTTCGCAGACCAGAGACGACCCGGGAACCAAGACTCGGTGTGAGTAGAAGCTTGATGCCCTCGATCCTTCTCAGGGAGCAGAGGAGGGAAGGCCAACCCCCCCCCCCCCCCCAGTCCGGAGATCTCCATCTTGGATACTGACAAAGCTTGGCAGAGCTGCTAGCTCCAACTCAGGCCTTGGAATAAAATGAGTCATTTAGCAGGTCACAAGAACTTAACGGCGGCGTGACCTACCAGACTCAGCTCCACCCAGGGAAAAGTCACCCAGCTCAGGCACCAGCCCTAGGAGTGGCTTTCTTCACTGGGTAATCAGAGCGAGAGGCTGCCCCTCCCTCTAGCAGCATCAACAATAAATTGAAATTCAGTAAACAGAAACCCTGAGAATGGCTCCACCCTGGGCTCTGTGAGTTTTTCACAAACTAGACCCAGGGAAAAGCTACTGCTTGTTGAAATCCCTCACCTCTACCCAGAACCTAGCCTCATCACTGCATTCCCCTCTTTTGTGATTCTCAAAGCAGATCAGCCTCCCATTAAACTAACCTGGAAGGAGGATCTCAAAATCCTGGGTAAAGCAGAGCATTTTTCTGCCTGTTCAAACCAACTGACTTAAGAAACCAATTAAGCCACAGGACCAAAAGCAGACCAGAGACTCCAACAAGAGGCTGGTTACAGACACAAGGGAGATACAGGATTTTTCCCACCCCTCCCCAAAAAAATCAAAGAACATTTTTTTTTTCTTCTTCTTCTTCTTCTAATTCTTCTTTTTCTTTTGGTACCTTATATAAAAAAATTTTCTTTTCTTTTCTAAAACTTTTTATAAACTTTAATTTTTGCCATTTTTGAAAAAAAAATTGTTTTCCAGTAACTTTTTTTTCTTCTTATAATTTTTATTTTAGGGATACATGAATGTGCGTTTTTCTTTCTTTTTTTTGGTCTTCTTTCTCTTTTTTTTCTTTTTTAATTATCTTTTTGTTTTTTGTTTAGCTCTACTGAACTTCTGATTTTTTTTCTTCCTTTCTTATCCTTTTCAGCTTTTCCTCTCTTTTGTTCTTCTTTATGTGACTTAACTCTTGTCCTGCACATCCTCAGATAAACCTGTAATTAATTAGTAGACCCTATACCCCATTGTGTACACACTTAATCCACAAATCTATTACTCAATTCAGAACCTCTGAGACTTAAATTCCTTAATAGCAGTACTACTTCCTTATACCTATATAATATTATAAGCATTTTTATTTTTAAGTTTTTCACATCTCCTCTATGTTCCTCCTCTTCTCTCAATATATTCACGTTCTTCTCTAAATAGATTGTTATCGATTCTACATAATATTATTAATTTTTACTTTTCTATTTTTTCTGGTCTCTTTTCTTTTACAATTCCCTTTCTCCTTTTTTTCTCTCTCTCTAATTTCATCCTACCCAACCTATTTCCTGCATTGAAATTAGGACTTAGTTAACTCTCCCTATGCATCCCCACACCAATCTATTCCTATTTTTTACCCACATCTCTCCCTAACCCTAATAATTTCTGGTTTTCCAAATTCTCGGCGGTTCGAGGCCCTTTAATATATAGTTGTTAGATGTTGTATAGATGTATCTGTTGAACAAGATTTTATCTGTAGACTATTGACTGTACAAATTCAGACTTTGGTTGATGGTTGCCTTAAGAGAGTGTTTGAGCACAAATCTGGTGCTATTTTCATCTCAAATGGACAGAGTAAGCCAGAAAAACACAAAAAAATGGCAAATCCGGGTATATCAACTTCCAATCTTGATAATCAGGGGACAGAACAGATAATGAATAATAAAGAGGAGAGTTCCCAAATAGCTCTACAAACACTGCTGGCAAACATGATAAATGAAAAGATGGAAAGCATACAAACGACTCTGTATGTGCCTGATAGGGAGAGAGAGGAGGCAATCCAAAAGTTTATACAGGAATATCATAAGCGTGAGGATGCTACTCAAAAACTGATACAGGATTTGTGTGAGCAGCTTGAGAATACTCAAAGAGAAAGGCAGGAATGGTGTGAGCAGGCTGAGAACACTCAAAGAGAACTGCAGGAATCCCATGAACAGGAGGAAGCTAATCAAAGAGTAATACAGGAATCGAAAGAGCATGAAGAGAATACACAAAGATCACTAAAGGCATTCATGGAATCCATTAACAAAGAGCTGAAGGAAGTCAGGGAGACCACAAAAGGAATGATGAATGGAACCCAACAGACGGAATGGGAGTCCAAGGAAACCATAATCAATCAGCTAAGTGATTTGAGAATAAACAATGAACACCAAATTATGGAAGTAAAGAAATTCATATAAGAACTAAAACAGAGCTTCAACAAAGAACTTGAAGCCATCAAAGCTGACCAATTAGAAGGAAAAGAGATCAAAAAGAATGTAGAAAGTCTTGACAGCAGGTTAGACCATGCAGAAGATCGAATCTCAGGGATTGAAGAGAGTCTAGATATAATAGAGCAATAACATACAACCATCCAAGACAAGTCCAAGAAATATGATAGATCTATCCAAGACTTGGAAGACACCATCAGAAGGCCTAATCTAAGGATAATGGGTGTAGAGAAGCCCCTAGAAACAGAAGTTAATGGCCTAGGAAATTTGTATAACAGGTCCTAGCAGAGAACATCCCAAACATAAAAAAGATAGGCCTATTCAGATACAAGAAGCATTTAGAACCCCAAATAGACCAGACCAGAATAGGACATCCCACTGTCACATTATAATCCACACAGGATCAACTCAGACCAAGGAAACGATCCTTAAAGCTGTCAAGGAGAAAAGATTAATCACCTATAAAGGAAAACCAATTAGAATCACCTCAAATTTCTCAGCAGAGACAATCAAAGCAAGAAGAGCCTACAATGATGTATGCTATGCCCTAAAAACAAACAACTATCAACCAAGAATACTGTACCCAGGTAAACTCCATAACTGAAGGCCAAATAAAAACCTTCCATAGCAAAGAAAATTTGAAACAATACATCTCCACCAAACCAGTCCTACAAAAGAATCTTAAAGATGTCCTACACATAGAAAACCAACAAGACTACAATAAAGGTCAAGAAACTGCACCCAAACTGAGAATCCAAGAAACATAGGAAGAAGCCAGTTTGCGCAGCCACCAAGAAGGTGGATGACATGGCAGGAACTCCCAAAAACCTCTCAGTCCTTTCTCTTAACGTTAACGGACTGAACTCTCCAATTAAGCGACATAGACTGTCTAGTTGGATTAAAAAACAAGACCCTTCTATCTGCTGCCTTCAGGAGTCACATCTTGCCCATAAAAACAAACACATTTTCAATGTTAAAGTTGGAAGAAAATCTACCAAGCAATCGGCCCCATAAACAGGCGGGAGTTGCAATCCTAATACCAGATAAAATAGACATCAAATTAAAAGTAGTGAGAAAACATAAAGAAGGTTGCCACATACTCATTAAGGGATCTCTCCTTCAGGAGGATATTACAATTCTAAATATCTACTGGCCAAACAATGGAGCACCCAAATTTATCCAAGAAACACTAATTTCCCTCAAATCCCATATAACTCCAAAGACATTAATTGTTGGGGATTTTAACACACCACTCTCCCCACTAGATAGATCAACTGGGCAAAAACCCAACAGAGAACCGCAGATCTAAACAGCTGTATAGATCAACTAGACTTAACAGACATCTACCGAACATTTCACCCAGCAGAATCAGAATACACATTTTCCTCAGCAGCACATGGAACATTTTCTATAATAGACCACATTTTAGGCCACAAAGCAAACTTGTGTAAATTCAGAAACATTGAAGTTATATCTTGCATTCTCTCTGACCACAAGGGAATAAAATTAGAACTCAACACCAAAAGCCACCAAAGAAAGTCCGGTTTCACAAGGAGGCTGAACAACACATTGCTGAATCATGAATCGGTCATGGAAGAGATTAGAAAGGAAATTCAAATGTTCATGCTATTCAACAAAAATGAACACACAAATAACCAGCTCCTCTGGGACACAGCAAAGGAAGTACTCAGAGGCAAGTTTATAGCTCTGAACTCCTACATGAACATATTGGAGAGATCTGAAACCAACAATTTAATGACACATCTAAACCTCCTTGAAAAAGAGCAGCAAGATAAACCCCAATCCAATAGCCGGAAAGAAATAATTAAAATTAAATCAGAATAAAATGAATTAGAATCCAAAAAAACTATAGAAAGAATCAACAAAACAAAGAGTTGGTTCTTCGAAAAACTTAACAAAATTGACAGACCATTAGCAAATCTTATCAGAAAAAGAAGAGAACACACCCAAATTAATTAACTCAGAGATGAGAATGGAAACATCACCACGGAAACAACCAAGATTCAGAACATTATGAGGGAATACTTCTCAAAACTTTATGCTAATAAGTTTGAGAACATGACAGAAATGGACCTTTTCCTGGCAAATATTGACGTGCCAATATTAAACCAAGATGAGTTAATCCATCTTAACAGGCCCATATCAAGCATTGAAATAGAAACAGCAATAAGATATCTCCCAGCTAAGAAAAGTCCAGGACCAAAATGGTTTTACAGCGGAATTTTACAAGGCCTTCAAAGCAGAGCTCACACCAATTCTCCTCCAACTCTTCAATGAAATTGAAAAAGAAAGTTCACTCCCGAACACATTCTATGAAGCCATCATAACCCTCATCCCAAAACCAGGAAGGTACTCAACAAAGAAAGAGAACTATAGACCCATTTCTTTGATGAACATTGATGCAAAACTTCTCAACAAAATTTTGGCCAATCGACTGCAACAATTCATCCAAAAAATCATACACCACGATCAAACAGGATTCATTTCAGGGATGCAAAGCTGGTTCAATATACGCAAATCAATTAATATTATCCATCACATCAGCAGGAACAAGAATGAGAACCACATGGTTATCTCAATAGATGCAGAAAAAGCATTCGACAAGATCCAACACCCCTTTAAGATGAAGGTTTTAGAAAAATTAGGAATCCATGGAACATTGCTCAATACAATAAATTCTGTATATGACAAACCTACAGCCAGCATTATACTTAATGGTGAAAAACTAAAGCCATTTCCTCTTAACTCAGGAACAAGTCAAGGATGTTCACTCTCTCCACTTCTCTTCAACCTAGTATTAGAATGCATAGCTACAGCAATAAGACACGATGCAGACATAAAGGGGATCCAAATAGGGAAAGAAGAAATAAAACTCTCCCTCTTTGCAGACGACATGATCTTGTATTTAAAGAATCCCATAGACTCCACTCCCAAATTACGCAAGCTGATTCAAAACTTTGGCAAAGGAGCAGGTTATAAAATTAACCCCCCAAAAGCAATGGCTATTCTGTACGCCAACAATGAGAAAAGTGTGCCTGAAATTAGGAACGCAACTCCATTTTTAATAGTCCCACAAAAAATAAAATACTTACGAATTAACTTAACAAAGGAGTGAAGGACCTCTATGATGAAAACTTTAAAATCTTGAAAAAGGAAATCAACACAGAACTTAGAAAATGGCAAAACCTCCCATGATCCTGGTTTGGAAAGATTAAAATCGTGAAAATGGAAATACTTCCCAAGGCTATCTTCAAATTCAAGATAGCTATCAAAATTCCAACCACATTCTTCAAGGAAATAGAAGAGGCAATCCAAAAATTCATATGGAACAATAAAAGACCCCGAATAGCAAAAACGCTCCTCAACGAAAAGAACACTGCTGGATGAATATCAATACCAAATTTCAAACTTTACTATAAAGTCATAGTAATCAAAACAGCTTGGTATTGGCATAAGAACAGACCTCAGGAACAATGGAATAGAATTGAAAACCCAGAAATGAACCTACAGACCTATAGCCATCTAATCCTCGGTAAAGGAGCTAAAACAATAGAATGGAAAAAAGACAGCCTCTTCAGTAAATGGTGCTGGCAAAATTGGTTAACTACTTGTAGAAAACTAAATGTAGATCCTTATATATCACACTGCACCAGAATCAACTCCAAATGGATCAAAGACCTCTGAAAACATTACAGCATGGAATAGGAGAAACCCTAGGTCTCCTTGGCTCAGGTCGAAATTTTCTGAATAGAGACAAGGAAACAAAACATATCAAAGAAACCTTGGAGAAATGTGATTGCATGAAGTTGCAGAGCTTCTACATGGCAAAGGACATAGCTACCAAGATCAATAGAAAGCCCACGGATTGGGAGAAGATCTTTACTAGCCATACAACGGACAAGGGTCTCTATCTAAAATATATTTGGAACTCAAAAAATTAAATCCACCAACAACAAATCCTCAAAGAAACAACTGCCCAATAAATAAGTGGGCTAAAGACTTAAAGAGAAACTTCTCTGAAGAAGAAAGAAGGATTGCCTATAGACACATGAAGAAATGCTCAACATCCCTATCCATAAAAAAAGCAAATCAAAACAACATTGAGATAACACCTCACTCCAGTTAGAATGGCAAAAATCAAGAATTCTAACAACAACAGATGCTCGAGGGGATGTGGACAGAAGGGAACCTTACTTCATTGTTGGTGGGAATGTAAACTTGTTCAACCACTTTGGAAAGCAGTTTGGAGGTTCCTCAAAAGACTTCACATAGAGGTCCCCTATGACCCAGCTATCTCACTTTTGGGCATTTACCCAAATGTTTACAAACAAGACCACACTACAGCTACCAGCACAACTATGTTTATTGCAGCATTATTTACCATAGCTAAGATATGGAACCAACCCAGATGCCCTTCTGTATATGAATGGATCAAGAAATGTGTTATATATACACAATGGAATTCTATGCCTCCATCAGAAAGAATGACATTGCCCCATTTGTTAGGAAATGGAAACACTTGGAAAAAATTATATTAAGTGAAGTAAGCCAGGCCCAAAGAAACACAGGTTCCATGGTTTCCCTTATTTGCAATATCTAGTATATGTATGAGTCAAGCAGAAAAGGTCAGATAATGTGATGTTAGGAAAATGAACCCTTAGATATGTATTTTAATGTTTTTTTCTTTCATGCAAGTGTTTCTAACCCATGTATAAGATTATTTCTTTGTTGCTTAGTATGTTCCTCCCCCACAGTTTAACACCCACTTTCAGTATATTTGATGTCTGTATAACTTGTGGAGGAGATGGGGAAAAACAAGTCGTTTAAGGATTCAGGTGGACCTGTTGCTACAATGAAAAGTACAAATTGTCATGTCAAAAACGAGCTTAACAATGTCGGTGGGGGGGGGGGGAGAGGGAGGAAGGATTAGGTGGGAGAAGGGGGAGGCTGGGAAGGGATGTGAAGGGTAAACAAAGGAGGAGGCTGCAATGCTTGGTAAGAAATGTATGCATTATTCTGGTCATGTAATTGTAACCCTCTGTACAGTATGTTCACAAATAAAACAAAATAAAATTAAATTTAAAAAAATAAAATAAAATAAAAAAAGGTGATAATATATGTAAGCGAATTGCATGTCAGGAAAAAAACACTATTGTTAAAACTTCTTCACACAAAATGCATAATAGCTAAAAAGATATTTTTGGTGTTGGCTTAAAATTCTTTGTAAACTACTGCATTTAAAACAAAGATGTGGGACTGGGAAGGTTTCTCAGTTGTATAGCGCTTGCCTTGCATGCTCAAGGCCCTGGGTTCGATTCCTCAGTACCACATAAGCAAAAAGTAAAAAGCTGGAATTGGTGCTGTGGCTCAAGTGGTAGATCCCTAGCCTTGAGAAGAAGAGCTGAGGGACAGTGCCCAGGCCCAAAGTTCAGGCCCCAAGACCGGAACCCTCCATAAATAAAGAAAACAAAAACAAAAAACAAAGATGTGATTTTTGTTTATTTTGAGGGTATTTTGTCCATTTGAGTTTATGCAGAGATAACTTAATCCAAAAGTATATGTGTTAACTGGAATACCTATACCTAGGGATTATGCATCTCTTCTAAGTAAATTTTTATTATTTTTATTTTTTTATTGTGAAAATACTGTACAGAGGGGTTACAATTACATGGGCAAGATAATGAGTATATTTCTTATTAAGCATTGTAGTGTCCTCCTTTGTTTCCCCTTCCCATCCCTTCCCATCCTCCCCTGCCGCCCCACACAATCCTCCTCCCTACACCCCCTCACACCAAAGTTGTAAAGTTCATTTTTCGACATAAGGACTTGTACATCCTCATTGTTGCAATGGGTCCACCTGTATCCCTATTTCTTTCCCATGGTTTCCCTTATTTGCAATATCTAGTATATGTTTGAGTCAAGCAGAAAAGTTCAGATAAGGTGATGTTAAGGAAATGAACCCTAAGATATATATTCAAATGTTTTTTTTTCTTTCATGCGATTGTTTCTAACACATTTATAAGATTATTTCTTTGTTGCTTTGTATGTCCCTCCCCACAGTATAACCGCTGCTTTCACTGTATTTGATGTTGGTATAATTTGTGGAGGGAAAGGAGAAAAACTTCTAAGTAATTGAGAAACTTTTCTGGAAGAAACTTTTAGGAAATGACAGAAGACACAAATCTATGCATCTGCATTTTATGTAAGTCATATGTTACTTGCTCAATCCAATTGCTTATCTCTACCTTGCTAGGAAAAAGGTATTCTCAAGATAAGAGCCAAAAGCAGTGAAAAGAACAAAATACACAATCATCTTGATTTATTTGTGAAAGTAACAAATGAAATAAAACAATTCCTCTTAAGGGACTCCTATATTAGTGTATGTGAAGATGTTCTGAATGCCAATTTCCATTACATTTTTGGAATTTTAATTTCTACTAACATGTGAAAACTAGAACAAGAAAACGTACATAGACTTAGAGTGAACCAGCCTTCAAATCATTTTCTTAATTGTTTTGAAATTACAAAAGAATTGATACTCCTTTGCTTTGGAAATAATTTAAAAATATTTATCACATGATAATTCAAATACCAAGCAAGAGTAATTTTATATAATTATTATAAATATCATTTTATTACTATTGTAAAATAGAAGAAAAAAAACCAGTCCCAATATATACCTATCATTATTCTTAACTTCTAATCATTACCTAAATATCTTAATCTAAATAGTCATGTCTTTAACATAGACATAAATATTCTATACTTGTTTACTTAAAATTTTCCAGGGGTATGTATTCATGTTTCTAAGAAATGTTCAAAGCAGTTAAAAGATTCTTTTGTGAAATTAATGTGATACAACTTGTTGTTGTGGGTGTTGTTTGCAAGGCCTGGGCATTGTCCCTAAGCCTTTTTATTCTCAAAGAAAGCACTCTATAACTTGAGGAAAAGAGCTAATTCCTGTTTTTAGTGGTCAATTGGAGATAAGAATCTAACAAGTACTGTTTGGTCTGGGCTTGTTTCGAAAACAATTCTAAGATCTCAGCACCCAGAATAGCTTGTATTATAAGGGTGAGTTACCGGCACTTGGTTTCATGAAGTTTTTTTTAATTTTAATTATGTTTTAAGATGTTTGTTTCACTATGATATATATCATGTATATATTTCTCATGACAAATAATCTCTAAAAATGTACCATTCTACACATAACATGTATACAGACTCCCTCTAAAAATTTTATGTTACTATTTTTACCTTTTTCATTTCAAAGATATACAGTCTATTTTTCTAAAAGTTTCCTAGAATAAAATAACTCATATTTCAATAGAAAGTAGAGTTTATTACTTTCAAGGGAATTTTAGATATACACATGATATTGTAGTAACATTTACAGTATATTACTTGAAAAGGTTCTGCCGAAACTCTTAAATATTTGTTTGTAGTTAAGGAGAGAGAGGAAGTTAATTAATACTGATTAGGAATTTGCAATGCTTCAAAAAATCTATTCCATAATTTGTTATAAGCACATAGTCAAGCTACCTGATATGGTTTAGTTTCTTTGTTTATTTGTTCAAAATTTCAATATGGATGCATGCACACTGGTAACATTAAAATTATTAATCAAAAGACAAATGATAGTAAAATCATAGACACATATCCGACGTTCAATAATTAGCACTTATGATGCTAATAATAATTTGGATGGAGAGGATGATGACCACAGTGTAGCCTGACAATGACGATGTTGTGATTGAAAAGGAAAAAAAAAACAAACTTTAATTATCTTTGAAGCCAAATTTCCCACATTGCATAGTTATAAACAACGGTGGATTACATACAATAACAATAATAAGAGAAAGTCTGGGAAGGTGGCTCAGTGGCAGAGTGTTGGCCTTGCCTACATGAGGCTCTGGGTTTGATTCCTCAGCACCACATAAGCAGAAAAAGCGGGAAGTGGCACTGTGGCTCAAGTGGTAGAGTGCATTGAGCTGAAGAGCTGAGGGACAGTGCCAGGCCCAGAGTCCAGGCCCCATGACGAACCAAAAAAAAAAAAAAACAGAATAAAAAGAGGAGAGTTTCAATATCAAGAAATACAATCACATAAACAGGTAGAGACAGTAAAAACCCTAATGTTATTCCAGCAGTCTTTCTAATGTATACTCACTGTTCTTGGTGATATTATTTTCTTATAAATAAAATCTTTTATTTCCATATTTTGATGGACTAAGATGTAGGTTTCAACTTAGTGTGATTAGTTCAAATGACATTGTCATATAGATACTACTCAATAACCAATGTTTTCCAATGATATATTAAGAGTATGTTCTTGATTACAGCTGTAAATACATGACACAATTTACATAATACCACTTACTTATCTGCAGTTACCATAAAAAGACACAAGCTGCAGAGCCAGGAGTTAAAATTTATTTTTATTTCTGCATGAAACTATTTCTGACTTTATACCAACAAACTGAATTTGACTCTTTCATTATTTTTAAGCTAAGGTAGAAAATGTAAGGACTGTTTACTTTCTTTTTCCTTGCTCTAGAAGTCAACATTTATATTCTTCAATATTTCTAGTAGATTGCATCCATTTACAGATGAGAAATGTAAGACCAACAGTCAATGTTGTGAGTAAATAATGGTACTAGAATTTTTGTCTGAGTTCTTCACTCTGTGTGCTTACAAGGAGAGCCATTTAGTGTTGGAGAGGACCAATATGAAAACAGTTGTTTTAGGACTGAGTGACTGGTGATGAGTATTTGCAATAGGCTGGTGTCAGGGGCATAAAAAGGAGTATATAGAAATTACATTAGTGACAGAAACTGAGAAAATCTTGGTCATTCATTTATCTAATGGATGGGGGTAGGGTAGAGGAAATCTAAAGTGTTTCCACATCTCTGTCTCCTAACTATGTTAGTTACATTCTTGGTGATAAGGACTACATGTGGAAAAGATGGATTTAGAGGAAAAAACTCTCTGATAGTTCTAAGGTTTATGTAAACAGATGCAAAGATAGGTCTGTTTGAACATCATCAAAATATCCACGAACATGAATATGAAAAATAATAATAAAATCAGGGACATTATTAAAGGTAAAAGGAAAAGGAAAGTTCTGACGAAAGTGAACAATGTGAGTATCAGTGTGGATAAGATTGGAGGAAAGATAAATAAGGAAACAAAAAAGTAATAAACACAGATTTACAGAAGAAAAGGAAGGAAAGAATTTTCAGGAAGATATTGAAGGAAATCTACCATTTGTATTTGAAAAGTAAAAGGACATAGACAATTTCAATAAGAACAGTGTTTTGGTGAAAGTCATATTGATAAAATGTTGAGATATGAATGTGAAGACATAAAATTCTGGATCCATAAATTCAACATGTCCTGTTGATTCTAAATGTTGGGAACAAATGCTTTAATCCTGACCTTAGAAATACAGATATAACTCATGAACTTTTTTAGAGGTATTCTCTGAACATTTTTGAAAACTTTATTTAGCCAGGAGGTTATAGATTGAACTACAGCACAAACAAGCCTAATTTGTCCTACAGTTCCAATTAGTGACCCATCTATCCATATCAGTTTGGGATTTTATTGAAATATATTTAGATATGTTTGGATATCTTATCAGCCTACTCATTATAAATGTAGGACAAGTAACACCAAGTATTAGGTTGAACATACAGCTTTACTGATGTGACTGAAGACTACTCGAAATGATTCCTCTTTTAAATAGAAAATAGAGACCAGTTATGATGTGTCAATGGCTATTGGCCTCAACATCATTTTGTTCAACTTCATTTTATGTGGTCATTTATACATAGCTATTGGGCCATTCTGTTCATCTGCTAGGACTATCCTAGATATTTCCTAGTTATTACAAATGAGGGAAACCCTAGAATCTGCCTTTGTGTCTTGCTTAATTTTCTTAGTAGGATTTTTCCTCAATAGCCATTGACACATCATAACTGGACTCTCTTTAACTTGGAAATTATAGATTATGTCTTTTTATACTCTAACTTGGGACAATGATCTGCTGTCAGTTATTACCTTCTTTTACCCTTCTTTTGCCCTTCCACTTACATAATTATTCTTTAAAGAGACATAATTGAGCTTGCATTTCTAAATTCTTCAAAATTATCTGAAATACTTCATACTTCTGGTAGCCTCCTATATCTTTCTCAAGGGAAATATTTTGTCACTACCATTTTTATCCTATATGATAATGGATATCTTCCTGCCTAATTCAGTGCAAGATATACATTAGACTCATCCAGATATCTCAACACTTGTACCACCATAAAATACTATCTTACTTGGAAATCATGATATTAGTATATCTGGTGAGGTGGCATCTGTCATTTTTGAATGGCTTTAAGTGATACTTACATGCAATCATGTTTTAAACCAATATGCCACTCAGTAGATGAACGAATTGACAAAATGTGGTTTATATACGTATGGAGGAATTCTATGCTTCCAATTCATAAGGAAATGGAAAGACTAGGAAAAATCCTACTAAGAAAAATAAGCAAGACACAAAGACAGATTCTATGGTTTCCCTCATTTGTAATAACTAGGAAATATCTAGGATAGTCTTAGCAGATGAACAGAATGGCTCAATAGCTATGTATAAATGACCACATAAAATGATGTTGAGCAAAATAAACTCCTAGATATGGAAAGAGAGGTTTTTGTTTGTGGTGGTTGTTTTTAATGTACTATGTGATTTCTTTTGTCTTTTGTGTTTTCCTCTATGGTGTGTCCACTGTTGTATTTGATTTCAGCATCCTGTGTATTGTATATACATTTTTCTTCATTTGACAAGGGAAGAGGAACAATAAAATGTCGAGACAAAGGACAAAAGGCAAACCAATGCAATATACACAAGACAACATGTTAGAAATTAACATTATGATTTGTGAAGAGTATTGGGGTGAAGGAAAAGTGTGAGAAAAATGAGGGAGGGGTAAAAATTTTGACATGCTATGTATCCACTAACTTACAATTACTTCAACCCTTCTATATATCACCTTGACAATAAAATTAAGTTAAAATTGAGCTGCATAAAATATAATTTCACTGTATTGTTATAGTAAATATTATTCTATGTGTATTACCTTTTACAAAATGAACATTTTGGCTGCTAATTTGAATTACCTCTTTCTTTATCAGAGGGACATCAACGTGAATGTTATCAAACTTATTTTCAGAATATGCTTTTCATTATTTTGTAAAAAAACATTATTTTAGTATTGTCTCATACTAAAACAGAAAACAGTCCAATTCTATGGAAACTCCTAACTTTGAAAACTGACTAATTGTTAAGAGGACAGAATATATGTGTTCCTCAATATTCCTATGCCTACTAACTACTCATTTTCAAATTCTGAACATGCCATACCAGAGACAGGCTTGGCTTACTTCTCTTAATATAATTTTTTCCAAGCCTTTCCATTTCCTAACAAATGGGGAAATGTCATTCTTTCTGATGGAGGCATAGAATTCCATTTTGTACATATACCACATTTTCTTGATCCATTCATATACTGAGGGGCATCTGGGTTGGTTCCATATCTTAACTATAGTAAATAATGCTGCAATAAACATAGTTGTGTTGGTAGCTTTAGTGTGGTCTTGTTTGTAAACATTTGGGTAAATGTCCAAAAGTGGGATTGCTGGGTCATATGTCAGCTCTATGTGGAGGCTTTTGAGGAACAACCATATTGCTTTCCAAAATGGTTGAACAAGTTTACACTGCCACCAACAGTGCAGTAAGGTTCTCTTCTGTCCACATCCCCTGCAGCATCTGTTGTTATTAGAGTTCTTGATTATAGCCATTCTAACTGGGGTAAGGTGTTATTTCAATGCTGTTTTGATTTTCATTTCTTTCATGGCTAGACAGGTTGAGCATTTCTTCATGTGTTTACTGGCCATCCTTCTTTCCTCTTCAGAGCAATTTCTCTTTAAGCCTTTAGCACACTTATTTATTGGGCAGTTGATTCTTTGAAGATTTTTGTTGAGGGATTTAATTTTTTGAGTTCCAGGTATATTGTAGATAAGAGACCCTTGTCTCTTCTCCCAATCCAATCCGTGAGCTTTCTAGTGATCTTGCTAGCTATGTCCTTTGCCAGGCAGAAGCTCTGCAATTGCATGCAATCCTATTTGTCCAACCTTTTTTTAATTAATTTTTTTGTGTTTCTGGGTCTCTATTAAGAAAATTTCGGCCTGTGCCAAGGAGACCTAGGGTTTCTCCTATTACATCCTGTAATATTTTCAGAGTGTCTGCTTTGACTCCGAGGTCTTTAATCCATTTGGAATTGATTCTGGTGCAGGGTGATAAATAAGGATCTAGCTTGAGTTTTCTACAAGTAGTTAATGAATTTTGCCAGCACCATTTACTGAAGAGGTTGTCTTTCTTCCATTCAATTTTTTAGCTCCCTTATTGAAAATTAGATGGCTATGGGACTGTAGGTTCATTTCTGTATTTTCAATTCTATTCCGTTGGTCATCTTTTATGTTTTACTTCATCTTTCCCTATTTGTAGTCCCTTTAAATTTGCATCTTGTCTTATTGTCCCAGGTAGCATTCTAATACTAAGTTGAAGAGGAGTGGAGAGGGCAGACATCTTTATCTCTTTCCTGAATTAATAAGAAATGGCTTTAACTTTTCACCATTAAGTATAATGCTTGCTGTAGGTTCGTCAATTCTTAGTAGAAAGAAGAGCACTGGAGCAATATCAGTTCCAAATTTCAAACTATACTAAAAAGCCACATAATTAATAAGAACAGCTTGGTACTGGCACAAGGACAGTTCTGAGGACCAATGGAATTGGACTGAAGACTCAGAAATAAACCCATTGACCTATAGCCACCTAATCTTTGACAAGGGAGCTAAAAACATAGAATGAAAGAAAGACAGCCTTTACAGTTAATGGTGCTGGTAAAATTGGTTAAACACCTGTAGAAAACTAAAGCTAGATCCATATATATATATATATATATATATATATATATATATATATATATAATCATGCAGGGTGATATATATATATATATATATACATATATATATCTTAAACAAACAAATCAAACAAAACAAATCAAAGAGAGGTTAGACAAATGGGATTGCATGAAACAACAGAGCTTCTGTAAGGTAAAGTTCATAGATAGCAAGATCAATAAAAAGCCCACTTACTGGGAGAAGTTCTTCATGAGTCTTAAAACAGACAAAGTCTTATATCTAAAATATACTTAGGACTCAAAATCAAATCTCCGAACAACAAATCTTCAAAGGAATAACTGTCCAATATCTAAGTTGGCTGAAGATTTAAAGAGAGACTTCTTTGAAGAGGAAATAAAAAATGTCCATTAGACACATGAAGAATATATATATATATATATATATATATATATATATATATAATTTTGAGAGTGGAAGGGATATAGCAGAATGCTTAAATGGGGATTCAGGTTGACCATTGTGACAATGAGATGTACAGGGCACTGTGTCGAAAATGAATTTACAATCTCATGCAGGGGTCAAGGAGGGAGGAGTTGGAGATGTGGAGAAGGAAAGGATGGTAGGGGAAAAACAAACGAGGAGGTAACAATGCTGTATAGGAAATGTACTCATTATCTAGTCCTGTAATTCTGAGCCCTCTGTACAGTATTTTTACAATAAAAATATATTTAAGAAATCTCTGCCTCCTGTAGATTTCCAGTGCTGCTCTCGGAATTGCATTTTCTGTTTATTCTGGCTGTGGTTAGGTCCACCTTTCCAATGGATCAGTATTCTCAAAGCATCTTGGTCCTGCAGTGGGACTTGGATTATACAGTGGTGGTTGGAACCAGGCCAAGGACAGGACAAAACCACTTCCAGGACATGGCTTCGTCATTGCCCATGCAACTAGGGTTGTAAGCAGTCTTTCTCTGAATTTGGTTTCAGAAAACAGTGAACCAAAAGGCAAGTCCATCAAACACCTCACTCCTCCCCCGCATTTTCTCTTTAATCCCTCCCTGGGAAAGTATAAAATAATTTTGCAGGTTTTGACACACACACAAAATGCCCACCATCTCCCCTGGTAAACTTGGTTTCAAGTCACTAAGTCATGTCAACGGATAATGCTGCATTCATTATTCTGGACAACATCTTCAGGTTGTTTGATGCTTTAATTTTTTGTTGTTGTTGTTGGTAGGGGGGGCTTGAAATCTGGGTCTGGGTGCTGTCCCTGAGCTTTTCAGCTCAAGGCTAGCTCACTACCACTTTAGCCACAGTGCCACTTCCAGTTTTTTCTGCTTATGTGGTGCTGAGGAATTGAACCCAGGACCTCATGCATGCAAGATAAGCACTCTACCACTGAGTCTTCTTCTAGCCCTAATGATTTAATTCTTTAAAATTTCTTTTTGTCAGTCATGGGTCTTGAACTCAGGGCTTGGGTATTAACATATCCCAGAGTTCTTCAGCTCAAGGGGATCCCTCTCCCAATTGAGCCAGAGTGCCACTTCCTGTTTGGAGATAAGTGACTCACAGACTTTCATGCCAGGATTTGCTTTGAACAGATGAATTTTTAAATTATATTTCTCCTAGATGTTTATTGGAACATTACAGTTTTTCTGGAATTTAAAGTTTTCTGTAAACCTTTGTCTTCAAGTAATCCAAAAGCATTAAATATTACATTTCGAAGCTATCCTTTAGCACATCCATTTTGAAATTATTATCTTTTTTGTTGTTGTTGTTGTTGGCCGTGGGGCTTGAACTCTGGGCCTGGGCGCTGTCCTTCAGCTCTTCAGCTCAAGGCGAGCGCTCTACCACTTGAGCTACAGCGCCACTTCCGGTTTTCTGGTGGTTTATTGGAGATAGGAGTCTCACGGTCTCTCCTGCCCGGGCTGGCTTTGAACCGCGATCCTCAGATATCAGCCTCCTGAGTAGCTAGGATTACAGGCGTGAGCCAAAAGCGCCCGGCCTGAAATTATTATCTTAAGATGAAATTCTAATTCTTTGTAGAAACAACCCATTAAAGTCCAAATGGGAAATATGCTAATTTCAGCAGCCTTGACAATCCTTCCTCTTTTTTTTCTCTCCAGTATCTTTTCTTGTTTTGGAACAAGTGTCATGGACTGTCCAACCATTCAAAAGGAAGATCATTCCATTAATTTAATAGAAAAGGAATCCAGCCTATCTGCATCTCAAGGCAACTTTGAGTATAATGTTAATATAATAATTCATGTCAGTGGATTTTCAGTCATTTCGATAATTTTTTATTTAACCACTCATTAAAAAGGTTCCAAAAGGCAAGAATCAAAAATCATGTTCTGCTTTCTAAAAATGTTTAAAAAGCTAGTAATTCAACAAAGATTCCGTGGTGAAGAATTTCTCTTTTATCATAGCCCTTACCACTGATCCCTTTCCTTCAAACTTGTAGCTTTGTTCAGTTTTCTTGTTCCAGCTTTCATTTTGGTATTCGCCTCAGTAATATCCTTGTAGTATTTGACAATGAAATTCCATTTATTGTTAGAGAGCTCAATTCATATTGCCAAAGGCAGACTCATTATCATTTCATAAAACATAAACAATTAAGTATCATTAACATGGTCATATGCAAATATTCCATAAATTAATATAAGTACCACATAAATGTGCATCTTCATATACTTTTAAAAATGCAAAGTAGTTACATATCTATGTCATAAAATAATTCAGACCACTGGTAGAAGAGATTAAGCTAAAATTTTTATTTATATCATCCCCAATATTTTGTCAAATTTTCTTTTCTCATTAACTTTCACCTTAGGGCCTGCTTTTCCTAGCAACAAGTTATAACTTGATATCCTTGGATGTTAGTCCCCTCTGAGTAACCTCTTTTCTTTCCACCACTAGTTAGTCCCTTTTGTTAAATACCTGAGGAATAACGTCTCATTGTGCCTGCAAGAGAAGTACCCAAGTAGACTGTCTGTGACTACTCTTGCTTTGCTTTGTTTGGGAATGTGGTAGCTGAGACAGGGGTGGCAGCGTTCAGGTGGCTGGAACCATGGTGTTAAGAATTATGGGTAGCAAAATGAGTAGCAGAGAATAGGATACCAGGGAAAGGGTAATTGTGACTGTAATTGCTGAGTTGCACTTGCAGGAAATTGAGTAGCAGCAACAGCTTTGCAGGGGTTGGGGTAGCTAATACAGGTATCCAGAACAATTTAGCAGTGACAAGGAAGCACAGACAAAGTGAAAGATAAAAGTTGTGAGACATTGTGGGAATTCTTTGACTACCCATTCTGAAAACATGAAGGAGGGTAATTTTAAACTAAAACTACAAAAGAAAATTTAAGTCTTGGTGCTAACAAATCTGTCCAGGTGTTATTACATTAAATAGAGAATTCAAAATGGTTTTTCTTCATGAATACAGAGATCAAAGATATTAAAATTCTTATTTCAAAATGCAAATTAAAGGGGAAAATTAGTCAGGAGGTAAAATTCATATTGAATGTTAATATTTAAGAGAAAAAGGAGATCCTAGATGGCAGACTAAAGACAAAGCAATATCAGAGCATTATATGTTCAATAATTATTAAGAAATTTTAATTGAAAAATTGAGCTAGAATGTTCACATCAGGCAAAGGCAAGCAATCAGAGTCTACCACCAACAAAGAAACACCATAATGTATATCTCAGAAAAAGGAACCAAGTTCCTTATCCTTGATTTCAATAATACACATAACCACCTTTACAAACACACACACACACACACACACACACACACACACACACACACAAACACACACACACACACACGAATTATGCAACAGCTCAAGCTACTCACATCCAATCAACATGAATCAAAGATCTTCCTGTTATACTTAAAACTTTAAATTTTGAAGTCTTACTCTGAAAACATTACAGGACGGAATAGGAGAAACCCTAGGTCTCCTTGGCACAGGCCGAAATTTTCTTAATAGAGATCCAGAAATACAAAAAATCAAAGACAAATGGAACAAATGGGATTTCATGAAATTGCAGAGCTTCTGCATGGCAAAGGACATAGCTATCAAGATCATTAGAAAGCCCATTGATTGGGAGAAGATCTGCACTAGCCATACAACGGACAAGGGTCTCATATCTAAAATATACCTGGAACTCAAAAAATTAAATCCCTTAACAACAAATCTTCAAAGAAACAACTGCCCATTAAATAAGTAGGCTAAAGGCTTAAAGAGAAACTTGTCTGAAGAGGAAAGAAGGATGGCCAATAAACACAACCTCTATAGCCATAAAAGAATTGCAAATAAAAACAACATTGAGGTACTACCTCACCCGAATTAGAATGGCTATAATCAAGTACTCTAATAACAACAGATGCTGGAGGGGATGCGGACAGAAGGGAACCTTACTACATTGTTGGTGGGAGTGTAAACTTGTTCAACCACTTTGAAAAACGGTATGGAAGTTCATCAAAAGACTCCACATAGAGCTCCCTTATGACCCAGCAATCCCACTTTTGGGCATTTACCCACATGATCACAAACAAGACCATACTAAAGCTACCAGCACACCTATGTTTATTGTAGAATTATTTACCATAGCTATGATATGGTACCAACCCAGATGCCCCTCAGTTTATGAATGGATCAAGAAAATGTGGTATATATACACAATGGAATTCTATGCCTCCATCAGAAAGAATGACATTGCCCCATTTGTTAGGAAATAGAAAGTCTTAGAAAAATTATATTAAGTGAAGTAAGCCAGACCCAAAGAAACATAGGTCCCATGGCTTCACTTATTTGCAATAAATAGTATATGTGTGAGGCAAGCAGAAAAGTTCAGATAAATTGATGCTAGGGAAATGAACCCCAAGATAAGTATTCAATTTTTTTTTCTTTCATGCATTTGTTTCTAACATATTTATAAGATGATTTCTATATTGCTTTTTATGTCTCTCCCCCTGCTTTCACTGTATTTGATGTTGGTACAAATTTGTGGAGGGGAAGGGCATAAACAAATCGTTTAACTAGGGGTACAGGTGGACACATTGCAACAATGAGATATACAAGTCATTATGTCGAAAAATGAGCTTTACAATTTTGGCGGGAGGAGGAAGGGTTTGGCCATCTATTTTCCAGCTGATCTATAGGTGTAGAAGCAAAACGTAATACAAAGCAATACAAACCAGTTCTTACTATAAATAATTTTTCTCTGAACATCTTAAAAATCAATTCTGACAACATGTAATAAAAAATCCCTAAGTTTAAAACATTCTTCTAGACAAGTTAAAGAAATACCGAGAACAAGTATTTTAAGAATAATTGCAGAGAGCTTGTACTCAGGGCCTGGGTTCTGTCTCTGAGATTTATTACTAAATACTAGTGATACCACTTTGAGGCACAGTGCCACAGTAAAGACTCACCAATTTTCCTCTCCATACTGGCTTTGAACTAGGATCTAGATGTTTCAACTCTCTGAGTAGCTAGGATTATAGTAATGAGCCCTTGCACCTGGGTAGAATAATTGCAGAGGCCAGTTAGTATTACATGTCAATCATGTTTAACTTTGTAACATAAAGTTAACTGAAATGCCTTCCAATAGAAATAAGGAATTAAATGTGTAGATGGGTTACAAAGTTCTTACCAAAAGCTACATATTTTCCTTTTTTTTTTCTTCCAAAATTGTTTGCTTTCCAGAATCATATCTTATCTTTCCATGCTGGTTTCTTTAGTTTATTTCATACATGCCCACAGCTCCTTCAACTATCAATTATTTTGTGAAGACCTTGCAAATATCTATTTTCAGTCCAAACTCGTTTTATGCACCTCTCATCATATATTCAACTGACATAATCACTTGTGAAACAGTAATCCTCTCTTATCATTACTGGATATAAAGTATAAGAAAAATTTAAGAAAATAAAGAATAACATAAATAAATATAACATGATTTTAATAGTAATGCTAAACATAAATACAACATCGATTATTTTCTGGAGCAATTTAATAAAAAACTCAAGGAAAAGAAATCAACTTTTTTGAGTGCTGACATGATAGTTTAATCTTAAGACCTTACCTAGTCACTTAGGCTTTTTCCCTCAAGGGTGGTGCTCTGTATTTGAACGACAGCTCCCCTTCCAACTTTATTTGGGGGATTATATAGAGATAAGAATCTCATGGAATAAAAATTATTTGTGTCCCTATCATGGGGTTCATTTCACATAACATCCTCTTATATGGTACCATGTACAAGTTACTCCAAGTAAGTTTAACCATGGGACCTGTGGTTATTTGAGCCTGGCTTATTCACTTAATATAATTTTTTCTGCGTCTTTCTATTTCCTAGCAAATGGGACGATGTCATTCTCTCTGATTGGAGGCATAGAATTCCATTGTGTGTGTGTGTGTGTGTGTGTGTGTGTGTGTGTGTGTGTGTGTGTGTATGTGTGTGTGTGTGTGTGTGTATCACATTTTCTTGATCCATTCATCTACTGAGGGGTCTCTGGGTTGGTTCCATATTTTAGCTATGGTAAATAATGCTGCAATAAACATAGTTGTACCGGTAGCTTAGTATGGTCTTGTTTGTGATCATTTGAGTAAATGCCCAAAAATGGGGACTGCTGGATCATAGGGGAGCTCTAAGTGAGGTCTTAGAAAAAGTGAAGTAAGCCAAAAATAAAAAAAACATTGGTCCTATGCTTTCCCTTATTTGCAATAACTATTATATGTCTGGGACAAGCATAAAAGTTCATAAGCTATGTCCATATGACCACATAACATGCTGCTAAGCGAAATGAACCCCAAGATAGGATTTATAATCTACCATGTGTTTTTTTTCTTTTTATGTTCCTTCCCCCCTTCTTTAACCCTTGTTTTTACTGTATTTAGTGTCGGTGCCCTGCATTTGTATACACCCTTCTCTAGCTTGGGGAGGGGAAGGGACAAAACAAAATAGATAGTGATACAGGCTGACCCATTGTAACAATGAGATGCACAAGACACTATGTTGAAAAAGTATCTTTACAATTTAGCGGGGAAGAGGGTAAGGGAGTAGAGGGGAGTGTAGTTGTGGAGGTGGGAGGGAAGGGGAGGGGAAAAACAAAGGAGGAGTTAACAATGCTTGATAGAAAATGTACTCATTAACTTGCTCATGTAACTATAACCCCTCTACAGAGCATTTTTACAATGAAAACCTCTTTTAAAAAATAGAAGGTGTGCCGGGCATCGGTGGCTCACGCTTGTAATCCTAGCTACTCAGGATGCTGAGATGTGAGGATAACAGTTCAAAGACAGCCCAAGAAAAAAATCCGTGAGACTCTTATCTCCAGTAAAACCACTAGAAAACCGATGCTGGTGCTGTGTCTCAAGCGGTAGAGCACTCCCCTTGAACTGAAGAGTGCAGGGACAATGCCCAAACCCAGAGTTCAAGCCCCAAGACCAACACACACACACAAAAAACAGAAGGTGTCATGTACACCAAGTATAGTAGCCCATCTGTAATCCCAGCTGATTGGGAAGCAGAAATGACAAGGATCTTGGTCTCAGGCCAGGCCAAAGAAATAACTGCCCAGACAGCCATCTCAACAAATAAGCTGGCCATAGTGGTTCACATCTGTAATCCTAGATAATTGTGTGGGAGACATAAGAAGCAATCTAGGATCATTCAGTCAATCTAAGATTAGACCCGGGCAAAAAGTTCAAGACCTCAAGTAAATAAAATTGACCAGAAGTATGGCAAAAGTAATTGAGCTGCTTGTTGCTATACAACTAAAGTCCTATCTAGCAAGCAGAGAACACCTGAATAGAACCCTAGTAATACTCCTCTCTTCCACCAAAAGCCTAAATAACTTTGTCCTATTTGAACATCTAATTTGAAGGCCACTGACAGATCAGAGATGGTGATATTATCTTAAAAATTAGATATTCAAAAGAGACAAAGTTCTTTGGGTTTTGAAAAAGTTGAAAAGGTAGGAAAATGCATGTGATTTTTGTTAGCTCCATAATTCTTGAAAACATAAAATGAACTCAAGTATTAAATATATATCCATATGTGTGCATATATCCATGTATGTATATATATGTGTGTATGTATATAATCATATATATATATATATATATATATATATACATACATACATATATATGTATGGTTCATCTCTTTTCTGTGTAGCAAATGGTTCAAGTGAATCTGTACAATCAATACTCAAAGGCATGAATAGACAAAGAGAATGAGCAGAGAACTCATACTCCAGAATCTATGGTTAGCGCATAACCCCGAAAATCTTTTACATCAGTTTGCATGTGTCAGTTACTGCAGTACAGGGACAATACGATGGCAATGAGATATCAGGCAGATGAAATGAGAAATGAGAGATACAACTGGTACAATATTCTTTCTGATGGGTAAGTAGAATTTCCAGTGTGTGTGTGTGTGTGTGTGTGTGTGTGTGTGTGTGTTACATTTACTTGATTCATTTCTCTCTTGAGGGCTGATTCGTAAACATGGTTGTGCTGAAACCATTACTATATCTTGGTTTGTAATCTTTCGGGTAAATGCCCAGGAGTAGAGTTGCTGGATCATATGGAAGTGGGTAGTCAAAAGAGGAGTGAAGTGGGAAAAGGTAGAAGATTGAATAGGAGAAAAGGGGGAAAATGCAGAGAAGAATCCAGTAAATATCCTTCAAAATTAAGAAGAGTGAAGGAAGAGGTGTATAGGGGAGGGATGGATGAGAATGTTGAAAGGGTTGGCATTGATCAAGGTATATTGTACGCATAAACTGCTTTGTTTAATGATAACTGCTTTGCTACTTAAAATAATAATAAAAAAAATCATGTCCCTAAATTGTTATGCAATTAAAAGCAAAGCATGAGAATCTGCTCAGATAATCTCTAGGGTCAATAAATCTTTTTTGATTAGGATAAGTTTTAGAACAACACTAATGATACATATCATCTGAAGAAAATTTAATGATTTCCAGCTATTTAAAATAATCATTTTTGAAGATATGGCTCAAGTGGCAGAGTGCTACTTAGTGAGCAAAGCTGTCACATAATGAATTCAAGTCTCAATCTCGAACAAAAGTAAAAACAATCAGTATAATTCAGGCAATTTGCTGGGCACTAGTAGCTCATGCATTAATCCTACCTTAAATGAGAAGGCAGAGATCTGGGGATCTCAGTTCAAAGTCAGCTTAGATAGGAAAGTCTGTGAGACTCTCATCTCCAATTCACTGTCAAAGAAAGCTGGAAGTGGACTCATGGCTCAAGTGGTAGAATGCTAGCCTACAGCAAAAAGCTCAGGGGCAGAACCCAAGCCTTGAGTTCAAGCCTTAGAATAGTGCATATACATACACAAAGAAAGTAAGTCACTAAATTTCTCAACCTTCCATTTCCCTAATCCTAATTCTAACAGAACCCTAAGAGTAATCTTGATGATAATAGTAACCCAATCCTAAAATTAATGGAAAATACTCGAGTTTAGACACATTCTAACAGATACTCATTGTCTTTGAAATGATTTGCAGTTTATTCCAAATCCTACAGATTCCCTGACTTGGACTCTGAAATTGTTCCCTATTATGAATCATTAACCTCAAATCTTCATATCATGAAAACTATCACAGTTTCCACTGATCTTAACGTTTACTGAACTCCTATATCTCCAAAAAGAAGTTGCAGGTTTATTTAAAATATACTTTAGTATCTAATCCTAACTATATATAAATCTTACTAGAAACCTAACTCTTAATTTAATCCTATTCAACCTGGAAGAGGAAACTTAGTAAAACTCTGTAGTTTTTGTTAAATCTCAAACTTATTTTACTTGAAAATATTAGCAGAAAACTCATTTTTACCGTAAAGCTTACCCTTCCTTAAGCCTAAGTCTAACTTGAACTAGAACAGTAACCCTAACCCTAGAACTAATAGCCTTTGGATTCTAAAAGCCAGACAAATACATTAGTTTTTATTCATCCTAACTTTGATTCAACTCATCTTTCTAAAAATAGTTTGTAGTTTTATTCAGTATCTTGCCATTTTGTAACCCGAATCCTAACTGGAATATTGAGGTTAACCCTCACACTAATCATACCCTAATCTTAATATTATTAGCAGTTTCTTATTTCACATTCATCCTAATTCTAACTAGACTTGTTATTCGAAGATTTACTTTCAGTTTGACCCTAAACTTTCCATTTCCCTAAGGCTAAATCTAACTCCAGCTGGAACTAAAACCTAACTTTCATTCTAATGATAGTCCAATTCTAATGTTTAAGAAAAAGACTCTAGTTTTTAATCATTCTAATGGATACTCCAGTTTGCACTCTGAAAATGCATTTCAATTTGCCCTAATTCCCACAAATTTTCTGACTCTACCTCTGAAGTTATCTTGTTCCTTAACATGAAGTATTATATTATTTGTCCTCAAATTCTCTTATCAGGAAAAATACTGTAGTTTCCAATGATCCTTTGTTTTCCTGAACCCCTGTACCCTAAAGCAATTTTAGATTTACTTACCATCTAATCCATTACTTAACACTAACTCTCAAGCTAAACCTGGCTGGAAAACTCTCATTATTCATTACAAGAATGATCACTGAGAAATAAATATAATGATAATGCTCTAGTTACTATTCAATCTCTCATTTTTGTTCCTACTTGTTAGTGAAAACTGAATATTTTTTGGTCAGGCATGGGGCTTGATCTCTGGGCTTGGGCACTATCCCTCAGCTCTTCAGCTCACTGCGAGCCCTCTACTGCTTGAGCCACACATCCACTTCCAGGTTTTTTGGATGTTTAATTGGAGATAAAGAGTTCTCATGCACTATGCTTCCAAGGGTGGCATCCAACTGCAGTCCTCAGATCTCAGTCTCCTGAGAGGATAGGATGACAGGCATTGAAAAATATGTTTTGATGGGTGCCAGTAGCTCATGGCTGTCATCCTAAGTACTCAGGAGGTGAGATTTGAGGATCATGGTTCAAAGCCAGACTGGGCAGGAAGGACGCTGAGAACCTTATCTCCAACAAACCAGTGCTTGCCTTGAGCTGAAGAGCTCAGGGACAGCAACCAGGTCCAGTGTTCAAGCCCACAATCGAAAAAAAGAAAGAAAGTAAAACATCTTCGCTGCAAAGATGTAGAGGTGTGTGTGGGAGGGTGCTGTGATTGAGAGACCAGGTGCTGGCCTCACTTTACAGACATTTCTAAGAACTACCCAAGTTTGCACCACTTTGAAGCCACAGTAGAATGCATGGTGCCTTACCAAGAACTCAAGTGGTCGAAGCCTATGGCAGGCAGGGAGTGGCCAAATGGGTGCATGGGTGGGATTGTTGTGTCTGTATTCTCCCTAATGAAGGATGGATTTGGATGCTCCATGTCAAAGTCTGAAGTAAAGAGTTGCAAGAAGTTTGTGGCCTGATGAATTTGGTTTCCTCTGGGTATATGAAGATGGATGAAGTCTGGCGCCTCTTGTGGCTCACAACTGTCACCCTAGCTACTCATAAAGCTAAGATGTAAAGACCACGGTTCAAAGCCAGCTTGGGAAGGAAAGTCTGTGGGTCTTGATATCCAATGAGCCACCAGAAAACAGGAAATGGCACTGTGGCTCAAATTGTAGAGTGCTCAACTTCAGCTGAAGAGCTGAAGGACAGCGCGCTGAACCAGAGTTCAAACCCCATGACCAACAATTAACAAAGAGGTTGGCTGAGTTTTCCACATTGCAGTGTGTACAGTAGGAAATTCCATGCTGGGTTATGAGACATTTCAGATGTGAGAGGCTCAATGCTATCTCTACAGTTAGTCTGAGTATGATAGTGCCATCTTCTCACGGGGTGGATGTGATCCTAATAGAGGGAGTTCATGATTTTGTTCTCAGGAACTGCTAAGGGCTTGGAATATCTGTGTGTGTGTGTGTGTGTGTGTGTGTGTGTGTGTGTGTGTGTGTGTGTGTGTGTGTGTGTGTGTGTGCACGTGCTTGTGTGTGTAATTTTCCCTCGTCTTTTTCTGTCCCCTTCCTGGTTGCTGGTCTGCCTCTTTCTGGCCTCAGATGGTGCCCCTCCTTCACACCGACCTTGCCTTTAGCCCTATATCAGGGTCTACAATGAGTCCTAAATTGCCGCAGGCCTGTGTTCCAACTTTTCTCTGGGGCACAAGTCTGGCTGTCCCAATATTTGGCCGCCTCCAGGGGATTCTGGGTCAGCTGGAATAGGGTTTCCTCTGCATGAGAGGCAGGGCCTCAGTCATGCGATGTCCTATCTTTTTCCTCAGCTGGGCCTCGGACTGCACATCCCTCTCATCAGGCTCGCAGTGGAGAGGGGAATAGGGGATTGCTGGTGGCTCTGGCCAAGCGGAGCTTGAGAGCTGCCTGAAGACTGCCCAAGCAAGGAGGATCTAGGTCTACATGGGTTGTGAGGCCAAGGTGGCTTGGAAGTATAAGTCAGTGTCTAGGAAATGTAAATGTACTTTATCATAGGACAGTCTATCTTCTGGCCCCAACTGGGCCTCTCAGGTCCTTTTAGAAAATTCCAGATGCTCAGAATACAGAGGCACAGACTTTAGATTCCAGGACCAGGGAACTGGGGGATGAGAGACTGGTATGGCCAATACCTCAATGTTTTGGGGTATTAGTGTTGACCTGGCTATGCACATCCTTATGTACTTTCACTTCTTAACCCAGTGTTGGCCACACACCAGCCACTTGTGGCAGTACTGTGGAATTGGCAGGAGTGGATGTGAGGTTTAGGATGACCAAAATTTATGGCCTTTGGGGTGGCAAAGGATGTCTTTTAAAAAAAAAACCTTAGAGCTGGGACTCAGGGCCTAGGCAATGTCCCCGAGCTTCTTTTGCTCAAAGCTAACATTCTACCACTTGAACCAGAGCTCACCTTTCATCTTTTTTTAGTAGTTTAGTGGAGATAAGAGTCTCAGGGACTTTACTGCCTGTTCTGGCTTCAAGCTGCCATCCTAAGATCTCAGCCTATTGAGTTGCTAGGATTGCTGGTATAAGCCACTAGCACCTGTTAAGGATATTAGTGTGTGTGTGTGTGTGTGTGTGTGTGTGTGTGTGAGTGTGTGTGTGTGTGTTTACTGGGACTTGAACTCAAAGCCTAGGTGCTATCCTTTAGCTTGTTTTCACAAGGTTGGTGCTGTACCACTTGAACTACAGTAGCTCTGCTTCCCAGCTTTTTGGTGATTCATTGGACATAAGAGTCTGCCCAGGCTAGCTTTTAATTTTGATTGAGCCTCAGGTCTCAGGCTTGGGTACCTAGGATGACAGGCATGAGCCACCGGCACCCAGCTGATAATGGCCTTTCAACACAGTGGACTGGGATCTCCTGAAACATTCTCTTTTTTCTGTGCCAGTACCGGGGCTTGAACTCAGGGTCTGGGCTCTTGTCTCTTAAATTTTTCCCTCAAGGCTGGTACTCTACCACTTAAGCCATAGCTCGATTTCCAGATTTTGGTAGTTCATTGGCCAGAAGAGTATCACTAACTTTCCTCCACTGAGCTAGCTTTGACCAACGATCTCTGATCTCAGAATTCTTTTTTATTTCAGATTTTTAAATTTTATTTATTTATATAATTTGTAATAGGTACAGCAAAGGGTTTTTAAAAAATGTACTATGAAGGTGATATGTAGAGAAGTTGCAGTTATGTAAGTCAGGTAATGAGTATATTTCTTTTACAACAAGGGTTTAATTCAGCATGTCAATTGATAAGTAAGAAGAATCTTGATCAATTTCACCCCTTCCATCATTCTCCCCCAAACTATATATGCAGAATCAACTTGATAATAATGTTACTTCTTTCTGTATGATATTGCCTCCAAGAGACTTTACTTTTTTTTATTTTATTTTAATGGTGAACATACTGTACAGAGGGGTTACAATTAAATGGGCAGGTAATGCGTACATTTCTAACCAAACATTGCAGCCTCCTCCTTTGTTTACCCTTCACATCCCTTCCCAGCTTCCCCCCTCCACTCCCAGTCCCAATCCTTCTCCCCCCCACCCCCTCACCGACGTTGTAAAGCTCGTTTTGGACATGACAACTTCTACTTCTCATTGTTGCAACAGGTCCACCAGTATCCTTAAACGACTTACTTTTGTCCATCTCCTACACAAGTTATACTGACATCAAATATAGTGAAAGCGGGAGTTATACTGTGGGGGAGAGACATACAAAGCAACAAAGAAATAATCTTATAAATGCGTAAGAAACACATGCATGAAAGAAAAAAAGCATTAAAATGCATATCTAAGGGTTCATTTTCCTAATATCACATTATCTGAAATTTTCCGCTTGACTCATACATATACTAGATATTGCAAATAAGGGAAACCATGGGGCCTATGTTTCTTTGGGCCTGGCTTACTTCACTTAATATAATTTTTTCCAAGTCTTTCCATTTCCTAACAAATGGGACAATGTTATTCTTTCTGATGGAGGCATAGAATTCCATTGTGTATATAGACCACATTTTCTTGATCCATTCATCTACTGCGGGGCATCTGGTTTGGTTCCAGATCTTAGCTATGGTAAATAATGCGGCAATAAACATAGTTGTGTGGTCTTGTTTGTAAACATTTGGGTAAATGCCCCAAAGTGGGATTGCTGGGTCATAGGGGAGTTCTATGTGGAGTTTTTTGAGGAACCTCCATACTACTTTCCAAAGTGGTTGAACATGTTTACATTCCCACCAACAATGAAGTAAGGTTCCCTTCTGTCCACATCCTCTCCAGCATCTGTTGTTGTTAGATTTCTTGATTTTTGCCATTCTAACTGGAGTGAGGTGGTATCGCAATGTTGTTTTGATTTGCATTTCTTTTATGGCTAGGGATGTTGAGCATTTCTTCATGTGGCTATTGGCTATCCTTCTTTCTTCTTAAGAGAAGTTTCTCTCTAAATCTTTGGCCAATTTTTTATTGGGCAGTTGTTTCTTTGAGGATTTGTTGTTGGGGGATTTAATTTTTTGAGTTCCAAGTATATTTTAGATAGAGACCCTTGTCCATTGTATGGCTAGTAAAGATCTTCTCCCAATCCGTGGGCTTTCTATTGATCTTGGTAGCTATGTCCTTTGCCATGCAGAAGCTCTGCAACTTTATGCAACCCCATTTGTCCAACCTTTCTTTGATTTGTTGTGTTTCCGGGTCTCTATTTAGAAAATTTCGGCCTGAGCCAAGGAGACCTAGGGTTTCTCCTATTCCATACTGTAAGGTTTTCAGAGTGTCTGCTTTGACTCCGAGGTCTTTGATCCATTTGGAGGTGATTCTGGTGCAGGGTGATATATACGGATCTAGCTTTAGTTTTCTGCAAGTAGTTAATGAATTTTGCCAGCACCATTTACTGAAGAGGCTGTCTTTGTTCCATTCTATTGTTTTAGCTCCCTTATCGAGGATTAGATGGCTATAGGTCTGTAGGTTCATTTCTGGGATTTCAATTCTATTCCATTGGTCCTGAGGTCTGTTCTTATGCCAATACCAAGCTGTTTTGATTACTATGGCTTTATAGTAAAGTTTGAAATTTGGTATTGATATTCCTCCAGCTGTGTTCTTTCCGTTAAGGAGCGTTTTTGCTATTCCGTGTCTTTTATTGTTACATATGAATTTTTGGATTGCCTCTTCTATTTCCTTGAAGAATGAGGTTGGAATTTTGATAGGTCTCTTGAATTTGTAGATAGCCTTGGGAATAATTGCCATTTTCACAATGTTAATCTTTCCAATCCAGGAGCATGGGAGGTTTTGTCATTTTCTCAGTTCTGTGTTGATTTCCTTTTTCAAGATTTTAAAGTTTTCATCATAGAGGTCCTTCACTTCTTTGGTTAAGTTAATTCCTAAGTATTTTATTTTTTGTGGGGCTATTACAAATGGAGTTGCTTTCCTAATTTCAGCCATACTTTTCTCATTGTTGGCATACAGAAAAGCCATTGATTTGGGGGGGTTAAGTTAATACCCTGCTCCTTTGCCAAAGTTTTGAATCAGCGTGAGTAATTTGGGAGTGGAGTCTATGGGATTCTTTAAATACAAGATCACGTCGTCTGCAAAGAGGGAGAGTTTTATTTCTTCTTTCCCTATTCGGATCCCCTTTATGTCTGCATCTTGTCTTATTACTGTAGCTAGAAATTCTAATACTAGGTTGAAGAGAACTGGAGAGAGTGGACATCCTTGTCTTGTTCCTGAGTTAAGAGGAAATGGCTTTAGTTTTTCACCATTAAGTATAATGCTGTCTGTAGGTTTGTCATATACAGCCTTTATTGTATTGAGGAATGTTCTATGGATTCCTAATTTTTCCAAACCCTTCATCATAAAGGGGTGTTGGATCAGGTCGAATGCTTTTTCTGCATCTATTCAGATAAATATGTGGTTCTTATTCTTGCTGCTGTTGATGTGATGAATAATATTAATTGATTTGGGTATATTTAACCAGCTTTGCATCGCTGAAATGAATCCTGTTTGATCATGGTGTATGATTTTCTGGATGAATTGTTGAAGTCGGTTGGCCAATATTTTGTTGAGATGTTTTGCATCAATGTTCATCAAAGAAATGGGTCTATAGTTCTCTTTCTTTGATGAGTCCTTGCCTGGTTTTGGGATGAGGGTTATGATGGCTTCATAGAATGTGTTCGGTGGTGAGCTTTCTCTTTACATTTCATTGAAGAGTTGAAGTAGTATTGGTGTGAGCTCTGCTTTGAAGGCCTTGTAGAATTCCGTTGTAAAACCATCTGGTCCTGGACTTTTCTTAGCTGGAAGGTCTCTTATTGCTTTTTCTATTTCAACGGTTGATATGGGCCTGTTCAGCTGGTTTAACTCATCTTGGTTTAGTTTTGGCATGTCAATATTTGCTAGGAAGAGGTGCATTTCTGTCAAGTTCTCAAACTTATTAGCATAAAGTTCTGAGAAGTATTCCCTTATAATGTTCTGAATCTTGGTTGTTTCTGTGGTGACGTTTCCATTCTCGTCTCTGAGTTTATTTATTTGGGTGTGTTCTCTTCTTTTTCTGATAAGATTTTCTAAGGATCTGGAAATTTTGTTAATTTTTTCCAAGAACCAACTCTTTGTTTTGTTGATTCTTTCTATAGTTTTTTTGGATTCTAATTCATTTAATTCTGATATAATTTAAATTATTTCTTTCCATCTACTGGATTGGGGTTTATCTTGCTGGTATTTTTTAAGGAGATTTAGAAGTGTCATTAAATTGTTGGTTTCAGATCTCTCCAATTTGTTGATGTAGGAGCTCAGAGCTATGAACTTGCCTCTTAGTACTGCTTTTGCTATGACTCAGAGGAGCTGGTTATTTGTGTGTTCATTTTTGTTGAATAGCCTGAACATTTGAATTTCCTTTCTAATCTTTTCCATGACCCATTCGTGATTCAGCAGTGTGTTGTTAAGCCTCCATGTGATACCAGATTTTCTTTGGTGGCTTTTGCTGTTGAGTTCTAATTTTTTTCCCTTGTGGTCAGAGAGAATGCAAGATACAACTTCAATGTTTCTGAATTTACACAAGTTTGTTTTCTGTCCTAAAATGTGGTCTATTTTAGAAAGTGTTCCATGTCCTGCTGAGAAAAACGTGTATTTTGATGCTGCTGGGTGAAATGTTCGGTAGATATCTGTTAAATCTATTTGATCTATGCAGCTGTTTAGGTCTGCAGTTTCTCTGTTGAGTTTTTGCCCAGTTGATCTATCTAGTGGGGAGAGTGGTGTGTTAAAATCCCCAACAATTAATGTCTTTGGAGTTATGTGGGATTTGAGGGAAAGTAGTATTTCTTGGATTAATTTGGGTGCTCCATTGTTTGGAGAGTAGATATTTAGAATTGTAATATCCTCCTGAAGGAGAGATCCCTTAATTAGTATGTAGCGACCTTCTTTGTCTCTTCTCACGAATTTTAATTTGAAGTCTATTTAATCCCGCCTGTTTATGGGGGCCGCTTGCTTGGTAGATTTTCCTCTAACTTTAACATTGAAAATGTGTTTGTTTTTATGGGCAAAGTGTGACTCCTGAAGGCAGCAGATAGAAGGGTCTTGTTTTTAAATCAAACTAGACAGTCTATGTCGCTTAATTGGAGAGTTCAGTCCGTTAACGTTACGAGAAAGGACTGAGAGGTATTTGGGAGTTCCTGCCATGTCATCCACCTTCTTGGTGGCTGTGCAAACTGTCTTCTTTCTATGTTTCTTGGATTCTCAGTTTGGGTGCAGTTTCTTGACCTTTATCGTAGTCCTGTTGGTTTTCTATGTGTAGGACATCTTTAAGATTCTTTTGTAAGACTGGTTTGGTGGAGATGTATTGTTTCAATTTTTCTTTGCTATGTAAGGTTTTTATTTGGCCTTCAGTTATTAAGGAGAGTTTACCTGGGTACAGTATTCTTGGTTGATAGTTGTTTGTTTTTAGGGCATGGCATACATCATTGCAGGCTCTTCTTGGTTTGATTGTCTCTGCTGAGAAATCTGAGGTGATTCTAATTGGTTTTCCTTTATAGGTGATTAATCTTTTCTCCTTGACAGCTTTAAGGATCGTTTCCGTGGTCTGAGTTGATCCTGTGTGGATTATAATGTGACAGTGGGATGTCCTATTCTGTTCTGGTCTGCTTGGAGTCCTAAATGCTTCTTGTATCTGAATAGGCCTATCTTTTTGCATGTTTGGGAAGTTCTCTGCTAGGATCCTGTTAAACAAATTTCCTAGGCCATTAACTTCTGTTTCTAGGTGCTCCTCTACACCCATTATCCTTAGATTAGGCCTTCTGATGGTGTCTTCCAAGTGTTGGATTGATCTATCATATTTCTTGGACTTGTCTTGGATGGTTGTATGTTCTTTCTCTATAATATCTAGGCTGTCTTCAATCCCTGAGATTTGATCTTCTGCATGGTCTAACATGCTGTCAAGACTTTCTACTTTGTTTTTGATCTCTTTTCCTTCTAATTGGTCAGCTTTGATGGCTTCAAGTTCTTTGTTGAAGCTTTGTTTTAGATTTTGTACGAACTTCTTTACTTCCTTAATTTGATGGTCAGTGTTTATTCTCAGATCACTTCGTTGATTGGTTATGGTTTCCTTGGACTCCCATTCCTTCTGTTGGGCTCCATTCAGCATTCCCTTTGTGGTCTCCCTGACTTCCTTCAGCTCTTTGTTTATGGATTCCATGAATGCCTTTAGTGATCTTTGTGTATTCTCTTCCTGCTCTCTCAATTCCTGTATTAATCTTTTAGCTTCCTCCCGTTCATAGGATTCCTGTAGTTCTCTTTGAGTGTTCTCAGCCTGTTCACGCCATTCCTGCCTTTCTCTTTGAGTATTCTCAAACTGCTCATGCAAATCCTGTATCAGCTTTTGAGTAGCTTCCTCATGCTTATGATATTCCTGTATAAACTTTTGGAATGCCACCTCTCTCTCCCTATCACGCTCATACAGAGACCTTTGTATGCTTTCAATCTTTTGATTTATCATGTTTGCCAGCAGTGTTTGTAGAGCTATTTGGGAATTCTCCTCTGGATTATTCATGGTCAGTTCTGTCCCCTGATATTGGGATTGAGAATTGAGATACCCGGATTTGCCATTTTTCTTGTGTTTTTCTGGCTTACTCTGCTCATTTGAGATGAAAATAGCACCAGTTTTGTGCTACAACACTCTCTTAAGGCAAGCATCATCCCAAGTCTGAATTTGCACAGTCAGTATTCTACAGATACGATCTAGTTCAACAGATACATCTATTCAACATCAAACAATTATACGTTAATTGGCTAAGAACAACAAAGAATATTTTGGAAGACCAGTAATTATTAGGGTTAGGGAGAGATGTGGGTAAAAAAATAGGAATAGATTGATGTGGGGTGGCTTAGGGAGAGTTAACTAAGTCTTAATCTCAATGCCGGAAATAGGTTGGGTAGGATGAAAGTAGAGAAAGAAAGAAAAAAAAGAAAGGGAATGGGAAAAAAAAGAGACCAGAAAAAATAGAAAGGTAGAAATTAATAAAATTATGTAGAAGTGATAACAATCTATTTAGATGAGAACGTGTATTTATTGAGAGAAGGGGAAGGATATGAAAGAGATGTGAAAAACTTAAAAATAAAAATGCTTAAAATATTATATAGGTATAAAGAGGTAGTACTGCTATTAAGGAATTTAAGTCTCAGCGGTTTTGACTTGAGTAATAAATTTGTGGATTAAGTGTGTACACAATGTGGGATAGGGTCTAATAGTCAACTACGGGTTTATCTGAGGATGTGCAGGACAAGAATTAAGTCACATAAAGAAGAATGAAAGAGAGGAAAAAGGAAGAAGAAAAAGATGAGAAGTTCAGTAGAGGTAAACAAAAAACAAAAAGATAATTTAAAAAGAAAAAAAAAGAGAAAGAAAGCAAAAACGCACACTTCCGTATCCCCAAAATAAAAATTATAAGAGGAAAAGAAAGTTTCTGGAAAACAATTTTTTTATCAAAAAAGGTAAAGATTAAAGATTGAAAAAAGTTTTAGAAAAGGAAAAGAATTTTTTATATAAGGTAGCAAAAATAAAACTAAAAAAAAAAAAAGAAGATGAAGATGAAGAGAAAAAAGAAAAAAAGAAAAAAACAAAACAACAAAAAAACTTCTTTGAATTTTTTTAGGAGGAGTGGGAAAAATCCTGTATCTCCCTTGTGTCCATAACCAACCTCTTGTTGGAGTCGCTGGTCTGCTTGTGGTCCTGTGACTTGGTTGGTTTCTTAAGCCAGTTTGTTCGAACAGACGTAAAATGCTCTGCTTTACCCAGGATTTGGTGATCCTCCTCTCAGGCTAGTTCACTGGGAGACAGATCTGCTTTGAGTATCACAAAAGAGGGGGATGCAGTGATGAGGCTAGGCTCTGGTAGCTTTTCCGGGCTGGTTTGTGAAAACCTCACAGAGCCCAGCCTGGAGCCATTCTCAGGGTTTCTGTTTACTGATTTTCAATTGCTTGGCGAGGCTGCTAGAGGGAGGGGCAGCCTCTGGCTCTGATTACCAAGTGAAGAAACCGACTCCTCGGGCTGGCGCCCGAGCTGGGTGACTTTTCCCTGGGTGGAGCTGAGTCTGGCAGGTCATGCTGCCGTTAAGTTCTTGTGACCTGCTAAATGACTCATTTTATTCCAAGGCCTGAGCTGGAGCTAGCAGCTCCTCCGAGCTTTGTCGGTATCCAAGATGGAGATCACTGGTGCTGGGGGTGGGGAGGGGTGGCCTTCCCGCCTCTGCTCCCTGAGAAGAAGTTAGGACGTCAGGCTTCTACTCACACTGAGTCTCATTTCCTGGGTCGTCTCTGGTCTGCGAACTGCAGGATGAAGATGTCTGCTCCTTGTTGGTTCTTGCTGGTGTTGAGTAGAATCCGGTTGCCTGCTGAGTCTGGCTCCTTCGTCCGGGACTCTCTGTTGCTCAGGTATGGTGCCTGTGCTCTCTGCCACTGCCACAGCTGCCGCCGCAGCTGCTGGCAAGGGCTCAGAAGTGTCTCCTTGCCTGGGTTTCCTTCTCTGGCCTAACTCTCTGTACTGTGATGGTACACTTGGTATAATTCTCTGACTTAGGACTGTTCACTGGAACTCTAAAACTTCTTTCTATGTGAGAGCTTACTTAGACTCCAGCTTCTCCTCTGCCATCTTCCCGGACTCTCTGATCTCAGACTTCTTAATAGCTAGGATTTACAGGGGTTGAGCCACTGGAGGCATTGGGTAGAAGCTTTTCTTTCTTTTTTTTTTTTTTTTTTAAATTTAATTTAATTTTATTTGTGAACATACTGTACAGAGGAGTTACAGTTACATGGGCAGGATAATGTGTACATTTCTTACCAAGCATTGAAGCCTCCTCCTTTGTTTACCCTTCACATCCCTTCCCAGCCTCCCCCCTCCCCCCCTAATCCCAATCCTTCTCCTTCCCTCGCCCCCGGGCCCCCCCCTCCCCCCGCACCAACGTTGTAAAGCTCGTTTTGGACATGACAACTTGTACTTCTCATTGTTGCAACAGGTCCACCTGTATCCTTAAACAACTGGTTTTTTCCCCATCTCCTCCACAAGTTATACTGACATCAAATATAGTGAAAGCAGGGGTTATACTGTGGGGGAGGGACATACAAAGCAACAAAGAGATAATCTTATAAATGTGTTAGAAACACATGCATGAAAGAAAAAAAACATTAAAATACACATCTAAGGGTTCATTTTCCTGACATCACATTATCTGACCTTTTCCGCTTGACTCATACATATACTAGATATTACAAATAAGGGAAACCATGGGACCTACGTTTCTTTGGGCCTGGCATACTTCACTTAATATAATTTTTTCCAAGTTTTTCCATTTCCTAACAAATGGGGCAATGCCATTCTTTCTGATGGAGGCATAGAATTCCATTGTGTATATATACCACATTTTCTTGATCCATTCATCTACTGAGGGGCATCTGGGTTGGTTCCATATCTTAGCTATGGTAAATAATGCTGCAATAAACATAGTTGTGCTGGTAGCTTTAGTGTGGTCTTGTTTGTAAACATTAGGGTAAATGCCCAAAAGTGGGATTGCTGGGTCATATGGGAGCTCTATGTGGAGTCTTTTGAGGAACCTCCATACTGCTTTCCAAAGTGGTTGAACAAGTTTACATTCCCACCAACAATGAAGTAAGGTTCCTTTCTGTCCGCATCCCCTCCAGCATCTGTTGTTGTTAGAGTTCTTGATTTTTGCCGTTCTAACTGGAGTGAGGTGATATCTCAATGTTGTTTTGATTTGCATTTCTTTTATGGCTAGGGATGTTGAACATTTCTTCATGTGTCTATTGGCCATCCTTCTTTCTTCTTCAGAGAAGTTTCTCTTTAAGTCTTTCACCCACTTATTTATTGGGCAGTTGTTTCTTTGAGGATTTGTTGTTGAGGGGTTTAATTTTTTGAGTTCCAAGTATATTTTAGATATGAGACCCTTGTCCGTTGTATGGCTAGTAAAGATCTTCTCCCAATCCGTGGGCGTTCTATTGATCTTGCTAGCTTTGTCATTTGCCCTGCAGAAGCTCTGCAACCTTATGCAATCCCATTTGTCCAACCTTTCTTTGATTTGTTGTGTTTCCGGGTCTCTATTCAGAAAATTTCGGCCTGAGCCTAGGAGATCTAGGGTTTCTCCTATTTCATCCTGTAATGTTTTCAGAGTGTCTGCTTTGAGTTCAAGGTCTTTGATCCATTTGGAGTTGATTCTCGTGCAGGCTGATATATAAGGATCTAGCTTTAGTTTTCTACATGTAGTTAACCAATTTTGCCAGCACCATTTACTGAAGAGGTTGTCTTTCTTCCATTCTATTGTTTTAGCTCCCTTATCGAAGATTAGATGGCTATAGGTCTGTGGGTTCATTTCTGGGTTTTCAATTCTATTCCATTGGTCCTGAGGTCTGTTCTTATGCCAATACCAAGCTGTTTTGATTACTATGGCTTTTTAGTAGAGTTTGAAGTTTGGTATTGATATTCCTCCAGCAGTGTTCTTTCCATTCAGGAGCGTTTTTGCTATTTGGGGTTTTTTATTGTTCCATATGAATTTTTGGATTGCCTCTTCTATTTCCTTGAAGAATGAGGTTGGAATTTGGATAGGTATTGCGTTGAATTTGTAGATAGCCTTGGGAAGTATTGCCATTTTCACGATGTTAATTCTGATTTAATTTTGATTATTTCTTTCAGTCTACTGGATTGGGGTTTATCTTGCTGCTCTTTTTCAAGGAGGTTTAGATGTGTCATTAAATTGCTTGTTTCAGATCTCTCCAATTTGTTGATGTAGGAGCTCAGAGCTATAAACTTGCCTCTGAGTACTGCCTTTGCTGTGTCCCAGAGGAGCTGGTAATTTGTGTGTTCATTTTTATTGAATAGCATGAACATTTGAATTTCCTTTCTAATCTCTTCCATGACCCACTCTTGATTCAGCAGTGTGTTGTTCAGCCTCCATGTGATACCGGACTTTCTTTGGTGGCTTTTGGTGTTGAGTTCTAATTTTATTCCCTTGTGGTCAGAGAGAATGCAAGGTATAACTTCAATGTTTCTGAATTTAGACAAGTTTGCTTTGTGGCCTAAAATGTGGTCTATTTTAGAAAACGTTCCATGTGCTGCTGAGAAAAACGTGTATTCTGATGCTGCTGGGTGAAATGTTCGGTAGATGTCTGTTAAGTCTAGTTGATCTATGCAGCTGTTTAGATCTGCGGTTTCTCTGTTGAGTTTTTGCCGAGTTGATCTATCTAGTGGGGAGAGTGGTGTGTTAAAATCCCCAACAATTAATGTCTTTGGATCTATATGGGATTTGAGGGAAAGTAGTGTTTCTTTGATAAATTTGGGTGCTCCATTGTTTGGCGAATAGATATTTAGAATTGTAATATCCTCTTGAAGGAGAGATCCTTTAATTAGTATGTAGCGACCTTCTTTATCTCTTCTCACGAATTTTAATTTGAAGTCTATTTTATCTGATATTAAGATTGCAACTCCCGCCTGTTTATGGGGGCCGTTGGCTTGGTAGATTTTGTTCCAGCCTTTAACATTGAAAATGTGTTTGTTTTTACGGGCAAGATGTGACTCCTGCAGGCAGCAGATAGAAGGGTCTTGTTTTTTAATCCAACTAGACAGTATATGTCGCTTAATTGGAGAGTTCAGTCCGTTAACGTTAAGAGATAGGACTGAGTGGTATTTGGGAGTTCCTGCCATGTTATCCACCTTCTTGGGGGCTGCGAAAACTGGGTTCTTCCTATGGTTCTTGGATTCTCAGTTTGGGCGCAGTTTCTTGGCCTTTGTTGCGGTCTTGTTGGTTTTCTATGTGTAGGACATCTTTAAGAATCTTTTGTAGGGCTGGTTTGGTGGAGATGTATTGTTTCAATTTTTCTTTGCTATGGAAGGTTTTTATTTGGCCTTCAGTTATGAAGGAGAGTTTAGCTGGGTACAGTATTCTTGGTTGATAGTTGTTTGTTTTTAGGGCATGGCATACATCATTGCAGGCTCTTCTTGGTTTGATTGTCTCTGCTGAGAAATCTGAGGTGATTCTAATTGGTTTCCCTTTATAGGTGATTAACCTTTTCTCCTTGACAGCTTTAAGGATCTTTTCCTTGGTCTGGGTTGATCCTGTGTGGATTATAATGTGACGGTGGGATGTCCTATTCTGGTCTGGTCTATTTGGGGTTCTAAAAGCTTCTTGTATCTGAATAGGCCTATCTTTTTGTATGTTTGGGAAGTTCTCTGCTAGGATCCTGTTAAACAATTTTCCTAGACAATTAACTTCTGTTTCTAGGTGCTCCTCTACACCCATTATCCTTAGATTAGGCCTTCTGATGGTGTTTTCCAGGTGTTGGATAGATCTATCATACTTCTTGGACTTGTCTTGGATGGTTGTATGTTCTTTCTCTATAATATCTAGGTTGTCTTCAATCCCTGAGATTCGATCTTCTGCATGGTCTAACCTGCTGTCAAGACTCTCTACTTTGTTTTTTATCTCTTTTCCTTCTAATTGGTCAGCTTTGATGGCTTCAAGTTCTTTGTTGAAGCTCTGTTTTAGGTCTTGTATGAATTTCTTTACTTCCTTAATTTGGTGATCAGTGTTTGTTCTCAAATCACTTAGTTGATTGGTTATGGTTTCTTTGGACTCCCATTCCTTCTGTTGGGTTCCATTCAGCATTCCCTCTGTGGTCTCCCTGACTTCCTTCAGCTCTTTGTTAATGGATTCCATGAATGCCTTTAGTGATCTTTGTGTGTTCTCTACCTGGTCTCTCAATTCCTGTATTACTCTTTGATTAGATTCCTCCCGTTCATGGGATTCCTGCAGTTCTCTTTGAGTGTTCTCAGCCTGCTCACGCCATTCCTCCCTTTCTCTTTGAGTATTCTCAAGTTGTTCACGCAAATGTTGTATCAGTTTTTGAGTAGCTTCCTCATGCTTATGATATTCCTGTATAAACTTCTGGGATGCCTCCTCTCTCTCCCTATCACGCTCATACAGAGTCCTTTGTGCGTTGTCAAACTTCTCATTGATCATGTTTGCCAGCAGTGTTTGTAGAGCTACTTGGGAACTCTCCTCTGGATTGTTCATTATCTGATCTGACCCCTGATTATCAAGATTGGGAATTGAGATACCCGGATTTGCCATTTTTCTTGTGTTTTTTCGGCTTACTCTGCCCATTTGAGATGAAAATAGCACCAGTTTTGTGCTAGAACACTATCTTAAGGCAACCATCAACCAACGTTTGCATTTATACAGTCAATAGTCTACAGATACAATCTAGTTCAGCAGATACATCTATACAACATCAAACAACTATATGTTAATGCTCTTCGAACCGCAGAGAAGAATTTGGAAAACCAGAAATTTTTAGGGTTAGGGAGAGATGTGGGTAAAAATTAGGAATAGATTGGTGTGGGGAGGCACAGGGAGAGTTAACTATGTCCTAATCTCAATGCAGGAAATAGGTTGGGTAGGATGCAAGTAGAGAGGGAAAGGAAAAAGAAGAAAGGGAAAGGGAAATGAAAAGAGACCAGAAAAAAAAATTAGAAATGTAAAAATTAATATAGTTATGGAGATTGAAAGACCATCTATTTAGAGAGGAATGTGAATATAATGAGAAAACAGGAGGGAGATAGAGGAGATGTGAAAAACTTAAAAAATGCTTAAAATATTATATAGGTATAAAGAGGTAGTACTGCTATTAAGGAATTTAAGTCTCAGAGCTTTTGGAGTGAGTAATAAATTTGTGGATTAAGTGTGTACACAATGGGGGATAGGGTCTACTAGTTAACTATGGGTTTATCAGGATGTGCAGGACAAGGGTTAAGTCACATACAGAAGAACAAAAGAAAGGAAAAGGTGAAAAGGATAAGAAAGGGAGAAAAAAAAAGATCAGAAGTTCAGTAGAGCTAGACAAAAAACAAAAAGATAATTAAGAAAAAGAAAAAGAGAGAGAAGACAAGAAAAGAAAGGAAAACGTACATTCACGTATTCCTAACATAAAAATTATAAGAGGGAAAAAAAGTTACTGGAAAACAATTATTTTTTCAAAAAAGGCAAAAATTAAAGATTAATAAAAGTTTTAGAAAAGGAAAAAATTTTTATATATATATAAGGTACCAAAAAAAAAAAAGAAAAAAGAAAAGAGGAAAAAAAAGTTCTCTGATTTTTTTTTTTTTATTTTTTTGGGAGAGGTGGGAAGAACCCTGTATCTCCCTTTTGTCCGTAACCAGCCTCTTGTTGGAGTCTCTCGTCAGCTTGAGGTCCTGTCGCTTGATTGGTTTCTTAAGTCAGTTTGTTCGAACAGGCAGAAAAATGCTCTGCTTTACCCAAGATTTTGAGATCCCCCTCCCAGGTTAGTTTAATGGGAGGGTGATCTGCTTTGAGAATCACAAAAGAGGGGTGATGAGGCTAGGTTCTGGTAGAGTTGAGGCCTTTCAACAAACAGTAGCTTTTCCCTGGGGCTATTTTGTGAAAAATTCACAGAGCCCACCCTGGAGCCATTCTCAGGGTTTCTGTTTTTCAATTGATTGTGGAGGCTGCTAGAGGGAGGGGCAGCCTCTGGCTCTGGTTACCCAGTGAGGAAAGCCACTCCAATGGCTGGTGCCTGAGCTGGGTGACTTTTCCCTGGATGTAGCTGAGTCTGGCAGGTCACTTTACCGTTAAGTTCTTGTGACCTGTTAAATGACTCGCTTTATTCCAAGGCCTGAGTTGGAGCTAGCAGCTCCTCCGAGCTTTGTTGGTATCCAAGATGGAGATCACCGGTGCTGGGGGGGAAGGGGTGGCCTTCCCTCCTCTGCTCCCTGAGAAGGAGTGAGGAAGTCGGGCTTCTACTCACGCTGAGTCTTGGATCCTGGGTCGTCTCTGGTCTGCAAACTGCAGGATGAAGATGTCCGCTCCTTGTCGGTTCTTGCTGGTGTTGAGTAGAATCCTCTCGCCCGCTGCATCTGGCTCCTTCGTCTTGGACGCTCTGTGTGAGCGCTCAGGTATGGCTGCGGCTGGGTTCGCCGCTGCGACCCTGCCGCCACCGCGGGGGATGCGGGCAGGCGCTCAGATGTGTCTCCTTGTCTTGGCTTCCCCTCTCTTGTCTAACTCTCTGTCCTGTGATGGCACACTTGGTGTGATTCTCTGGCTTAGGACTGTTCACTGGAACTCTAAAACTGCTTTCTATGCGAGAGCTTGTTCAGATTCCAGCTTTGCCTCCGCCATCTTCCCGGAACTCCATCATTTCATCCCTCTTGTGCTCAGACTCTCAGCTCACCTGGTCCTCAGGCCTTTTCGGTAGAAGCTTTTCTTGAGCAAGAGTTCTTCCCTGCATTTTCCCTGACTCCTCCATGCAAAGGGGGCCTGAAGGTCAGGAGCTGTGAAAAATAGTCTTCCAGCCACAAAATTGGCTGGGGTCTTTGGTTAAAAGTCAAGCTAATCTTCCTCTGAGCCCCATTCTGTGACGCCACCCTCTGCCCTACCTGTGACTCCAGTACAAACCTTGACCCAGCCTTCAGTGTTCTGCCAGACTTGTCTGAGGCCACAGAACCTTCATTACACCCACACCACCTGCTCTACAACACCCCTAAGGACCTTTATGCATGCTCTGCACCTTTTACCCTAGGCCCTCTGTCCTGTTCCACATCTTAGAATTCATGTGGTATTTTGGCACTGGTTGTATCACCTCCTGGAGCAAGTCTTTCCTTCCTTTCTCTCACTTTTTTTAAATACTGAGTTGCTAGAGATCGAACTAGTGCAGGCTGACTGTCAAATGCTCTATCTTGGTGTGTGTGTGTGTGTGTGTATGTGTGTGTGTGTGTGTGTGTGTGTGTGTGTGTGTGTGTGTGTGTGTGTGTGTGTGCCAGTCCTGGGGTTTGAATTCATGGCCTGGATGTTATCCCTGAGTTTTTATGCTCAAGGCTAGCATTCTACTACTTGTACAACAGCTCTGGTTTTTTTGGTGCTTAATTGGAGAAAAGAGTCTCATATAGACTTTCCTGCCTGCACAGGCTTGCAGTTATAATCTTCAGATCTCAACTTCCTGAGTGCTATTGTTACAGGGCTGAGCCACCAGCACCTGCCCTCTACCTCTTACCTACCTCGGCCTTCCTCTGAGTCTCAGAATTGTATGTCTCACCAAGCTCACATTTTTTTGCCAGTGTTGTGGCTTGAACTCAGGGTCAAGGCATGTGCCTGAGCTGCTTTTGCTCAAGGCTACATTCTATCACTTAAGCCACAGTGACACTTTTGGCTGATTCTGTTTATGTGATACTGAGGTATCTGACCCCGGGCTTCATGCTTGCATGTTAAGTACTCTACTACTTAGCCACATTCACAGCCCAAGGCTTACTTCTAACAGGAACTATGAGGGTGGGATTTATTGGCATACTCTTTTCAGCACAGAAATCACTGGGCATTTCAAATCTTTGCAGGATTTGGGACCAGAGTGAGACTCTGCAAGGAGGACTGATGAATGAGTGATAGCCACCAGGCCCCAGAGATCTAGGCTCACGTCCTATACAGGGATAGGGAATATTGAGCCAGAACCTTCCACAATACCTATAGCCTAGGAAAAGTGGTCTCCCTGGAGGCAGTGGCTGGCTGCTAGATGTCCCAATGGGACACCTCAGCCAGAACATAATGAACCCGTTGCATACACCAGCCAAGGCAATCCTTCTGGGCTTCAGTTATTAAATGGCAGAGAAGGATGCTTTTTTCAAGCTACTGGCTCAGACTTAGTACTCTCTGAGGGCTTTTCCCAGCTTTCACATGTTGGGGGTCTGGTCATGGGCAACCTGATGAATGCCCATCATCCATACATCATCCGTAAATACACAGAGACATGGAGTTACTGCCTTCTTTTTTTCTTTGGCAGGTCTCAGGTTGAAATATGAGCCTAGGCCCTATCCTTGATCTCCTCTTTCTCAAGACTAGAACTCTGCCCTTGAGCCACAGCCCCAACCCTTGGGGATATTTTCCTGTGATCTCTTAGAAATAAGAGTGTTGCGGACTTTCCTGCCCTGGCTGAATTCAAATTGGCATTCTCTACATCTCAGCCTCCTGAGGAGCTAGGATTACAAACAGGAGCCACTGACACCTGGCTTTCTTTGCTTGTTCTTGTTACTTTTTAATCATGACAATCTGAAATCTTCAGTGTCATTCCAATGGTTTGCATTCGAAGTAAACTTCCCAGGCCTGGAGTTCGAACCCCAGGACTGCCACACACAAATGGAGGCAGATCCTGACAAACTCATTCCTATTTACATGAATGCTAATGGAATGTTATAAAAGTATTTAAATTTGCAGTTAATTCATGATTCTATTTTAGAAAGCCACACATAAATCATTGGATTTATATCTTCCATTCTAGCACCATGTTATGATTTCCCTAATGGAAGGATATTGATTCATTTTTAATTAATGCTTTTATAAGTATTAAACCATGATACTTCATTAAATGGAGACATAATTTAATAACTAATTGTTGGTAACTATATATCATTAAATGGATACATAACTTACTAACTAATTATTGGTAACTATATAAAATTTCATAATATCCTCACATTCTCTCTCTCTACATATATATATATATATATATATATATATATATAAAACAATCTACACACACAAACATATATATATATATATATATAATATATATATATATATATATATATATTATATGGCACTAGTGTGGCTTGATAACAGGTAACAGGTCGTTAGAACTTCCTGGCAGCTCAGTTTGCCAGAGGTTGGTGTGCTAAGACTTTGACTCCATTTATGGATTGGACATTGTAGGCCGTGAGTTGAAATCCCAGCATTGCCAAAAATTTATTCATGTAGTAAGAAGCCACTTTTGACACATATTTTTTCCTTAAAAAAATCCTGGGGCTCAGTATGATGTATAATTCATATGCAAATGTATCCTGTATGATAGGATGTAATAAATGAAATGTTATATGTGTAATAATACTAAATTAATAAGGGTAATAAACATCATACTCACTAAACTCATGTGTGTATTTTTTCCAGTGCTGGGGCATCAATTCAGGCCCTGGGAACTGGTCTGAATTTCTTGTCTTCAAGGACGGTGAGCTTCCCCTTCACCCACAGTGCCACAGAGAAACCCAGATGCTGAGTTCAAATCCCAGGCCTGCCAGAAAAATGGTGCAAATTCCAAGACAGGGCCTTATTTTATTTTATTATTTTTTTTGCCAAGCATGGGGCTTGAACTCAGGTCTTGGCATCTCTGCCACAGCTAGCCCTGGGATTCTAGGATCCAAGTTCAAATCTTGGGGTTGGCAAGAAATAAAAAGGAAAAGGATAAAACGGAGAAATTCAAGAAGGTGGTTTTACATTTTTTCCCTTTGCATTGTGACCATCCTGCGTGTAAATGACAAAGCCCTGAAAGTGTACATGACATTGCATGCTGATGTTTGGCTGGCTATTAGGGAAGCCTTAACCCAAAGCATAACTTAGGCTTGGAGGTTGAATCCCAGGGCTGCCACTAAGTATTGGCGAGAGATTCCAAGAAACCCATTTCCATGTACATCCATATGAATAGAATTTTATAAAAGTAACAAATTAGTACTTAGTGTATGAGTATATTATAAAATTATACATAACAATTTTATTACATTGATTAATTTTCAATTAATAATTTATTATGTATTCAACCATGACACTTAAAAGTGGAAGGAATAATTTGAATGTCAATAATGGGTAGTAATATACTATATGTAATTTCATAATATACAGACACATTTCTCTTGTCTTATACATATGTATATGTCTTATATATATATATACATATATATATATATGTATATACATATACATATATGCCTATCTACACATTTATCTGTTCATACGCTTGTCACTCCTGGGGCTCAGTGGTATAATGATAGCTAGTATATACAAAGCCCTGGATTCGATTCCTCACTACCACATGCACATAAAAATCCAGAAGTTGTGCTCTCGCTCAAGCAGTTGAGCATTAGCTTTGAGCATAAAAGCCTAGGGACTGTGTCTAGACTCTTACTCAGGTCCAGGATGGGCATGAAAAAATATTGAATGTTGTGACTGCAACTCTATAAGGATAGGACTTCAAATACCTCATCACAGAGCAAGCCTGGAGTCTGGTGCTGACAGCTGTCATCTAACTTGACTTAGTCAGAGGTATACGACTGCAACTCAGCCCCACAGAACCAGATGCTCCTGGCTTGCTCACCCCTGTCATCCAAGCTACTCTGAGGCTGAGATCTGACACTGGTGGATTTAAAACCCAGTCCTGGCGGGATGTCTGTGAAATTCTGAGCTGTGGATCAAAGTGATAGATCTCCAACCTTGAGCAAAAGATCTTAGGACAGTACCCCCAACATTTTAGTGCAATCCCTGTGGCTGACTCCCCCCCCAAAAATGCTCCTCTGAATCATTAGATGTGAACTTTGTGCAGTTTGTGATGTGTTTCTGAAAGAATGGTGATATTGATGAAAGCACCGTAATACTAATTAATGACAGCTTGTGGGATGCATCTATGTGATGATTCTTTCCTGGAGTCAGGGCCCTCACGGGGTGCTGTGTGCTGAGTCCTGCACAGGATGCTATGTGCTGAGTCCTTCACAGAGTGCAGTGTCCTGAGTCCTGCATTGGTTGCTGGGTGCTGAGTCTTTCACAGGATGCTGTGTGCTGAGTCCTGTAAAGAGGGTTATTTGCAGCCAGGCACCAGTGGCTCACGCCTCTAATCCTAACTAATCTGGAGGCTGAGATTTGAGAATAGTGGTTCAAAGCCAGCCCAGGCAGGAAAGTCGCTGAAATTCTGATCTCCAATAAACCACCAGAAAACTGGAAGTGTCACTGTAGCTCAAGTGGTAGAGCACTAGCCTTGAGCTGAAGAGCTGAAGGACAGTGTTCAGGCCCAGATTTCAAGCCCCATGACCGACAAAAAAAAAAGTGTTATGTATTTTGTCCTTCAAAGGGTGCCTACTTTCATCTTGTCCCTGTAAGAACTCCAACTGACATGACTATGCAGAAAAGAATATTGAGGCTCAGATCTGTCCTCATGGCAGGGACAAAATTATGTATTACTGAAGACTAGTGAGTTGTCTACAGTACACAATTGTTTTGTCTTGTTTTTTCTAAGTCATGAACCTTGAACTCAGGGCTTAGGCACTGACCCATACCTCTTGGGCTCATGGCTAGCACTCACCACACAGAGCCAAGGACCTCCTTGCAGCAAGTGCCATGGCTTAGGGTTCTATAACCGAGGTCTGTCATCCTGTCTTCTCAAGAAGCTGAGATCTGGGTTCCAAACTATCCCTGACACAAAAGGTACCATGAGACTATTATATCCTATTCACCACTAAGAAACCTGAAGTGGAAGCTAGGTGCTTGCTTCTCATGCCGGTCGTCCTAGCTACTCAGGAGGATGAGATCTGAGGATCATGGTTCAAAGCTAGCATGGGCAGGAAAGTCCTTGAGACACTTAGATCCAATGAACCACCAGAAAACCGGTAGTGGCTCTGTGGCTCAAGTGGTAGAGCACAAGATTTGAGCTGAAGAGCTCAGAGACAGCACCCAGGCCCAGATTTCAACTCCTACAATGACAACAACAACAAAAAAGTCAGAAACATACTAACAAACTTGAAGTAGAGGGGTGGGAATGTGCCTTAGGAGTAGAGTGCTTTGCATATATGAAACCCTGAGCTTGATTTCTCAGAAACACATCACTAGGAAAAAGCTTGAAGGGGCTCTGTGGTTCAAGTGGGAGAGGGCAACCATTGTACAAGAGAAACTAGGTACAGTGCTCATGTCTTGAGTTCAAGCTCCAGGAATAGTGTATGCACACACACATGCATGTACACACACTCACACACAGAGAGAAAGCAGAAGTGAAGCTGTGACAAAGTAAAGCAGTAGACTTCGGCTCTGAGCTCATGGTCAGCACCCAGGCCCTATGTTTAACCCCCAAACCTAGCCACCCAGGGCCTAACTAGGAGAGGTCAAAGGTTTCAAAACCTGATGAGCTTCACCAGTCCTAGATGACAGGAAGCTTTGTGATATCCAACATGTGCTTGGATTTTCTAAGCTCCTGGAAACCTACGAGAGGCAATATAGGCCCATCATTGCCGGCAATGAAACGTTTCATTATGTTGAGTGCCCTAGTTGTCTGCCTGAAGGATTCCTGAATTATATTGAGCACTGTATCTGAACACTGGAATATAGTCTCATAAAGGCAGGATAAGAGCACAGAACTTGGCCTGCAATGGGCGTTGGCAAAAATGAAGGTCTCCTGTTAAAACAGAGCACTGGGAAGAGAGATAGCTAAGGTAAAAACAGACCTTTTTCTACTGACCTTCAGAGCCTGCCCACACATCCTCACTAATTGGCCCAGATGGAGTTATTTGGTACACAGCTGTACAGGAGTGAGGTCTTTTGTGTTCCTGTCCAGACAGAGATAGCTAAGGGTAAAAACAGGCCTTTTTCTCCTGACTTTCAGAGCCTGCCCACACATCCTCACTAATTAGCCCAGATGGAGTTATTTGGTACACAGCTGTACAGGAGTGAGGTCTTTTGTGTTCCTGTCGAGACAATGAGGGAGACTTCCTCCAGCAGGCCTGGGATGAAGAGTAAACCTCAGGCTACATTGGGAGCAGTGAAGGGAGCCCTGGAACATGAAATACCATAAAAACAGTCTCTGTGTTATGAACTCATTGTATTGAATACAATTTTCTTGCTTGGTGCCATTCATCATAGCTACTCACGAGATTCACCTAGAGGAATACATCCATACATACACAAAGAAATTGAGGTACAGGTTATTTTTTAGAGGGGGCAGTCCTGGTGTTGAACTATGAGCCTAGGCCTGGCCCAAGAGCTCCTTTTGCTCAAGGGTACTGTATTAAGCTTGAGTCACAACCCCACTTCTGGGTTTTTCTGTGATCTCTTAGAAATAACATTGTCAAGGACTTTCTTACACTGGCTGGTTTCAAACTCAAATTCTCTACATCTCAGCCTCCTGAGGAGCTGGGATTACAGTCAGCAGACACTTTCACCTTCTTTCTTTTCTTCTTTGTTTTATAATCTGGACTGACTTCTTAATAAGGTCAGTCCTATGGTTGGGACTTATAAGTAAACTACCCAATGTTTTTTATAGCTGCTTTCTCTGAGAGTATTTTCTCTCTTCATCTTACCCTCTGGTCACAAGGTTGAAGCCAAAAGTGAGAAATGAGTGTTACAGGATTTAGGAGCAAATGTCCACAGGACATGCCAGTTCTGTCACTTAGCATTGAGCTGCAGTGAATTTACTGTCTCAGGATATGAGGACCGAAAGCTGGAGTGATCCTCATACTATCTGCATTGCTCCTTTTGCCTATAAAATGATATAATGATTATGCGTGTTTTGTATCTCCAACCTTAAGTATCTAGGACACACTAGAAGCATGTCCCTGTTTCCGTTTTTCTCTAGTACTTCTCGAGATTTAGACTAAAGGCTTGGGTAGAGCGGCTCCTAGGAGAATCCCTGAGGAAATCCACTTGAAGCTTCCTCAGGAGATCTCCATTCAAAGCCAGCCCTAGAAGGAAAGGTTTATTGTCTCCAATAAACCACCAGAAAACCAGAAGTGGAGCAGTGTCCTAGAGGGTAGAGCTCCAGCTTTGAGAGAGAAAGACAAGCAGGCGATACAGGCCAGACCAGGCAGGAAAGCCTGGGAGGTGTTTATGTCCATTGAAAAACCAGATGGCTGGAAGTGGAGCTGTGGCAGTGGTAGAACCTCAGCCTTGTGAAAAACAGCTGAGGAATGCAGCGCGTCCTCAGTTTAAGCCATGGGATGGCCACAAAAGAAAATTCAAAAAGAGAAGGCCAAGTTTATGTATCAGTGTCCTACTTACTTACGTGTGTATATTACTTCCCTAAGTGCAAAGTGGCTGTGTGCAAAACTTCTGCTTTTATTTACAGATTTATGTTTTAGATATGCTCATTGTACATACTGCATCATTCTCTTCATTTCAGCCCATTGATTTTCTCTTCCAGTATTCTAGGCCTGTTTCCTTATATGGTGCACACTGAAGCTCTCAACAGCCTTTATTTACATTTTATTATGAGGCCAATGCAGGAGCACTCACAAATCAGGCAGGGGAAGAGAAGATCAGAGTTCATAGAAATAAGCAGTATTCAGAACATTATACTTGGGGACGCAAAATGGTAGCATATATATGTAAAAACTACCATTAAGAAAAAGGATGAGGGGGCTGGTAATGTGGATTAGTGGGAGAGTGCTTGCCTAGCAAGCACTCAGTAACACATACACAGAAAAATCCAGAATTGGTGCTGTGGCTCAAGTAGCAGAGTGCTAGAGACAGTGCCCAGGCCTTGAGTTCAGCCCAAGAAATGTCAAAGAGATAACTAAGTAGGTAGTTAGGTGGTTAGGTAGTTAGGTAGGTAAGTAGGTAGGTAGGTAGGCAGGTAGGTAGGTTGGTACATACATAGATAGATACAAAGAAATAAAGGAAGAAAGGAAGGAAGGAAGGAAGGAAGAAATAAAGAAAGAAACAAAGAAAGAAAGAAAGAAAGAAAAGGTCAATAGATAGATAGATAGATAGATAGATAGATAGATAGATAGATAGATAGATAGATAGATAGATAGATAGATAGATAGAAAAATGATAGCTGAATCTGGTCTTGGACTTCAGGAGGAAAGAAGGGAACAATTCCCAGTCATGAGGCTTCTGCAGTGTGCTAGGACACCAGCATCACCTTCACACAACCACAGAGCAGGAAAAATGTCTCTTTCCCACTTCTCAGGCAGCCGAATGCCCCAGAGTAAAGAGGGCAGAGCCAGGTTCTAACTCAGCTTCTTGGAGACAAAGAGAAATGACCCTGCCTCACCTTGGACTGGGGACTAGCATTAATAATGTGGAGAATGAAGGAAGGAGAAAAGACTGGGAGAGGTAGAAGAAGGACCTTCAAATCTGATAGATGGAGAGTAAAAAACCCACTCCCTAAGACCAGAGAGCAGGGCTTTTCTACTTTGTTCCTCCCCTCTCCCTCACTAAACTGGCTCTCTATTGGTAACCTAAAGATAGCTTGAGGATCTCTTCACCTGAGGGAGGAAGGTTAGTCATTGTTTGAGGAAGCTGTGAAAAGCCTGACCCTGGTGTAACTCTAACAAATGTTTCAGGTTTCCCCCCATTGCTGGCTGTCCCTGGAATGAATGAATTGGTTTTGCAGCTCACTTCCGATTTGAGTGTGTATATTCTGCCTCCTTGTTCTCTTCACCTAGCCTGGCTTTTGAAACTGTTTTCTGTCCTTCAAATACAGTGTTACACTGGAGTTATTCCTGCTAACTCTGCCAGGGCTTGGATCCTGAGAACTTCATTTGAACCCAGGATGGGTCAATGGGTCAAGAACACTAAGAACATTTAGAGTAACTTCTCATCACCAAGGGAAAAACAAGAAGCTCTTCAACATCTGACCTTTCAGACGTGGAAGTCAGAGTGTCATAGACTTTCCTGCCCTGGCTGGCTTCAGTGTGATCCTGAGACCTCAGCCTCCTGAGCTAGAGTGATGGTCAAGAGCTACTGGTGCTCTGCTAGGTTCAGATGAGTAATGACATTGACAATACAAGTCAACTGCTTATCACAAAGGGTTTGGGGAGCATATTAAGCCTTTCAACATTGGACTTTTCAGAACCCTGTGGACACAAGGTTACAATGCTAGAGTCTGTGAGGTTGGGAATGTGTAGCTGCTACACTTAAGCATGGAGGTCTGACTCCAATTCTGGTGTATATCAGCGTTGATTTTCCAGAGAATGTTCTCGTAATTAGCAAATAGGAAAAGTACTTTGATTAACCCTCAATTTTTTCCAGTGGTGTGTCTTGTATCAACCCTGGGCACTGTCCCTGAGCAACTCAGTCAAGTCTAACTCTCTACCACTTGAGCCACAGCCCCACATGGGATTTTTTAGTTGTTCATTGGAGATAAGAGTCTAACAGGCTTTTCTTGCCTAGGCTGTCTTAGAACAGCCTCATGAGAAGGTAGTTTTCCAGGTGTGAGCCACCAGCATCTGGCCTATTGTTTTTAACAGTCCTAGGGATTGTTCTTCTCAAGGATAGCACTCTACCACTTGAGCCACTCCACTGCGTCTGGCTTTTTCTGAGTATGTGGCACTGAGGATTCAAACCCTGGTATTCATGCATGTTGAGTGACCTCTTTAGCACAAAGCCACATTTCTAGCCTCTCCCTTACAATTTTATCCCACAACTTGCCTGTCCTCAGGAAAAGGCTTCTCAGTATAAATCATCTAAAGACATCCCTATAGGAAGGTGTCCAAAGATAAATAAGACAAAGCTCATTCTTGGGAGAGACTGTGACAAATGCCTCCATTTAATTATGTATCATGTTTCAACACAAAAAGTTTTAATGATAAATGAGTCAATGTCCTAAATTATTGTGTATAATTTTATAATAGATGTGCAAAATATATATGGGAATGAAAATATAAATAAAATAAACAATAAAAAATAAAACAAATACAAAATCAATCATGAAAATCATAACATGTAATAAACATACATATGTAAGTATATATCATATATTACACATGTATAGAAATATTTTTTCCATTGCAGGGCCTTCATTCAGGCCATGGGAACTCTAGCCTGAATTTCTTTTCTTCAAGGACAGTAAATTTTTCCTTCAGCCATGGTACAAAAGAGTTTACCTGGACAGTGAGATCAAATCCCAACAATTGTAGAAATAGTGGCCCCAATTCCATTAATCTTTTAATGGAAGCAGTTACGTTTATTCAGTTCCATACTGAACATTAAATAAAAAGCAGTGTAGAATTTTGTACATCTATTCAGACATCCTCCCCTACCCCCAACGTGCTTCTCAGAATGCTACATGGTTTCTTTTTTGTATGTTTTTTATTGTAAAAAATGTTGTACAGAATGGTCACAGTTACATGAGCAAGGTCATGAGTATATTTCCTATTGAGCATTGTTACCTTCTTCTTTGTTTTCCCCCTACCATCCTTTACCTCCCATCTCCACAACTACTCCCCCTACCAAGCTCAGTGACTTAATTTTTTAGTTTTGGCTTGCCACGGGTTTGAACTCAAGTAGTAGCAAATCTGCACTTTCCCTCACATTGTTACAAGTTCCTGAGTTCAAATCCCAGTATAGGAAAGAAAACTGGCAGAAATTCCAAACCAGATAGCTTTATTTTTTTAAATTTAGTTAAATAATCAATTTTTTTCTTTTTTGTGGCTTTTTTAAGGCTTGAACTCAGGTCGTGGCAACTCTGCCTCAGCTTCAATCACCCTAGGCTAGGTGCAGCCTCAGGACCCATACCCAATCCTGGAATCCTAGGCCCAGAGGGCTTGCAGAAAGAAAAAATGAGTGGGATAGCACAAAAAGTGGCAAGCTGCAGAGGGATGGAGGTTTATTTTTTTTTTTTTATCTTTGCACGGTGACCATCCTGGGTCTGAATGCCATGGGTGCAAAGTACACCTGACCTGCCATAGCTGAGGGCTGGCGGGCTAGCAGGGAAACCATAGCCCAACCTATCAACATAGGCCCTGGGTTCAAATCCAGGTCCTGACAACTACCAATGGCAGGAGATCACAAGACACTCATTCCTATGCATAGGAATATCACTTGAAAGAGAAGTTTGTGCATTGGTCAACCCTAAAATTGGATGCAATAACCCTAGGACACTGATTGATCTTAATTTCATGCTTTATCAAGCATGAAAAGAATAGCATTCCTTTAATTGTGGTATAATAAATATCTAAGAGTTAGTAGGAATGTAGGAATGTCATTCAATCATAGATAGGCGGCTATGGGGCTTTTTACCAATATATATTTATTTGTATACTACTGTCTGCCTATACTTGTACCGCTGTTTTGGCCAATCCTGGGTCACGATCTCAGCACCTAGGAACAACCTTACAGATTCATTGGCTAGAGGCTGTTGTGCTCACACTCACCTATGAATTGGACCTGCTAGGCCCTGAGTTCAGATCCCAGCAGTGCCAAAAATTTAATCTTGGAGTAAGAAGCCAAGTGCGAAACCGGTTTTCCTTTTCTGAGAGAGTTCTGGGAGTCAGGCATGATCGAGAACACATCTACAAATCTAGATGGTATGTGATAGGATGTAAACAATGTAATACATAGTTAGGATGCATCACAGTCAATAAAATAAATGGTAAATAAATGAAAAAAATAAAAAATATAATGTATAACCACACCAAACATAAGATCTGTATGGAAGTTCAATCCTATATTTAAAATGTATATAAAGGAGTACGTTTTCCAGGTCTGGGGCTTGAATTTAGGCCTAGGGAATAGGCCTGACTTACTGGTCTTCAAGCAGGGCGAGCTTCCCCTTCCCCGACAGTGCAATAGAGTTACCCAGAACCCGGGTTCAAATTCCAGGACTTGCAGACAAAAAATGGCACACATTCCAAGCCAGGGAGCTTCATTAGCATTTTTAATATTTTTAAGTTCACTTCGCCTTTATTTGATACATATTGATTTTATAACATGAGAGTTTTTCAAAAAAGGGGTCTAAACTTTTACATTTCAGCATAGCACATTGTTGTTTCTATTTTGACCATCTGCCATGAAGAGTGAGAATGAAAATAAGGACATCATTTCTCCCTAGAAGGTCGGGACAGTTGAATTTATTTCTACAATTATAAACTCTCTGCATTTGCGTCCTATGAGTTTTCCTCAGTGCCTACCACGAAATACACTAGGAGAGGCCTCATAGCACAAAAGGTAAGGTTTCTGAATAAAACCTCATTTCTGTGAGGACAGTAGGTACTTCTAAGCATTTTGGGAATAAACTGGATTGTAAAATGAAAAAAGAAAATAATGGGACTTTGATGTACTCAGTAGTGGAGTACTTTCCTAATGAGCATAATACCCTGGCAGAAAAGTTTCCTAAAGCTCAGAATGTTAGAATTTTACTATCTGCATGAACAAACTTCTTTTCTTTAGGGGGGGGCGTCCTGCGGCTTGAACTCAGGGGTTATCCCTGTGCTCTTCAGCTCAAGGTGAGCGATCTACTGCTTGAGTCACAGTGCCACTTCGGTTTTCTAGTTGTTTATTGGAGATAAGAGTCTCACGGACTTTTCTGCCTGGGCTGACTTTGAACCACCAAACTCAGATCACAGCCTCCTGAGTAACTAGGATTATAGGCATGAGTCACTGGTGCCAAGCACATGAAAAAACTTCTTAAAGATTGATTCTGAGAAAAGAAACTTGGAAAACACTTTTAGTATAAATAATTTATAATGCCATGGTTAAGGCACTAATTCATTGGCTGGTTTCTTAGTTTATTTAAATATATATGCATTATTAATATATATGTATATATATTATTAAAAACATAGCTTTGAAGTGTACCTAAGAGCATATATGCTCATGTAAAGTTATACAAATGAAAAAGCTTCATTTTTCTTTTCAGTTTGGTTGGTACCATAAATTAGGTGGGATTTGTGTATTGTTTTGTTCTCTGTTTCCCCTACCTCCTCTCCTCACATTTGAACTCAGCTTGCTCTTACTTGGCTTCGTTGTTCATAGCTGATTTTCTACCACTTCAGCTATACCTGTAGCCTGGCATTTTGCCAGTTAATTGGAGATGATGTCTCTCAGGCTTTGCTGCCTTCATTGGCTTTGAAATTTCATCTTCCAGTTCTCAGCCTCTTGAGTAGCTAGGATTAAAGATGTGAGCCACTGGGGTGCCTAGGGATGCAGAAGATAGACCCCCCCCTTGCTGTGTGAAACCTTGTCTTCTGTGCTTGGTCACCCTTTTCAACTGAAGAGGGTCCCAGAAAACCCAGTATGGAGGTGAGGATGCTGGGGGTCAGAACAGAAGGTGAATATCTGGGAAGACCCCCCCCCCCATACACACACATACAATCGGCCTATCCCCCGCCCCCAACTGTCTATAGTTCTCACAAGTTGATCACATTTCCCAGCTCTACCAGCTTCTGCTGGTGCTCCCGGTCCATCTGGTCTCCAACAAACTCAGGAGATACACAGCTGTATGTGTGTGTGTGTGTGTGTGTGTGTGTGTGTGTGTGTGTGTGTGAGAAAGAGAGACAGACAGACAGACAGACAGACAGACAGAGACAGAGAGACAGAGGCAGGGAGAGACAAAGAGACAGAGAGATCAGAGAGACAGAGAGACATACATAGAGAGACAGAGAGGGACAAGGAGAGGTCATCTTTCTCTTTGTACAGCCTGACTGTACTAAGGTGAGTGATCTGTTGGCAAATTGCAAGTGCTGCAAGGAAGAGTGTTATGTCACCAGTCTGAATGTGTGTGTGTGTGTGTGTGTGTGTCTGTGTGCGCGCGCGCACATGTGTGTGCATGTGTATGTGTGTGTGTATGTAGAAGTGGGTTGTAACAAGGAGGTTGGATGCTTTTGGTAACTTCTACCTGCTATCTTTGGGGGTGCATGGGCTTCACAGCTGAGGTCTGGGGGCCTGGAAGGGTGAGAGGCTTGAAGGGGACTCAACATTGTTAGATTACAAGAACAAGGGATCTCTGTTCCCTGGAGCTGTGTACTCTCTTGGGCCTGGTTGGTGGCAGTGGGAGCTTGGGAGGACCTGGGAGTGTGGCTTCCCAGGGGGAAAGAGAGCATGGCCAACACTTAGTAAGGATATGAGCCCTGCTAGTATGGAGTACAACAGCAAAGCTCAGACTCCAGGTCTTCTCATCATGATGTCTGAAGGGTGAGGCCAACCCTACTTTATATCTTGAGCTGTGATCTTCAGATCTCAGCCTCCTCAGTAGCTAGGATTATAGGCATGAGCCTTCGGCACTGGGCCTCTGGTTATTTTTTGTATATTAGGGTTTGACCTCAAGGCCTTAGGCTTGCCAGTCAGGTCTTCTAACATTCAGGCCAAGCTTTTATGTCTTGGGGATTTCTGAGATGGAGACTCAATATATGCTCAGGCTGGGCTGGATCATGATCCTCCTATCTTTAACAGGCATGCACCACCAGGCCTTGTCCTCTGTAATTGGAATTGTAGACATGTGGTGCCATGCTCCGTCATTGGTTTGTCCCAAACTCAGTCCATGGCAGCCAATTCTTGACCACAGGTGAAGCTCTGGGTTGGGCCTTGACCATTAGACTTCAATTTCCTCATGTGACAGTTGTTAGGAAACAAGGGATTAATACAGAGGCATCTCTGGAGCAGAGCCAGGCACAAAGGCAGGGGCCTTAAGATATAGTTCTCAGCAATTCTGTGAGCATATGACAGGAAGATACCCAGAAAGAGATCAGATGGTGTGTGTTATTAATGGTGTGACTGGCATGGGATTATTAAACAAAACATGGCTTTCTTTCATTATTACCCTATCCCCATGAGGAAGGGGATCCTTCACTTTGTTCACTTTTGCAGCTGGGGAAAATGAGGCACAGAGTAGCCTAGTGATCTATTCATGACTCCCAGCTGAGAGGAAGGTCTGCCTGACTTCTCTGCCATGCTCCCTAGGACAATGGTTGCTGTTCAGTCCACTTCTTGTGGTGGGAAGTCCACTTCTTGTCAGTCATGGGGCTTGAAGTCTGGGCCTGGGCACTGTCCCAGAGCTCCTCAGCTCAAGGCTAGGGCTCTACCACGTGAGTCACAGCACCACTTCCAGTTTTGTAGTGGTTCTTTGGAGATAACAGTCTCACAGTCATTCCTGCCCGGGTTTGCTATGAGCCATCATCTCATATTTCAGCCTCTTGTGTACTTAAGATTATAGGTATGAGCCACCTGCACCAGGCTTAAGTGTAATTCTGACATTCTTTCAATCTCTTACTCTCACAGGAACTTGTTGAATGGGTGTTGGAGGAAGTGTCCCAGCATCCCCATGTGGCTGGAACCAAGGTGGCCCTCTCATCCTGGAGGTGTACTGTGGGTCAGGAGAAGTCTTGCTAAGTCTATGGTACCACCTCCATGAGGTAAGCCCTTCTGTGCCTGGCTAGACCAAGACGGTTATTCATTGTCCATCTAGCCTTACTGGACTCAGTATTGTGTTCAATGTCCTTTTCTAGCAAAAAAATTCTGGCCAAAATTGATACATAGTTAAAGAATAAAAATGTAATGCCATCTTAAGAAAGTCATTTAGGGTTATGGGAAAGTGGTTTCATGGTATGGTGATTGCCTAGCATGCATGAAACCCTGGGTTCAATATCTCAGAACCACATAAACAGAAAAAGAAACACTGGAAATGGTGCTGTGCCTCAAGTGGTAGAGGATTGGCCTTGAGGGAAAAAAAAGCTGAGGAATAATTCCCTATCCCTGAGTTTATGCCCCAGGACTGGAAAAACAACAACAACAAACATTTAGTAAATGAAAATAAAGAACCCATACTAGGAATATATAATTGCTCATTCCATACTAATACCTGACAATAGTCCGTAATTCATGCACTTTAGCTATATTAGGATACTGAGTTGAAAAAAAAATGTTTTCTTCATAAGGTCATGGCAATTAATGCCAGGAATGTGCTTAGATAACAGGTGAAGATTAATTCAGGAAATTCAAAGATTCCAGGCTTTTGAGTGTTCACTGCTAATCACAATGAGACAGGTAGTCTAAATGAGATGTGGAAACCTTTTTGGCCAGTAATGTCACCAAAATGGCAGAGGCTAATTAACAGTTGTGACAGAAGAGAAGAAATGACTCCAGATGGAAGGAATAAATGATAGTAACTAAGGTATAGCAGAAACCATTCTAGGGAAGCATTTTTGGTTATTGAAGAACTAGTTATCAACTAGGCATATTCCTCATTGCCTTTAACATTCTAAATCTCTTAGGCTAGTTCTTAATCTCTGTGTGATAAATATATCTCTTTCTATGCTGTTCTTGCATACCTGGTCTCCTTTGCTTTCTTTTTTTTATTATTTTTTAATTGTGAAAATACAGTGCTTTCTAAACATATGTCTTTCTCTATTTCTCTATGAATATTTCCTGATAATAAATATACCTACACAGATTGAAGAGGCTGCTAATGTAAGGGTCCCATAACTCCTGAGTCATTAATGTAACAAAATGGCAAAGGAAGACATATTTATTGCTACCTCAATTATTCTAAAAACTGCAGTGTCACATCATTTGATTCAGATTTCCATTCTTATCTACTTAGTGTCATTAACTGCACTAAATACAAATAGTAGCCGGGTGCTGGTGGCTCATGCATGTAATCCTACCTAGTCAAGAGGTTGAGACCAGAGGATTCTGGTTCAAAGCCAGCCTGGTCAGAGAAGTCCATGAAACACTTATCTTCAATTAACCACCAGAAATCCGGAAGTGGTGCTGTAGCTAAAGTGGTAGAGCACTCGACTTCAACTGAAGAGCTGAGGGACAGTGCCCAGGATCAAAGTTCAAGCCCATGACCAACAGAAAAAGTGCAAAAATGACTTTAAGTTTCCCCAAAAGGAAAGACAAAGTCAATAGTAATCTTCCCAAGCAGAGAAAATAATTCCAAAATGATTCAGTGCACCTACTTTTGCTGAGTTACTTAAGTTATGGATTCTTTGCTGAGCATATTCTCTTCTTTTAAAAATTGTCAAATATTAGCTTTATTATAAACTTGATCTAATATTTCTTGGTTCAAAAGAGAAGTTCAGAAGTTGACGTCACTTGGATTTATTACTATCTCAGTTCAAAGCCAACCCAGGCAACAGTGTTGATCAAACTCTTATCTGTAATTAAACACCATAAAAGGCAAAAGTGGAGTATTGGCTCAGTCAGTAGAGTACTAGCTTTGGGGCCAGGTGGGCAGGAAAGACAACTGTACAGGGACAGGGTCCAACCTCTGAGTTCAAACCCCAGAACCAGCACAAACTAAACAAACAAGCAAACAAAAGAAACCTAGGGTATTTCTTTGGGACCCTCTTATAGGAGTACTGGTCTGAGAAGAGGCTCCTTTTACTGATCATACTCACTGGATTCTGCTCTTTTGAAATCCTTATTGCTATGGAAAACTCAGGACCAGACTAAAGGAATTCATAACTGACACCTGCAACAAGAGAATCATCTCAGGAGTGAAACATCCATCCATAAGACACTTTAAAACCTCCATGCCTTTCTTCCTTTGCAAGAAAACGAAGTTATTTCCTTTCTCCTATGCTGGCCTTCAAATGGAATATTCTTTCCTTTTGTAATACCCTTAACTAGACTAGAAGTTTATAGACAAGTTTTATATGAGTAAAGGACACACTCAAAAAATCAGGGGCAGAGTGTCTTTCAAGCCTTGGATTCTTTTCTTGTATTGTAAAAAGGAAAACAAAAAAAAAAGGCCATTAGATTCTGATTTGCAAGAAACCAAAAAGCTATAACTGGAGCTGTGGTACAAGCAGTAAAATGATATCCTTGAGAAAACTAAAACAAAACAATAACAAATTCTGGGACAGAGACAGGCCCTGAGTTCAAGCCTTAGTATTAGCACCAAACAAATGATTGAACTAATTAGTTAATTAAGTAATTAAATATAAATTAAGTGGTCCTATGTGGGTAGGGAGGTAAAATGTAACATCTGTGGTGACTGGATTGTGTATTATTTTGTATTAAGGCAAATTATCATTTGTACTAATCATTAATTTTTTATTTGAACTTTTTTTGTACAATAAACCCTGAATTTAGCATGCATGTATAGGTGTGTGTACATGTGTGCATATGTGTGTATGTGTATATGTGTGCATGTGCTGTTGTAATGTTGCTTGCCAATGTGGACAGGGTGAGGCTGAAAAGAGCTAACTTTGTTGCAATGTTTTTATTTATCAGTATTCTGTCATGTCACTTCAGTTGGACCACCCTTTTGTACATTTGTCAAATAATATCATCAGAATAAAAGGATTTACAATATTAAGTTAGATAAAAGAGACTGCTTTCAGCTCTTATTATATGTTAGGTGAGAAGATTCAGACATATTTAGGTAGTAAATTAGTGCTGTAAGATGACTGTCGGTACAAAATATGTATTTGACCTCTTAAATTTGTTATACTTTTAACATACACTCATGGAGTGAGTTTGACCAACTGGACCAAATAGGTATTGCTCTCTAGTTATTCCCATGAAACACAAAGTGGATAAACTCTTTCTGGCTTTCTGTTGAAAATAACTTCCTTTGTAAAATCATATCTATTCACACTAAGAGGTAATCAACCAAATATTTATCAAGTTTGAACATCCCATCATATTGACTGAAAATCAGTATTGTTGATATGCTTGTTAGCTATTCCTTTCAAAAACAAACAAACAAAAAGCATGTGTCATCTCTAGATAGTGGATTTATCTGAAGTTGTTTTGTACATGCAAAGGCCTAATGGACCTTTTGTGGGAGTAACTGTCGCAACTTAACAAATAAGGCTTTTCGAATACCTTTTCCAATATAAATAACATCCCAGAGCGAGTCTTGCAATTTCTGAAAACCCTTTGAATATTTTAGTATTATTTCAGTTCATTGACTATAGAGTTAAAGACATTTCTGAAATAAATATTGTTAAGATCAGAAAATGTAAGTGGGTATATAGGCTTTTGTGCATCATCTTATGAAAATCCAGTTTTTATGAAACTAAATGAAATAGAATAAAAGAATGTAAGTGAATTTGGTAAGCTAATTATTAGTTTAACTTTGTTTTCTATTAACATAGTCATTTGAATGTAGATGATGCAGTTAAATTACTTCCTTTGTGTTTCTGTACTTCAGTTATTTTTCGTATCATCGTAGTTATGGGAGTGAATTTGTAGTATAAATAAAGGTCCTTTAAAATGATTAGGATTAATCTTGTGCTTTGTGTCCTACTCCCAAGAAAATGAGTTATTTTGAAGTGTTAATAGTTTATAATTGAATCTTCATAAGAAAATTTTAAAAATGCAGTAACATTGATGACTTTTTAAACCAATTGTATTGACAAGTTTGAGAGTCTTTAATTCATGCTTCGGTCTTGGTGTCTATGATTTTTAACCTCTTGTTCCTAACATTAATGATAGTTCAGATGGCATTTTGGGGTATATGAAAGGTAAAATATTTATCTGGGGTCAAAGGTGATTTTTATATCAGTCTTGCTTTAATAACATTTTAAAGCAGTATATTTCTCTCAGAATGTTGGGTATAAAAAGCAATCAAAATACTTCTAATGGTAAACAACCTAGGTGAGCTACAATGTGGAAATGATTGGTCCATAACACCTGCAGTCTGTTTCCATAAGCAATTGGGCAGGACACTCTTTCGTTATGACTGTGTTAAACAGAAATGGGGTCCTCAGGCAGTACAGTGTTGAGTGTAGGAATAGAATATGATTTCTACTATTTGGAGCTAGAAATCAAGAATGTTATACATTAGCAGTTCCTTTCACCAGGGATGTATAAATTGATTATGAACTTGGAGTTTTCATATTACAGCTACCTATTTTCTAACAAAGATAAAGTCAAATATAATTAGAGTGTACACAATAATTCTGGGAAATTTTCATAGAATTAGTAGACTAAGTGCTGGTATTTTAGTCATAAAATAAAATGAGGTTATTTGATACAGTGGGAGATGGTCCTCAGTCTAGCACTTACCATGTGTGCAATGCTGTACTAGTAATTCCAATTCTGAAGATGTCAATAACATCATCTGAGAATTAAAAATGGAAGTAGTTCCACTTTATGGGATTATTGTGAGGATTAAGTTAGATACCATAGGTAAAGTACTTGGAAAAACTATCATTCAGCATTTGATACTTTCTACCTGTTATTTTTATCATGTGATAAATTCTAACAATTTTACTGTGATTTTTATATTGTGTCTATTTACAATCTGCAATGTGATATATTGATATTTATTGCATTGGTCAGTTTTCTGACATTATGATGAAAATACCTGCAAAGAAAATTTCTGAGGAGGAAACTATTATATTGATTCATGGTTTAAGAGAATGCAGTTTACGATTAGATGTCTCCATTGTTTTTAATTATATTCTTATTAAATAGTTGTTCAAAAGAATTTCCATTCCCAAATCAGTTTATAAGTACAATGAATCTTTAATAACTTTCTTATGCCCTTCCAAACCTCACCCCACTTTCATGTTTTCTAGTTTCATACTATCTGCATTGAATATCATGCCTTCACTCTCTTCCTCCACAACTCCCTTTATTCCTTCAATTTGACTTCCGCTCACATCTTCCAAGTGATAGATTCCTGGTATTCATTTCGTTGGATTAAAAGTTCAATTTTATAAGAAATTACACCTTTTATATACTCCTCTGCAAATAGCATGCTTTGCTTAATACTGTCGTGTAATTGTAACCCCTCTGTATGGTATTTTTCACAATAAAACATCTCAGTTTTGTGGTCAATAGATTTTGAAAAGGATGCCATGACTTTATGAAATAAAAATAGAATCTTAAATGGGTGTAGTGGCACTATTGCCTCCCTCGATTTAAAAAAAAATTCTTAGACTACTACCTCAATCCTTATACAAAAATTTAAAATTTTTAAATCAAAGATGATTATCAAACTAAATGTGAGATGTAAAAACATATAAAACATAAACATAAAAATTCATGGTATTGGATCAGTAAAAGTTTCTAACATATGACATGGAAAGCATTTAGTGGGTAAAGAAAAGCAAGAATAAACTGGATAATATCAACTTATAATCTTTCATAATTCAAAGGACAATATAACAGAAGTGAAAACGTATCTAACAGATAGAAGACACATATTTGTTAATGATACAATGTTAATGCTGCAATGATTCTGAGTCTAAGTATTTTTATATCTTCTAATTCTATATAACTTTTCCCAAAATAGGATATTTCTTTAAAGAACATATGTAAATATTAGGAGCATATGAAATAGTTTCCTCGTTAGTATACAAGAATAAATAAAGAGAAAACTCACTAGTAGGACTATAATATAAAAAGATGACACAAAATATAGTAATGCACTTGTGGAGAAGTTGATATACTCCACATAGCAAATGAATTTGTATAATACTTCAATCATTAAAGCAAGCAAGTTTTCAAAAGTTCAAAGAGGATTGAATAGGTTCTATCCATTACACGTCTATGTATGTATTAAAGAGAAGTAAAAAAAAAAACTTGTTTCCACAGAGAATGTAGTCCATTGAGAGTGCACTTGAATACTTTGTGTGAGATCCTGAAAATAATCCCCAAAAACAAATTTGAAAAGGATCACTATAGAGGATGTATGCTGGACAAATTCCTGTAAATGAATCTTATATCTACTTTAATGTTTGTTCTAAAATTTGTAGCATTTCTATTTGAAGAAAAGCAAATTTGTGAAAATTTTAGGCTTGGAAAACCTATGATTGTACAATTCACTTCCAAAGCAATAAAATGCATACAATAAAAGGAGATAATATATTTCAGGTGAATTACATGTCAGTCAAAAAAAATCTATTGTTAAAATACTTGACACAAAATGTAGAATACGTAAAAAGATATTTTCTGTGTTTGCTTAAAAACTTTGTAAACTGCAACATTTAAAACAATAATATGATTTCTGTTCATTTTAACTATTTTTATTTGTTTATTTTAAGTTTATTCAGAGATAACTCAATCAAAAAGTGTATGTGATAACTGGAATACCTAGGAATTTAGCAAAACCTATAAATAATTGATAACCTTTTCTGGAAGAAACTTTTGGCAAGTGACAAAGACACAAATCTATGCATCTGCATCTTATGAAAGCCATATGTTACTTGGTCAATCCAATTGTTTTTCTCTACTTTGCTAGGGAAAAATATTCTCAAGATAAGAACCAATAGCAGTGAAAAGAAACAAAATACACAATAATCTTGATTTATTTGTGAAAGTAACAAATGAAATAAAACAATTCCACTTAAGGGACTCCAATATTAGTATCTATGAAGATGTTTCTGAATGCCAATATCCATTGAATTTTTAGAATTTTAATTTCTATGAACATATGAAATTTAGAACAAGAAAAGAAATATAATCTTAGAGCAAACTAGCCTTGGAATAATTTTCTCAATTGCTTTGAAATTACATAAGAATTGATATTCCTTTCCATTGGAAAGATTTAAAAATGTTTATCATTTATTATAATTCAAATATAAAACAAGAGTAATTTAATATAATCATTATAAATATCATTCTATTACTATCATAAAATAGAATAACAAGCCAGTCCCAATATATTACCTACCCATAATTATTCTTAATTCCTAATCATTACCTAAATATCTTAAACAATCTAAATCGTCATGTCTTTAACATAAACGTAAATATTCTATACTTTTTCTTTAACATTTTCCAGGGGCATGCACTCATGTTTCTAAGAAATGTTCACAGCAGTTAAAAGATGCTTTTGTGAACTTAATGTGATACATTTTGTTGTTGTTGTTGTTGTTTTTTGAAAGGCCTGGGCATTATCCCTAAGCCTTTTTATCCTCAAGGAGAGAAATCTACAACTTGAGGCACAGAGCTAATTCATATTTTTAGTGGTTAATTGGGGATAAGAATCTAACAAGTACTTTTCTGTCTGGGCCACATTCAAACACATTTCTAAGATCTCATTACCCAGAATAGGTCGAATTATAAGAGTGAGTCACTGACACTTTTTGATGTATTTTTTATTTTAATTATGTTGTAAGATTTTTGTTTCACTATAGTGTACATCATTCTAAACATAAATTTAGATATGTATATATTTCTGATGACAATCTCTAAAAATGTCATTCTACACATAACATTAATATGTATATATATATATATGTACATATATGTATATATATGTATATATATATATATGTACATATATTTCTGAAGACGGACTCCCTCTAAAATTTTTTGCTACTATTTTTGACCTTTTACATTTCAAAGATATACAGTCTATTTTACTAAAAGTTTCCTAGTATTAAATAACTAATATTCCAATAGAAATTAGAGCTTTTACTTTCAAGGGAATTTTTGATATACTTATGACATTGTAGTAACAGTTACGGTATATTACTTGAAAATGTTCTGTCCAAACTCTTAAATATTTGTTTGCAGTGAGTGGGGAGAGAGGAAGTTAATTCATACTGGTTAGGTATTAGCAATGCTTCAAAAATCTATTCCATAATTTGTTATAAGAACATAGTCAAGCTACCTGATATGGTTTAGCTTTTTTGTTTCTTTATTTGTTCAAAATTTTAATATGGATGCATGTACAGTGTTAACATTAAAATATCAATCGAAAGATAAATAATAGCAAAATCATAGGCACATATAAGACTTTCATTAATTAGCACTTATGATGCTAATAATAATTTTGATGAAGATGATGATGATGACCACAGTGTAGCCTGACAATGATAAGGTGATTGAAAAGGAAAAAAAACTTTACACGTCTTTGAAGCTAGAGTTCCCACATGGAATACAGTTATAAACTGAATTGGATTACATACAATAATAACAAGAGGAGAGTTTCAATACCAAGAAATAAAATTACATTTATAGGTAGAGACAGTAAAAACCCTAATGTTATTCCTGCAGTCTCTCTAATGCATACTCACTTTTCTTGGTGGTATTGTGTTCTTATAAATAAAATCATTTACTTCCACATTTTGATGGACTAAGATACAGTTTTTAACTCAGTGTGATTAATTCAAATAACATTCTCTTATAGGTAATATTCAATAACCAATGTTTCCAATAATTTATTAAGAGTGTGTCCTTCAGTACAGCTGTAAACACATGACACAATTTATATAATACCACTTACATATTTGAAGTTACCACAAAACGACATAGGCCATAGTGCCAGGAGCTAAAATTTATTTTTATTTCTGCATAAAACAACTTTTGACTTCATACCAACAAACTGAATTTGACTCTTTCCTTATTTGTAAGCTAAAGTGGAAAATGTAAGGACTCTTCACTTTTTTTCTTTCTCTAGAAGTCAACAAATATTCTTCAATATTTCTGGTAGATTACATCCATTTACAGATGAGAAATGTAAGGGCAACAGTCAATGTAGTGAGTAAATAATGATACTAGAATTACTGTCTGGGATCTTCACTCTTTGTGCTTACAAAGAGAGTAATTTGGTAATGGAGAGGACCAATATGAAAAGACTATGGGGGGAAAAAAAGTATACTTTGTAAAAGGTTGTTTTAGGAATAGGTTACCAGTGATGAATACTTGAAACAGGCTGGTGTCATGGGCATAAAAAGGAGTACATAGAAATTGTATTAGTGACAGAAACTGAGAAAATCTTAGTCATTCATCTTATCTAAGGGGAGGGTAAGAAAGTTAAGAAGAAAGGTGAGAAGAAATCTAAAATGCATCCACATCTCTGGCTGGCAACTGTTAGTTATATTCTTGGTGAAAAGGACTACAGGTGGAAAATATGGACTTAGAGGAAAAAACTTTCAGTTCTAAGGTTTATGTTAAAGAGATGCAAATATATGTCTGTTTAGACATCACCAAAATATCCACGACCTTGAATATACAAAAGAATAAAAAAATCGGGGGCATTATTAAAGTGAGGAGGAAAAGGAAAATTCTGACACAAGTGTGAGCAATGGGAGCACCAGTGTGGACAAGATTGGATGAAAGAGATAAGAAAGGAAACAAGAAATAAACACAGATTTACAGAAGTAAAGGAAGGAAAGAATTTGCAGGAATATGTTGAAGGAAATATGCTAATTGGATTTGAAAAGTAAAAGGATACAGACAAGTTCAATAAGAACAGTGTTTTGGTGAAAGTCATATTGATAAAATTTTGTGATATGAATGTGAAGCTATAAAATTCTGGATCCATGAATTCAACAGATCCTGTTGATTTTAAATGCTGGGATCAAATGCTTTTATCCTGACCTTAGAAGAATTATACAGGTATAACTCTCATGAACTTTCCTTAGAGGTATATTGTGAATATTTTTCAAGACTATATACAGGAGGTTAGAGATTGAACTACAGCACAGACAAGCTTAATTTGTCCTACATTTCCAATGAGTGACTCATGTATCCACATCAGTTTGGGATTTTATTGAAATATATTTAGATTTGTTTGGATATCTTATCAGCCTAATCATCACAAATGTAGGACAAGTAATACCAAGTATTAGGTTAAACATACAGCTTTACTGATGTGACTGAAGTCTCCTTGAATTGATTCTTCTTTATAACAGAAAATGCCTCAATAGACATTAACAAATCATAACTGCCATATACCCTACTGAAATCTAACTCTTGTTAGGGATATCTCCATGCTTAAATAACCCTGTCAATCAACCTGCCACAAATTCTTATATGTAGGAAGTACTATAATAAACTTCAAGCTTTTATTGAATGGAAGAGTTCAGACATTACCCTCACCTTTTAATCCAAATCTTTAATTTTCTCATACACGTTGGCAAATAGGGAAGAATTCTGATATAACAATAATACAATGGTGATTTGAATTAACACACCTTCTAGGATCTAGTATTAAATTGGTTACTTACTAATTAGGTCCAAATTTTGTGGATATTTATATTTCTCCTGGGAAAACTAATGAGCTCCAAGAAAATGTCCCTAGGGAGGGTTTCACTTCTAATATCACTGTTTGTCTCAAAATGCTTTAAATTCTACACGCTCTAATGTGGGGATAGGGTTATACTGTGGAACTTTTCTCCTCAGAGAGTGAGTACTACCCTATTGTTTAACATAGACAAAGTACCTTGATACATACACTGGGTGTGTGCAAACAAGAAGTGGTAGTTGAACAATGTTCTTAGTAGTTTATAAAGATGAAATTGAAATAGAGCAACTATGAACTCAAAAGGAATGTGCAAAAAAGAAAAAGGCACAAAGTAGAATATACCAAGGAAATGCTGAAGTATAATTTAAAATTATGTACTCACGTTTGAGGGTGTGTTCAAAGTACAGCTTCAGACAATGCAGTTGGATATCCTGGGGGAAAAACTGCTTTAAACTATTTTGGGGTAATTCTGCAAGTAGAAGCCCCTAGCTCTGACTCTAATCAGCCACAACATCTTCAACTTAGGGACTATTTTCCAAGTTCAAAGTGAAAAAAAGAGGGCTCGTCACAGTTAGTGTTCTGGTTGAAGTAATGACAATCACATAACTTTTCTACAAGTCTTTATTTTGGAGCATTAAAGTAGGAAAAAGCCAAGTAAATATTTTGCATGTACCTAAATTAAGTGGGACATATTATATTGGTCTCTTTTTAACTGGAAAGTTATAGATTATTTCTTTTTATACTCTAACTTGGAACAATGATCTGCTATCAGTTATTTCTTGTCTTCCTCTTCTTTTGCCCTTCCACTTACATGATTTTTATTTAAAGAAACATACTTGAACTTGCATTTCTAAATTCTTCAAAATTATCTGAATTTCTTCATATTTCTGGAAGCCTCCTAAATCTTTCTCAAGGGAACATTTTGTCACTACCATTTTTATCCTATATGATGTCTTCCTGCCTAACGTAGTGCAAGAAATAAATTAGACTTATCCAGGTATCTCAACACTTGTACCACCATAAAAATTATCTTACTTAGAAATCGTGATTTTAGTATATCTGAGGAGGTGGAATCTGTCATTTTTGTATGACCCTAATGATACTTACATGCATGCAATCATGATTTTAACCAATATGCCCCTCAGAAGATGAACGAATCCATTAAACACACACGGTGAAATTCTATGCTTCCAATTAATAAGGAAATGGAAAGACTTGGAAAAATCCAACTAAGAAAAATAAGCAAGACACAAAGAAACAGATTCTATGGTTTTCCTCATGTGTAATAATTAGGTAATGGCTAAGATAGTCCTAGCGGATGAGCAGAATGGCTCAATAGCTATGTATATATAACCATATAAGAAGATGCTGAGAAAAATGAATTCCTAGACATGGAAACAGAGGTTTTTCTTTGTGGTTATTGTTTTTACTGTACTATGTCATTTCTTTTAGGACAAAGGGCAAACCAATGCAATAGCAATACTCACAAGACAACATGTAGGATATTCACATTACAACTTGTGAGGGATATTGGGGTGAAGTAAAAGTGTGAGAAAAATGAGGGAGGGAATAAAAAGTTCGACTTGTTAGATATTCACTACCTTACAATTACTGCAACACCTTCTATATATCACCTTGACAATAAACTTAAATTTAAAAATAAGCTACATAAAATATAATTTCACTGTATTCCTATAGTAAATGATATTCTATGTGTATTACATTTTTTTAAAAAATGAACAATATTTGGCTTCTAATTTGAATTAATTGCCCCTTTCTTTTTCAGATGGTCATCAACCTGAATGCTATCAAGCTATACAAACTTTTCAGAATATACTTGCCATTATTTTTTAAAAAAACATTATTTAATATTGTCTCATAATAAATAGAAAATAGTTCAATTCTCTGGAAACTCCTAATTTTTAAAACTGAATGTTTGTTAAGAGGACAGAATATATGTGTTCTACTAACCACTCATTTTCAAATTCTGAGTATGCCATAACAGAGACATTTAAGACAGCGACTGTATGCATTTTATTTAATTCTGCAAGAGATGCAGTTTCCAATGGGGCATTACATATTTAAAGGTCAAAAGAGATACTAGCCACATTCTGGTAGAAGATAAAACTATGAAGTATCTATAATAATTAATTCCTCTAGAGTAAACATTTGTTCATCATAGTAAGCTATTATTTCAATGACAATCAATCCCAACATTTTATGCAGTAAAGTCATTCTAGCCCAACAGTTTCCACCTTGTAAGCTGCCCCTTAAAATTCCATAAATTCGCAGCATGACTAGCTTATCACTATTGTGAAAAAATTCTACAATTCTGCTAATGTCATGCCCTTTTTATTGTTGAAAGAACACGACACTAAACTTTGCTACACTGTTTTCCCTCAAGTGGTATTCTTGAGATCAGAAAACTTGAAAATATTATTTATACTTATCTTTTTGTCTACCATAGATATTCAAGAGGGAAAGATCTGTGTATTATGGTTCAAAGCCTACCCATGCAGGAGGGTTCCTTAGATTCTTATCTCCAATGAACTGCTCAGGAAAAGCCAGACACAACTAGCACTGAGGTTCTAGTGGTAGACCAGTATCTTTGAGCAAAATACAGGCTCAAGACAGTGCCCAGGCCCAGACGTCAAGCCCTAGGACAAACAAAACCACGAAAACAAAATGAAAACAAACCCCAAACCTAGCATTTTTCTCATTGTATACAGAGGTATATAATTAAGGAAATTTCTTCGTATGTCATGTACAGGTAGAAGAAAAATGATTTCAAACACAAAAGTCTCAAAACATTGCTCTTTTTCTAAATTTATAAATTAATATCATCCCATTTATTGTCAACTTTTTCTAGATTATTCACATTATCATGATATACATCTACTGTTGGAATTACCTATAAACTAAGTCCTAATTACAACTCTCTTGAAAGAATATTCTAGACAAATAGAATGCCAGAATCATTTGTGAATTTTTAAATTAAAACTTCTACTTAAAAAGTATTTTGTAGTATCCTATTGAATATGAAATTACAAGGAAAAGATATTTATTTTAAATCTAAATTCTAATTTAATAAGGTCTACAAAGTCCTACATTAGATAACTTTGCTGTTTCTCCTGGCTTAAGCTTTTGTATTCCTTCATTATTTCTTTGGAATCCAACAGAACGATGCTAAATTTTTCAAATTTTTGGTTCAGAATCATGACCTATTTTGCATCTAGAAGTATTCTGTAATGAAGAGAGCATTTAAAACATGACTGAGGACGATATATGAGTTGTATTTCAATAAGAAACTTGTCTTCTCAAAACATGACAAAATTAGCCCAAACTTCCAACTGTGAATTCCTTTCTTGTTCTTTGTTTTTTTTATTGAGGCAAAATTATACTACCTAGTCTAGGGAAGGTATTACTATTTAATCCACTCTCTAATCTCCTGTATTAGTCTGAGTGCTAGAATTCCAGACTTGTATCGCATTGCCCTGCCATAGTTTGTTGGTTTATTTAATTGAGAAACATACTAGCAATTCTGAACTTCTCTGATGATCTTATCCACGACTGACTGCTCAAACTGTTCTAACATTTGACACAGGATATGAACATTTTCAGATGCACCTGCAGGGGTCTCTGATTCATTCTTCCATGGATCCGATCCCTTTAATAATTATTACTTGGCTCTTTTACTATCTCTGGTCACTACCTAAGTAATAGTCTCATGCTTTTGGGGGGAAAGTTCACTTGACGACTTTCTAATATTAAAAATTATCACTTGATTCTAGTCTTAAACAGGACATATTTTCTATTATTTTCTAACTTTTCTACACATTGTGAGAGTTGTTTCATATGTGTGTTTGCACATATAAGTGCTTCTGTGTGCATGTAAATGTTTGTATGTATGTATGCAAAAACCTCAGGCTATTATTCAGCACTCTTGCTCATAACTAGTATCCCATCACTTGAGCCATTCATCCAATGCAGCTTTTGGCTGGTTAATTATAGGTAGTGTTGCAAAGACTGTTCTGCCGAGGCTGGATGTAAAATGAACTTTCCAGCCTCTTTTACATTCTTAGTTTTTATTTTTTCCAGGAGTATGGTTTTAAACTGCAAACATTTTTGTGAATGTAAAGTCTAACGTGTAGCCTACATTTTTAACTCAACAATACATACAAAGATAGATGAACATACACATTACACATCCTGAGTGTACACTGGTAGAAATGTGATCTTAAGGCTGGTACTGGTGGCTCAAACCTATAATCCTAGTTACTCAGGAGGTTGAGATCTGAGGATTGCAGTTCAGATCAAGCACCAATACGAAAGTTTTCTGAAGCACTTAGCTCCAATTAACCACCAGAAAACTGGAATTGGCACTGTGGCTCAAATAGTAGAGTTCTAGCTTTGAGCTGAAGAGGGGAGGGACATCGCCCAGGCCCAGAGTTCAAGACCCACAACCATAAAAAAAAACAAACTATAAAAGAAAAAGAAATGTGATCTTATCCACCAGATCATTGCTACTATATTTCCTGGTCTCTCAACATTGCCTTTTTTTCCAGTTAAGTCCATGCTCTTATATGTGACTTGTTTTGGAACCAGAATTACTCTTCTTTTCTACTTTTTACAAATTTGCATGATTAGCTACCATGATTTAGATCTAGTAGAAAACAAGAGTGGCCTCATCCTTCATGTTTCACTTAGTAGTAATGCTTTCCCTATATCACTCCCATAGATCTACATACTGGCCTTGGATTTATTGTTTCAAAGTAGTCTTATATGAAGAGTCTTCTATAGTGTATTGAACCATTATAATTAAGCACAAAACTTCTTTTTCTCCTATTATTCCTATTGTTTCTTCTACTGCTAACTTATGTACACTTGGGAAATAATGCACAACACACACACTCACAAAAATGTTTCTTAGAATATTCTTCCCACATAAAATTGTTCTTAATTACAGAGCCCTTAGGAAATTTATACTTAAAGTAGTCCAGGATGTTTTTTTCATGTTTTTTTTATTGTAAAAATGGTTTAAAGAGGGGTTAGAGTTACATAAAAAAAGTTAATGAGTACATTATCTGGCAAGCATTGTTACCTCCTCTTTTGTTTTTCTCCTACAATCCTTTTCCTCCCCACCAACCCATATCTGTTCTCCCCTCCTCAAGTTGTAAAGCTAATTTTCTACATAGTGCTATGGACAACTCATTGTTACAATAGGTCATACTGTATACTTGTTTAAGCATTTTGTTATTTCCCTTCCCCTCCCCGCATTAGAAAAATGTATATGGAAGATGCAGGTCGCTGACAATAAATATAGTGAAAACAGTGGTTATACCATGGAGGAAGAAAATAGAAGAGAAACAATAAAATCAAATACTACATGTCCGATACATTAAAAAATAGCAAGAAAGAAAAAGCAAGTTGTGTCCCTATCTTGGGTTCCATTTCACTTAACATCCTCTTATATGGCCTTATGTACATGAATATGGTTTTATAAGCCATGCAAATTCCATATTTTCACCTTATGAAATTATCTCTGAAACACATGTTACCTCATGTCCAAAGATATACTTGTGCTATTTCAATGAAGCCAGAAAACATTCATTTTACCTGGAGCAGCACCATAGATTGTTACTGGAAGTAAGTGGAAGGAACTGTTCTTGCAAGAGGAAACTGATCCCAAGAGAGGAATTGAACATAGAGAAATGACAAAGTCCAAGGTAATTTGTGCTGTCCTTTTGATGGTACAAGAAAAGAATCCAAGGCCTGAAGGAAACTCTGTCCCTGACTTTTTCAAGTGTGTCTTTACTTATATAAAACTTGTCTGTAAACTTCTAGTTGAGAGTATAGCAAAAGGAAACAATATGCCATTTGAAGGCCAGCATAGAATAAAAGGAAATAACTTTGTTTTAAAAGTTTTCTCGTGCAAAGAAACAAAGATTTGGGGGTTTTAAAGAGACTTATGCACTGATATTTCACTCCTGAGATGATTCTCCTGTTACAGGAGTCAGTTACCCAAATTTTTTTTCTTTCTTGGTATTGTTTCTTTTTCTTTTTTCTTTTTATTTTTTGTGAACACACTGTACAGAGGGGTTACAATTATATGGGCAGGTTAATGCGCACATTTCTTATCAAGCATTGCAGCCTCCTCTTTGTTTACCCTTCACATCCCTTCCCAGCCTCTCCCTCACCCCCCCACCCTATGCTCTCCGCCTTCCCTCCCCCCCCGCATCAACATTGTAAAGCTCGTTTTCAACATCACAACTTGTACTTCTCATTGTTGCAACAGGTCCGCCTGCATCCTTAAATGACTTGTTTTTCCCCATATCCTCAACAAGTTATACTGACATCAAATATAGTGAAAGCAGGGGTTATACTGTGGGGGAGGGACATAAAAAACTACAAAAAGATAATCTTATAAATGTGTTAGAAACACATGCATGAAAGGAAAAAAGAACATTAAAATACATATCTAAGTGTTCATTTTCCTAACAACATATTATCTGGCCTTTTCCGCTTGAGTAATACATATACTAGATATTGCAAATAAGGGAAACCACGGGACCTATGTTTCTTTGGGCCTGGCGTACTTCACTTAATATAATTTTTTCCAAGTTTTTCCATTTCCTAACAAAGGGGTAATGTCATTCTTTCTGATGGAGACATAGAATTTCATTTTGTTTATATACCACATTTTCTTGATCCATTTATCTACTGAGGGGCATTTGGGTTGGTTCCATATCTTAGCTATGGTTAATAATGCTGCAATAAACATAGTTGTGCTGGTAGCTTTAGTGTGGTCTTGTTTATAAAGATTTGGGTAAATGCCCAAAAGTGGGATTGCTGGGTCATAGGGGAGCTCTATGTGAAGTCTTTTGAGAAACCTCCGTACTGCTTTCCTAAGTGGGTGAACAAGTTTACAATCCCACCAACAATGAAGTAAGGTTCCCTTCTGTCCACATCCTCTCCAGCATCTGTTGTTGTTAGAGTTCTTGATTTTTGCCATTCGAACTGGAGTGAGGTGGTATCTCAATGTTGTTTTGATTTGCATTTCTTTTATGGCTAGGGATGTGGAGCATTTGTTCATGTGTCTATGGGCTATCCTTCTTTCTTCTTCAGAGAAGTTTCTCTTTAAGTCATTAGCCCACTTATTTATTGTGCAGTTGTTACTTTGAGGATTTCTGGTTGGGGGATATAATTTTTTGAGTTCCAAGTATATTTTAGTTATGAGACCCTTGTCTGTTTTATGGCTAGTGAAGATTTTCTCCCAATCAGTGGGCTTTCTATTGACCTTGCTAGCTATGTCCTTTGCCATGCAGAAACTCTGCATCAGGACTGAGAGGTATTTGGGAGTTCCTGCCACGTTATCCATCTTCTTGGGGGCTATGAAAACTGGGTTCTTCCTATGGTTCTTGGATTCTCAGTTTGGGTGCAGTTTTTTGGCCTTTATTGTGGTCTTGGTTTTCTATGTGTAGGACATATTTAAGAAACTTTTGTAGGGCTGGTTTGGTGGAGATGGATTGTTTCAATTTTTCTTTGCTATGGAAGGTTTTTATTTGGCCTTCATTTATGAAGCTGAGTTTAGCTGGGTACAGTATTCTTGATTGAAGGTTGTTTGTTTTTAGGGCATGGCATACATCATTCCAGGCTCTTCTTGCTTTGATTGTCTCTGCTGAGAAATCTGAGGTGATTCTAATTGGTTTACCTTTATAGGTGATAAATCTTTTCTCCTTGACAGCTTTAAGGATCTTTTCCTTGGTCTTAATTGATCCTGTGTAGATTATAATGTGACTGTGGGATGTCCTATTCTGGTCTGGTCTATTTGGAGTTCTAAAATCTTCTTGTATCTGAATAGGCCTATCTTTTTGCATGTTTGGGAAGTTCTCTGCTAGGATCCTGTTGAACAAATTTCCTGGACCATTAACTTCTGTTTCTAGGCGCTCCTCTTTACCCATTATCCTTAGATTACGCCTTCGGATGGTGTCTTCCAAGTGTTGGGTAGATCTGTCATATTTCTTGGACTTGTCTCTATAATATCTAGGCTGTCTTCAATCCCTGAGATTCGATCTAATGCATGGTCTAATCTGCT